>NC_138203.1:34131342-34731342 GCF_964194415.1 Vipera berus | reverse complement strand
CAACAACAACAACAACAACAACAATAATAATAATAATAATAATAATAATAATAATAATAATAATAATAATAATAAACTGGCCTACAAGGAAGACCAAATGAAGCACAGAATGGAGGCATGGGAAGACAAAGCACTACATGGCCAGTACATTAAAAAAAATAGCTGGGAAAGCCAATAATAACAAGACCTGGCAATGGCTAAGAGCAGGAAAGTTGAAGAAAGAGACCGAGGGACTAACTCTGGCTGCACAAGACCAAACCTTAAGGACAAATGCATACAAAGTCAAAATTGAGAAGGCAGCAACAGACAGTAAGTGCCACCTATGCAAGCTGAAGAAACAATGGACCACCTGGTAAGCTGCTGCAAAAAGATCACACAGACTTACTACAAGCAGTGGCATGACAAAGTAGCAACAAAGGTGCATTGGAAGATCTGCAAGAAATATCATTTGCCTGCAAGCAAGAACTGGTGGGATCATAAAATAGAGAAAGTCATAGAAAATGATAAAGTTAAATTGCTCTGGGGTTTTAGAATTCAAACAGATAAGCACCTGCCACATAACACCTGGACTTAACAGTTGTCGATAAGAAAGACAAAAAAGTCTGGATAGTGGACGTGGTAGTGCCTGGAGACAGCAGAATAGACGAGAAAGAACTGGAGAAGATAACCAAATATAAAGACCTACAAATAGAAAAAGAACGACTAAGGCAAAGGCAAGGAAGGGTAGTACCAATAGTAATAGGTGCCTTGGGTGCAATCCCAAAACAACTGGAGCACCATCAGCATGGACAAATTTGCCATCAGTCATTTGCAAAAGGTGGCCTTTCTAGGAACTGCTTCCATCCTGCGACAATATCTGTAATACCATCCAACATCCACATCTGCCTATCCCAGGTCCTTGGTAAGGACTCAATAGGTAAAAAAATATAGGTAGACAAAAATACCAAATCCAGTCTAAACATCTGGCTGACTGTGCGATTAATAATAATAATAATAATAATAATAATAATAATAATAATAATAATAATAATAATGATGATGATGATGATGATGATGATGATGATGGAAGGGACCTTGAAATTGTATTTTCATGCCTGCTTTCTCGTTTGGATGAAAGAGTGCACGACTTTCCAAAACAAGAGATTACTTGAATTAGAGGGCCATGAACTAAGATTTGGATGACACACATACTTATGGTATAACAAGACTAAAATAAACGTTGATTTTAAGAATCACTTTGTTAGACATGCCTTTCTAAGGGTTTAAAACATGTATAAAACACGGTTCTCTACAAAGCTGCCTCTTTGTGTGTCACCTCTAGAAAGCTTTTTTTTTGGGGGGGGGAAATAGGCCAGACTGGTGGAGTTACTACCAAATAATACTTTTTAATCAATGCGAACCTACCCTTAAATCCAAAGAAGAGTTAGAGTGAGAAGGGACATGTCTGTAATTGGTTTGCATATGTACAACTGAAAGAAAGGTTTAAATTAATTTAAAAAGTTATGGATTTGACTTCTTAAAAAATGAATGATGAACGTGCTGTTGCAAAATTTTATAAATTGCTATTGAAACTGAATTGGGGGAGTGAATATGTGAAGCATTGCATGATTCAATATGCAAAGAATTTTGGGTATAACAGACTGCTTGGGCAATGGGAAAACATGTGGATGAAGGGTTTAAAATTTACATTAAATTACAATTTAAAATGTTATACAATGATATACCATTGATACTTAACACCTGATAAATGGTCAAAGATGTAGAAAGGTATTTCAAATGTATGTTGAAAATGTAAATGCAAAGAAGGAACTTTTTACCATCTTTGGTGGACTTGTGAAAAAACAAAGAAGTACTGGGGTAAGATTCATACTTTAATACAGAAAATTCTTAAAGTGAATATAAAATTAAGCCATAGACTTTTATTTTAGACTTAATGGATAAAATCAATTGGCTAGATTACACGAGGATCATGGTAGATTTCTTATTATTCATAGCACCAACATTTGTGTGAAATATGGCATATATCTAATATCAGAGCTACAGGACATTTCTAACAAATACATTCCCAGTTCAATCTATTAATACAGTGGTACCTCAGTTCTTGTTGGTAATTCATTTTGGAAGACACACCCAATCCTAAAACTGATGGGTACTGAGAAAACCATGTGACTTACCATGTTACCCACTATTTCAGCTGGACAAAATAGTGAGTCACGAGGCAGCTGACATTAGCAAGTTCTTCCATGCGCATTGACTACCAGAAGAAAAACAAGCACCGGGACAAGATTTCTAATACTGAATTCGATGAGTTTTGAAGCAATTGAGTCCCAAGATATGACTGTAGGTTTCATTGTTGCACATGCTTAGCACGTTAAAAGTACAGGGTTCAATTACTCTAGTCCCCAAATCCTATTTAGTCCAAGAATACTGCAAGTTGTCTTGCAATGAAATCTGCAATGTCTTGCACTCTCTTTTTCAAATTCCATTTGCTAATTTAGAAGGTCTATCTTTATGAGTGAATTTGGCCTTGACAGGACTGTTCTAGTTCTCAGGCTCAAACATCATCACCAAATGATATTTGGGCAAAGGAAATCATTTTTGCTGGATTAATGGTACAATTTTCTCTTGTGTTTCATTCTGTAAGCCTTTTGAAGTCTATCATGAACACCTCCCTAACCAGTCATGAGTAAATGGCTCCTTGAGGCATGGACAAAATAATGCAAGACAACCTTTTGCCTTTATAATTTATATTACAGTGTGGAATAGCTAGAAATGGTAAATCAAGTGTAGAATGAATTTCTGACCAGACTTACAGTTAGGCTAATAATGCCTGACTTACTCCCTCATATCCCCAGGATATATATGTACAAGGAGAGAAAAACATAAACCATATTGGCTATGTGTGGAGGTAAATAGGGAGACTGCTGGAAAGTTACCAAATCCTTATAATTTAAAAGCAGGGAGGAAAGCTGTCTTGACGCTTTGTTAAATTATTCCAGATAAAAGAGCAGCTTCTAAAGAATGGATTTATTGTCTCAGAGACAGAGCTGGGAACCAGGAAAACTCTAGTTCAATTCTCTCTTGAGTCATAATTCATCAGTTGGCTCTTATTATACCTTAGCCCTAATTTGTATAATGCAGAGAAGATAAATACTTATGATGATGCTTTATTCTTTCTTTATTTAGCAAATTTGTATAGCCACCAATCTCACTAAGTGTAACTCTGGGTGGCATACAACAAAAGAGACAGTTAAAAACAAATATAAACAACTACTGGAAACAATTAAACGTAAATGCAGCCCAAGACTGTGGGAGAATGGACAAGATCTTAAATACAATATAGACATTTTATAGGCTCCCTGTTCTCATGGAATCCTCACGGTTTCTGGAAAAATCAAGTTTTATGGTTTTCTGGAAAGCTGGTATAGATGGGACTAATCTCACCTCAGATGGGGAGGGTGATGTTCTAGCGGGTGGGAGCCATAGCAGAAAAAAACAGATTGCCTGGGTTCTGTCAGATGGAAGTATTTAGCAAATAGGATGCATAACATCTCCCTCCTGCCAGACCTGATGGGATAGATAGATGTAATTGGGAAGAGGTGGTCCCTCAGATAAGTCCCATGCTATATAGAGTTTTAAAAACAGCATCTTGAATTGAGCCCAGAAGCAAACTGACAATCAATGCAACTCATGGAGTGGAAATTTAATGTGTGCCATCCTAGGGGCACAACTAAGTGGCCGTGCTGCCACATTCTGCATCACTTGAAACTTACAGATGCTTTTCAAGGGCAGCTCCATGTAGACTGCATTACAACAGTCCATTCTGGAGGTGACTAGGGTATAAGTAAACATGAGTAGAGGCTCATGATCCAGGTAAGTGTGCAACTGGTACACAACATGAAACTACAGAAAGGCTCTCAATAAATACTACACACTATTTATGCGTTTATGCATTAAATTTATACAGTGCCTCACCTCTGAAGTGTTAGGCGACATACATAGCAAGTGCAAGGCAGCAACATAGCACTCCCTCCTCTAAATTTTCCCCTAACAACAATCCTGAGTGGTACATTGGGCTAAAAGTAAGAAATGTGGCATGCAACCCACATCTTTAATGGAAAATACAATAAATCATGTACATCATGTTTTCAGTACTCTACCAGATTCTTCCAAAAAATTAAAGTGAGTTGCAAACGTCTTTACCTTTCCAGATCTTATATTTAGAAATAATTTGCATTAATCCAGGCATCTCAAATATTTGAAAATACCATGCATAGTCTTCCACTGGAAAAAATTTGGAGGCCCTTTAGTCCCCTCTCCCCACAGCAGTTCTGGGTAGATTGAAAACTAGCTCCTCCTCCCCAGGCATCCTGCTGGGGGCAGGGGGTACTTTAAAAATGGTCTGTCTCTTTTATTGGAGAGAACGTTTGCAGGATTTTAATGCCTTTATGATTAGAAAGAGCCTTTTTATTTTCATGTCTGAGTCTGCCTCAATAAATTCATCTATTAATAACTTAATTCAATTAAACAGGTCTTAGTAATAAAAAAATGATCCTACTCTTAGATAAGCAGTCATAATTGTTACATCTTGGAACCTGAATCCCCTTTCCTGAAACTAGTATCTGAATACAGACATTCTTTCCCATGCCAGCAAATAGTAGATTAGAGAACAGAGGGCATCAGGAAAGGAAAATGCACAACAGTTCCTCTTCTATTAATTGACACTTTCTCCAAATAGTATAGAATACATTAAAACAAGGTTCCAAATCAAATGCAAAAAGAAAAAGTATTTGTTCTCAACATTTGACCCTTGGGCTAAAAACAGTTATTACAATTCCTATAACGTCCAAATGCTCTGCATGTTTATTTAGAAGCAAATCCAACTGAATTTAATGTGGGCTGGAAGAAAGGATTGCAATCTAAAATGCTGACCTAAGGTCCTTGGTTGAACAAAATAAAACAGTTTTTGAAAGGGGCAAGTTTTCCAAAAGCTTTGAAGGAAAACTCAGCAGGAATCAATTATTCACATGTCAAAATATTATTTATTAGGAATATATATTGGTAGGTGTGGTTAATGGAAACTGAGGAAAAGAAGGAAGAAACAGCTTTGATCTTTAATACTAACTTAAATCATCCCCATTTCGCTTATTTGAATGTTCTCCTTTAAGAGAGAAAATATCAGTGTTACATGGATTTCTGCTAATAGATATACAGTAGTGACTGAGGAAAGAGAACAGTTTTTAAGGGAAGAAATCCCAGATGAAATAGCAGGCAGCAAAACTATAACACAATAGCAACAGCCAAATAATATAGGAAGGAGCAAAAATTCATTTAACTTCTCAACAAAACTATGAGACGCTTGGCTTTAAGCAGTAAATTAAGAAAAATAATGGTGGACCTGTCGAGAGGCTATGAATTTCTGGAAGAATATTCAGAAATGGCTAAGTGAGACGTTGGGATACCATATACAATTGTGTCCTGAGGTATTTTTATTGGGAATAAGACCACAAAATATAAACAGAACTGCGTGGTACCTGTTGTTACATATAACCACTGCTGCAAGATTGGCGTGGGCCCAATATTGGAAGATGGATGTTAGCCCACCCGACCAAATAGTAATTCAGAAAATATTGAGATTTCTTTTTAAAAGAAGTTATTAATAAAATTACAGTTTGGAGATTTCCTCAGAATTGGAAGAATTTCTTGTCATATGGTCAAGCACATTAAGGGAGACAAAGTTACCCATATTAAGTCGTATTTGCTTTGGATATGCCACTAGAACATTAGATGCTGTTTAGTGAACTAAAGGGCTTGGGTTCAAGCTGATCCTGTTAAAAAAAAGAAAAAAGAAAAATAGCAAACTTTCTTTCTGCCCCAACAGATAAGAATATTAGGATTCTGAGGTATTTGTTGTTAACTTTCATTTATTCCCAGTGCTTTCACATCCCAACATAATGCAATTAGGTTTCATCCACAAGGAAGGATGCCGACCATTTGTAAATGGGAAAAATGTTTGCAAATTCAAAGTTATCCAGCAAATTAACTTCACTTTTTTAACTTGGAGTAGATACAGGAATTTCTATGAAAAAATTTCCTACTGACTACTGCTGCACCTGTTGTCTTCCCTATTAACTACCGGTAGTGTTGGTGAAACAAGTCTGGAGAGTGCACTGCATGACTATTTCTTCTCCCTGCCAACGTCTGCCAGCCAAGGTGCCAATTAGTGCCAATTGCATTAGAGCATTTGACAACATAGATACCTATCAAATTACAAACAGAACTGAACATCTCCAAGTGATTTCACAAGGGTCACTGAAAAGCAATTGGATGATAATAATTTTTTAGTCACTACCTACTCTGGCTGTAATCAAACTAGTGACCTGGAGGTGAAAGGCTATATATCCTATTACCAATCAGCTAAATGTTCAGCTACCCTATTACTGCAATTTTAATTAACCAAGCCAATGACTTGAAAGTGGAGAGCAGGCAGGATACATGTACAACCTGCCTGCTTTAAGTTTTCTTTGGTTTGGAGAAGAATCTCATCACCATCAATACCTTGGACTTGGCTGGCCAAAAAAAGCAAACCATCAAGCTCAACATTGTCCAGGTTCATATTCATGAATACCAGATGTATAGCTTGATAAAAGTTTTTTAAAAGAAGCAACGGGATCTGGGATCTGCAGGGGAGTAGAAAGACATAACGTTCTTCATGATGCAAACTGTATGATTTAGACACGTAGGTCAGATGTTAATGTGCATGTAGTCATCTGTGTCTTTCCATCATTTAGAGTAGAATAGAGCTGGAAGGGACCTTGGAGGTCTTCTAGTCCAGCCCCCTGCTCAAGCAGGAGAGCCTATACTATCTCAGACAACTGATTGTCTAGCCTCTTTTTAAAAAATCTCCAGTGATGGAGCGCCCATGATTTCTGGGGGCAAGCTGTTCCACTGGTTAATTGTCCTCACTGTCAGGAAGTTTCTCCTTAATTCCAGGTTGCTTCTCTCTTTGATCAGTTTCCAACCGTTGTTTCTTGTCCTGCCCTCTGGTGCTTTGCTGAATAGTGTGACCCCCTCTTCTTTGTGGCAGCCCCTCAAATACTGGAATACTGCTATCATGTCTCCCCTATTTCTTTTTTTTAGACTAGCCAAACCCAAGTCCTACAGCCATTCTTTGTATGTTTTAGTCTCCAGGCCTTTGATCATCTTAGTTGCTCTTCTCTGATTTTTTTCCAAACTCTAAACATCTTTTTTGTGATATGGTGACCAAAATTGGCTGCAGTATTCCAGGGTTTTATAAAGCGGTACTAATATCTTGCATAATCTTGATTCTATGCCTCTATTTATACAACCCAGGATTGTATTAGCTTTTTTGGCTGCTGCTGCACACTGCTGGTTCATGGTTAAGTGATCGTCCACTAGGACTAGGTCCCTCTCACAGTTACTGTTTTTAAGCCAGACCTTGCCCAGTCTGTACTTGTACCTTTGATTTTTCCTACCTAAATGTAAAACTTTGCTTTTCTCCACAATGAAACTCATTTTTGTTGGATAGGACTCATTGTTTAAGTTTGTCAAGATCTTTTTGGATCTTGAGTTTGTCTTCTGGGGTGTTGGCTACTTCTGCCAGTTTGGTGTCATCTGCAAATTTGATGAGTTCCCTTTTAATTCCCTCATCTAAGTCATTGATGAAGATATTGAAGAGTACTGGGCCTAAGACGGAACCTTGTGGTAACCCACTGCTTACTTCTCTCCATGTGGATGTAGTGCCATTGAGGACTACTCAGTGAGTACAGTTTGCCAGCCAGCTACAGTTTCATCTGGTGGTGATGTTGTCTATTCCACCTTTTTCTTTTTTTTTATTTAAAAGTTTTACAGTACATTTTTTAAACAAACAAAAAAAAGGAAATCCCTCCCTCCCCCTCCCCTCCCTCCCCCCCCCCCCCGACTTCCCAGAGCTGAATACAGGGTATAAACTTTACAAACTTAAGCTAAAATATGCTAACAAACTAAAATGAAACAATAAATTCTATCGCGCTTTAACTCCCCTTAAACATAACTATATTACTAACAAGTAACAAATAATTAATAATACATCATATAAAACCAATACTTATTCATATGCTAAATGAAACTTTTTAGTCCCATATTTATTCTGAATATATTCAATCCATCTTTTCCATTCCACAATATATCTCTGTTGCGATTGTTCTTTCAAATATGCTGAAATCTTTGCCATTTCCGCCAAGTTGGAAACTTTCAAAGTCCACTCTTCTATAGTAGGCAGTTCCTCCTTCTTCCAATATTGCGCTACTAAAAGTCTTGCTGCCGTAATTAGATTCAACATCAATTTAGTATCTATGACAGTAAAATCTGTAATAATACCCAACAAAAACAACTGTGGAGAAAACCTTATCTTTTTCTTAAATATCTTCTGCATGTTCCACCTTACCAAGGAGTAGGTTGTGGTCTACTTTATCCAGTGCTTTTTTTGTATAAGAAAAAGGTGCCGGAACTCACACATGTCATACAACCCGCCTTGCCTATCTTACAAGGTTCCATCCAAAAAAGGTGCCGGAACTCCGTTCTGAGTGTTCTATGAGAAAAAAAGCCCTGACTTTATCAAATGTCTTACTGAAGAGAGGGGAGGAGAGGAGAGGAGAGAGAGAGGGGAGGGGAGGGGAGGGGAGGGGAGGGGAGGGGAGGAGAGGAGAGGAGAGGAGAGGAGAGGAGAGGAGAGGAGAGGAGAGGAAAGGAAAGGAAAGGAAAGGAGAGGAGAGGAGAGGAGAGGAAAGGAAAGGAAAGGAAAGGAAAGGAAAGGAAAGGAAAGGAAAGGAAAGGAAAGGAAAGGAAAGGAAAGGAAAGGAAAGGAAAGGAAAGGAAAGGAAAGGAAAGGAAAGGAAAGGAAAGGAAAGGAGAGGAGAGGAGAGGAGAGGAGAGGAGAGGAAAGACAAAGGCCTGGAGGAACCTTTCAGAATGATCCCATCTGAATGACCAGTGAGGTTCCTAGAAGTCCTGTCAAAAGGAGACCAAGAAGAACTTTTCTACTAATAAAAATATGACACAATATGCTTTGCTTTGGCATAGATTTTGTAGTATATAACAAAATGGACAAATCTTTATGGGTAATTTGATATATTATTAAATATATATCTAATATATTTATGCTAAGCTTGTAAGCCGCCCATAGTCTTCGGAGAAGGGCGGGGTATAAATGGAAATAAAATAAAAAAATGTGAATTATATGAATTTAACCTGTTAAGTTTTAATGAATTTTTGCTCACCCTTTTATTTTTCTTATGTTTGTTATTTTGATATAATGTACAAATGAACTACATTATATACTGGAGAGCTGAATATTACCATTTTTAAAATTTTTGCTGATTGTTTTACATAATTGCTTTAAAATTGCAATAACAACATTCCATTTTAAACTGATTGTTGAATTTTAAACTTCTTCCTTCTGAAGGGGGAGTGACTATTTTCTCCCCAAAGTGATGAACTGATCTGGATGCATTTAGACAGGCAAAACTTGGAAATGAATTATATGAATTGTACATATTCCATATCGCATTGCATTGCAAATCTGAGTTGTGTTATTTTGGATACTTAATTTGCACACAACAAAGAAGCATCTTGGAGCCAATGTTCATGAAAATAAGGATTTACTGCAAACAAACATTTAATAACATATTATTTTGTGTGTTTTTCCCCATTCAGCATGCCACTTCATGTAACTGCTTAGATTTAAATGTCGCCATTCTTATTCTATCATTAACATATGTCTGGCTGGGATAGAACACTGAAAAAGTAAATGTTCCTCAAAATGCAAATACTGTTTATATAGAGGCTGCATGCTTTGAAAAGTATATTATCTTGTTTTTCCAAGCTTTTATCAGTGTAATGTTATGTTACTCAGAAGTAAGATTACTTATTATTGAGATGTTTAAGATTCTTAAACACAGATTAGTTTGTATAAGATTGCAGTCTACGTGAATTTAAAGCTCATGAAAGCCAACATAATAATCAGAGTAATAGAACACTTACCGTATTTCTATAAAATAAAACGTGGTAAAGGATCGCTTATATTTATATTTTCTGATTTTAGAACAACCCATAGGCAGAATGAATGACCTAATTTAACCCAGTCACAGCAAAAATGTGTAATTTGTTAATGGCTAACATGTCTGGCATTGGCTTTCATGGACACACAACCAAAGAAAATCCATCCCCTACATCTGATTTTGGTCTGGGTGTTAGCAATGTGAAGGCTGTAGTTACTACAGGGAGTCCTTGACTTATGACCATTTGTTTAATAACAATTCAAAGTTCTGATGCCTTGGAAAAAGTGATTTATAACTCATCTGTAAAGTTATGACTGTTGCACAACCTCCACTGTCATGTGATCTCAATTTGGATACTTGGTAACTGGCTCACATTTACAACAGTTGCAATGTCTTGCAGCCATGGGATAGTAAATCGCAATCTTCCCAACTAGCTTCTGACAAGCAGAGTCAATTGGGGAAGCTGGTGTCACGGGTGTCAAACTTGTGAGGTATCGCGATGGTTTTTGTCTTTACGGAGCCAGGGTGGGCGTGGTCTACATGTGACGCATCCTGCCTGCAGGCTGCCAGTTTGACACTCCTGGTCTATGATGATTCATTTAATGACTGAAAAAATGGTCATAAAATCAGGTCCGATCATGTAATGACATGCCTAATGACCACAATGCTTACGGAAGCGGCTCCCAACCTTTTCTATACCCTGCACCCCTAGAACGCTTCTGATATATTCTCGCACCCCTTACAAAAGTTTAGTTTTCGCACCCGCTGCAATATCCTCTCGCACCCCTGGTTGGGAACCCCTGGCTTAGGGACTGAAGTTCCAATCCCAATTGTGATAGTAAGTCGAGGACTGCCTGTACTTCAACTTAAGATCACTTTCCTCCTTGCCTTTCAAATAACCTAATGGTACCAGCATTTGTTTTAAAGAAATCAATACACAGTTTTATAGTAGAAGCTCTTGGGAGTGTTTCTAAATGAAACAACATACCTGCCATTATTATTATTATTATTATTATTATTATTATTATTATTATTATTATTATGATTATGATTATGATTATTATTATTATTATTATATTATTATTATATTTTTCTAGATCTCTCTAGGCACTGTGTAGGTAATACATATGCGTAGCATTTTGCTTTTGAAACACTGTCAGCTAGAAGTGTCACTGCTTCATGATGAGGACGGGGAAGGAAACATCAAGACAGCAGTGGAAAAACCAATTCAGGGTTGTGAGGACAGCTGAAGTTGATAGAATGGGAAGGTGGAAGCATGAAGCTAAGGTAGAACTAGTAAAATCAAGGAGCAGGGAGGAAGGCTGGGGTGGGGGAAATTCCTGAAAGGATGAGATCCTAAATGGGTGAATAATTGTGCATTCAGATGAATAGAACACAATGCAGGTTTTAATCCCATTCATTCCCCTATCTAGTAATTGGCTTCCATGAATTTGAGGCAGAGTTTGTAAGCTCAGCTTCCACTTTAGCTTTGCATTCTGCATTTGGTGCCTTTTCTGGGCCAGTACCTCCCCTTTGGAGCAATGTCTCCCTACTTCCCCCAAGATTCATCTGTTTTTCCCTCCAAGCATTGGCCCATGACAGTAAATGAGCTTTTAGGGAGGTGGAATGTATATTTGCTTGACTCCAGCTACAGGTGGCTTGAGCCACCCAGGGTTTTTTTTATTTCTGGATTTTGTTTTTTTATTATTATTCTATTATTCCTAACCAGTAATCATTTGTTGTTCATTACACCAGTTGAGCAGCTATCTAAATCTCTTAAATCAATAATATACATTCAGGTTCTGGGCAAATTACCTACTGCCCAGTCTTATCAATTTGTTATTCTGGGTATTAGATGCTTTCCAATTAGCTATACTTGCGATGAAAACAATTTTCTGAAAGCGTCCATAGCACACTCCTCAAGCTTACATGTGCCTTCTGAATAAAAAGTGTTTTTTTTTTAAAAAAATAATAATATTGATTTTAACCCTCCAGATCCCTACATCTCAGTTCTCATTTACAGCCATAGAAATGTCTAAAGGTTCGTGGCTGCTGGAATTGAATGGAAGCTGGCATGGATCCATCCTCCATTATTTAGTAGGGGGCCTCCAAATCAGGTGCCATCTCTAGATCAGCTAGAAGTTAGCATAAATAAATCCCCTCTCATCAAAACCCATTGAAGGAAAGCAGTAATAAGACAGGGACAGGGAACTGGTGATTGAGGGAAGGAAAGGATCATCTCACTTGAGACCTAGCAGATTAGGTTAGAAACCCTAATGTTCTTCTGCTACATTCAGACATTTAGCTGAACAGGTAAGAGCTTTAATGTTCCCCCATTCCGACTCACAGGCACCCTCCAAAACTGTGCTCACACTTAAGCCGAACAATTGCTTAAATGTGGGTACGCCTTTCCACATGCTCTGGAACTGTAATGCAACTGAGTACCAGACTGAATGAAGAGCAATTGACTTGAAGTAAATACTTCTTGGCTGAATAAATGAAGGTTGGAGACAATGTCAAAAGGGCTACTCTAGGAACCCATTCCTGGGCTCAAGCCCGCAGGTATTTAGGAAAATGGCAGAAGAGAGTTTGCCTCAGTTCAATGGCTTCTTCCCATTCCTCCTCTTATTGTTAAGTACTAATAGACCATGTAACCATTTACTTTTAGACCCTGTTGAGGGATAACATCTACATTGTTCAAAATGATTAAGTGTGCAGAAACAGTTGGGTGGTTCTTTGGATATCTGTAGATTTTATTTTTCATACTCTACATATCTTCGGAATCTTTATTTTCAAAAACATGTAGCCATAATGAAATTCTAGAATGAAACAAATTTGCAAAATACATTTTCTGTTTGAGATGTAAATGTTAACACCTTACATTATGCTCAGTATCATGGAAGAAATTCATTGCAGTTTCTTATTGTACATTCCTGTTGGATGAAATTACATATGTTTTTGTTGCTAAGCTGTTGATGGACTGATTAATGACTTAAGGGGAGTATTGAGTTTTATCCTGAGTGTTTAAAGAAGGATGGAAAGTATGTAGTGCAAAAACAATCTTTTTTTTCTAAGTCCCACTTCTATCATACTTATCGTTTCTTCTGGATATACAAAATGTCAAAATACCGGTATGTTTTTCTCCGCGCTTTGCTCTAATTGGAAAATTCTGCTTGACAATTGTCTTTTATTAACATCTTAAAACTATTTTTTAATTGATTATGGTTATCACTTGAAGCTTTCTTATTATCTTTAGCAAATATCCCAAGCTTTCCACAGAATTAAAAAGCAAATATTCTTAATGGGAAGCTGACAGTCAATAAATTGTAATTTCAAAACTATGACTCTTTTCGAAGTTTAACCCTGAACGTGTGTAAAATGCTTTTCTTCTGCCCTCAGAGTCCACAAGAAACTTTTCCAAAAGGATAGTTGTCAGAAAGGTTGGAAAGAAGGGCCAATAGTAAAACATTGCAGGAGCTGTAGTACACACCACAAAAGATTTTTGTTGTGACCATCTTGCCTCTATTATTTTAGCAAGTCAACACCACATGTAAAATTTAAAAGCGAGGGATAAGCTAAAGATGAATGAAAGCTGGCTAAGTTTCTGAAAGCTGGCTAAATTGTCTGCTTCTTTGTGCAGTAATAATTTATTTTGTTAGAGTAAAAGGTCTGAAGGACAAAAGTTAAAACTCAGTCAAATCACAATACTATTTTTAAATCCTAACACTAACTCAGGTTAAATACTGAAATAGCATTGGCCTGTTTATTTCAAGGCAGATTATATCAAGGCAATCCCACCATGAACCAAGCAGAGACAACCAATTGAAGTAGGGCATTCCTTTCTTATGATTTAGGAAATTAGGGACATTCCTTGTTTAATTCTTGTTTGTTGCTATAAAAGAAAAGGCCATACAGCCCTATAATATGGATTTAGATGTAGCTGAGAACAAATTAACAACTGATATTGTTTTCATTTGTCTGAGAGAATTGGAATTAAATCTCTGTGTCTGAGTGGGTTGTGGCTGGATACGACTGTTTATTTTGAATGATAAACTATCTTTATAACCCTCAAAATTATCAATATAGATTATTGGTTTATCTTATAAAAATTCAATGATTATTAGAAGAATTGAGTATTGTATAGAGCTAGAATTTTATTTTTCTGCCCAGTATTTTTTCTTTATCCAATGTGTCATACCAAACTCTATTTTAGCTACAACTGCATTAGGAACCTAGGATTCTGCCTCCTACTGAATTAAACCAGAATCCTAGAGACCAATGCTATCAGTGCTGACTGGCTGTGGATTTCCAATGTTTGAGATAGGAAGTCTCCACAGCATTAATGGAAATTGCAGGGACTAATCCTAAGGTACTTTGCATGCAAGGTTTGTGCTCTGTGATGGAGTTACAGCTGTCTTGGAAACACTGAATCAAGGAACTCACTCAGGCCTGACTGGAAGAAATCTTTCTCAGACTTTTGCCTTTCTTTCCCTTTCTGTTGTTGTTGTCACTTTAACAAGTAATAACATACCCTTTACTTTTGGCCCATAACCTATGTTTGCTGTTCCCATCCTGTTCCCAGTCCATAAAAAAACCTTGAATTGCCATTAGTCATACTTTTTCCAATTAGAACCATAAGGGCTGCCCTTGAAGAACACCTGGAGGCTTCAACTGGTGCAAAATGCGGCCGTGCGGGTGCTTATGGGAGTATCTCGGTACTCCCATGTTACACCACTCCTGCGCGAGCTGCATTGGCTTCCGGTTACCCTCCGAGTGCGATTCAAGGTGCTGGTAATAACCTTTAAAGCCCTGCATGGCTTAGGCCTGGGGTACTTGCGAGACCACCTGCTGCCATTGTCAACCTCCCATCGCCCAGTTCGCTCCCACAGAGTTGGCCTCCTCAGGGTTCTCTCGGCCAGGCAATGCCGGCTGGTGACCCCCAGGGGGAGAGCCTTCTCTGTGGGCACGCCAACCCTCTGGAATGAACTGCCTCCGGAGCTGCGGACGGCCCCTGACCTTCGGTCCTTCCGCCGTGACCTGAAGATGTGGTTGTTCCAACAAGCGGGCCTGGACTGACTACGATTTTTAATTAGGCTTTTACTGGGTTAAATTGTTTTGTAATTTTGTATTTATTGTTTAATTCTCTTTTATTTTTTTTACTCTATGTTTTTTTAATTTTTATTGTTGTGAGCCGCCCTGAGTCCTCAGGGAGAAGGGCGGCATATAAATTTAATAAAATGAAAAAATGAAATGAAAGGTTGGAAGGGAACTTCTAGTCTGATACCCTGCCCAGTGCAGGAATCCTCATACCATTTTAGACAAAAAGGCTATCAGGGCTTTACTTGGAAAACCTCCAGTGATGGAGCACCATACCTTCAGAAGGCTGGCTGTTAATAAGCTCCCACAGTCAGAAATTCCTCCTTAGTTTTCTCCTGAATCTTTCACTGTAAAGCTGTACCTACTGGTTGTTGCCTTATTCTCAGATGCTCTGGAGAATCAATCTATGCCTTCTTCCTTGTGATATCCCTTCCGATATTAGAAGACTATCATGTCTCCCCTGAGCCTTCTCTTCTTTAAACTGAACATACTAACCTCTGGTCCCAGTGACTGACCCAGGTTGGATCCTCAGCATACCAAGTTCCTTCAATCCTTCTTTGTAGGATTTAGCCTGTAAGCCCCTTACCATCTTTGCTGCTCTTTCCAGTTCCTTAGCATTCTAAGGCAGCCCTCAGTTTATGGCAGCAATTGGGATCAGAACTTCTGTGGCTAAGTAATGCAGTCATAAAGTGCAATGTCACCTAGCAACACGTCCCTGTTGTTATTGTAACTCTGGGATGCACATGATCATGTTGTGCGTAGAGGTTGGAGTCCTAGGCAAGCAGACTGGTGGGTGAGACCACCAAGTTTGTCTGTGTGTGTGTGTGCGTGTGTGTGCGCGCATGCGCGCCTGCAGGGAGGAGAGGGGCATGTTCTGCAGGCAGATGCAATGGAGTGATAAAGCAGAAATTGGAGCAACTTGTGACCTTCTTCTGATTTTCCCATTGACTTTGCTTAGGGGAAGCCGGCAGGGAAGGCTGCAAATGTCCATCATGTGATGAGAGATGCAGCAATCGTCATAATTGCAAGCTGATTGCCAAGTGCCTGAATGGCGATTATGAGATCATGGGGACACTGTGAGAGCTGCAGCTTCACAGACCCAGTCATAAATCTCTCGTTCCATTCAATCGTATTTTTGAATATACACTGAATGAGTATATAACATGAGAACTATCTGTATTATTAAATCACTATTATCACAGCTTTTTGGTACATAAAATTGGCAATGCTTTACCATTCATTTATCTTAGAGATGAAATTAATTAACCTGTGCTGGGTATGATCATAGGGAAGTTTTTTAGGGCCAGTTTAAGCTGCAGCATATGAAGCTGTGTCGATGCCCCAGGAAAGTGAGGGCCCACAAGTACAGTAGGGTACTGAAGGGTTATGGCTGAGGGTTATTGCTGAGCAAGGAAGAGGCCATGGTTGCCTGCCTTTGTCACTTCACCCCCAAAGTGAGAACTTGCCATTTTGCTCCTGTCTCCTTTCAGAAGGAAAATGGAATCTGAAATGGTCTTCATTATGTCAGTGGGAAAACAAGTGAACTGCAGCTTGGAATAGATAGGGAGAGGGTAAGCCAGAACTTAACCAATTTAAAGGAATTTAAGTCTACAGGACCAGATAGATTACATTCCAGGGTACTGAACAAATTAGAACCAGTCACAGAACAACTCTCAGTAATCTCTGGGAACTTTGATAAGATAACCTTGTCATATATTTTTTTTTACTGTGAGCACAATGGCACACATCAAAAATGAAATTTAGTTGCCCGCTCTCAGTGAAACACATACATGACACACACCTAAACATACTATATACAACATATGTATAGACCCACACCCCTACATATACATAATAAATATTAAATACTGTCCATCTTGAATATATAACAGAAGACTGATGGGAAACCCAATGTTATCCTTACCTTCACAAAAGGGGAGAAAGGAGGACCCAGGAAATTGTCAGTTTGACATTTAAATTAAACAAGGAGGAGAGTGCAACACTTGGGTTGAAACTTAACATTAAGAAAACCAAGATCATGGCATCTGGCCCTCTCAATTCCTGGCAAATAGATGGGGAAGAAATGGAGGTAGTGACAGATTTTATTTTCCTGGGCTCCAAGATCACTGCAGATGGGGACTGTCATCAAGAAATTAAAAGACGCTGGTTAATTGTATATTATGCATAATTTTTATTTAGAATATGATTATTGTAACTATAATCCTGTATTTAGCTCTGGGAAGTGGGGGGGGGGAAGTGGGTGGGTTTGGGGTGGGAGGGATTTGGGGATATATTGTAAAATTTTGTTTTTGTAAAACTCTTTAATAAAAAAAAATTAAAAGACGCTTGCTCCTTGAGAGGAAAGCCATGGCAAATCTAGACAGCACACTAAAAAGCAGAGACATCACCCTGTCAACAAAAGTGCGTATAGTCAAGGCTATGGTCTTCCCAGTTGCAATGTATGGCAGTGAAAGTTGGACCATAAAAAAGGCTGAGCACCAAAGAATTGAGGCCTTTGGTACTGGAGAAGACTCCTGCGAGTCCCTTGGACTGCAAGGCGATCAAACCGGTCAGTCCTAGAGAAGATCAACTCTGACTGCTCTTTAGAAGGCCAGATCCTGAAGCTAAAACTCAAATACTTTGGCCACCTAATGAGAAGGAAGGACTCACTGGAGAAGAGCCTAATGCTGGGAAAGATTGAGGGCAAGAGAAGAAGGGGACGACAGAGAATGAGTTGGCTGGATGGAGTCACTGAAGCAGTAGGCGTGAGCTTAAATGGACTCTAGAAGATGGTAGAGGACAGGAAGACCTGGAGGAACGTTGTCCATAGGCTCAGACACGACTTTGCAGCTAACAACAACATATTCCTGAGGACTTGGATAGGCATGCTGCAATTAACATCATGGGTTTGTCACCAATAAATCATGGCAGGCTAATCTCATTTCCTTTGATGGAATTACTATCTTAGCAGATCCGGATAATTCACAGCCATAATATATGAGGAACACACAATATCTATGGCAGGAACCATGTGAATGAGGAAAGCAGCCTCCTGCCATTACAATGAGCCCTGAATGCTAACTCCAGAGGAACCCAATGCCACAGAAAGATGCCCAAGGAGAACTGTAGCCTTTAACAAACACTTCGCGTTGCACTTTAAGGCATACTATAGTTTGGTTGAAGGGACGTGGTGGCTCAGTGGGTTAGGACGCTGAACTTGTCGATTGGAAGGTCGGCAGTTTGGCGAGTCGAATCCCGAGTGCTGCGTAGCAGAGTGAGCGCCTGTTACTCGTCCCAGCTTCTGCCAACCTAGCAGTTCAAAAGCACGTAAAAATGCAAGTAGAAAAATAGGGACCACTACGGTGGGAAGGTAACAGCGTTCTGTGCGCCTTTGGCGTCTAGTCATGCCGGCCACATGACCACGGAGACGTCCTCGGACAAGCGCTGGCTCTTCGGCTATGAAACGGAGATGAGCACCGGCCCCTAGAGTCGGAAACGACTAGCACGCATGTGCGGGGGGAACCTTTACCTTTTACCTTTTTATAGTTTGGTTTGGGCTTAGCTTGGTTGGGTGGATCCAAATTATCTCCTATGAAGTAACCCTAGGGTTATTACCTCCCTAGCTACTATCTAAGGCAACTACTTCCTATTCTCCTTCATAGAAGTACAAGAACACCTATGACTTATACTCGCATCCTGACCCTTAGCTATCATGTGGTTTACCTCCACCCTAGTGGTTTTCTTCCATTTGCCCCCATGAACTGCAGACATTCTACAGGGGTCTTCAAACTTGGCCCTTTTATGACTTGTGGACTTCAACTCCCAGAATTCCTCAGCCAGCAATTCTGGGAGTTGAAGTCCACAAGTCATAAAAGGGCCAAGTTTGAAGACCACTGTTCTAAAACAAAAGGGGCACCACCAATTCTTGGCCTGCCCCGCCTAGCTGCAAACCGCTTGAGCCACAGCAAGCAGCACTCCCCAAAACAGAGCCTGGTGGCTCTGGCGCAGCGAGGGGTCCCTCCTGTCCAAGGCTGGCGCTGCAACCTTCGGGGATCCAGGCTCTGGCCAGGCCCCGGAGCGCCCTTCTCTCTTCTTTCTTCCTTTCCCGGGCCGACTACAAATCGATAGAGGACTCTCTGTTTGGTTTGGCAAAAGTGAGTAATTTGGGTTAGAAAACGATGAAATTCAACCCCGAAGGATTCCGCCCAAATATTTAGTTAAAGTAACCCTGTGGGTTAATAAACTAAACAGAGAGGCAGCCCCAGCAAACCTGCCGCAATGAAAACCAGCCTGAGTAAACGAAGGGAAGTTTATAAGAAGCCGGGAGAAGGCGGCGGCGGCGCGGCAGGCGAGGTTAATGGGAAGCAGGTGAGAGGCGGCGGGGGAGGCGCCACCTCCCAGGCGCGCCCAGGTTCACACCAGCCGCCCCAGATTCCTCAGCCGCGGCCCGGAACGCCGAGCCCACCCGCTTCCCTGGCTCGCCCGGTTCGACCCGGTCCGGGATAGGCCGCGACGCCAAGGAACCCGGTGGGCCTCGAGAAAGAAACAAAAAACACCACCTCCCCGTCCACAGCTGCTTCCGCGTCCTTTGACGGTCGCAAAAGGAGCGGTTGGGAAAGGCCGCCCTATCCGGGCCGTTAAATCTCCCTTCCCGCCAACGTTTATTTTGCTTATTGGCCCTGAAAAAAGTATTTCTCGCTCCCGCACGATACAAAGGGCTTTTCCGTTCCTTCTCCCATTCCCAGAGCCGTATATGCAAAAGTGATCTGTGGACCTTTGGTCCCCTTAGGGTCGTTTTAAATCAGGGGTCTGTCTGCCACCTTGACAAGTTTTTAAAGACTTGTGGACTTCAGCTCCCAGAATTCCTCAGCCAGCTATTCTGGCAGCTGATCTCCACAAGTCTTAAACTTGTCAAGGTTGCAGACCCGTTTTAAATGGAAAAAGCGATTGAAAGGAGGGCTGGCCCTATTCTTAAAGGGAGGAGAGAGAAATCAATATCAATGGGAGAAACTGACATTTTTCCTTCTCTTTCTGCCCTTTCTACCGGCATGCTTGTTTCCTGCGTTTCGCAGATGTTGCATTTTTTTCTTTTTTAACCCAAATTGAAGGTCGGTGGCAGCTCTGCCTCGAAGAAGTCTACCTACCGGTGACATATTTCCAACAGCAATTTGCTCCTACCGGTAGTAATAAAGTATATTTTAATTATGTATTTTGTGGGTTTTTTATATATAATGCTTAATAGACTACAGTATATAGTAGTATAAACTTATTTTTATATGGCCTGGGAAACCAAAAAATTCGTGTGACTCGATTTATTGTGTAGCTATGGTGTTCTGAAACCGAAGGCTGAGAAACAGAACAATCAACTCTGAAAACTGGAGCCGACCACAGCTTTCTCACTCTCTTTCTATCTCCTCTTTGCTCCCGGTCATAGACACAGAGTAATACGCTCCTCACAAATGCAAGTACTAGAGCTGGTTCCAGCGATAGCATTAATTAGAGCCATTTGGGTCTGATAAGACGCCATCAGGCTAGAAACCAGGAGTCTCTGAATTATAATCCTGCTTTCGGGGCTGGGTGACTTTGGGCTAGGGCAGGGGTCTTCAAACTTGGCCCTTTTATGACTTGTGGACTTCAACTCCCAGAATTCCTCAGCCAGCCTGGCTGAGGAATTCTGGGAGTTGAAGTCCATAAGTCATAAAAGGGCCAAATTTGAAGACCCCCTGGGCTAGGGACTCTTTCTCAGCCAATCCCACCGCACGAGGTTGTTATGGGGAGAATAAGGAGGAGGGAACATTGAGGTCGGGGAGATGTATATGTATGTAAATACGACTCTCATGAAATGACACTTCTGATGGAACGCCAACAGGGAAAATTTTTCTCCCTCCCCAAACCAAAAGCAATTCTCCTTTCACCTGGCGGAAGATCCTAATCCTGATGCCACTTGCTTTTCTCTTCTAGATAAAATTGGTACTAAGCGGGAATTGTGGGGCGGCTGAGCTGGGATGAAACCCAGCATGACACCTCGTTTTCTTCTTCACTTTATGGAGTTCTTGGAGCTTCCTCAGAGTAAACAAATAGAGCAGGGGCTTTGCTCTGAAGGCCGTGTTCCTACCGAACTAGGCGGGTCTAGTACAAGACATTAATCTTCGCTTTGGTCCAGTGTAAATCAAACTAATTAGTAGAAATTCCTAGAATGGATGGTTCCACCTGAGGATTTGTTTATTTCTTTGTCCGTTAAAATGTCCCAGTTGGATGGCAATTTTGGCAAGGCTTTAAGGGTTGCTTCTGAACCCGATGCGTTGGGGGGGGGGACCGCCTTGGAACTCGCGTTGCTTCTCGGCCCACGCAATTTGCCTCGTTTTGCGTCTTACTAGAAGGAATTCACGGAAGAGCTGACTCCGCCTTACCGTGATTTCTGATATCTCGGGGCATGTCCTCCGCTCTTCCCCTCTCAATTTTGGGGTCTTCATGAGTAGATGGCAGATTTCCTCTCACGAAACTTGGTTCTTCTAAAGAACAGGCGGGAACTCCAATGGATTTGGTGCGAAGGGAAGTGTTTAATTTCACACTAAAAGAGGGCAGCCAGGAAAACCCTTGGCTGGAGCTTCATCAGAAAGCCCCCCCAAAGTTTAAATCAGAGACTTCGCGGTCGCGGCGAGACCTGGCATTTTCTCACGGAGCTGGCGAAGTTTGCAAATATTTCCAATTAATTGACTTTTGATGTACAGGGGTTAAGAAGTTCGCGCTCAATGCCGAGCCTTTTCTTTCAATTTCAAATGGCAGCAGGGAGAGAGAGGAGTGTTGGATTTGAGTAGCGCCGATTAATTCGCAGCGAATCGGGGCTAGGGGATCGAGTGGCGGTTGGAGATGGTGGCTTTTCAGTCTTGCGCATCTCGGAGGCGTTAGGTTTTCCCTTCATCCATAAGAAACGGGAGATAAACGTCCTTTGTAGCCTAATGGCAAAGGTCCCAACGAGGAGCGACTACGTTAACATTCACTGGCCTCCGGTACCAAGGAAGTAATCGAGACTGACTTTCAAGCTAATTGTCAAGGAGGAGACAGAACGGAGGACCCAGGCTGGGGTGAATTATTTGGCGACCCCACCCTTCTCCCACTTGGAACGGTGAGCAATTGTGAACCTAGAATAACAACAACAACAATTATTATTATTATTATTATTATTTTATTATTATTATTTAGATAACAAGCAATCCAAGGATCGTCTTTGGGTCTCTGATTCGGAAAATTCAGACCGCCTCTACCCAGGGCCTTTGGGGCTGCCTCGCAGCAGAACCTGGACCTTGAGAGGTGTCGGCAGGGAGGGCTGGAAGACAGGTTCGGCGTCCAGCCGTTTTCCCCGCTTGGCAGGGCGTGGTCTTAAGACTGGGACTCGGAATCCCCAGTGAAGCTCGAACTTCAGCCAGTCCCTTGTCTGAGCCGAACCTTCCTCGCAGGATTGTTGTGGACGTAACGTGTGTGGCCTTGTGCTGCCAGAGGAAAAGCGAGACCTAAAGGACTGCTGGGAGCATTCCTAGCCTTCTGTTTGCAACTGCGTTGGGAACCCCCTTCCTTGCGTGCGTGTGTGACTGAAAGGAAGGAGGGAGAGGCTGTTTGGGGTGGACGCCACCCACAGAGCCAGAAGGCGGGGGAGAAGGGTAAAGAAAGCAACGTCGAGGAGCGGGCAAAACGCGGGACATTTATCTATCAATTGCCCGACAACACAAAGCGGATTTAAGAGGCGTTTGAAAAGAATGCGCCCTGAATGGTTACTATTCAATTTGTCCCTTTATTCCCCGCTGCTCCTGGAATTGAGATCAGAAGAAAAAGTGAAACCACATGCCCGGGGTCAGCGGGATCAGGGAACCACCGCAGACAGCAAAGGCGCAGGGAGCTTGAAGGCGACGGCGAGCGAGAGCAGAAACCCGGCTTGCCATCGCCTGCGCCCCGTTACAGGAGATGCGGCGCGCAAAACCCGCGGAAGTGGCCGCTGCCATGAGCCCGAGGCGCGGCCTGCCTGCCTGCCTGCCAACCAGTCGGACTCGACTGGCCTAGGTAGCGATCCGCTTCCGTTTTTCTTCACCCCAAAGTATTCACGTGGAGGTTTCCGCAGGTGTGGTCAAAAAAGTCAAGATGGCTCTGCTGATTTTTATGTGCGTCGGGAAGAGCTTTGATCGCCCTGTCGTGACTGCCATCCTGACTTTTTTGACCACACCTGCGGACTCCTTCACGAAGGCGGGGTAGTAATAGAGACCTGCGGGATTCGTGTCAAGGGAGAGTTCCCGATGCAGCCTTCAGCATCCAGAGCTTGTCGCAGGAGAGCGCGGCCGTAGTTAAAGCAGGCGCTGCCGTCCTCAAACCCGATCGATTACGCGTAGGATCCCTTTCTGCTTCCCCCAACGAATTGCGCAGGTGCCCGCCGCCTCGGGGCGGAATCCTGCGCAGGCAGACCGACTGCGCTCTCCCGCTGGAGCCGCCTTCGGGCGGAAAGATCAGTGGCCCGCGCGTGTACAGACCGCGGCGGCTCCTGGAGCGCGCCAGCCCCAGATTGGATCTTTCACAAAGGATCGGGACAGATCCCTTGCACAGCGACAGAAGCGACTTGCTTTCAGTCCCGCCAGCGCCCTGAACCTCGACTGCTTTTGCCACCAAATGAGAAACTCTTCTCCCTTTTTGCATCTTCAGTATAGAAAATTTTCGCAAGAAGTTTGCTTTTTCGAAGATTTGCTTGAGGCAGAGCCCGCCTCCCTCAGAGCGCTTCATCTCTTGAATTTTTGCCAAAAGAAAAGCAAAGGCCCAAGAGCCTGGGCAGAATGAAATCTGGCCGCCATATCTTGGGTATCAGGGCTAGGCCTTAATTAAAACGATGTCTCATGTTTGGATGAAGGACTGTTGAAAAGGTTCTTTAAAATCTGAATGGATTTCTTTTGAACACTAATTAAAGATCCTTGGAAGCAATTTCATCACATTTGCTTGCAAAGAATTAAACATAATAAACGTCTGGTAACACCTTTTAAGATTAACCAATTTTTATTTTATGGCATTAGCTTTCATAAGCTCAATTTACTTAATCAGATGCATCAGGTGACTGATGTAGAATTAAGATTGGTAGGGGTGGGAGGGGGAGGGGAAGACAGGAAAGTACTAACACAGATGAAGGTTCCATCAGAGATAGATTAATAATACACCATCAATTAATAATTGTGTTAAAAATTCCTTCCTATAATGCCCACAAGGAATTAAAATGAACCTGGTGGTTGTAGTCAGAGCTGGGATGTCAGCCAAGCACAAATCAATTGCTTAGCTACAGCAAGGAATACTGTAGTCACAACTTTCAGAGAAGTCAAAGATGCTTGAGGAAAAAGCAAGATGAATGCTCTTTCCCACAACCCTATCAATATCGAAGAATTAAAATGGGTATGCCTCTTCATCATAAAACAAGCATTGGAATACTATCTCAGATATCTGTAGGACCAGAGCACTGTTGCCTCTGGCATATGGAGTTTTAACATTTTTAATTCTTATATGCTATTTTTATATTTTTTAATTTTATTCCACACCTCCCAGAGTTTCTCTCTAAGGGAGATGAGTGGTCAAAATGCAATAAATAAATAACCCATTAAATATTAACATTCAAAATAAAAAAGAAATATATATCTGCAATGAGTTTTGTGCCAAACAGCACAACCAAAACTCAAAGAGGGAAATATTCTGGGAGTTGAAGTCCAGAAGTCATAAAAGGGCCAAGTTTGAAGATCCCTGCTTTAAATGAAGTCTGGTCACAGGTTTGCTCCCTTTGGGCTCAGGACACAGTAAAGTATAGTGTCCCCATGCAAATGAGAGCTGGAATATGTAGGTGGAAAGGAATAGGGGAGTGGGGCTTATTCTCACTTCTGTTCCACATAGCATTGACTCAGACCTTCCTTTGGAAGCAAGAAACTCCTACAAGCAAGAAGGAAGCCTACAATTTAATTAATTAAACCTAGACTCCTGTCCTTGAGTCTGGGCAAGTCACAAATCATAACATAAAAACCGGTGCAAGCCCCAATCAAAATCCTAAACCAGTGTTTCCCAACTTGAACAACTTCTAGAGGTTTGGATTTCAGCTCCCAGAATTCTTAATCCCATGGCTCAGAATTCTGGGAATTGCTTTACCTATCTGAAAATTGCCCAGAAGAGGGAAAGTCTAAAGAAGCTAAGGATACATTTCTCTCTCTCCCTCCTTCTCTCCTCCCCCTTTTTTAATTAACTGTGATTTCTGTATTTTACATGTTGATCTATGACTGAATAAAGATTTGATTGATTGAAAGTAAGGATATGACTAAATACACATCAAAGATAGCCAAGGAGAAAAGGGAAATGTGGGCCTCTGTGAGACCACAATGACCTGGTGTTCCCTGTCCATACAAGATTTGAGTATGCTCAAATTCTTCTCCTGACTGCTTCCAAGGCAGATATATTTATAGTAGAAACCAATATGGCTTTAGCACCTTTCCTCCCTGCTGTGAACCCCCCCCCTTACCAAAAGGAAGAAAGACCTCTGGTTGGGTTCTGCAAGGAGAGAAGGCTTCTCAGTTCAAGGGGCTGATTTGTTCAGAGCCTGCTTGCCTCCTCGTCTTTAAAAAAATGAGTTCTCTTCCACCATGGAGGTGTTGAAACCTCTTGTCTGGCTTGTCAACAACTGTTTTGCTCCTTGAAGAAAGACACCAAGTTGAACTGAATTCATGTGCTGACAAAGTAGAGAAAAAGACATTTCACACCTTGAAGGGGTTGGAAAGACAGATGCTTTTGGAGCAGGATCTCCAAGCAGGAGCCCTCTGAATATGCTAGCACCAAGCCCCCATAATCCTCAGGAGTACCTAACTAAAGCCTTTACCCCTTGATGGTAAAGTCAACCAGCTAATGGCGCCAATCTTTCCATTCCAGGAGGAATGCCCAGACTGAATGCCATTTATTCTCTAGGATAGGAGTTGAGTTCATTGAGGGTCATAGGTATACAGTTATGTGTCAATTGTTAAATAAACATGGACAGGATCCAACTGAAAAATTGCAGCTTGTTTCATGTTTTCCTCTCCGCTCTTGGATTAGAGGTTTTCTTGGTTTTGAGGGATCCTACTAGAAGCATTAGAGTGAAACTGAAAGCTCCCTCGAGATGCCCGATGGTCAGCTCTCCAGCAACCTTGATCTCTTTTGTTGTTATTATTAAATCTAGCTGAGAGCAACCAAGCCTGTCCAAAGCGCCTTTACTGCTAACTCCGGAATCTTTTCGCTTAGACGCCTTTCTATCCATTCCAACAGTTACAATTCATTAAGTGACCGCGATATCCTCGCGATCTGTGTGTTCTGTGTGAAGAATATAACGCCAACACACTTTACTGTCTAGTTCAGGGGTAGGCAACCTCGGCTCTTTTATGACTCATGGACTTCAACTCCCAGAATTCCTGAGTCAGCATAGCTGACTCAGGAATTCTGGGAGTTGAAGTCCATGAGTCATAAAAGAGCCGAGGTTGCCTACCCCTGGTCTAGTTTGTGAGCGGCGGGCAAACAGCGGCGCCCACCGAAATCTCTGCCCCAAGCAGGACCACGTGAGCGTGGAGGCCTCAACGTCGCGACGCAGCTGGACCCGCCTCCTCCCGTCGAGCGCGCGCTGGGTTTCCAGCGGACCGTCAAGCGCGAGGAGGCGGGTGAGGGGTGGGCGAGCTCTCCCCGCCAGGCGCACGCCGAAGCCCGAGCAAACGCGAAGCCGGAGAGAACCCAGGATAGCCTGGCCGGCGGAGGAGGCTCCAGTCCTATCATTCTTTGATTCCATGGTTCTATGAAAACCTGAACAAGTCCAAGACTATATGATTAAATGGATGCCAAATATGAACATATGGGTGCAAAGTGGGAATTTCACTGGGAAAAGAATTTAAAATTTATACTTGAATTTTATACTCGGAGACTCTGGCGCAATATTTTTTTTTTTTGTTGTTGTTGTTAGCTGCGAAGTCGTGTCCGACCCATCGCGACCCTATGGACAACATTCCTCCAGGCCTTCCTGTCCTCTACCATCTTCTGGAGTCCATTTAAGTTCACGCCTACTGCTTCAGTGACTCCATCCAGCCACCTCATTCTCTGTCGTCCCCTTTTTCTATTGCCCTCGATCTTTCCCAGCATTAGGCTCTTCTCCAGTGAGTCCTTCCTTCTCATTAGGTGGCCAAAGTATTTGAGTTTTAGCTTCAGGATCTGGCCTTCTAAAGAGCAGTCAGGGTTGATCTCCTCTAGGACTGACCTTGGAGTCCAAGGGACTCGCAGGAGTCTTCTCCAGCACCATAGTTCAAAGGCCTCAATTCTTTGGCGCTCAGCCTTTCTTATGGTCCAACTTTCACTGCCATACATTGCAACTGGGAAGACCATAGCCTTGACTATACGCACTTTTGTTGACAGGGTGATGTCTCTGCTCTTTAGTGTGCCGCCTAGATTTGCCATGGCTTTCCTCCCCAGGAGCAAGCGTCTTTTAATTTTAATTTTTTTTACTACTGATATATCACTCTGAACCTGATTGCCAAAATGAGTAATTCTCTTTCTAAAAAAATACTGGAACTGTAATGAACAGATTTTGTCGATATGTGGGTAGGTAGCAGTGTTGTAAAACTCAGCAAAACTGAAAAATAATCCGTTTGTAGAATGGAACAAATTCTGAAAAATCTCATTCTATCCTGAAATATATATTTTTTATTAAATTTCACTAAACCATTATGTTCTATCAAAATACACTGAACTGGCGTTGTATATGTTAACAGTTGCAAACCCCCCCCCTCCCACCTTCTTAACTCAGTGCTCCTAATCCAAGCTATGCTTGAATTTCTTTGCAGTGAAATGAGACTGGTAAAGGAACATCTTTGATTTGAGCCATGCTTCATCTCAGATGATGGAGACAACTGAGTTTGCTTGAGTTCATAGTGATTGGGAATTTCACTCTAGGAAGTGAGTTTTGCAACCTCGATAGAAGATACTATTTGATTCCCACCTATAGATCCCAATTCAAAATTAATGAAATAAATTTAAAGCACTTTACTGATTTATAAGGTCACAGTAACATGAGCCCTGATGGCTCGGTGGTTAGAATGCAGTATTGCAGTCTAACTGCTGACTGCCAGGAGTTCAATTCAGATCAGCTATTTGGTGATGAGTGGTGCAGTGGAGCCAAAAATTAGACTCTTCAACTCATATTTTTTTTGTTTGGCAACTGCCTCCCCTACTCCCCACCACCACAAAGTTTTCTTAGCAGCATTTTTCAGAAGTGGCTTGCCAGTTCCTCCTTCCTAGGGAATGACTGGCCCAAAGCTATCCAACGGGCTTTATGGATAAGGGAGGACTAGAATTTAGCCTCTCCTGCATTTTAGCCTGAACCCTTAGCCACTATGCCGATATGGGAGTTTCCTCAAGAGTAGGAGTTCTGTTAACATAATATATCTTGCTTAGAGAGGGCTGTAAAGCACAGTGAAATGGTATATAAGTCTAAGTTCTATTGCTTTTTAAAGCCAACTTGTTTCTCAGCCTCATTGATAATTAATTTTTCCACTTTTTATTTCATTTACTTATTTATTTATTTATTTTATTTTAATTCTATTTATATCCCGCCCTTCTCTGAAGACTCAGGGCGGCTTACATATTACTTTAGTTTAATTTAAATACATCAGTAATTATCCCAAAAGCATGCAGTGTTGAAACAATGGTGTTTCATGTCATTGTTACGATGATTGCTGCTATATTACGCTTTGTCCATGATCAAAGTATTATTTTTCATTATTTAAATTGTGATCACACCAATAATAATATTGTAGTGGGAAAGTTCATCTTCAGGCTAGCTTTGTTCCTTGACCACAGCTGCATCTTATTAGATAAACTTCTTTTTTGCATTAATTTATTTAAGATATATCCACTTGCTTGGGAATAAGTTAGGTGGAAAAAGGATTTCTATTTACTTGTACTCCTAAGTGTTTCCCAATGCTTAGATGCTGTTGGATTCTTGGACTATGATTACAGAATAACCAAATAAAAGAGTTGGAAGGGACCTTGGAGGTCTTCTGGTGCAACCCCTTGCTCAAGCAGGAGCCACCATACCATTGCCTAATGACTCTCCGGATTTGGATAGTACTTTTGTTGATTCCTGATTTTGGGATTGTTTTTAGTTTCTACTGTCATTGACTGCATTCATCACTCTACTATCAAAGTAAAATGCTGACTGGAGTCCATCTACTTTATGGGAACTTGGGAATGACTCTAGGCTGGAACAGGACTGTTCCTTCCTGAGGGACTATATATGTGTTCCGCCTCCAAATTATTTTAAAACTGTTTTATGAATGTATTTCTTTCTGTCTGGCTTAATTTTTTCTTATTTCCATATTTGCTACCTATCCATTCCCATGGGTACTGTATTCTCTTCTTAACTAGAGTATTAATAGCTAAAATAATTGATTAAGATGGAGAAGAACAAAGCCTGAGGTCAAACGTCTGCCACGGATATTTAGTGGATGATTTGCTGATTTTATCATGATTTCTCAGTCCAACCATCTCACAGGTTGTTTTGTTGATGGTGGAAAAATTGGAGAATGTAACAGGCAATCAAATATAAGGAATTCATCTTAAGTGTGTATAGCAGTATTTTATTGTCATCTGTGACATTACAAATAGGCAATACATAACCAACCAGTCACAAACAAAGCCCAACCCAATGCTTGCTTGACCGTTCTAGTGTGTCATATGAGTACATAATGTTAGTTTCACAGATCATGGATCAGCTAACGAATGAGTCAGTGTGTCATGTGAACTCAGCCAAAAGATGTTTTTTCTCATCTACAGAATGGTTACTTTGTTCATATGAATGTTTGTGTACATTTAATCAATTAATCAAAGAACAAAAACAACTAACCATTTAAGATATTTTCAGTTTTGCAATAGCCCTTCTGTTAAAGATACAGTCTTTATTTTGAAGCCCAGTAAAGTCACGGAGTGGATTTTAATTGATTTAAATGGAGCAGACTGTTATTGCATATAACTGACATATTTTACCAACCCTGGGGGAACCAGATGCAATCCTGATATAAACAGCTCATGAGAGTCAAAAGGGCTGCGTTTGTTTATTTCTAGACTCTCCACCGCTGTGTTGAGAGGGGATGAAGCCTGACTGAAGGAATGAACAAGACACTAGATTTCCGTTAAAGTAAGAATGACCACATGTTTTTTTGCTGAATGCTCCAAGTCTTCTAAATGCTGATCTAAATTCTTCCACTATACTCTTGCTTGCTATCATAGACTTAGATATTTACCTGAATGCAAAATACATATTTTTGAAAGCTAATGTTTTCAATTTTTCATTAAGTTAGGCTACTTCTGGCTGCACAACCATCAGCTATTTGGTGGTGAGTGGTGCAGTGGAGCCAAAAATTAGACTCTTCAACTCATTTTTTTTTGTTTGGCAACTGCCTCCCCTACTCCCCAGCACCACAAAGTTTTCTTAGCAGCATTTTTCAGAAGTGGTTTGCCAGTTCCTCCTTCCTAGGGAATGACTGGCCCTAAGCTACCCAACGGGCTTTATGGATAAGAGAGGACTAGAATTTAGCCTCTCCTGCATTTTAGCCTGAACCCTTAGCCACTATGCCGATATGGGAGTTTCCTCAAGAGTAGGAGTTCTGTTAACATAATATATCTTGCCTCAGGACAGTATTTGCTGAAGTACTCCATGGTTTACAAACTGATTAACTGTGGCATGAATGGCATGACCATAATGGAGATATAGATATATATAGTTGGTATACACGAGAATGCTTATTGCTGGTTCATCTCCAGATTATATAGGAATATCAAGTAAGGTGCCACAAGGTTCATTGTTTTTCATTACTTTTATTAATGATTTGAATAAAGAAATTAGAGGAAATGTTTATTGAACTGGTAGGCAAATTAGGCAAATTCAGAATTATCTTTTTTTTTTTTTTTTTTTATTGAAAAGTTTTAAAAATACAGTTTTCCTTTAAAAAACCCCCTTCCCCCTCCCTACCTCCCCTCCCTACCTCCCCCCTTCCCCCCCCTCCCCCCCTCCCTCCTCCCCCCCCACCTCCCCCTAACCCCCCTCCCCCCCCCGGACTTCCCAGAGCTAAATACAAGGTATATATATATAAAAAGGCAATCATAAACAACCATATACTAACAACTATAAATTCTAAAATCCATCACTCTCTAACTTATATAGGATCAAACAAAACTTAGCATTATTAAATATATATAGAAGACAAAATAAAAAAAGAAAAAAGAAAACGAAAGAAGACTTATTCAAATGCTAGATAAAACTTCTTGACCCTATACTTATTCTGGATAAACTCAATCCATTTTCTCCATTCCATAACATAATGTTCTTGCGAGTAATCTTTCAAATAGGCCGAAATTATCTTGATAACCTGGAGAAGTAAGAGAATGAAATTAGAAAAGTAAGTGTAAAATTATTCACTTAAGCAAAATTCTGATGGACAGATATAAAAAAGATATGTCTGTCCTACAATTATGGTATTTATGAAAAAATATATCTAGAAATATGAGCCAGAGTGTGAGGAGACTTCAAAAAATCAGTTGTGATATAGGATCCATTAACCAAAAAATATTTTCGAAATCATGGACAGTAATAATTCTATTCTCTGCTGCATTAGTCAGAGCAGAGTGCATTTCTGAGGAGATATGTCTATCACAGAATAAGATTAAATTATTAAATCCACTAAATCTAAATCCTATGAAATCTATCCATCTGCACATGCTGAAGAGCATTCATATAATAAGACACTTTGCATCATCACCCCCATAAATCTGCTCTGAACTACGGTAAGTACTTCCTAGAACAATACATTTCTAAGCATGTTTATTTGGCTGTTGATTCTATTTAAATAAATATTTGGGAATTGTGTATTTTGTGTATCTGAATATATTTAAGATTTATTATTATGACCAGTAGCTATTGCAGAAGATGATTATAAATCTGTATTCCTCTTGATTGCAGAGGCACAAAATAAAGACACACTTGGACTGAATTAACTTCTAATGATTTCATAGGAACTTCTTTCTCACAAATATTCTGTTTTTTTAGAATGAGATTTCCATAAATATTTGCAAGCAGACATTGCAGCTTTACAATGAGAACTCTGTTCCTTTTGAAATTGCATTGTGACACTATATACAAGTCTGTAAGCTGCAGACCTTAAGTTGTGATATCCCGATGTTCATTCTTCATTTTGACAAAATGTCAGTTGCTGTAGATACCCATGGATGCCCTGTCTGCCATGTAAAATAATCTTGTCCAGTCTGGCTTCTTCCAGTTTGCCAGGATTTCATCTCACATAATTCTGCAAATTGAAGTCTAACACATTTGGAGGAGGCCAGATTGGGAAAGGCTGTCATAAAAGGTAATCAGATCTTAAGTTAAAAAAAAAAGTTTTCCGTCACCCAAGCACACTGCTTCCTTATGTTAAATCTTAACTGTTAAAACTTCAACATTGCAAACACAGTTTTTAACAGTAGCTTACCCTACCAATTGCATTGTATTTTATGCCATGATTTTATCCACCACTTCTTTAGAGTTGAATTTATCAGAACAAATATAGACAATCAGTTATGTTTACAGCACAATCCTCAATATATTTGCTAATTTAACTCAATAACTAAACTAGGTGCTGGGTTAGAAATTAGAAGATAGTGCATTTAGGCCTCCCTTAGATATAAAAACCATCTGGGTGACTTTGGGCCAGTCACTCTCTTCAGCCCAACCCCTCACAAGGATGTTGCTGGGAAAATAGGAGACAAGATATTAGGTATGTTCACTGCCTTGAATGGACTATCTATCATGTGTCTGTCAGTCTGTCTGTCTATCATCTATCTATATGTATCTATTGCAATATATAATACTAATAACAAGTTGGATTCTTCATTTCTTATTCCCAACCAATTATGAGTCTTATTCAGTGTGTCTTATTCTCAAATAAGAAAATAAATGATTGCAACTTTAATGTTCATGTTGATTTCAATGTATGGTATGGTAATACCTGTTAAACTCCATGGGCCCTTATATTATGTTTATTCCATCCATAGAATTGCTAATTTCTATTGAAGATTCCTCATACTAAAAGAACTTTTTCTATTGTCACCTATGTTGAGCTACAATTCTATCATCCATCGGAGCACTGAATGGTTTTGCTGGTCAAATATGGGATGGACCAGACCAAATCTAAATGTGGCTAAAAAACAATTTAATGAGATAATGTCAAAACAATTTTGTTGCAATTTTTAGAGGAGGTCTAAGAATTGTACTCAAAGTTCCAGAGGGCTTCATGCAGTCCTGGTGCCTGAAGCTGAACACTGGTATCTTGGACTGTAATTTTACAATGTGTGGCTCTAGTGTTTTAATGGTGTAAGAAGAGCACACAATTGATATCAGCAAGCATCTTACATTCACAATAGCATAATTCAAAGTTCTTCTATTATTAACAGAACTGCAGGAAAAGAAATTAAAATCTCCTTTGAATAAAGTACTACTGGTGACTTCCTGGACACCTCCAAGTAGTTTTCTTGGCAACAGTGCACAAATGGTTGATTTCCTTTGACTTCTGGGATTCTTAAAGATTTTCTAGTCGGCTCTACAACCTTGGAAAGAGCTGGAAGCTCTGCAGTGCACGATTGCAAAGATGTTTCCCAGAAGTCTTCAAGGCTCTATTCATTCTGTTCTTCTATATTTTAATATGTCCCCAGATCAGTGTGTGAGTAATATTTTACTTTTACGATTTGCCATAATGAAAAGTTCAGTGCTGCAAGCCTCCTTCAATTCCCTTCCTTGTCTTTAAGCTTATTCTGATATCCAGCTCTTCAGTAAAAAAATTTTCTCCCAGACATCAGATGAGTCATACCAAATGATCCTTGCTGTATTTTGCATAACATTATTTAGTCCTGCTGCTCATTGCTTCCCTTTTCAATGGCACCTAATCAGCACTCCTTTTATAATCCCAATATTAAAGAGTTTCAAAGTCTATGCAGTATTTCAGAACTTTTCAGTAATATTTCACAGAACTATTGATACACAAATGTGAAAAAATGTAAGGCACATTTAAGACAGAAGAGCTATAGTGACATGTTTTCTTTCTTTCTTTCTTTCTTTCTTTCTTTCTTTCTTTCTTTCTTTCTTTCTTTCTTTCTTTCTTTCTTTTTTTCTAACATCTTGCTTTCATATTATACAATTCAAGGCAAGCTACATGATGCTCCCTCCTACTTCTCCCGCAACAACAACCTATGAGCTGAGTTGAGTGAGACAGAATGACCGGGCCAGGTCATTTGTGAATTTAGGCAGTCTAAAGGCATTTTATATGTACTTTATTTAAGTATAGCACTGAGCAATACCGTAGGTAGGCAGCTATGGTGTGCCAAAAAAAGGAACTTACTGAAATGGCTGAAACAAGGTTGAGAGCATCTCCTTGGGAAAACCTTATGCTGAATAAGTATACAATCTTGGTAGAAAATTGCTACATTCTGGTCTTGTTCTAGAAAATTCTAAAAGAAGGGAGAGGATGAGAATGGGGTTAGATAAGAGAGGGCAAGAGTGGAATAATTTAGGAACCATTTAAAGGAGTAGATAGGATGTTGTGTGTTGGTGCGTGTATAAAACAGAGAGAGAAAGGTATTTGCAATGTTTGCAAGTCCCATAGGCGTGGGCTGTCCATGCCTCTTTGTAGTTGAGCAGGCTGGAATCCCCACAGGAAGAAAAACTGTGCCTGCACATATCATAACTCTATTAAAAACCAAAAATGTTACAGGCAGTTTCCATTTCTTAAAAAACAAAACAAAAACTATAAAGCCGTTTAATTCTTAATTGCCTGTGGCAGAACATTTCATTCACTTCTAAATAAAAATTTCATTTTGTTTTGTTTTTAAATTGCAGTTGCCCATGATTTTCCATTGCTAATTTAGGGAAGAAATAAATGGAACAATCTCTAATTTGATCTGAATCTATCAGGTTATTTTGTGAAATGCCATCTAGAAAGAGACATCAAAGGATGTGATCAGTACACATCCTTTCATTTTATATCCATCCATCCATCCATCCATCCATCCATCCATCCATCCATCCATGTTCAACAGATGGCCATGCTATCTGAAACTGATCCCAGACTAAATCATCTGGGGCCACAAAACTACAACAGATACTATGTGTCTGTCTGTGTATATACGTGTATACACATGTGTGTGTGTCTCTGTGTGTATATGTATATAGAGTCTTTAAGCATAATTAAACAATTGTAATTAAACAAACATGTTTAAAAAAGCATTTACAATATTTAGAACATATAGCTGTAAAACAAATCCAGAACCTCTACTTCATAATAAAATCATAATCAAGCCTATCTAATATACTTTTTAAGCATCTGTTCTTATAAAGTTCTTATAAATTATAAATCTATAACTTAGAGAATAAATCTATTATAGATTTATTAATAAAAACTATATTATTCATTATATTATACATTTGTTATGTTATAACAAATAATTTATTGAATCTTCTAGGTACGAGAGGAGGGGGGAAATTAAAATGTGGTAATAGCAAAATTATTACTAGCATATTACAAAACAGTTTTTAACACATATAGAATGGCAGTTGATGAGAACACAGAAAAATAATTTCTTCTTACCAAGAATACATTACCTCAGGAAAGCAGCATCTTTGTTATTTCATAGTTAGGTATAGATTATCCATGTATTGTGAATCTAAGTCCTTTCAGCTGTTTCACTTTTCCCAAGAAGCCCCCTTGAATCTTATTCCCTCTTGGTTATTTTCAGTTATGCATCAAAGTCAGACAAATTCCAGACCAAATATGGCAGATTTAACACATTCAGGATATGTCCAAACTGAAGCAGAGTTTTCTCTGAGTGTAAAATGGAAGATCTGTAGGCATGTCCTGGACAGAAGGCTGGCATACAAATCTGTCTGAGTGACAGAAAAGAAGATGGAATCACAGATTTCATAAATGGAACTATAAAATAATGTTCATATTTTAAGAAACATCTGGGAAGCTGCTTCTTTGGCTTGAAAAGCCAGCCACCCAGTGTTCCTCTCATAATGTTGGCAAGCTGTTAAAACAAGGAAGTGCAAAGCTTTAAGCTCAAATGTATTTCCTTAATGTTGAAACTTAATTTAGATTGTGTCCGTTTTTAAATAGCACATTTATGAACATGGCAGCTGGTTTAAGAAAGAATTGGCTTGTTTAGTGACTGTTATGACTTCAGTCCATGCTCTTTTCACTAAAGAAAATGTAATTCTTTAACTGGATTGCTAAATTATGTTCTTTAGTTAAATGCTTGTTTTTTTTAAAAAAAATTCTGGAAACCATTTGCAGCCTTTAACAACATTCATATTTCTTCAGTCTTTACTTCCCTGCATTTCTCTGTGACTAATTAAAAGAGTCAATTGTTGTAAATAGGGTTATTGGATTATGCTGCAAGTATTTATTGTTCTGTGGTTTCTCTGACACAGTTATGCAAGAGTCTACACACTTCAGAAGAGCTTGTAAAAGGAAAAAGAATACCAACCATGTATTACAAATTGACTAAAAGTATAGATAACCAGTACTTAATGTTTCATGTCCTATCAACATAATAAAAGTATAAAAATTGTCAGATGTTTTCTCAGGGTGAAAAAAATCCCTCATAAAATACAGAAATTGTTATAAGAAATTATTGTTCCCACCAATGAACAACAAAACTCCTTTCCTATGTTGTTTCTCAAGCTTACTGATTAAACATGATTTGGGAGTGGCACTTACTCAAGATCACTTAACCTAGCTGTCTCATACAGTTCTTTAAGCACAAGTACATAGTAGCTGTGTTCACATAATTCATTAGACTAGACTGAAATGAGGTAGTTTGTAGTTCAGACCTACAGTGGACTGGAAAATCTAGTCATTGGCATAGCATGTTGAGTGAACTAGATCATTATGTTACCTGATCATATTAAGTTATTAGTTATGGCATAACACTTGTCATAAATGCATCAATCAGGTTTTGTTCCTGCAAGTTTAGGGTTAAATATTATGTGATTCAAATCTCAGAATAAGAAAAAACTAGCTATTTTAAACTATGGGTAGAATAGAATCTTAATGCCCTTTACTGATTCTTATTGGAGAACAATAATAGTAGGGACATTTTTCCACAACCTCCATTTTATTTGGTAATAAGCCACTGTTGAGTCTGTGTGGGTTTGATTACACTTACTTACTTACTTACTTACTTACTTACTTACTAGGAATGTGATGTAAGTCAAGAGGTAGATTTTGCCAGCTTAATGTCATCCTTTCCCAGTCTTAGTCTATTAGTCTATTTTTACTGAAATGAAGACTATTCTGTGCAATGCCTCTTTCTGTTTGATTAACAAAAATGTTAATCTATTGATTGCTGTTCAACAGGACCTTCCTTGAGTCTTCTTAAAATTTATATCCAGTCCTGATTTCTGATTTGGCCATCCTTGGTATTCCTCAGGAGCTTTAGATAATGCATACATTGAGACCCAAATTTTAATCCAGAAGCCAGACCAGAGGTTCCCAAATTAGAGGCTGACTAAAATTGGGCATAAAGAGCAGGGTGTCTGTCGCTGGGTGTACACATTGGCTTATCACATCAATTTCCAGTGCCATGAATTTCCTGAGTTTTGCCCTGCAAATTGAAAAGCTTTGGGATCTTGTTCAGTATAGTTCCATGGCAGGTCCTTGATGTATTCTCATGGCAAGCCCCAGTATCACATAAAGCTGCAGAAAGTGGGACACCTTCAAATACTGATTGCCAGGTACCCTTTTAATTTAACATACAGCTGACAAAGCAAACTTTGCATGAGTCCACATAAGAATGGCAAAGTGCAAAGACTGTTGAGCACAGGTTGTGAAACTCATCCAAAATGTTTCCTTAAAGGTAATGTTTGGATTTTTTTAAAAAAACAACACATAAAAGAGATCTTTGTATTAGTAGCCTTAGTGTAATTCAGCTCAACATCTTGGGATGAGAGATATGACCAAACCGATCATCCCTGTTCTGTTCTCTAATACTGAGTGTAGATTAGTCTAGATCTTACTCCAAACTTAACATTATTCTCCAGATAATTCTAAATGAAGTAATTGTTGTGCAGTCACCCTGCCTCATTCATAGACTTTTATAGGTGAATTCTGATAAGCAATCTTCCACTGGAGCCAACTTGAACTGATCTTGAAAAACTAAAAAAGCCAGGCTGCATAGTACTTGAATGGGAGATCACCACAAAATACTTGCATTATAGATTAGACAGGAGATGTAAAAAAAAGCAGCTAGAAGAAAGCATAGTTCCTCTGTATTGTTACCAAAAAAGCTTCATAGATAAGTCAATGAAACCTGGAAAAATCAAGGTTTATTTAGAAAAGATTTTACCCATGCCTAAATGTTAAACCCTAAACTATACAAGTAAACAGAAAGAGAGCCCTAAATTGTTTTTCCATCTTATGATTCAGATTTGTTTAAAACTACTACAATAAACTGTACCAGTAGATGGCACTCCAGAATATTGGAGTTTGTCCAGAAAATAATAAAATCAGTAGCGCATTACCAGTACTGTTCTCCATGTAGTTTTCAACAGAAGAAATGAGATAACATTTCTCTGGATAATAGGTGCCCTCTTCCAAGCAATGGCCAGATAACCAAACAAAAAGTATCAAATGCATTTGTTATGCTATAGACTAAGAGTAGAGTTACAGCAAATGGGTTTTTTGTACATCTTAGTCACATTAAATGGGAGTAACAAGAGACTCCGTAGGGCAGTAATGGCGAACCTTTTAGAGACTGAGTGCCCCAAACTGCCCCCGCCTGTCCCCGCCCGCTCTGCCCCTGCCCCGCCCCCCCGCTCCACACACACACCGCCACCAGGGCCACCCACTGCCTTCATGGCCTGCTGCAGTAGATCACCCAGGCAGCCCAGCAGCGCCATGGCAGCCACGTCCTCTGCCCGCGCCGTGTAGCATCATCTGTATGCGATGGGGCACGAGGGTGGAGTCTTTTCCCCACCGCCTGGCTGCCATGTCCTTGGCTGTGCTCTGCGCGGGCCGCATCCGGGGGCAACTCTCCGGGGGGCTGCTGATGAGGAGGGGGCCACAGGGGGAGGCGGAGCTGGGGCAATGGTGTGTGTGTCCACAGAAAGGGCTCTAAGTGCCGCCTCTGGAACGTGTGCCATAGGTTTGCCACCACTGCTGTAAGGTATGGTTAAAAAAAAAGATGGTGGTTGCAATACAATAAAGCTTTGCCCATTGTTAATCCTTGATCACAGCGACCATCTTAATTTGTTATTTTGATAATTTTATTTAAAATTACAATTGCCCACCATGTTGATTTTATTAACCACACTCTGCAGACACCCCAGACCAATAGAAGTAGTGGATTGGGAGCATTATGTCATCACACACACACACACACACACAGACAGAGAGAGAGAGAGAGACAGACAGACAGACAGACAGACAGACAGACAGACACACAGACAGACACACAGACAGAGAGACAGGGAGGGAGAATGTTGGATATAGTTCAGCTGGCTTTCTGTGTAAGACCCCAAAATTAGAGTTGGTAAATGTAGGAGAAGTGAAATATTTGGCACATGTAAAATATAGAATATATTAAACTATTTTTCTGATGTAAATCAACATCATGCATATTATTATCTTATAATAAAAGCTGTTTTTATGACTTTACCTTAGAATTAGCAAATTATATTCTGACTTGGAGAAAATTAAGGATAGATCTGTTGGGTGCATTTGATCAGAGTTGTAGCAGTCTCATCTAGTAATTAGGGAACTCATAAACTAAAAGTCTGGAGGCTACTAATTGACCCATCCTTGGCATCAATGTATTACTGATAAAGTTCCACTAAACTTTATCCAGATTTTTGTGAATTAATACCTTCCTCCATCACATGTGTGGTGGAGGAGGGGATTAATTTTCCAGGTTTCTGGAAGGAATGAAATAAAAATGTGACATTTATTTAAAGCATCAAGAACCATGATGGTGCAATGGTTAGAATGTAGTATTGCAGACTAACTCTGCTCACATTGCCAGGAGTTTGATTCCTGCGATCCTGACTAGCTCAAGGTTGACTCAGCCTTCCATCCTTCTGAGGTCGGTAAAATGAGGACTCAGTTTGTTGGGGGCAATTTGGTGACACTGTAAACTGTTTAGAGAGGGCTGTAAAGCACTGTGAGGCAGTATATAAGTCTAAGTGCTATTGCTGTTGCTATTGCCCAGTCAGATAGATAGATATATGCCAACATTTCCATAATGTAAACATAAAATTTTGCTTTGGAGACTCTATTCCAGCAATGTGCCTGATCACCATATACATATCGTGGGAAGATAGGAAATGCTTTTCTATTGACTCAGAACACTAACCTATTCAGTTCAAAACAGCTGATATTGATTGGCAAGAAATCTTTGGGATTTCTTGTAAAGGCCAAGGAGTGGGATTTGAACTTCCTGCCTGCAGGCATGATCAAATGCTAACTTATTCCGTCTCCTTTCTAGATCGTTGAATATATTATGCATCGCGTTCAGTTCTAAAGAATGAATTTGTTATTTTCTTTTATAGAAACTTTCTCTAGTGGAAATGGGAATTTGGGTTCCCCAAATTTGCGGTTGCTTCAGTGATATTGGTCTAATGCAGAAAATCAGCTGAAGGAGAGAGAAAACAACCAAGAAACCAGCATAGCTTTTCCAGTCAGTTTATACTAGACTAAAATTCCCATCATCCTCAGTGGAAATTATGAGACCTTTAATCCAGACACATCTGGAAGATACTTAGTTGGGAAAGGTTGTTCTAATCACAACAGCCATTTTGGGGCTCTCTGCCTGAGGACTGCATACTTTACATTTTCCTTCTACAAATAACCGTCCAAGTCCTCCTTTTCAAAGAACCTTTATTAAACCCCCAACTATTTGCTGTCGAGACTTTTAGGATGAAATCATCATGTTAAACAAATAAACGCCTCTCGGTACAGATCTCTGCTTTGGGAGCAAAGTAAGAAAATAATTTCTGTCTGCTGTCCACAAAAGCGGCTGGAAAGGCCGAAAGAAAAATATTATTTTTACTTCATTGTGTGAAATATCATTTTGGAGGATCTGACTCGTTGAGTGTTTGAAGAGTTTTTGCTGGCAGGTTCCGAGGGTCTCCCGAGCTCACCTCATGGGACTGTTTTCTTCATTAATAAACTTAGTATGATGTGTGTTAAAAGGAACATTCTATTTACTTAGTAAATAAGGGATGTCAAACAAAAAGCGGAAAACTTACAGGCACTGGGCATTATGTGGGAGTGGGACATGGGGGTAGCGGAAGGGAGGGAGGGAGTCCTAGAAAATTTGGGAATGATCTGGCCAACTTGAGCCAAAGCTGGGCTTTGTTGAGAAAATAAATTCAGCCAGAATATCCAAGTGAGGCTATTTCTTTACTGATACTGGTGGGAAAATTGTACACTGTGTCTCAAACCAGCAGGGGATGGCCTTGGGAAGGAAAGTTTTGGAATACTCATCATTGGCCTCTACACTGTGAATCTATCCTTTAAAAGCTTTCCAAGGACCAGCATTTACAAGCTCTTACTGAGATGAATCAATGGCAAAGATACAAAGGTTCAACTGGTATCCTCAGAAAAAAGCAGATAGGCCTTGAAATACCATGAAACGCAGTAGCGACAGTCACTAGGGAGTTGCCAAGTGCTTCCTTCCCTGCCTTGACTGCTCTTATTTGATGGTTGTGTTAGGTGATTTGACTCACAGGAGAGAAAATAGCCCCATAAATGGCATAATCTCTGGGAAAAAGAGCTGTTAGTCAATTTCCCTTGACCTTTTAACTCTTCAAAAGTTGATGCTTGAGCTGGCTCCCTCCTAAGCAATTAAAAAAGATGGGGAAAACAACTCCAGTTTGGACCTGAAAGAAGAGCTATTTGTAAAGGAAAATTGATTCCTTCTAAGTATTGGAAAGGAGCATGAAAAAACAAATCAAACAAATCATTAAGCAATGTTAAGCAATTCATCTTCCTGGGCTGGAAAAGTCAGGAATGGGAAAGCTTGTCTAAGAATTAGATAAATAGCCCGTTTACTAAGTCTTGTATTTCATCCATACAGAGATATGTTTATTGTGCATGGAAAGACACACTTCAGAGCAGTTCATGGCAGGGTCCTCTGTACCACAGCCACCATTTCCCATTTGTAAAATTGAGCCCTTTCCACCAGGGAATTTTTGGCATGATTCATTTTGAATCCTCAGTATTTAGGCAAGTTTGCTGATGTTTTCTTAAATTACATCCTCTTGCGGGTCCATAAAAACTCCTGAAGTTATTACAAATAAACAAATGGAGTTTCTCTTTGTGATGTAAACCAGGTTTGAATGAAGTCATTGAGTGGAAGTTTGATTTGGATTGCTTCTGAAAAGCTCCTTAGACCCAAGGCGGCAATCTGCTTTCCTTCCCAGAGCTAGAAAAATTAGCAAGCAGCTGTTCTAATTCAACCAAGTGGAGAAACCCCCCATTGCTTCATGTCTTGTTTTGATTTCCAGAAGGAAACTAAATATCAAAAAGTCCTTTCCCAATCCTCTTTTATCTTTGCAGTTACAAGTTTTATTCTGAGCCTTACTGGAAAGAGATTGTGTATGTATGTGTGTGTGTTTGTATGCAGGGAGAAGGAAATACTGTGCAGTTAAAAGCCTTGTGTAACTCCAGATTTCTGGGTGTGCTAATAAATATCAACAGAAATAGATATAGAGAGCTCTATCTTATAATGCTTTCCTTCCCAACTTAGTAACTGCAAAGATTACTAAGAGTAATCTTACTAAGAGTATCAAAATATAGAACAATACAACAAGTAAGACAAAAAGAGAAATTTAAATGAAAAGACTTTAATACAATTTAACAAATTATAACACTAAAGGTTTGGGGTTAAAACTAAATAATTCTGTCTGTCTGTCTGTCTGTCTATCTATCTATCTATCTATCTATCTATCTATCTATCTATCTATCTATCTATCTATCTATCTCTGTCTGAGACAGTCACAAAACATACCACATATTGCTGAATTATAATAAAAAACATAAAAAAGAAAATTTGCCTAGATATACCATTTAATTATTATAAAATATAAAATCTACATCAAGGAGAGCATATTGCTTCTTCTTTTGATTAGGAGATCTGAGGCTGGTTTAGAAATATGAAAAATAAGTAAGTAAATGAATAAATAAATAAATATAAAATACTGCCTATTGTGTGCTTGTATTGTATTGCATAACCTATTGTTACACATTTGCAAGATCCAATCTAGAATATTCTTATTGTTTCAATTTTTCAATACATGTAATTCTACACTTCACCCCATCCTATGTACAACAGAATTCCTGGCAGACAGTCAGATTTGAAAGTGTATAATGTAACATCATATTAACATCTTTAACTTTCCCCATAATTCTAGTTATATATATTAAAACACTATACCAGAAGGGCATCAAAGGTTCACATGATCATGTCATTTAGATCAATAAACCCTCAAATGTGTTGCATCTCCAACAGAAAAAATCTGACGTCCATCCTTTCATGTCTATATTTTGGGAAATCCAATGTGTTAAATATTTTTTTTGATGAATCAACTTTAATCTCAAGTCCATCAATATCATTTTAATATTTTAAGGACATCTAAGGACATTTTTAGATCATGTTTGATATATTCTGATAATATCTATTTTGAAAGTGTTCTTGAACTTTTCATAGTATGTTGTAGGCTAGACTTCTATTCTACCAAATAAGAAAACATATCAGGTGTCTTTGAAACAGCCAGAACATATGGCCCAAATTGAGCCATTAAACATGCTTAAAGTAGAAAATACTGTCACTATTGTGAAATAAGAAGGCTAAATTCAATTTGAAATGGAGAAAAATCCTTAAAAGAATCATGATGTAGTAATTGATTTAAAATCACAATCTCAATGTCTTCTCATATTTTTCAATAAAACAATTTATAATCTGTTTTTAAAATACGTTTTTTGCAAAGAGATAAATATTTGTAGCTCTTATTATCAAAGCCCAGTCTATGTCTCAGTATGGCCCATCAGAGCTTGCACTCCTGGAAACAAGATACCATTTCTACAGTATGTTAATCCAAGAACTTACCATGTCCATAAAAATAAACCATAACTTTCCAACAAAACCCATAAGCCCATAAATTTTCATTCCACATACTTATGGAATATAAGCCCAGTGATAATGGATTGAAGCATCCATCCTTATATAATAATTTCACTTGAGCCAATGAAAGACTTGTGGGACTATTATCCCAAATAAATTTCTTAAACAAGCTATCAGTCTGAAGAAAGTGTTTGATATTACGGTAGCGGATGCCTTTAGGAACACAAATCAGATGAGGGACAACATTTCAACACATTAGCTTTTCTCCATAAAAATAATGGATTTTATATACCTATTAATATCTAATTCCGTCTTTTCTCCAAAATATTTATTTCCTTGGTGGAGCAGTGGGCTAATGCCTCCTTAAGTAACACCAGCTGCCTGCAATTAGTGCAGGTTCGAGTCCCACCAGGCTCAAGGTTGACTCAGCCTTCCATCCTTCCGAGGTAGGTAAAATGAGGACCCAGATTGTTGGGGGCAATTAAGCTGACTTTGTAATAATGCCGCTTGGGGTGTGTGTGAAAGCCCTAATAAGCAGGCATATACATAGAATGAAGGCTACTGCTAAGCTTGTAAGCCGCCCTGAGTCTTCGGAGAAGGGCGGGATATAAATGGAATTAAAATAAAAATAAAAATATAAAGTCCCCAATATTTAATATACTCTGTAGAAATAATAAAACCCAATTCTTTCTATATCTATGTTCAAGCCTAAAGATTAATCAAAGAGAAAAGCAACCTAGAACTAAGGAGAAATTTCCTGACAGAACAATTAAATCAGTGGAACAACCTGCTCCAACACTGGAAGTTTTTAAGAAGAAACTGGACAACCATTTGTCTGAAATGGTATATAGGCTTTCCTGCCTGAGCAGGGAGGGACTAGAAGACCATCATCATCATCATCATCATCATCATCATCATCATCATCATCATTATTATTATTATTATTATTATTATTTCCTCAATTTATCTTAGAGTACTTTCGAAAATACTGTACAACCTGTAAAAAATTAGGGGAATAGAATACTTATTCAAAGTAGCAAAAATATCACCAGCATATAGTAATCACTTGTACTCATACCCCACTGAAGTAATACTTAGGGAGTCTGAATATTGCCTTATCATAATAGCTAAAAGTTCGAGCAAGGGTGAAAGTTGTACAGCTCTACTGTGTATCACACTGTAACTCAAAATGAGTGAAATCATTGGTTTGTTATGACTTTAGTGCAAAGTTGCAACTAATAAATCTCAGTCGATATAAAATCCACTGGGAAACTATATCTAAACATCAGTTGCTTTACAAATGTAATGTCTTTAAAGATTTTTCTGCATCTAAAGATACTTGTATAATATAATCTTATAAATGACATTTACTGTAAATAGTGTACAATGATCATATTTTCTTGGAAAAAAATAAAGGACAAATCTGAAAAGGGGGCTCTTATTCAATGTCTGTATGAGGTCTCTGGGTAGGTTCATCCATTGCCATGGTTTGAGGTATTCTCCATATTCTTGTTTAATGACCAACATAACTTACAACTGTAATTCTGGGCTGAATTTCAGTCATACGTTAAGGACTACCTGTATGGTATCTTTGGTGCTGGGTGAGGTTGCATTTCCCCAAACAGATCTGGTGTGCAACTTGGGAGTTCTTCTGGACTCACAACTCCTGCTCAAAGAGAAAGTGGGTAGGAGGACCTTGTACAGCTTTGTATTGTCTGACAGTTGCACCCAGGATGGCCATGGAATTGTAGTTACGTAGTGATGGCCTCAACACATGAACTAGATTTACTCTGTGAGAGGTAAGACATGATCTGAAGATAGAGGTCACTTCTTGTCAAGCTGAAGATCACAGACATCCCGAACCTTGCTGGAGATTTATAGGGAGGAGAAGTGGCAAGATTTACTTTTGAATTGTTTCAATACAAGATGGGTGGCAAATAAATTTAATAAATGAATAAATAAATAAAATAAAATCCGTGAATTAACAGTATTGATACATTATTATGTTTGTCTTTAAACTGCACACACTGGAAAAATATGTTTAAAACTGTTTATGAAATATCTATAAACAACATAAATAAGTAAATAAATTTACTTATGAGCAGCCAATTGAGTTGAAGACATTTCAGCACTTAATTTTGATCAGAAATACAATCTTCTGGAGTTTAAATGCTCACGGTTACATAGTATTTTTTTATTCCTCCTGATAAATACTTCATTAAGCAAACAAATGATCTGAAATTTTATATCATTCCATTGTTAAATGAAATGGGAAGATATTATTGTAAATTCCAGATCACTGATGATGTTGCTTTCCTTCCCTTTTTCATTTTAGCAATCTCTGGTTATGCAAGCAACATGTCAGTAAGCATAGATTTCAGCCATTATAAATGGGATCCACTGACCCCGAATGTTTATACCACCAAGGTTTACAGTATTGATGTGTTAACATAGTGACCCTTGCTCTTCACCAACAACCAAGTTGTGTCTTCATAAAGACTGAGTTCACACAGTTTTCAGGGTCATGACTGAAGCTGATCTGCATCTAGAGAAGACACATCTCAGCTGCAGAAACTTAGAATATGTAAACTTGTTTCAGAATTATTGTATTGCAATGTGTTATTATATTGTGGTCTTAACTAGCTAAGCCTCCCTCCTCTATGATATATTGAACCTCAGTTCACAGAGTCTTCATAGGTGCTTTGGATTCCAGGAGATGAACATATCTAAAGGTATCTGGTCAGCTTTTCATCTTCTTACATGTGTATCAATGCCACAGACATTAGCCAAAAAATGACCACTCCCATTCTACACAGTATTTTAAATATATAAACTGGGAGGAGTAATGAGAAAGAACACTATTTAAAATTTAGGAAAATAAAACTTTCCTACTAGGGAAGCACTGCCTTAGGAAATAATGTCTAGACAACAGCAACTAAATATTTATTATAGAACAAAATAACTCTATGGAAAGTTCCATTTGTACTATTATGGTTGGTTGCCCAGTTAGCCAGATGCTTAGACTGGATTTAGCATTTTTATCCATCTATCGAGCCCTTCCCAGGGATGTAGTGTAAGGCAGATACTGTTGTTTGATGGTATTGTTGTAGGATACTTTTAATCTGTTATAAACAAAATTGCCTTTTGCAATTGACCAGTGGTGATATTTTTCAGTGGTGTTCAAGTGATGCTCCAGATGTTTTGGGATTGCACCCAAGGCATCTATTACCATTTGTACCAATAGTCTTCTATTTCTTTTTGCAGATCTTTGTATTTTGTGATTTTCTAGTTCTTTCTCTTCTATTGCACTGTTTCTAAGTATTATTAATATATATACACAATAGTATGAAACCACAGCTGCCATTTTTTTTTAGCTGGCATGGCTTTCAATGCATTGAGTTCTTCCCCAGAACCCAGAATGTCATAATATATTGGTATAGTATACAAGTGGATTTAAGCTTCCTTTGTAATTGACAGATGGAAATTTTGTCAATTTACACAGATTTTTAAGCACCATCTAAGATTTTTTTCATCAAGACAACTAGTGTATCTATAACTATTGGGACCACCACAGCCTGTTTATGCCATAATCTTTTAATTTCAATTTTCAGATATTCTTCTATTACTGTTATTGCTTAATATTACTATCTTATATTACTATGGTTGGTCACACAATCAGTTAGATGCTGTGGTTATTATTAGCATCATCCAGCTGTTGCTATAAAACATGCAAAAGCAATTTCTGATGATGATAGAAATCTAGGAAGTTCTTTTGGTGCTGGCAATGACCAGCGCTCTACAAATGTGAATGCATTCAGAGACAGATTAATCACATTTGTGAAGATCTGCCTCTATGCAAAAAAAGTTCTTATAGTAGGACAAAAATAGATCTATCAAACTAAACACCTTCTTTAACGTTCCAGAACTTATTAAGACATCAGTCTTCTTCTGGTAGGTTGTCGTTCCATCATGCCATTTTTAACTTTTATTTTTACTGTATGTATTATTATGTCTGATTGGTGCTGTTTTTATGGTTTTGAGGAAAGTTTGTTTTAGTTGTTTTTTAAATTATGTGCAAGTCACCAAGAGTCTTTGATTATGGCAGGAGAAAAATGTGAAAAACAAAGAAAAACAAGCCAGTTGAAAGGCCTTCTCATCAATTCCCCAAATGCTATAACTACCTTTCCCAATCATTTTGTGTCTACAAACACCTTTAGTCATCCTTGCGAACATTAATAGGATAACTTGCTTTAAAAACCTTTCTTTCTCAATGTGTTTCTTATGACTTGCTTCTTAAGTATGATGGCACCATTCAACTCCAAGTCAGATATAATAAAACACAGTAATGGAATTTGCCCTTTATTCAGTTTTGAATTTTCAGATCAATCTGCATTTTTAATTCTTCACTTCCCATACAAATTCCATTGACATGTGTTTTAAGTGGCTCAATAGGATTAATTTAAGCTTAGAAAACCAGAATTAATGGAATGCAGCTCCATTCCTTGTTCCTTGAGTTGGGCAGCCCATAAAAACCCCTGTTGAGATGAGGGGGCAGGGAGATAAAGTCACTGCAGTATGGCTGGGGAATTTAAATTGCCTTATATTACTAAGCTGTAGCTTCGTAATATAAGGCAATATATATTTCTCTCTTCTTAGTATACTTCTGATCAGTCCAAATAATCAGGGTTCTTTTTCTAAATACATTGTTTGTCAAAGATTTTCTTTGTCTTCTAAATATTGTTGTTTAATATTTAAAAGACAAAGAAAGCTAATTAAAATTATGAATGCAATTGATAAAAAGATTACAAAGGATTTATGTGGGAAGGCACACTTTCAGTAGCAATCATGAGACAAAGCATTAACTCTTGTTTCAAGAATCTAAAGATCAAGATAGAATGATTTTTGCATTGAGCAAACTGGATGGGAGTTCTGGTAGTTATAATCCAACACATTTGGAGAAAGTATATTTACTTTTTCTGCTCTCTTACTTCCGCACAGTGTTTGTATTTTAGTTAAAATTTAACAGTTTATATGATTATTTTCCAGTCATGTATTTAATCACTTTTTCCCCTTTGGGGCTGTCTGCAGGAGCAGTTAAAAAGTCAAACTCATGCCCTGTGATGCCTGTAAAAGGGGCGAGGGCTTCAATCATATGGACGCAACTGCCATTTTGAGTTTCTGGTCCCTGCCCCTTTCTGTCCCAATCACAAATTCCAGTGATCTCTAGGAGCTACGTCTGAGGCTTTGGAGGAAATCAGTCACCTCAGGTTTTGTGCCTCTGCCCTAGATATTGGTTGAGCTTGCTAAGGATGATGGAGGGCACAAGACTGTGAAAGTCTGCCTATATTATATCAAGCTAAGGTCAAGTCAGTAAGCTGTAAGTTATCATTTTCATCTCACAGGGTCATATCACTTGATTGCTCCTTGACTAATTTTGTACAAGACATATTTTGGGTAAATTGTTTAGCAAGTGTGGCTGGGATGAGGACAGAGCAACCATGAGCTAACACATACTCTGTCAAGGGAAAAGCTTTTTCTGATGAAATTATAAATAAGTCATCAGACATAAGTCTGCTCAAACGAGTTGTCAGTAGAGATGTGTCAGTGTTGTGGCTCAGCTCAAACTTCAAAGCTGCTACCCTAAGAGGACTCCTTCCCTCTTCATTCACAGTTTGCACTAGATATGCACTATGGGAATGTTAATTTTGAAAACAGGCAGGTCTGTGTATGCTTTAAATAAAGCAGGCCAATTGCAAGCCAATTAAAACATGCAACAGTATAAATGTTTATACCATGGAAGTTTCTACAAGCAAATTGAAGACTAGCTAGACGATGCCTTTATTGACTTCTTATACTGAGGCTGCAACCACGTGAGACAACATAGCAAAGTAGCCATAAAGATGGGTAGACTGTCTTTTTCTCCACTTTCTTCAACTTAAGAGAAAGTTTAGAGAACGTTGTAGTTGTATATTAAACACTGCAAATATCTTTGGATTGCTTTCTTAGGCAATCTTCTGGTGTTATCATCTGTTATTTCAGAGTTTAAATGCCAATAATACATTCATCTTAGATTTATTTGATGGTCAGAACATTTTGGGAATCAAGTGAAGTGGGAGAGAAATATAAAATAAATGAGGAAAACTGCTTTAACATAGTTAGGGATACTTTGTGGAACATTGTTATTTTTTATGTTTACTTTTAAGATCTGGGAATAGATGTTGCTAAGATGCTCAGTCCCAGGAACCCAAATGTCTTTGTCTGAGTTGTAAGAATATTTTGGGCTAAGAAACATTCAAGAGAAAACAAAGTACTGTTGGTCTTTAGGGATAACTCTTGCAAAAAGCATGTGATTCTTTTTTGGTTCTTTTTTGTTGGATTTCTTCAAAGCAAACCTGAAATATAGACTAAAAGCAAGTAATTTTTTTTTAACAATCTGAGAATGCAGAAGAACATCCAGGAAGTGAGGGAATAACAGTTTGTCCCAGTTCCCATTTTCCATGGGTCTCCATCCCTACTACACATACTTTACTGTGGTCCCTGGCATATTGAAAATATGCATCACACACACACACACACACACACACACACACACACACACACACACAAACACACAAACTTTGCATCCAGTGGGATAGTTTTTCCTTTTAAAGTGCTAAGCTAGGGACAAGGAGCAGGAAAGGGGCTATGAGATACTCCTCCTTGGAGGTCAGAAAGACTCCAGGATGCATGTTGCTCTGTTAGCCTCTGGAAAGTACTGGTGTAGATCAGAGGAAGGGAGCAGCACAGTTCCTGACCATTTTTCAAAATAGGACCTACGATGTAAAATTTTCTAGAGCCATGTTTCTTGTGATGTTAGCTTTGGCGGGGCTGGGAAGGTATGATGGATAATTCTTTGAAGATGCAGTGACTGATTCAAAGTATCACCGCACGAATATCTTGGCAGAATAGAATAATAAGCCAGGATTTTATAGGTTTTTAATGTATGTGTATATATTGATAGATTTTGTGTGTGCTTATGGGTATTGTTACTTGAAGGAAAGGCACTGGAAATGCCTTTGGAAATGATCTCTGTTGTATTTCTCCCCTCTTTGTGGAAGTCTTGGAGTCTTGACTGATGATCAGCAGGATCTATGCTATTTACTGATCTTATTGGGAAGGTGGCAAAGTTTTATTTGGTGAGTTTCCATAAAATCTAGGAATTTTTGACAAAGGAGCCTAAAGCTTTACTGGCGCCTGCTTTGGCGGTTCCAAATTTAGTGCACTAGTTTCTTGGCAGGTGTCAATGGTCTTCACTTAACAGCCACTCATTTAGACAGCATTTGAACTTGTGACGGTGGTGAATGAGTGCCACTTACGACCAGTTCTAACTTCTGACAATCACAACATATCACGTGGTCACCTTTCCAACTGTCAGTAAGCAAAGCCAATGAGGGGTTGCAAATGGCAATCACAAGACATCCTCACTTCATTGCTGGAATTGCTGTCACTAAGCTGCTCAGTCATGTGACATTGTGCTTTATGACTGCATCACTTAGCAACTGCAATTCTGGTCCCAACCAGAATGTTGTTAATTGTTAATTGACAATTAATCCTCCATCTCCTAATCCTAGAGCATCTGGTCTAAGCCGTTCCCCACCTTCCATGCTATTCCCATGTCCTGTTATATTGCAAAGTCTTCAGAGGCTCCATCTTCAAAGCAGAACCCAGTTTAAACTCTGTTTGGAGCCCTCCAGTCACAGCTCCCCAGTATTTTATTTTTGCCCTTCCTTTCCCCTACAGCTTTCCTGTCCTCTTGGGCAGGGTACCTCTTCTGTTTCCCACCTGAGGATCCTTGGCTGTAGGATCCTTGGCTGTATGATCCTTGGCTGTAGGATCCTTGGCTGTAGGCTTCGGTGACCTAGTCTGACTTTGGACTTTGCTCCCCTTCACCTCAGTAAACATTTGATAGCTGTTAAAAAGGGTTTTAGAGACAATTTTTTTTAGTGGATTAGCATAGGGCTAGGTATTTTATTCGGCTCTCAATAAAGTTAGTCAAATTGAGGTTAATGTTATTAATGAACATATGCTTGCTCTATACTAATGGAATTTCTTCAAATATATGTCATTCTTGTATTTAATTGGCTTTAGTTCTAAGTGCTGGTTGTGGAAGTGTGAAGTAATTATCATGGATAAAATTTTGTAATTATTGTATTTCTTTTGATCTGCACAATGCCTTGATAAAGTTTTATTATTGTATTTATTATTGTTGTTCTGAGAGTTATCCAGATTTGCTCTGGAGTCAGGCAGCACCAAATCAAATAAAACAAATATAATTATAATAATTAATTGGCAAGAACTCAAGGCATATGAAGGCCAATACGAACTAAAAACTGGTAGCTGTGATTTCACATTTTTGTTTATCTAATAATAAGTTAGCTATTGCAAGAAAACTGAATATAAACAATGGCAAGTAGCAACAATGGTGCATTGGGACATGTGAAATAACATGCCTGCAAGCAAAACTGGTGAGACCACAAAATTGAGAAAGAAATAGAAAATAAGGCAGTTAAAGTCTGTTAAATTGAAACAGACAAGCATCTACCACACATCCCAGATTTAGCAACTGTTGGTAAGAAAGACAAAAAAGTCTGACTAGTGGACATGACGGTACCTGAATGCAGCAAAACAGAAGAGAAAGAACAGGGAAATCACAAAATACAAAGACTTGCAAATAGAAGTAGAAGGACTGTGGCAAAACAAAACAAAGACAGTACCAATAGTAATAGTGGTGCCTTTGGTGTAATCCCAAAACATCTGGAGCATCACTTGAACATCAACATTGACAAAATCACCATCAGTCAATTGCAAATGACAGCTTTACTTGAAACAGCTTAATTTTGTGATGATGATACCATCAAACATTTGCTTGTTCCAGGTTCTTGGGAAAGATTCAATAGGTGGATAAAAATGCCAAATCCACTCTAAACATCTAGTTGACTGTGTGGCTAACCATAATAACATAATATTCAACTTCCTTAAGTCTTTGGAAATCAAGCAGTATAGAAATAATTACTTGAATTAGTTGAAAGTTTATCAAAATTAGTAGGATTATTCCTGGGAAAATAGCTTTAGTATGGTAATCTTTATGTGAAAATCTAACCCACCCAGAAATCATATTTATCAGTTCTTGTGATGATATAAAAAAATCACAAAAATGTATATTCATATAGCACATGTTGTAAAGAATATATGAATATGTGCTTCCTGCCACTATGGTTAGAGCCACTAGTATTTAAAGTATCTCAGTGTACTCAAAGGTTTCTTGAGAGGATAAGAAACATTGGTGGCTTTGGAGGCCAAGATACCATTCCAAATAATCCCAAGAAATGAGATGTGTGAAAGTTCAAGTTTGCCTTTTCAGAGACCTGTTTAGGCATGAAGAATTGAAATCGAAAGGCCTGTACCCTTTCACACAGGGACATCTGCACATTGTCTCTGATTTCATTAGACTGACAAAAGTAATATTGTGATGCCTTTTGGGCCATCCATGTAACATCACAACACAGAGAGAAAAGGAGGCAGATATGTATCATAGTGCCGCAGTTCTGCTTTAGTGAGTCTGATTTCTCTTTTACCACCACTGTGTGTGCTCCTACACAAACACACACCAATGTTTTAACTTTCAACTTAAAGCATTTTTACTGGTAAGTATTCACTAAGAACACCAACTCCCCAATGTGTTCAAGTAACTTTCTTCAACCTGATGTACTGTGAGTTTATTAGACTACAACCTCCACCAACTCTCAGCTGGCAAGGCATTTTGGGAGCTGAGATCAATTCATCTTGTCAGTGTCAGGCTAAAAAAACATGTGTTACAGGGTTGAAGAGTGAAAAGTGCTGTTAAAATGATCCATCACCATCATCTTTGAAGAACTGTGCTGAAAAGAAGACTGGGATATCAGCCACCACTTTCCATCAGAGATGGACTCTTGGAAGATGCATTGATGACAGTGTGGGTCTGGGATTTGTGCAGCTCCAATTTATAGTTTCAGAGTTACTGTCAAAATAGTTGGTTTAACCATTTTTAACCAAATGTTAAAATAACAAATGAAAACCAGATTCTTTTCATACACACACACACACACACACACACACACACACACCAAGAAATTAACATAATTCTCGAGACCTTTGATCTAAATGACTTAGATTAATTTCTCCAATGATTGATCTTTTAAGTTATGTGGACCACTAACATTCATTGTTTTTAACTTTTCCAGTGATGGCTCGGCATGTACTTCCTCTGCACAAAATGAATAGGAAAAGAAAGAGAAGAGAAGAAACAAGACAACGCCTATAACTTCATACTTCGTTTACTGGATAATTTTTCTGAAAATGGCAGAGCTGACGCTGCAGTACTAAGTGGTGGGTAACCATCATCTCTTCTCCTTCCCCCTTCCCCCATTTAGGGGACTTGATATTTTCATTTCTCAGTGATTCCACAGTGAAAAACAAATCCATCTACCTGCCATCCACATCTGACCACCAGATGGTTTCATGTGAGTAAGGAGGACCAATTGCTGAGTGCATTCAAATGACCTCACACATATATCTTCAAACATTGCTCTCTGACCACAAAAATGTATGGAAAACCCAACATCTGTACATGTCTGCCTCTTAAATCCCTGTTGTTTTACAAAATATATTACTTGTCACCTTAATGTCCTGAGCTCCTTAATGGAGAAAATGTGGTTCATTACTTGTACTGTAAGAACTGTTTGTTGTAAGAAATCCTGAAGTTTCTTACAGTGATTTTTAATGCTTTCATTCAGCTGATTTATTAATTACAGCTTTAACATGATTTTAGCCATTCCACAATTGGAGCAGTTCCTTTCTTTGATGTTCTTAGCAAATATTGAAATATCCCTTAATTACAGCAATATACCTAAGATCCCTGATCTGGGGAAAATAGTCAAAAGTCCCATCTATTTTAACATTATAGCTACTGGATAATCAGATGTATGACAATGAGAAGATGTGTATTACAACACTCTCGCTTGTGTTCTCCAGGACCTTCTATTATATGAGAAACAAGTACCGTATATGCGTTTCAATTTTCCTTGTTTCAGGACTTTTGTCTGCAAAATGGATGACAGTAAAGAGAAACAAACTCTTTTCTCATGTTTAGGCACTCTATTTCCATGAGAAAAACCTTCACAGATAGTAGCATTATATCTTTTAAATATAAAGATATGACAAAACTATATGCCTAGTTTCTAAGTTTTCTTTTAGCAGACTCTGAAGGAAGCAGATTCTGCAACCTTTTCCTATCATGGGTCTCTTATTATAGATAGATAAATTTGGAAAATTTCCAAATTTTCAACTAATTATATAACTTTTAAATATAATTATTAAATCATTTAATACAAACATTTCAATAGTTTATTGAACATAAAAAGATCGTGGATTTTGGTATTTTTTAATTAAAAGAATGCCTTTACCACTCTCTTTTTAAAGATAATTTCAATAATTATAAAAGTATAAGATGAAAACAGAATAATAACAAAATAAAAGTAATCCAGAAAAGGGTAAATGTTAAGGGAAATTAACAGCTGGGGAAGATAAATACAAAAAGATTCCTAAAACATATCAGCATTAAAGTTTGGCATACCACAGAGTTGAGGTCAGTCCACAGGGCAAGTGAAAACTCATCATAAATGAAGAGACATGAATTTTATTTTAGTATATTCTGTTTTTCCTTTTCAGAGTGAGAAAGGTGAAAAAGCAACTTTTCCTGCTTCAAATCCCTATTATTAAATGTAATGTGCTGTCATCATGTTATATGTATACACTACTATCTGCTCAATAATAACAGCAAAACTATTAATATAAAGATGAGTCCTTTTTTCTTTTTAGTAATTGCACTTGTTAGTGCAAATATTGATCCATGAAATGTAAATCATCTACTAGGCTGAGATGTCATATTTATCTTTTAGGATTTTATGTGAACAATTTTAAAATATCAATTAATATTTATTTCCTTTCTTTTCCTTTATTAAATTTATTATAACCACCCATTTCATTAGAACCTAGTAAAGGTAAAGGTAAAGGTTCCCCCGCACATGCGTGCTAGTCGTTTCCGACTCTAGGGCGGTGCTCATCTCCGTTTCAAAGCCGAAGAGCCAGCGCTTGTTCGAGGACGTCTCTGTGGTCATGTGGCTGGCATGACTAGACGCCAAAGGCGCACGGAACGCTGTTACCTTCCCACCGTAGTGGTCCCTATTTTTCTACTTGCATTTTTACATGCTTTGGAACTGCTAGGTTGGCAGAAGCTGGGACGAATAACAGGCGCTCACTCTGTTACGCGGCACTCGGGATTCGACCCGCCAAACTGCCGACCTTCTGATCGACAAGCTCAGCGTCCTAACCCACTGAGCCACCGCATCCCCATTAGAATCTAGGTAGCTGCAAAAGGCTGAAAACATTTCCTTTTTAAAAAAAGTAAAGCAATTAAACACACACAAACCGGACTAAAACAACTGGTACAGTAGCTCAATAAATACAGTACACACATTAATCCCAGGCCTGAGAACAGATGGGCTTTAAAAGCTTTCCAGGACCCCAGGAAAGTGGGCACTATTTGTGTCTCTGGGTGGAAGCTGTTTTCCAGAGGGTGGGCACAATGACAGAGAAGGAATGCTTCTTTAGTCCCACAAGATGGCAACATTTGATAGAGGGGACCTGGAGTGCACTCTACATTCTGTCTGAACATACCAGGCAGGGGAAAGGATTAGAGACACTCCCTGTGCCTTAGACATGCAGACCCTGTGCCATGGATTTTGTAGGTGATGACTGTCACCTTGAAGCCCACTGACAATCAATGAGGTTTTCTTAGCAGTGGTGGCACAATGATGCAACATGAAATGCACTGTCAGGACCCACCTCAATCCACATCTTAGGAAATAAGAACTCTTGGATGCAAGTTTAGTCCAAAAGGAAAATGTTTACTAGGATGGAATCGATTGTGGGAATACAAGACGGAATCTAACAAAGTTACATTTCAATCCTATATAAAACATTCCCATTTCAGCCCCTCCCCTCATCCATTTGGTCAGGCTCTCATCAGTTGCTAGGTGTCAGGTCCTTCCATGGGAAAGGGAACTCTCCTTGGTTTTATGGTTATTGCTTTCCTTTTCAGTTGTAAATGAAGATACAATCCAGACCTGTCTGTCCCCCTCCCTCCCCCAGTTAAAACATACCCTGTTGTTTGAAAATCGCTTTAGTAACCATCCTCTCCCCCCCCCCTCGGAGAGATGGCAGAATCCCCAGAAATAGCACGTTGTTCTACCTATACAATTATGAAATGTGATATAAATGTGCATCTGACATGCACATTATTGCTCTGTACCAGCTGTACCAGCAGAGTGGTCTTCAAGGGCAACTTCATGTGGAACACATTGCAGTAATCAGTCATGAAGTGAATAGGATGTGAATCATAGTTTCCAAGGTCTTTCTCTTCAAGAAAACTGGTCCATAATATATAGTACAGTATACATGTGAGTACAGTTGGCACAGTTGCCACCTGCTCTTTCAGCAGGAGCTGTAAGTCCAGGAGAAACCACAAGTTGCACACCAGTCTTGAATGGAGATGTGCAACTCTATCAAAGACCAGAAATAAAATGTTATGTGATGGATACTCTACTACTAAATACTCTTCTAAACAGCATTACCAAACTCTCTTTTGTGTTGCCTTTCAACTAGAAAGTTGTCAAAAAAAGGAATATCTTTGTCTATCAACTATAAAGTGAACTCTCCCTTTAGAATTAGTCTTTGATATTTACCATGTACTGTGTGTGTATTAACTAAGCAACTATCAATCATTACACCAGTAGGAGTAGTTTGAACAATTTGCTGTGCCAGATTAAATACATTATTCGAATAACATTGAGATGATACTTGTAAGGCTCCCCTAGATGGGCTGAAAGGAAACAAAGGTGTTCCAAATCAAACTTCCCCTGTTTAATGTCCTTCAGATGTATTGGACTATACATTTTAGAGACTAAAATCCAGTACATGCTCTGTTTTGCAAAAAGCTGTCCCAATAGTTTGTCTAAACAGCAATACAATCCAAACCTAATTAAACATGGCTGGAAATATTTTCTTTGCAGGCAAAACCTTTGCACAGAAACACATCTATTAAAAGAGGGGTCAAGCTTAGTCTGAATTGGCACGGGGAGTTCTAATTGGTAGTTGCTAATTTATGTTTGAAATAATACAAATTTTTTTAGCGTGAAATAATTTCATAGTTCAGGTCTCTTCAATCTTTTTGAGTGAAATGGCACACATGGAATTCTGCAAGGATGTGGCAAACACTCTTGTGAAGTAATGGTTAACACAGTGAATTCGGTCAGTGGCAAAACATGCGTGTCTCAGAAAAGTAAAGCAATAGGCTACAACTATCGCATCATTTTATTTTCTAAGAATCTGACGTCTATGTGGAATCCAAAGATGTGGTTTGAAATCCAGCTATGGTTGAGGCCATTGCTTCATTTTGCATCTTCTTATTTCCCTTTTTTTTTCTTTTAAATTGTCAGAATTTTTAAGAATAAAATTTGATAGGGCAGGGATTTGGTGAGTGCCATGAAATCTTTCAGAGGATATTTCAGCCCTTCCAGGAAAGTGCCTTGAGGACCTAGCCTCTGCAGAGATGGTCAGAGAGGTGGACATTCCTCTTAAAGGAACAAAGTGAATAAAACAAACTCAGAAAAAGCAACAGTCTCAATTCTGCATTGAATTACTTTATTTGTTCTAATTTGTATATTTTCTGCAGCAAGTTCTTCTGGTCCCTAAATAGAACCGTATTTTGTAATTATGTTAAACTATAAACAAAACAGAATTGATTGCAGTCACTCAACATGCTATAATTGTCTGGAATCATTAAAGAATATTATTCATATCTCTCTCTAATCTCTCTTTTTTTAAAAAAAAAATACAGTAATATGATTTGACTCTACAAATTAACCCCATAAAGCCTGTAGTGTATTGAGATAAATCTACCACGCTGACACCTGAGCTCTAAACTGCCTTCTGTGAGTACAATTTTCAAAGGAAGAAATGTACCTCTAAAATTTTGCCTGCCTTTTATTTTCCCAAGATTTTGATTAAAGCAGAGAAAACCATGCTTAAACCAACATTCCCTTCCCAAAGTTCAGAGAAGCATTTTAGTCTCTTACACTGACACGGCTCCTTCAAAAGCCATCATCATGTCATGATGTCAATAGCTGCCATCAGGGAGAAAAGAAAACACCAGAGACATTCGCTTAATATATCCTAGCTGAGGAGGTCATGACAGGACCACGTGCATAAATACTAGCGGTATTATTTTCAGGGGAGGATGTCCTCAACAGGACTGGTCTAGGGAGAAAAGACTCCTTCTCCCCACTCTTTGTCTTCTCACCCCACACCATCTAGCTCAACATAGAGAGAGGCCGAGTGGGATTTATGCTGGAATGTCATCCTATCTAGCTAGGGCTAAGGGGAAATGTGGCCATCTAAATGAAAAAAAAATACCATGCGTAGGTTAATTTTATCATTAACCCACCAGAACAACACTCCAAATTTCAAAAAGCATAGTTTTGGGAGCAAAAACACATGCAGAAAGAGAACTGGATGATGAGGGAGGGGGAACTAGCCAAACAACCTTCTTCAACTCATCTGTATTTATTGGAAATCTGGAACAGCACTTAATAGATTCCTCCCATGCAAGTGAGTGGCTTGCTTTTCCAGGATTCTTAACCAGATATCTGCAAAAAGGCAGAGAGGAGGGAAAAGTGGTCGGGACCGCACTGAAATTTAAAGGAGCACCATATCAAAAGGGTGAGGCTGCAATTTAGCTTATATTTTAGTAAATACAGAAGAGCCTTTTCAAAAGACAAATGTGTTTCATTAAATGTGCTACATGGTAGATTTCAAAGACTCCCATCACTCAAAGTTTTTTTTCCTAGTAATGGCATTGATCCTCACATGGAAACAGCCAGATTTTTAATTATAGCTATAAAAACCAACGACAGAGAATGAGGTGGCTGGATGAAGTCACTGAAGTAGTAGGCATGAGCCTAAATGGACTCCAGAAGTTGGTAGAGGACAGGAAGGCCTGGAGGAACGTTGTCCATGGGGTCGTGATGGGTCGGACACGACTTTGCAACTAACAACAACATAAAAACCAAAGCTTTTAATAACAAATTAATGAGCTGGCGTTTGTGTAATATTTATTAAATATTTTACTTGTTAAATTGTTTTAACCAAAGTCAAGTTTAGACTATGTTCCTAACTTGCTTTTGAGGCTTCTGGTCATAAATAAAATTAATTAGTTGATTACAGAGGTGGGGCTGCCATTGTGGTTTTATCCCCTTGCACACAACTTTGCAATCAGGCAGAGTATGCTGCGGTACAGGTAATTCTCAACTTACAACCATTCATTTAGCAACCATTTAAAGTTGTAATGCACTGAAAAAGTACTGTATCTTACATCCCCATGTGTCCTCGCATTCCCATGGTCACATGATCAAAATCTGGCAACCTGCACATATCTACGACCATTGCAACATCCCAGGGTCGTGTCATTATCACTTGTGACCTTCCCAGATGGTTTCCAACAGGCAAAGTCAAGGGAAGAAGCTGGATTTACTTAATGACTGTGGCTTTCACTTAACAACTGTGACAAAAAAAGGTTGCAAAATTGGATGCAACTCATTTAACCTGTGAATAGGTTAGACCTGGCGCTGGCCACCAATATGCTAACATTTCCCTATTGCCCAGCAAAATCACTTTTCTGAAAGGAACTGATGATCTTTCAGGGCATTAAATAATTGAATGTATAGATTCAAATAGCTTAGTTCTGGTGGAAAAGAGACTAGGCAGAATGAGATACAACGAACAAAGTATTGCAACATTTTTCTGTAGGGAGCAAGTGGAACTAATTTTAGGTTGCACAACCCTGCATATATTAGTTAGGAGGGTTGTGTTTTAAACTGTGGGATTTAATTTTTCCTGGATTTCTGTGGGTCTTGAATACAAAGCTTTTAAAGAGGATCTTAAGTATGGTGACTTAAAAATAAAGCCCACGTATTCAGAAGGCTTAGTTTTCAGGATGTGTATTTGGACCACATCCTAATTTTATGGACTTTTTTACTATAGTTATTTTACCCAAATGAGTCTCATATTCTCAATAATCAAGGGTACAAATATATAGGACCATGGCTCAGACTGAGATGATGCATACTTCAGTTAAGCACCTCTTCCCCTATTTGTAACAACACTGCTTAGAATGAATAAGCATTAGTCAAACTCGCTGGTCAGCTCAACCTATAATTTCACTACATTCAACCACCATGCTCCTTAACAGAAAACTAAGTATTTCAAATGTGTTGTGTTCAGAAAATAATGTCCTATAAAGAGATCCAAATTGTGCAGCCTAGGGTTGTTCCTTTTCAAAGACGAGACTGCCAATTATTATAGCAATTGCAGGTAATTAAGTCATTATTTCATTAGTACCACGGGCTATGGGTGACATCTCTCTCTCTCTCTCTCTCTCTCTCTCTCTCTCTCTCTCTCTCTCTCTCTCTCTCTCTCTCTCTGCAGCAATGTAGCTGGCAGAAAACTAGCAGATGAGGTTTTTCCTGCAAACATGCTACTTTTTTTTATTGAAAAGTTTTTCAATACATTTTATCTTTAACAATCCCTCCCCCCTCCCCCCACCCAACCCTTCCTAACCCTCTCTAACCCTCCCCCCTCTCCTTCCCCCCTCCCCGACTTCCCAGAGCTAAATACAAGGTATAAAAGTAAAGACAATCATAATTAACCATATGTTAACAACAATAAACTATTAAGTCTATCGCACTCTAGCTCATATAAAATGACTACAAGCAATACTAATATCACATCAAAACTTATACAAATGCTAAATGAAACTTTTTAGTCCCATATTTGTTCTGGATGTAATCAATCCACTTTTTCCACTCCATAATATAACGTTGTTGCGAATGGTCTTTCAAATAAGCCGAAATCTTTGTCATTTCCGCCAGGTCAGAAACTTTTAGAGTCCATTCTTCTATAGTCGACAGTTCCTCCTTCTTCCAATATTGACCTACTAAAAGTCTTGCTGCCGTAATTAAGTTCAACATCAACTTAGTGTCCACAATAGTAGTGTCAGTAATAATACCCAGTAAAAACAATTGCGGACAAAACTTTATCCTTCTCTTAAATATCTTCTGCATATTCCACCAGATTTTAATCCAAAAAGCTTTAACCTTTTTGCAGGTCCACCATATATGAAAATACATTGCGTCTTCGCCACCACATCTCCAACATTTAGGTTGATAGTTCGGATACATACTTGCAAGCTTTTTAGGATCTAAATGCCACCTATAAAACATTTTGTAAAAGTTCTTTCTTAAATTTTGAGCTTGCGTAAATTTTACGTTCCTCACCCAGATCCTTTCCCAAGTGTCCATTGTGATAACATGCTACTTTTGATTGTGGCTCTCTTTGAGTCATTAAAGGTTCAGGTCAGTCCAGTCCTGCCTGAGGAAGAACAAAGCTAATAGGACCTGCTATTTGCCATTCAGGCTTCTGAAACTAGACAGCATACAAATGTTCATTCAAATATATTTTGGAGGAAAGTAAATAGGATGAGCTGGGCAAAATTACCTCAAAACCCACAGAAAGAGAGGAAAAGGAGGTAGTTAGGTGGGGGATGAGGCAAAGGGAACTCTCTTTTAGTAAGTAGATCAGATAAATTCTCCATTTCTCCCTATCAGTTCTTATTCATTTTAGTGAAAGTAATTTTGTTTCAGAAATTTTTTCAAAGCAGAAGGAAGTTTGGGGATAGTTGTATTGAATGGGGAGTGGTCTTGCATTTACTTCATTATCTGGTTGCTGTACTTCAATGTATATTATCTTTCCACATGCTTTTCACCCTCTCTGCTTTTCATGAAGCCCAAAGAGAAGGCTCCGTGAGGAAACTCCTTTCTGCCATTTCAAGTAGCAGTTGTCATTATTAGCAGCAGCCCTGCCTTAAGAAACTGGAAGAATTTATCTTTCCCTTGCAGAAATTCAGAAACAGGATCCATCCACATACTGTACTTGGTGGTGTGTTTCAACAGGTCATGGGTACACAGCTGTATTCTCTGCTTTGACTTGAGAAGGGAGGTTAGCATTTGGGATGCAGCTTCTTTACTGAATCCAACCTGGTGAAGCATCTTTCTACTTGCCTTTCCTGAACAGGCAAAATCTGCAGCTGGTTTAGTTGCAACATTACCCTGTAATCTGAGGTTAAACATGCAAGCATAGATGCCTGTTCCAAAACATAGTAGCAGCAAATTGGCAAAATGTGTCTGGTAGCATCATGATGCAAGATCTGTTTTTTTTGTATTTGTATCATAATATAGACAAGTACATATCAGGCACAGTTTGCATTGTTATGTCACAACAAATCCTTTGTTGCTTGCCCTTTCTTGCCTCCTTCTTGCAGACACCCATCTTAACAGGCACTTGAAGAACCTTCAGATTTGGGTGTCCAGTAAAAGAAAATATATGTAGATCAGGGTTGAACTGTTGAACTCCTCTTGTGGGAGGTTGGGTTGAACTGTTGAACAACCCAACCTCCCACAAGTGGAGCTGCATAAGAACATTGTGCAGAGAATACAAAAGCAGTGCAGCAACCCAGAACAGCAGAAAAGCAAATGACCTATAGATCATCTTCTCACAAAATGAATATCTACTCAACTTTATCAAAAAATCTGATCACTCAACCTAGTATAGGACAAGGAACACAAGCTATGAAAAGGATAACAGTACCATACATCAAAATATTTTCAGAAACAATCAACTGTTATAACCATATAGTATTACCATAGCACAGTTAAAGCTCTCCAAAATATCTTATGTAACCAAAAGACCCAGTACTACAAGAAGAAAAAGCAGAAATCATCTGCAATATATACTGTGTAGGAAACAGAGTCAGAAAACTGGTACAACAAATCCATGAACACCAAGTAGCAGCCAAAAGACACAATAAAAACTTCTTAATCTCACAACACATGGGCACACTCAGGAATATTTTGAACTGGGAAACTGAGAGCATCCTAGAAAAAGCTAAATCGAGAAACACTAGGGAATTCCTGAAAGCTTGACATTCAGACAAAGACTGAATCAACAGATACATAGAAATAAGCCATATTTACACGTCATTGAAGAGACAATAAAGAAGGTAAGAAAGAAACAAAAGGACCAGAACACATCCTGTCCAGCAGCCAACCCCCAGGCAAATAGAGATTTACAACAGGCAAACAATCAATAGAAAATAATACCCTATTCAAGGGATTATCTGGCCTGGACTGAGGGATTTTAAATTTTAAAGTATTTAATTGAATTATATTAAATTATATTAAATTAATTTTAAAATTTTAATTTTATTGTTATTATGAATTGTGGGCCTGTACTAATTTAATTCCATTATATTCTCTTTTTGTACTGTTTTAACTGCCCTGTGAACCGCCCTGAGTCCTTCGGGAATAGGGCGGTATATAAATCCAACTAATAAATAAATAAAATAAATAAATTATCAAGGAGAAAACTATACTCCACTAATACTTGCAATAGCAAGCAACTGTATGTAAACAGGGAGCAAATGCCACACTCACTCACTCACTCCATACTCACTCACACTGATGATGTTACCTGGTTGGATAAGGAAACGTCTGAAGCAAACAGCCAAACTCAGAAAGCCACAAGGACCCCATATTTGTGTTTGCTATGTACTCTTACCTTTTCCTTTCCCTTATGTCATATGATTCTCTCACTTGCTGGTATGTGGCAAAACCACACATTTTACTCAGAACTGCAAGTTGTGGTTTCTTTTTTCCTCTACAAAAGAAGCCAGATTTTGCTTCTGCTTTCCAATAGGCTTTGTAGGGGAAGGAAAACCACTGATAACAAAAAGTAAATTGAGAAAAGAAAGGAGCTAAACTATATGAAATTTAAGTGTAGACCAAAAAAGCATATATACAGTGGTGTTCATCAGGTTAGAGAAAAGTAAAGTCAGCAAGATGGCGAATGGAGAATTTACTCTGATGCAAATGCCATTTGTGATTTGTATTACAATGGCCCATCTGCCATGATTTGCAACCTCTGTGGAACAACCCCAGCTTTTTTCAATATACTTTTTTCTAAAAGTAGAGTACAGATTTATACAATTTTTAAGTCAAACCAATTCGTGACTAGCTGAATTAATCAAGGCACAATTCCAGAAGACCACATGATTATTACAGAGCTCAAAATCTGACAACCTCATGGAATTAACAATTTATTCTTTAACCCAAACCAGTGCAATCAACCCAATGTCCATAAGTGTATTTCTATTGAATTGGTTGCATCTGACATTTGAAGCATTAGAGCTTGGGTTCACACCATCTCCACAAAATCTCCCCATGATCATACACCCAACTTTCTACTCCTTCTCCACCCCCTACATACAATCCTCACCTTGCACAAGGGTGGCAATTTCAATTCTTTTCCATCATGAACATGGCTTGACAGACACAAACGGAGGATGATATAATTGGGGTTGCTTTAAAAAAGAAGTCAACTGACATAATATTGCTAGTAACTTGACAGCTTTATGGAAAGTCTTCCCAAAGAATCTCAAGCTGGTCACACCAGAGGTTACAGAGGAGGGTTAGGCTCTCTTCAGCTCAGTCTTTTAGGAGCTTCAGCCATATTTAGCTTGACCTGTGACATGACCTAACCTTAAACAATAGCTTTCTGGATATGCTACATGACCAGATCTTGCCAGTCACTGCCAAATTAATGAGCCCATGTCATTTTTAGTTTACAGTTCAGCTGTAAAGCAGCCAAGTGGAAAATGAAGCCAGGACCATTAAGGACCCCTCATCCACATTTTCAAAGCGTATCTTGCTCCCCCTTTCAGCTCCTAATCATTGTTTCCCCAATTTCAGTCTCCTCTCTTTTCCCTGGGTCAGAACCTCTAGAGAAAGTAAAAGAATTGCTAGGAAAAGCAAAGACTATCTGGCAATAACTATTACAGGATCAATCAGCAGTAATCCAAAATGTAATCCCTCATAAACAAGAGTATTAACAAATAGTTCTAAGCAATGTGAGTCCATTGCTGCCCAAAGACAAATACAAATATTTGTCCTTACAGTCAAATAGCCCGGGGAAAAAATTATGAATGGATGTGATGCTCATAGATTGCAGCTGCAATCTAAATGGAAGCTCAGCTCAGAGTCTCCAGACATTCATCTGAGTATGTAGAGGGCTTCAAACTGTGTCCCATGGAGAATTAAACGCTTGTTCTGTTCCTTCTTCTCTCTTTGGCCATTGTAGATTCAGCTGTGCAGGCAATAGCCTAACCATGCGAATCATTGTCACCAGACCTGCTGGTGAACAACAATATTGCTGCAATCCTTCTATATTTGTTAGACCTGAAGCCTGATCACAAGCCACTTCAAGGATTCACTACTATATTTTAATGTGCAGCTTCATTTATGTGTGTGTGTGTGTAGATTTTCAACAACTCAATAGGCAGACTATTCCAGAGCAATGAAACAAATTCACTTTGAGCTCCATTGATGGGTTGGGGTTTTTTGGCCAAGATGACCAAAAATTATAGCTTTCTCTCTTCACACATTATCACTTCCTTCTGTAGGGGCCTTTCTCTACCTAAATTACTTCTACAGATCAGTTCTACACCAAGATACTGTAGGTCCTTTTGAGAACATCCACGGGAGGAGCAAAGTCAAAAAAATGTAGATAGTGCCATGATTGTACAACTGAACGTTACCCTCCCATTTAAAGATAGTGTGCATTAATTCAAGTAAAAATGGTAGGGCTTTAATTCTACAGTTGTGGCCATCATTTTGATCTTTTTGACGCCCCCAAGATGTCCCTGGGCCCTATTTTAGTAGGCTGCATTGTGCTCCAATTTTGAACTCATACTTGACTTTTGCAGGCAGAGACAAAAACTGCACTTTACCCAAGAATGTGGGAGACCCATGTACATAGCAGTGATTTGTCATCTTGTATGCATATACCTTCTGCTCCCATGGCCGAATAGGACAACAAAAATCAGCCTAAAGGTTGGGAGTAATGTTTTTAGCTGGACTCAGAATTATGCAGAACAATTCAGCATATCACAAGCTTAAACCCAGAGCAAAGGAACCAAAAGGAAAATAAAAGTTATTTTTGCTTGCAAATATTGTCACCTAATCATTCCTCCAATTTATCAAGACACTAGACAAGTAATAGACTTTTCAAGTAAATTTCCTGCAGACATACAGTATTAAAATGCCAATCATGATTGAAAGCTACCTAAACAGCAAGGACAGCTATCAATAACAGGAGGGAAAATCTTTAAAGAGAACAGAACACTGCAAGATAGCCACTATTCTTGATAGCCACTCAATCAGAATACGACTGATGGTTATAGTAGGTAGATGGAAATGAAAGGGAAATAAAAATATAGTGCCTGAAAAAAACCCCAACAAAATATGATTAATTCTGGCTTAATGGAACTCATTACCAAAGTTCTTTGCCCTTGAGTGCTTCCCTAGAGATACCATTTTTTATAAACTGCTATTAAATTACCTGATGAGTTTCAAACAATATAAGCAAGAATGCAGCCCAGTGATAAGAGAGATTCTTGTCCCAAAAATATTATAATTGAAATATGGTAGAGAAGAAGTCTCAAAATGGATTATAGGCTTAGAGATAATTGTATGGTTTATATGACTCTGTGTTGTGCAATTGAACAGGTATAGACATTCTTGTTCAGTCACATTTTTTAAAATGTTGTTATCAAATTGCAAGGATCAGATAAATCCTTTCAAGCTTTATGCCACTTACTGCCAAGAGAAACGTAGGACCTGAAACCAACCCGCTGATAAAAATAACATTTGCTTGGCCTGTGGTTAGATTGCAACCTCCAGTCCAAGGTTTGCATAACATGCTGCAGTTGTGGGGGGGAAATAAAGAATTGGAGTTCTTCAAAACTTTCAGCATCTTCTACTAGTAGTGTTTTTAAAAATTTAACTTGTATTTTTGAATAGCTTCAGTCCCTGTTTGCATATCATCTGAAATCAGGCATTCACAGAAAGCCTTCATTTTCAGAGATGTGGGGAGGTGGGGGGGAGATAAAGATTTAGAAGTCAAAGTCACTTTAACCTATGCAGTGATCTGTATTGGAACACAAGAGATTGGATTCTCTAAAGACATTTGGGAGGGTGGGGGATGTTCAGTGCTTTGGAATGTCTGCATGCATCCTCAAACCTCTTCCCACAGGCACAAAATAGTCTAAAGTAAGCCTAAGATTCAAGTGCCAAAGATAAGATTCTGTAATGTGCAGAATTCTCCATTCTATGTCAAAAGGCAACTGGAGAAAGAGTAATGAATTAGGATCCTTCCCTATACCTTAGGACAGTGTTTTTTCAACCTTGGCAACTTGAAGAAGTGTGGACTTCAACTCCCAAAATTCCTCAGCCAGCAAAGCTTAAGGGTTTGAAACCCAGTTGTGTGGCATACACAACTCTGTACAATAGGATAGGATAGGATAGGATAGGATAGGATAGGATAGGATAGGATAGGATAGGATAGGATAGGATAGGATAGGATAGGATAGGATAGGATAGGATAGGAAGCTGTTCCTCTGGTTAATTGTCCTCACTCTTAGGAAGTTCTTCCTTAATTCCAGGTTGCTTCTCTCTTTGATCAGTTTCGAACCATTGTTTCTTGTCCTGCCCTCTGGTGCTTTGCTGAATCACGTGACCCCCTCTTCTTTGTGGCAGCCCCTCAAATACTGGAATATTGCTATCATGTCATCCCTATTTCTTCTTTTCTTTAGATTAGCCAAACCCAAGTCCTGCAGCCGTTCTTCGTATGTTTTAGTCTCCAGGCCTTTGATCATTTTAGTTGCTCTTCTCTGAACTTTTTCCATAGTCTCAACATCTTTTTTGTAGTATGGTGACCAAAACTAGTTGCTGTATTCCAGGTGTGGTCTTACGAGGGTTTTATAAAGTGGTACTAATACTTGGTGTGATCTTGATTCTATACCTCTGTTTATATAAGCCAGGATTGAAGAGCTAGGTAAGTGCTGCTTCCTGGGTAGCTGGTAAATACTGTCTATTTTTTATAATTTAAATTTGAAATCCATTGTTTTTCAAGGTAGACAGGTTGTTTTTTTAAAAAAAGGAAATTAATAAAACAGAGGCAAACCACTTGCTAAGACTGCCAAAGAAAACTGAATAGATCTCTCCATGTAAACCCTCCTTTTAAGGAATTCAGACTATTATTCCAATTTCTGCTAAATTTATTCTCAGAATAGTCATGTAAGAATGCTGATTCTAGCATTTGCTGTTGTCCCTGCTCTTCGGTAGCCAAGAGCATCCACAGTGAGGTGTCAAAAAAGTAAAGATGGTAGTGACAACTATACAATTAAAGCTCTGACCTTTTTTAGTCTATAGAGATAGTCCTTACTTAGTGAGCATTCATTCAGCCAGTTTGAAGTTACAACAGCACTGAACAAATGGTAGTTATAGTTGGTCCTCAAACTTATAGCCCCATCTCTGCCCTTTTGGCTGTTCTGCACATTGCCACCGCCACATACACATATCACACACACACACACACACACCAAGCTAACCTTCATTGTCTTCTTCCTCCTGCTGCTGAGTGTAGCTGCTGCCTCTCCTACTATTGAGCTGAGCTTCTGGGCCTTCAAAAGTTCACACAAATGGCCTGCATCTGCCTTGGCCAACCACACATCATCAGCAGCAAGAGGAAGAGGGGGGCACTGGTCATCTGGGGATGGCGGAGTTGGTGGCAGTGGAAGAGTGCAGCATGGCCAAAAGGGAGAGATGGGAGGTGATAGGTGTGGGAGGGGGGGAACAGGAAACTGAGGCAAGTTCAGCAGGACAGGAGAAGTGCATGATACTTGCATAATGACAGCATGGTCCTAGCTGTCACTAAACAGTGTGGTCACATGATGTTTCACCTAACAGCTGCTTCATTTAGTGACTAAAATTCCAATTAGGTTATTCAGCAAGGACTACCTGTATTGTAATTTGATTATGTGGACTTGATTACAAGGTGGTGGCCGTGGCTGTCATCTTGACTTTCTGACTCCTTTGCAAATAATCCTGTCAGCATCCCAAAGAATATGGTTTAGTAATACCTACCCATAACATTAATTAATTCTCACAGTTTTTCTTACTTTTTTTATTCACACAATCTTATTTTCACATACTGAGTGCACTAGTTGGAAATTACATGGATGCAATAGTTTAAATACATCCAATGCCTATGAGAGTGTTACATGATCCAATAAAGCAGGGGAAGGATGTTTTAAATTTTTAACTGCAATTGTTTACCATAGAAAATCAGTTAAAGGAATTATTGTCATCTTCCTTGAAAGCCAAGGGAATACCATATGCCTTATAAATGCAACCCATGATACCCTCATGTTTTACATTCTAAGCACAGCAACCAATTTCTTGCAAGCCAACTCCAGACCATGGGGAATCGCTTGTAAGCATGAAGCCACAAGTTACAGCAGAGAATGGTGCTGAGTTTCATTATGTCCCTAGAGCAATCAAGGAGCTTCTGTTCATATCCTGCATGGCTCTGTGTGTGTGTCCTGAGCCATATAGAATCCAGACTCTTTAACATAATCCAGCTTCCAGATCATCTCAGCTTGCTTTCCTTATGTTTTACCACTCTGTCCCTTGCCATAAGTGTTTTGAAATTTGGCAAAATCCAAACACAGCAGCTTGAACTGATTATGAAATGTAAGCAAGCTGCACTCTAATTTGTAACATTTATTTTCAGTGTGGAATGGTGGATTTAATCATTTAGAAAAGGGTTTGATCTAAATGAATGGAATATCTTAATAAAGACAATGCTTTTCTGTCCACTGAAACTCAATGGGTCCATAAGTCAGTTGCCTATGGAAATATTGCTTGTATGATGTAGATAAATCCAAATTTCGATTAGACCAGACTTACTCATCTTGGTGCCTTTCAAATGATTTTTGATGCCTCTCAGAATTGACAAGTTAGCATGATGGGAAACAAATTCTGGGAAATGTAGTTGTCCCAAATATCTGAAGGACTTTAGATTGGATAAGACTGTTGACAAAGGTTCATTGGGAAACAAGCCATGACTTAATGACAGATTCATCTTAGACTGGCAAGTCTTAGATAATAAGGTATTAAGGCTGAATTTTGCTATAAGTACTGTATGGTGTTGAAGAATGAAGACAGAAGTAGCAATAAATATTAGCAGACTAAAAAGCCAATGGATAAATTACAGTATTGAACCTGGTACATCTACCAGAGTGCACAAACTTAAAAAGCCAAGTAAAAACTGGAATGGGTCCTCATTTTTACACTTCGATTTTACCGGTATTTTTAAGCTACAAATAGTAGAAAAGCCCCCACTGCATCTCTAAGGAGTAATAGATTTAAATGACTGCTTCAGTTACACAGTTGATCTAATTTTTGCAATGACCAGCTGAGCTTCCTGATTCCATTTACTACTGTAGTGTAACTTTTTCATTGGTGTGCTATTGTAAAGGGTACAGCCTTTTATTTAAAGGCATTGCCTGTGTGAAGGACAGCATGACTGTTATAGATTTTTGGGAGTGTGTTTTGTTTTCAGTAGAAGTAATTCTTCCAAATCTCACAGCTGACTGCAGTGAGGACTAGTAGGTAGAGGGCAACGATTCCTTCCATGTCCCTTCTTTGATTTTGATCCCTCCATACTCCAACTCTTAGTCTCTGGGACCACTGATCATCTCTGGGTCTTCCTTCTGCCTTTGTTTCCAAGACAGCTTTGCATGGTGTCTTTGCAGGCTGAGTCTCCCCTAAATGTTATCCTTTCCATGTATTTCCTTAAATAAATCTTATCTCTATTAGTTATAAACCTGCTTCATTAATCCTTAATCAGGCTAGATTCCCATTCTCAGAAATGTTCACACAGAGAAAGTTGTTTTCTACAATTGGTAAGGAAAGAAAGGAAAAACACTTTTCAAGTTGTCTACTAGTAAAACTGGCATCTACCCAAGTCAATCCTTCACAATCCTTCTCACGATGTGAGCTGACATTCACTGCATTTCTAGCTCAACTATTGGGAGTGGGTATACTGTATATGCACATCTACATAGGCACATATGCACTTACAAATTTTATACAAAGGGCTGCCTACTTTTTCTGTGATTGCTTCCTTGCTTTGAGCAATGCACACTTGGTAGCCCCCAGAAGCAGAAAATGATTCATTTGTATATGAAAGACTATTTCTTGCTTCCCCTCTGAAAAGAAAATGCATTAAAGCACAGTAAATATAGATAAAATATGTAGCTAAAAACAGCAAACAAATCAAGGCAAAAAAAACACCATTACTGATAGAAACAAGAGACATCCTAAGTTTCATTCACCAGAAGATTCTTTATAAGCCTGCAAGTTGGAGCTATCTAAAAAAGGAAAGCTTACACAAAACAAAACAAGACCAAGTATGCAGGCCTTATCTCCTTAACTTCAATATCCATATTCTAAGTCTAACCATGCAGAAGAGTGTGAAACAAACTTCAAATTGATTGCAAACTGGTAGAATAAAAAAAGTGCCTACTGAGAGATATTTGGTTGCAGGGACGGATCTATTATTGGAATAACACAATGTTTCAGACAGCAAGTTTAGGAAATCAAAGGCAATTTATCATGATGATTGTTATTAATACTCACTGTTGCTATATATAGCTGGTGTTGGGGGTGATGAGAGTTTTGAATTTTAGATCTGGTCTTGGGTAGATGGGAACTTGATTCACTATAAAATAGTTTATGTCAACCTTGATAGGAAGGTATATTTATGCACAGGATCCAGGATGTATGTTTAGGAAGTTAATGATAACAATAACTCCTTGAACAGACCTGGAGACAATACAATTACTGTCAGTAACAGTTATCATTCTGTTAATTGACTACTACAGCATATACTGTATAGGCCAGTGTTTCTCAACCTTAAAAATTCTAAGACATGTGGGTTTCAGTTCCCAGAATTCCCTATCCAGTGTCAGTGAGAAGGTTGAGAAACACTTGTATAGGCACTGAACGATACAGACAGAAGCAAAAGTGATATCTTTCCTCAAGATCCACCTTCTTTCTTTTCAATACACCCTCTTTGGATTCCTTTATTACTGGCTGCAGTGTGAAAGCACACAACAAAAGAGCAAGAATAAAAAAGTATGAGAGAATACACTTGAAGGAAATCAAGCTTTGCTAAATTAATGTGGTTGTGCTGTCAAAGGTCTGCAGTGTTGGAAGCTCAGAAGAACTTAGCTGGGATTTTTATATTAAATGTCAAAAACAGGGTAGCCAAGAAACTGTTCCAATCTGGATTTAATTCAGAAACCACTGGGATTTCACTTGAAGTGAAATAAATTGGCAAGAGGTCCCTAATCCATATATCTAAGGCTTAAAACTTCATTCCATTTTTTCTCCATTTTTATGTTGTGGCTGGCTCTTTAGATTGTAAATTGCACTAATTGAACCATGGGATACTGGTGGGTTTTGCTGCCAGAAGCAAAGTTATTATTTATAACAGGAAGAACATAGAACACTGGCAAAGCTTTTCCCTACTTGGCAGTTTCCAAATTTGTTGACAACTCCCATGGTTAGAGTTAATGGAAATGATAATCCAACCCATTTGAAGGACACAGGATGGATAAAACTCATCAGTATTGGGTGACAATGGTTTTCTAGCCTTCCAGAGCATTTTGCTAACCGTATTTGAAGAAGCTGAGGGTCCTTTTACATAATTTTATCTCGTCTAAAGTACATATAAGATTTCCTTCTCTGTATTCACTTTGCTGGATCCCTATTCAACTCTCATATGATATGTTGGAGATGCTTCCCCAATTCTGTAGAATGCCAATTATTGGGAAGTCTTAAATTATATTTCACTATCAAAATAGACATATTCAACAGTGAGATAGTTCATTAAGATCACTGGTGAGACTGAATTAGAAACCCATTGTTGTACCTCTTGAATTAAGGTAGATAATGTCAGCTGATGTCCCATACTCTTTATTGTTGTTATTAACATATTTATCCTGAATTCAGTGAGGTAACCCCTTAGTAGATGTGCATGGAATGGCTACTGTAAACCATTCCATTAATATATATAATAATAGACACAATTCAGTACAAAATTAAGCATTCTTAAATCACTTATTTCAACTGGATTCATAATCATAAATGTTGTGTTGGATTATGGCTTGCATTGACTTTTGGGAGGATATTTGTGTATTACAGTATAAGCACAGTCAACATAGTTGGTCTTTTTCATTTCCAACAATCATGGGAATAAATGTTATAAATCATTCTGGTCTAAAGACTTATGCCTGTTCTGGGTCAAGGTTGAGGTGTTTTTTCTTGCTGGATATAGGCCTGCTTCCCCTGATGCAAATACATAAGTCCAGCTTTTGTATTATGTTGTCACATTTTGTCACTTGCCTCTCATTCATGTAAGGACATAATTAGAGACACGCCTGAAGAATCTTCGCCAAATTATACCATAGTTCTGACTATATACGGAACAGCTTTCCCAATTTGATGTTCTCCAGCTATGTCAGTTTTCCCAAACTTCCCAAGCAGCTCATAAAATCCAGCTATTGGATTACTGAAATGATAACAAAGAGTAATTATGCACATGACCAGAGTATTTTTTTTTCTTCCTCATTGTTCATTGTTTTGTACTATACTGGAGTTTGGGCTTCATTGTATATTTTACAATATATGCAAAAAGATGCTATTTTAAATCTTAACTTGGCTAACAAAGGTGTTTTTTAAAAAATATCTTTGCGTGGCTCTCTCTGCATAACCCAACTAATGGGCTGTTGATAAAATAAAATAAGACAGAAGGAGAACCATGTATGTCCCCTTGAACTCCTGAGAGGAAAGATGATCTGAAAGTGTAAGTCAATAAATAGACTGAGGTCAAAGGGCTTGGTTTCTAACATCTCTCATTTTACAAATAAGCTAATGGAAGAGATGTTTCTTATTATCAGTCCTGGTTATAATATTTGCACATCACATGGTTTTAATCATTATAGTCCAACACTGATTTTCTTACTGCCTGCTTCTTTTTCAGCATGCATAGACAAAGTTGGAGTATGTTAAAAGAAGTTGGGAAAACTCCAGTATTCTTTCTATCCCCATTTTTCTTTTTGAGTCAGAAGAAGTGGAAGTGAGTCACCACATAACCAACTTTCATGCAAGTCATAAAAGTGATCCTCCTTCTTTCATTCCTCCCTGCATTCAGCATTTTATAGTCCTGGGTACTGGCTTGTAATTGCATATCAGCCTCTTGGACTTGCATTTATGACAGTTTTTGTGTATTCATAACAGTGAACTCTGTTAATGATTACAGTGCTTATGGCTGGGATTAAACATGGGAAGCTTTAAAGATGAAGCACTAATAACATGAGGAGACAGAATGGTTTTCCATGCCATATACTTTTGCACTAAAGTTTTTTGTGCAACTGATAGATAATTAAGCACAGGATATAGTAATAGCTATTGGAGAGCTTTTAAGATTTAAAATGTGATCAGCTTTTAAGATTGAAATTTGACAAACTGGATTAAAAAATATATGAGGGGCCCTTAATGCTCTCTGAGCTTGGTTGTTTTCTTACAGACATTTCATTACCTAGTTTGGGTAATGAAACATCTGCAAGGAAACAGCCAAGCTCAGAAAGCCAAGGACCCTTCATTTCAACCTAGATATTCTCCTTTAAAGACCTATACATTTGTTGTGTAACATAATGATAATATGATCTGTAGTTGCTACGTTGCTTGTTTACTTCAAAATGATTGTTTTTGTTCTAAAGTTGCTTTAAAGTGCTTTCTTTTTCTTCCCTTTCATTCATCACATTGAAGGTTTTTTTTGATAGAAATGTAGAATATACGTACTTTAAGGAATAATAAATAATATATTATGTCAGGTGCAGGTAGCCCGTGGCTATAGGCTCAAATGTAGACTTTGAACAAATTTTGTGAATTCGCCACCCAAATTTTCAAAATCATTTGCAAGTGATCAGTTCAGAACTCAGACAAAAGTGAAATTTCCTCTGGCTGGTGGTTGCAGCATATGGAGAAAGCTCAAAACAAAAGGGTTTGAAAGAGGAAAACAAAGGGTAACCTGCAATGGGCTCTGGGTATACCTTTATTTGCCTCAGCTCTACAGATCACTTGCATGCAAAGAGGCCCCAGCTCAGATATAATTCTGAGTAGGAAAAAGGTTGCTTTTCTTTGTTTCATAGCATGATAGGCAGCTGATGTTAGATGCTGAGAACAACCACCAGGGAAGGGCCAGCAGCTCACTGGGTCCATGTAAGCCAGGGGTGTCAAACTGCCAGCCCGTGGGCCGGTTGCATCATACAGAGACCACACCCACCCCAGCTCCAGCCTTGCAAAAAAAATTGTGATACATCACAACAGGTCACATGATGTGACGAGTTTGACACCCGTGATGTAAGCAGAGACATCTTCAATCTCAGATCTCAAGCAAGGGGGCAAAGAAGGAATGGGCCTAAGGTCATGGAGATACCACTGGAGGAGAAGAAAGTAAGCAATTAAATATTTGAATCAGGACAACTTTGTGAAGTTTGTGACAGCAGCTACCCATTTTTTCAGGGACCATGCCATCCTGCTGGTGACTATAAGTGGTGGATTAGCCTATGTTTTAGTTGCTATCTGGTACATCAACACTGAAACAGCCCTTACAAATTGTAAAGCATCTCCTCCAAAGGGTTGGGGGTGGGAGAGAGAGAGAGAGAGAGAGAGAGAGAGAGAGAGAGAGAGAGAGAGAGAGAGAGAGAAGTTGTATGTTTAAATTCCAACCAGTTAGAAGCAACAGAGGCCCCAGTCTCCTAATATCTTAACTAGAGCACCCATCTGTATGGAGGCATGTTTCCACAGGTGCGGCTTGGTGTCAGCTAATGTTTAACATATGTACGTCTAAACAATCAGACAGATCTCTTTCTGCTCTACAATGCATGCATTGTAATGTCTCCTGCTGCACATTGGGAGGTTAGACAACTATTTTAAAGTTGTCTCATTCTTTGAAAACAAAAAGTGAAAACAAAAAATCCAGCCAGCAACAAGGTCTCATCCCCTACTGTATTTGACTTCCAAAAGGCAGATGGGTATTCTAGAGACAAATTCTTATGCCTCAAATGGCTACAACAGACTGGAAGTCCTGAAGGTGCCAAGGATTCTAGATCTGGTGGCTTCATGGAGGCCAAAGGCACTTCCAGTGCTGGAGCAGATTGCAGGAGAGCAACCCATTTTGTTTATCTCCAAAAGAAAAGCACTTGCTGGGTTGGGCAAAGAATCTGCAGCAATAGGACAGATTACAGACAGGGATAAGCTGAGGGATAGAGTAAAGCCTACCTGAATGAAAGCACCCGGCCTAATAAAAATCCAGTAACAAGCTCATGTCTTCAGTTTGCTTAGATGTATTGTGAAGCATCTACCTCATTTTGGAAAAAAGGTTGGAAGATTATAAAAAACAATCTGTGCATTCCCAGAACCCTGTCAATTTATACCCATTTTGCTTGAGAAAAAAGAAAGGATAGTCAGACAGCTCTGTTAAAGTATTACACTCCAGTCTGAAAGCCAGCAGAAAAGTACGCTGGTTAGCTTGCTCTCATTGTTGATGTCTATTCGGCCTCAGTAATTAGGAGGATGAATTATGCTGTCCTTATTGGTTTAAAGCAGCAGAACACTGTTTTTCAAACTTAGCAACTTTGAGATACGTGGACTTCAACTCCCCAAAGTCTATATTCACTGGGGAGTTCTGGCAATTGGAGTCCACAAAGTTGTCAAGGTTAAAAAACACGGTAGTATAAGTTAAGGAAAAACAATTCATATCCTCTAGGTTAGGTTCCCCTCCCAGAAACAAGACAAATACAGAGCTGTCTTATCTTTATCAGAGCTGATAAACCTGAGGAGTGTTATAACAACAAAGTGACAATCAGATCAGGTTAAGTCCTTATGGCTGTACTGTAAAAATGAAACAAATTAAGAACTCTGAAAACATTTCCAGAAGAGTGAATATTGGTAGTAAAGGCAATATCTAAAATGTCTAAATGGGACCTTAAAAAGTGCAAGGTGTGTCCATGGGGTGGAGGAGTAAAAAAAGTCAAGATGAAAGTGATAACATAATCAAAGGACCTTTTTTCCAAATTGAGTATTGAGTATTGCAAATTGAGTATTATTTTTGAGACAGGGAAGGAAAGGAAATGGGTCACAGAGCTGTAGACCCACTGTCCTAGAGGTTGTTGTTTAGCTGTGATTAAAGGTAAAGGTAAAGGTTCCCCCGCACATGCGTGCTAGTCGTTTCCGACTCTAGGGGCCGGTGCTCATCTCCGTTTCAAAGCCGAAGAGCCAGCGCTTGTCTGAGAACGTCTCTGTGGTCATGTGGCCGGCATGACTAGATGCCAAAGGCGCACGGAGCGCTGTTACCTTCCCACCGTAGTGGTCCCTATTTTTCTACTTGCATTTTTTACGTGCTTTCGAACTGCTAGGTTGGCAGAAGCTGGGACGAGTAACAGGCGTTCACTCTGCTACGCAGCACTCGGGATTCGACCCGCCAAACTGCCGACCTTCTGATCCACAAGCTTAGTGTCCTAGTGTTGAAAAGCATAGGGACACTGTTCGGTCATTAGCCATGTTAGCATCACTCAGCAAGGCTTGGAACAGAAGCAGGACTGAGACTAGCAATAGGGGTTGAATTCTGTATCAACATAGTTATACACCAGCTCAAGGATAGGTGGATTGCACTTGAACTACATAGTGGAGAAAAGCCCTATTTCCTTCAATGATACAGGAGGTCCTCAACCTATGACCAGTTGCTTAGCAACCATTTAGTTACAACACACCCAGAAAAAGGAATTTACAATCCAGATTCAAAGTTGTAATGTCTGCTCCTCCCCCACAGTCATGTGACCATTTTGGACACTCAGCAACCAATCCATTTCCAGTATCCCGCAGTCAAGTGACCATAGTTTATGATGTTTTTGCCAGAAACCAGCATTTACTTCCAGTTTCTGGCAAAAAAACTCCCCATAGCAAACAATGAATTCACTTAACATGGTGTTTGCCTAATGACTATGGCAAAGGTTGTAACATGATGGCCGCTTTACATCCATCACAACTTACAGTCAAAATTGCAGGCTCAATTACAGTAGTAAATCAAGGACTATCTATATGGATAATGAATGGAATCCTAAACGTTACAGGGCTGATCAATTTGGGCAAATCTCAGATACCTTGTTAGAATATTTGTGTTTCTCCATTCTGCATATTTGAGCTTATCAGCTAGAATGCATTAGTTTTCTTCAGGTGCAATAAAACAACAAAAGATATTGCATTATAAGTAATACTTTATAAAAATACGCCATACTTTTGTAACCATTCTGAATTGTGACATTCTCTCCCCTTAAACATACATTTTAGTTGATTTGTTCATGTCAGGATATCACTTCAGACATACAGCTGATATGCCAACATAAACATTAAAGGGAGATTAATATTTTGACAGTGAATTATTCTTAGCTAGCCTTGAATCAGCAAGCTGTGGCTGTATCTGAACTCCACCAGAAAATGATTTATAGGGTTCAGTGATACTAACAACATAAATCTTGCCTTGCACACAGGTAAAGCCAGCACCATGCCCACTGTGCTCATGTCATAAACCATTTTAATGTTTCTGTCAGGGGAGTTAATGCTCATCTCCTGACCACAGAAACTGCATGGATTCTTCAAACGGCAAAAGAAGGGAAGGATGTGGAAATTAACAGATGATAAACTACATTAAAAGCATATTTATTATCTAGTGTGACCCTTAGAAAGGAAAATAAATCTACAGCCAAAGTTCATTTTGGCAACAAAAGGGCATCACTTGTTCAACATCCCCCCCTCCCGAAGTAGGGACAGCCTTCTTTAACCTGGTGCCGTCCAGTTGTGTTGGACTGAAATTGCCATTAATAGGAATTATGATCCATTGCACCTTCTCTAGTTGATGTAGGGTCAATGGAAATTGATTTAGTGGTTGGCTAAATCAAACAGAAGAAGATACTACTATTCATTTTTTTAAACCCTGTCCATTTTTGTAACACATTTTGGATTTTTTCATGTATCTTCCTCTTAATTGCTGTATTGTATTGTATAAAAAGGGACACAGTGGCTCAGTGGGTTAGGACGCTGAGCTTGTCGATCAGAAGGTTTGCAGTTTGGCGGGTCGAATCCTGAGTGCCGCATAGCAGAGTGATCACCTGTTACTCGTCCCAGCTTCTGCCAACCTAGCAGCTCGAAAGCACGTAAAAATGCAAGTAGAAAAATAGGGACCACTACGGTGGGAAGGTAACAGCGTTCCGTGCGCCTTTGGCGTCTAGTCATGCCGGCCACATGACCACGGAGACGTCCTCGGACAAGTGCTGGCTCTTCGGCTTTGAAACGGAGATGAGCACCGGCCCCTAGAGTCGGAAACGACTAGCACGCATGTGCGGGGGAAACTTTACCTTTACCTATTGTATAAAATGTCCTCGTAAGAAATTAAACTTAAGGAGAGGGAACTCCAGAATTCACCAGAATATTCTAACATACTTAATCAAATGAAATAATTGCAACAACAATTTTTGTTGTTGACTGTTTCAGATATTGAAAAGAAACTTAAATAGTGTGTACAAAACAATGCTTTTTTTGAACATGCAAATAAACCAGGAAGATGGTTGGCATAAAGGTAAAGGTAAAGGTTCTATTAAACATCTGTTTAATAGTATAACATCCCATCTAATAGGTCAAAACCTCTATTTTCTTCAGTCTTACACTAGCTTTCTTCCTTGCCAAATAACTTCCCAAGTCAGTGAATTTGAATCATCAAGCAATTCTTCCTCTGTTATTGTATATATTGTTTGGAATGAGGAAGAGAATTTGATTGAAGTATTTTTGGAAGAATGCTCAACCCATTTATATTTATTAAACAGCCTCCATCCTTCTTCAGTTTTTCTTTTCATTTCTTGTTTGTCAATATTCAGCATTTCTCCTAACAGCTTTGTCATCCGTTCGATCAGCTCTTCTTCCTTATCCTCAAATGTGTTCTGAGATCTTGACAAGTAAGATACCTTTTCCATTTCTGGTGTTATCACTGCCTCTTCTAATTTTTCATTTGTCTGTATCTGTCTGTTAATTACTTCCTTTAGGTCCTTTAGATCTGTTTCTTCTAATTTTCCTTCTGTTTTCTGGGTTATTAGTTCCTTCTTTGTAGTCATTGTCTGGTTTGTAAGTTTACATTAGAAAATTGTTCTTTTATCTCATTTGTGTTATTTTTAGTCTCATCATGAAATAAAACAATTGTCACTTATATTGATTTCAACACAGAAAGAATTTCTGAGATTCACTAACATTTTCTTGTTGGTATATCAAGCTGGAGGCTTCAGAGACAAGTGTTAAAGATGGTTTTTTACCATTTGATGCTACATATGGAACACCCATTTTGTTTTTGTATGTAGTCTTTGTAGTCCAATAGGGTTCCCAAAACAGATAAGCAGACCAAGAATTTTTTTCCCCTTTGCCCAGCTGCAGTCTGCAAAAGTGAAAGTTCCCAGGAACAACAAAGTGTCTTATCTAAGTTCGGGCTTTAAGCCAAATTTCCTTTAAGCATCAAAAAATACTGCTTTAGTTTCTGGGCTTTGGCTCTGAGATACAGTTCTAGCTTTTGGATCAATTAAAGCTTATTATGTTCTTAACTCTTGCTTACACAGAACCATTCTGTTAACTATAACAACATGGAACCCAGCTGCTGCTGACACTACTATAATGCAATGTTAATTACTGGTTACAATGTGCAGCAGGAAACTCACCACAAGTCCTGTGTCTTTCAAAATCAGTCTCCCAGAAATTGTATGATCTTCCTATTTTGTTGCCTGTGCTTCTGGATGTGTGTATGAAAGAAGCATTGTTTATTTTTCTGGCACAGAGTTAACTTTAACATGCGATTACTTTAATTGAAGAAAACATTTCTTGACATCCTATGAATCAACATTTCCATTTGCTTATAAAGAGGATGGGTACATTGTAGCCTGTGTCAATCCATACAAATCTCAGTGCTTTCATTCTAATCTCAAAGACATTTGGTTATACAAACAGAATGCAGCAGAAGAGTGTGAAATGGCTTTTCTGGATTTACACTATAGTATTTAGGTTGGCTAGTTACTTATATTCACATTACAAAGGACTTTGTAATCACTCCATCTCAACATAATACAGAGTGCATTTTAATGTCTGGTTTGTACTGAGGGAAGAACAGCTTATTTTCTTCAAGTCTTTGATGACAGCCTTTTGCTCAATTTGTGCTCAGGGAAGATCCTGCAACCCCTAATACTAATAATTCCTTAAATATTGATTGATTAATAATTTAATCAACTGATATTGATGTTTGTTTTCATTTTATGTTATTAATTGTAAGCTGCTTGGAGTCTTGGAGAAATGGAGCCACATATAAGTCAAATGAATGAATGCTGGGTTGTCCTCAGGAAGGTTCAAAAGAAGCCATGATGGTGGGGGGGCATCATGGCTGCCTTCTTAACTTTTTTAAAATTTCCTTTTCCCCAGTGATGACCCCAAGTGAATGACTGAATGAATAGATCCACCTGTAAATGTTCAGGTCAACTGGTTTGAATGAAATTGATCGTTGCCTTTTTTGTTGTTTAGAAGCCAAAACAAACAAATAAATATTTTGACATGTTTGTCCTGAAACATGTTTATTTTCTGTTTAGACCCAAGGTTGCTTGTAATTCCTTTTTCAGTCAAAGTCACAAAACTCAGCAGTGAAGAAACACCGAGGGCTGTGCCTACGTCTGAACGAACTGCGGATATATTGAAAAGCTGCTCCCACTGTATCACAGTGGGACAGGATGCTTGATTGCCACACATGGAGTCATTTTCTCTTAAAACATATTATCCTTTTAAAAAAAGAAATCAACCATATTCTTAAAGGTCTAGAGACTCTGGAGTGATTATACTAAATAGAATCATGGCGCTGAAGCCCTAATTCTATAGTGTGTAAAGATGAAATAACCCAAAGGTTCAATTCATATAAATTGGCCTTTGGAGTCCTTAAAAGTTCTCTAAGCTTGCTTGTTTTCCTACAGAGATTTCACTACCCAACCTAACGTCATCAGGATTCCACAATTCAACTCTTGAGTTACAAATATTATCTTCTACTAAGCATTGATTTGCTTAATCATGGATTACTAAATACATCTGAGTAGATTCGCACAACACTTACAACCATAAACAAGCGACTGAGTTCACAGAATTCTATGCCTCAATCAAATCATATTTTGGCATAGCCAACCAAATAGTTCTATGATTCTTAAATTGCACAGGCATTAATATCAAAAGAAGCACAACAGAACAACACTTGGCTTTTATGTTCCATTTCATTTTCATTTCCTTTTATTTGAAAAAATATCTTATCCAAATGGTCCCTCATTGTTGAGGCTATATGTATGAATTTAAATAATAATACTTTTGGAACTCTATGATGATACAATAGAACCATTTTCTCATTTGGCTTCCCAAAAATTAGGGGGGGGAAATCCATCTTTTCTTGGAATTGCATTCCCTAATCTTGCCCACTTCCATTATATTGGATTATGACTACAGTACTAAAATCCACAGTAGAATAGACAGATGGTCAGATGATGGGATTTGTTGTCAATACATTGGAAGGTTTCCAGGTCAACAAAGGTGATCTTTGGGTAAATATCCTCAGGTTAGGGGACCAACTCCCCTCCTTCCCCCAACTATGATTTAATCAGTCACACAAGATTTCTCTCTGGTTCCATCCAGAAATATCCAAATGACCTTTTGAGGGATTTTTTTTCCATCAATTGTCTTTGACTAGCACTATGTGAAATGATGATTATGCCCACAGGAATTTCTTCAGAGTGCTAAAGCCCAAAAGAAAACATAGCACCAACCCTTCCTCTAGAAGAGTACAAACGTTTCCTTAAACTTCAGCATCTCAAGGGGGAAATTGACAGAATAAACTTTTCACCCAGAAAGCCAGCACAAGTGGCATTGGAGTTGTGTATAGCACCTCCTCCCTACATTCTTGTATCATTGATTTATATACAGTTTTGCCAATAAAAGCAATCACATTTTCTGATTCCAGCTTTACTACAGTGGAAAAGAGGCCAAAGTCAATGACATTATCGTATGTTTTATTAATGGCAAAAAGGTGTGGAAGCCAGCAACATTTCAGCTCCTGTGCTTCTCTTATTGTCAGCTTGAACACCTTCTCCCAAAGATCAGTCAAGGGGCAATTTCTGGAAACAATAATAGATTTAGTATAAGGATAATGCTATGTCTATAAAATAATAAGAATGTACATTATAAAATCACACAACCTCTAATAACCTTTTTTTGTCACGAGAACTTTCTTTACTTGCCTCTAACTATGGCACAAACATGCTAGGATGTTTTTTTTCCACCATGTTCCTAGCACATCTTCACATCAGCACCAGCTAATGAATGAGATAAGCTTAACATGTCTTAGCTTTACCAGCATTAAAGTAGCACTTCTCCTCTAATGCCTATGCCATCCAAAAACATCCATTAAAATCCATTAGATTTTGTCATTCATTGCTCTAAAAAGAAGTCAGGTGACTCACAGTGATTGAAAGAAAGACGGAAGTGGAATTGGCAATCAGGACTTGTGTGGGTTTTTGTGTAATTTTTGTGTGGGTACAATTTTCTGCCTGCTCAAAAATGGGTGGATAGCACTTCAACCAAACAATGGGGAAAGGGCAATAATTCCAGGTCCCAATGGTTAAAACTTATAATTTTGCATGGAAAAGTCCAAGTCACAGTTTCCTTGGCATCTCCAGGTATGGTTGGAAAAGATTCCTCTTTTTGAAAACTGGAGTGCTGCCTCCAGAAAGAATTAGGCAGCCTTGAGTCAGAAGAAACAGGTTTGGCTTCATGTAATACAGAGGTTTCTTTCAGTGTTCTGTGTTCTTTGTTCTGCCTGCTGAAAAAGATTTGAGAATGCATCTGAATGAAGTTAATGGCATAAAAACACTCACCGCTTCCTGCAAAATCTTTTCTCGTATTTCCCAAAATCCAACTCTCCATTTAGAAAAGTAGGCAAAGAATTAGTTCTTCGCAATGTATGGAATAGGTCTTGGATTCAAGTTATATAGTTTGGGTTGGGCTAGAGCAGGGGTTCCTATCTGGGAGTGTTTGCATCCCCTGGGGATGTAAGATGATATTCCAGGGGGTGTGAGAACTTGGGTTTTCAAAATTATAGTGTATATGCATACTTCATTGCCGTTATTTTGAACTTTTGTAAGGGGTGCGAGAATATATCAGAAGCGTTCTAGGAGTGTGGGGTATAGAAAAGGTTGGGAACCACTGGGCTAGAGAGAGAGAGACTATATAGAGAGTTTCAATTAGGAAATAAAGAGGGAAAATATGATTCTGCTTCTCTGGTCACATGCATCACTTAAGAAGTCACAAGTATTTTGAGGCAAATATATGGCTGTAATAATAACAGAATCACATTGCTTTTATAGGCTGGTCCTTGTTATAACTTAGAGGAGGTTCTAAATTAAAGCAACTGTTTCTTTATATCCCTTGATAATGCCATGATCCTTTTTTCCTAGCATTTCCTGTGCATGATTGCAGAAATGTTCTCTCGGCTTACCAAGAACTGAAAACTGCCTCTCATATTCAGCAGAGTAAGGCAGAATGAAGCAATATGCAGGAAGAGGTCAAACAAATCAAGATGGAAGACCAGGGTCATGTCACCAAAGTTCTCCATTTTATGGGTGTTGTATATGTGATCCATGGAAAAAGGGGTCTTTGATGTCTGGTTGCAGCTGCCATTTTTTTCTCTTCCTTAATATGCCAAGCGAGCAACAGTTGGGATGCAATGCAGTCAGCTAGAGACAGACCCATATTTCTCAGTCCCTATATTGAAGAAAGATTGGAGATAATATACAGTGTAGTATAATTTAACTAGGTTGTGCCAGTTTATGGCATATCTGCCCAAAAGATCCCATGCACGGGTTCTGGGCCTGGTTTGAAATAAGCTCTTTCTAGAAAGTAAACAGTCCAGCATGCATACAGCAACCACATTTTCATGGAAAAAAACATAAAGGACAAATCTAAAAAGGGAGCAGATCATAAAGAGCTTCATATGGATAAAAAATGTTTACAACTTTGCTTTACAAAGGAAAATAATTCAAGAGCAAAACTAAGAAAATAAATAATTAAATTGAAAAATTGAAAGCACAGCTTTCTGAAATAAAGGACTGTTCTTTGTAATAAAGGGCATATGGTCATTGTAAGCATAAATGCAGTGGTTAGCTAAACTGCAGTGAATGTTGGGAAAACGTTTTGATGAAGAAATAAAAGATCATCCTTATGACTATGATTGGAATTAAGGTTGTAATTACTCTGAATTCACATTGAGGCCTGTTAGACATGGAAAGCATCGACACAGGACTTGCGCTGAGGCGATTTTGCTCAATATATGGTCCCGGGCATGCACAGAGCAAAAACTTCTAACCTTAAGTACCTTGAAGTTATATGTTAAAGGTAATCTTTGTTAGCCTCCTTAAACCTTTGTTGACCTCCTTAAAGAAGACCTCTGTCCCTCCTAAGGTACAGAAGATTGTGTATTTATTTCAGAATATGAAAGAAAAAACGTTGTGGAGTTGATGCTCTGAGAAGAACCAAGAACTCCACTGTTCAACTCTGAGCTATACATATGCATTTCTATTAGAAAAATCATTGTCCTTACAAGCTTGCACTTGAAGTGGAACACTTTATAACACAGTAAATACAGAGACAGAAAGTCAGGAGGTAAACTAAGTTTTTATTGGCCTTTTAAAAAGTCTTGAAGAGTTTTGAATATATTATTATTCAGTTCAATCTGTTTCCCAGAGATAACCTTGATCCATGAGCTAATTTTAGGATTTTTTTAACCATTATTTTTATTATTATTATTGTTAAGGCTTGGCCATTTTTTGTGTGTCAGTCAGTTTATTTTCTGTGACACGACCTTTGAATTTATAGCAGGTAATTAAAATGTCTGTGCAGGATCTCTATTGCAGCCTGTTCCTACATTATTTTTAGTACAAGCTTCTTCCCTTTCTAAATTGATTTTGAAAGATTGTGGCTGTACATTTGATGACCTGTGTGTGTTTATCAAGGATGCTACAGTGAAATGCACAGCATGGGAAATCCCATCTGAATATTCAACTGCTTGTTGGCAAGAGTATGTTAACATGTCATTTCTGTCACTGATTTTCAATGCACTTCATGTTGTAGTAAAAGCTGCTTCTCGGAGGAGCCTGGCTTCATAAAAGTGTTCCTGCTCCTTGATGTTCTCAGCAGAGGATGGGAAGGAAAACATGACTTTGAATGGCTCACATTGATTGCAGCAAATCGAGTGTAGGAGGGCAAACAGTATATCTCTGACCCAAGCTAGTCTGTAACAGAACTGAACATCTATTCAGAGTCACTGGACCAGGTCCAAGTCATGAGCGTAAATTTACTTGTATCATCTTTGCAGAAAGGATTTGTAGTCCCTTGTGCCCCTGTTTGATTCTGAAAGACTGTTTATTTGTTTAGGCCTGTAATGATATTATCCACAGGGCTAGAGCCACACAGGGAGGATCAGGAATTCCTGCTGGAGAAACTATGTGTTTTATTACTCTGACAGCCTTTCGTGACACAAGCCAACAGTGACTTTTGTTTGTTGATACTCTCCACGGCTGTTGCTCCTTCTCTCTTGCAAAATGGAGCAGTTTACATTTAGAAAAAGCAAAGTAGATTTTAGTGCTGCAATCCATAGGCTATAAACCATAATCTTTCTTTCTTTCTTTCTTTCTTTCTTTCTTTCTTTCTTTCTTTCTTTCTTTCTTTCTTTCTTTCTTTCTTTCTTTCTCTTGCCAGAAGTCACAAAATATTTTTAGAGATATTCCCATTTCCAAGATGGCATGAAATCTGAAATGTGCCATGCAAGTTTACTCAGTATTCAATTGGCTTATTTTGTAGTACAGTACAGGTAGTCCTTATTTAGTGACTCCTTTGTACAATAAACATTCACAGTTACAACAGTGATTAAAAAAAATTCTGTAACCAGTTCTCACACTTACAGCCTCCACAGGTCTGTAAAGCAAAGAAAAGTTGAATTATAAGCACAGTTTCACTTTCATTTAGCAGACAGCAAAATTGCAAGTAACAGTCACATAATGTGTCGCTTAAGGACTGCATCAGTTAATAACTAAGTTGCTGTTTCCAATTGTGGTTGTTAAGTCAGGACCATGTGTATGTGCTTTTCAGCACCATCATAATTTTAAGCAGCCACTAAACAGGATAGTCATTAAGCATACCTGAAAAAATATTGCAACTTTGGGATATAGGCACCCACATTAGGGCTGTGTAGTTTTTGGATTCAAAGATGCCTCAGAGGGTGCAATAGTATGAATTCACACGTTTAATCCAAAGGCAGCCCACCAGGATTGTAGGGCAGCAGCAGTTCTATAATCCTAGGAAAATGTGTGGCTGCTTTAAATAGTTGCAAACAGGTGCTGTCTTCATGGCTCTCTGGATTCCTAAGCTCTCTTTTGCATTCTAATCTGAAGCACTGCACATCTATAACACACACAAACACACCCAAATGCATCATTAATTTATAAGTAAGTTTATATAAAAAATAAAGACACCTAGACTCCTTACTCATTGGCTTCAATTGTATGGGCCGGTTGTTGTTATTCAACACATCTAGATTTCTAATAAAAAGCAAAGATGTCGTTAAATTGCCCCAAAGATGCTTTTTCACAAGGCAACTGGGGTTTTTTTTCTTGGAAGATGTTTTGCTTCTCATCTAAGCAGCTTCTTCAGCTCCGACCTGATGGTGGGGAATGGAGGATTTATACTCAGGTTCTGGACAGAGAGGACCACTGGTTTGAAAGAAGGGTCAAAGAGGCCATCTATGTCAAAACTGAACAGCCCTCTCTCAACAGAGGGGGAGGGATCCGATATCATCTGTCTCCAGTCTACAACACAGTCCTTTCAACAGTTCCCAGAGGGCTCCACACCCATTTGCACTACTCAGATGACTCTGACAACACAGGTAAAACTCCAAATAGCCTCAGTGACTCTAAAAGAATGCAAATGACCAGCCATCTGCAAAAAGTATAAATCCTTCCATTCCCCTCCATCCGGTCAGAGCTGAAGAAGCTTCTTGGATGAGAAGTCAAACATCTTCAAAGAAAAACAAGAAAGTCCAGTTGCCTGGTGAAAAAGCATCTTTGGGACAACCACGAACGGGATGACTGAGAATCTCCACTGACATGTCCTTAAATTGAACTTGACTCCATTCAGGCACTTCTCCTGAAAATATTACCAAAATGGCGTGCTACTGCCTTCCTCTGGGAATTTTTTTTAAAAGTTTCCCAGACTAAACAAAACTCCTAAAATTCCCAGGCAGTCCCCTCATCAAAACTGTACTATGGCCAACCCTGATGAGCTTCTGAGGTCAGCCAAAGTCAGCAAGGTGCTGAATATAGAAATAAGTTTACATATCTGAGACAGAAAAACTGCTGAAAGGAAAAACCTTGGAGTGCAGCATTCTTGCAGCTTAAAATGAGTAAATTCTGCAGCATCCACTTTTTTCCAGCGTATATTTTTTATTTATTTATTTATTTTATATACATTTTATATACATTTTATTTATATATACATTTAGGAAAAAAATACTGTTTTGTAGAAATCCATGGAATAAAGGCCACAATCCTCAGGAATAACTTGGAAACAATAGATTTCAACATATGCTTAATAGTGCCAGAACAGACTGTGAAATGCAAAGTCAGGTTGTATAAATCTTGTCCCAAAGCCGTGCTGTTCAAAAGACAACTGGACTTGCTCTGTTTTTCCCTTGAAAGCTGAAGGTGCTTTTTGGATGAGAAGCAAAACATTTCCAAAGAAAAACCCAAGAAACTCCAAATGCTTTCTGAACAGCACCTTTGAGACAACCATGACCTAGATGACAGAGAATCTCCATAGACATTTCTATAAATCTTGCATATTTGACAGATAGTATACCTTTTTGTTGGCACACTAGAAACTGAATCTGAAATATTCAGTTTTGAGCAAGAAAGCAATCTTTTTACATCCATCTCCCTTCTGAAAATCAGAATATTATAATAAATCCAAAGCTACTATTGCTTCTGAAAGCACTGATTTTTACCTTGTAGTTCTGCTGAAAACTCTTAATATGCAAACAGCATATACTATATACAGACCAGGGAAATTGTGCCAAGATTCCACTTGTTTTTACATAATGTATACTGTACGTATCATAAGGTATTTAATATAACTTTGCTGCAGGAAATGCATAGGTTGCATCTTCCTGCGGTTCCCCCGAACCCCCATCATTTGCCAACCAGTTTACGCAGCAGAGTTGTTACCATAGTCTTACAATAAAGTGTCTCAGGACCAAATAAAATGACATTGCAATCTATGAAGGTAAACAGAAGGAAACAGGAGAAAGGAGAGACGAACAGAACTACAATGAATCTAAAAGCTCTATGGGGGCTGCCACCGCGGAAAAAGTAGTGTAACTTAAATTTTAAAGAATGCAAAGATTATTTAAACCAGACATGTCAAACACAAGGCCCCAGGGGCCAGATCCGGCCCGCGAAGTGGTTTCATGTGGCCCGCAAAGCCATCCTGGAAACAGTGAGGGAACGGCCCCCACTGCCTTGGTCCTGGCCCAGAGACCCTCCTTCTGCCAGAGACCCTCAGATCTGTCCCACTCCTGCCCAGGCCCCCATAGGCACCCTTGATGCGAACGATGTAGAGCTGGCCATGCCCACCCAGTAGGCCATACACACTCTAGCCACGCCCACCCAGTAGGCCACGCCCACCCTGGCCATACCCACCCGGCCCCTTGAGGGCAATCGCAATGCTGATGTGGCCCTCGATGAAATTGAGTTTGACACCCCTGATTTAAACAGACAGTCCTCTAGAGAGGACCAAGGATGCTCATTTTTCTTTTTGAGTTGATTGATTATCTAACTGAGATAATCTGAACCTCCCCCTTTTCTAATATATATGTGGCCTGATTTTGCCCATTTGCAGAGTGCTGCCCCAAGCATACAAAGATTTAACCCAAAAAATAATAGTCATGTACAGAATATAATGAGGGGGGGGGAATCCACACAAAATCACTTTATACATAAAGCTGGGATCTTTGGGGTTTATTTGGATTTGTGAGGCTTTTTTAAAAAAAACTTCATTCCTGGCACTAGTTCTGCACCATCAAATTGCAGGTAATTTTTCATGACAACTGGAGTGTTGAATTTGCCTAAGTAGTTTTTGTTTAATCCTGCTGGATTTATTTTAGAGAGAGGCGCTAACACTAACACACTAAATATAGACTATTTTGTCAACCTACTGCAGAAAGATACATAGCACTGGGCTTTTTTCTTATAAATGTTGGTAGGGGAAGAATCCATGTTTTTTTATGAAAATCAGACCTTTTCTGCAGGGCAGTTTATATCTAAACAGCCCTTCAAGAGTCTTTAGCAAGTCTATAAACAGTTCAAGCAGTTGCCAAAAATCATTTACAAATAAAGCTTTTGCAGAACCTTGCCCAATCTGAGCAAAAATTACAATGTTTTTGCTCTTTCTTCTTCTTCTTTCCATTAGGTGAAGGAGGAGGGGGGAAGGCCAAGGGTAACAAAGAACATTGGTTATTCAGCTTGACTAGCCTGAGCTGGAACTCCCTCTTTGCGCTGACCAGTGCTACATATAGGTTAATTTCCACATGGAGCTGTAGAAATTCTATCCCTGGTTTGTGAAGTTCAGGTCAACCAAAACATGTTAATCTGTTTAGCATGTGTGCCTTGTGGAGGAGGCAGACCACCATCAAGCCCGGGGAGCTGCAGCAACCATCACTAAGGTCCTTGGGGGTAGTTAATAAAGAGCTGAAGGAAAAGACATTCATAAAGAGTTCAGTTTGTAAGGGGGAGGACAGGTTGGGGGATATATGTGAGGTTTCCAGGCTCAACTGTACAGATTGCTTATAGCAGGAGTCACACTGCCCCTGCATCAGGGATCCAAGTGAAAGAGAAAGAAGAAGAATGGTTGACAACATCATTGTGATTGAGGAGGTGTTAGAAACTACTGTTACAGAAGGGATCCCACTGAAGTCTTTGGTCCTAATTTAAAAGGGGCAATTTCCCAGGGGGGAAAAAACGGCAGAATTAATTTTCTCACAAGTTAATTCCTACCGAATTCAATTCAATCCAAATCAGATCTTTATTACAGTCATAGACCAACATAAAGAGGGTGAAGTACAGGCAATTAAAAAGAAATAGAATATGCATCAGACTCCAAAAAAATTATGAAACCTAGAAGATATAAAAATATATCTATTTAAACAGAAAATATGTACAAGTACCCCTCAACCTCTGACCACGACTGAGGCAAAGTTTCTGTTGTTAAGAAAGACAGGTGTTAAGTGAGTTTTGCCCCATGTTAGGACTTTCCTTGCCACAGTTGTTAAGTGAATCACTGCATTTATTAAGTTAGTTACACAGTTTAAGTGAATCTGGCTTCCCCATTGACTTTGCTTGCTGGAAGGTCACAAAAGATGATCTCATGACTCTGGGACACTGCGATCATCATAAATATGAACCAGTTGCCAAGAGTCCGGATTTTGATTATGTGACCACGGGGATCCTGCAACAGTCATGAGTGTGAAAAATGGCATAAGTCACTTTTTCCATTCCCTTTGGAAATGAATGGTGCTAAGTTGAGGACTACCTATATAAAGAAACAAGAATCTAAAGGAAGATGACATGATAGGTAGGAGCATTAAATGGTGCATAGGAGCATAAAGATTAATTAGTATGTGGAAAACTATTCCTATCAAATTATAGAGCTCTCTAGTATTAATAAAGGAGAATATCTGTAACTCAGGGTTGACTTGACTCATTCCCTAGTATGACTGACCAGATGGTCATTAAGTCTAGCTTATGGCATCCAATGAATTTTAAACACTGCTGAGAAGAACCTGGCAATATTGTATATTGTAGTAGGGTTGGTATCTGAAAGCAACAGGGATTGTCCTATGTGTCCTGGGTATTTACTGTATGCAGTAATGGTGAGATGAGGCTAGTCCAGATGTCTCTGTAATGCAACACTGGAAAAGCACATGCTCTGTTACCTACCAAATTCATTGTCACTTTATCCTCAAGAGTACATGAGCTTTTGCTTTAGCCATTACTAAGTGCCATTGAGACACTTTTAAGGATCATAAAATTTTTGCTAAAAGGTAAGTTAGGACTTGTTAAGGGACATTCTGACCGCAATGACAGGTTGATAAACATTAAATAAATATTTTTCTGTTTGGGATTTTGATTCATTTATTCCAATGAATTCATTAAGTCGTTTGTCCAGGAGCTCCAGGGGAAGAACTTTGTCCCTTAATCTTATCCTTACAACAAGAGATTGATGAGTTTAAGTGGGCTGGGGATATGAGGGATAATGGCTGAGTATGGATTTGAACTGTTCTGTTGTAGAGCATATAGCTAGCTCTTAAACTGATTTAAAAGTGTTTGGATGTGTCTTAATGAACTAACAGAACAGCTAGTTATTCTTGGGGTGGGTTTTATATCTCCATCTCTGGTTTTCTTCCTCTCTCTACCCGGCTCCACTTTTTTTTCCAAGATAGACACTTAAAGCATTTTCAGCTAATCAAAATATTTGCTGATGAGTATTTATTTTTACAAAGATTTTGCTTTTGGATTTAGACTTCCTTTTAAACAACACATAGACTGCAATATTAATTTGCTATAAAACCAAATAAGACTGAGATTATTCTGGCCTGGCTCTGGAGTCAGTCACTGGTGTGAATATATCTATTAGAGTAAAATAAGCAATTAGAAACACATCTTTCAGCATTCAACTGCTTAGCATATCAGGCTGCAGCCATGTGTCCCAAAAGCAAACAAAAGGAAGGGTGAACTCTTGAGGCCTCCTTTTGGATATCACTCCTCCAACCAAAAAAAAAAAGACTGAACAAATACAGTAGAGGGAGGGATATCAAATAAGCTGAAGGTTGTTTTAAAACTTTGAATAAACTTTTCGCCCTTCACACTGCCAAACTCCTGCCATGGGTCCATCCATCCTTACCTAGCTCCCCTACCCATTCCAGCTAAACTAAACAATAACTGACAAAGAATACCATTTCCAGCATTTAAGTGACATCAATCATTATTCCTTGTTTATGACCATAACTGGGCCCACAGGGTGGCTTCCACAGTGTCTATCAAAGTACAAAAACAGACCACAGATGTCAGTCCTGCATACCAGGATTTGCGACTTTCATCGACTCAGGGACAGCATCAAGAGCTTTATAGCTTTGTTAAGGGCCACATTCCAAAAGCGGTCAGTCCAGGCTAAAAAATGCAAAAAAAAAAAAAAAGAACACTGAGCTAGTCCAGTGTGGCTGGGGAATTCTGGGAGTGGAAGTACAAACATTTTGAAGTTGGTAAGTTGGAAAAACACTGGGTCAGCTCTTCCTTCTTTGGAGTTTTCCTGGACTTACATACCAGTTCAAGAAACAAGTGGCAACTGGTGACCAGGAAGAGCTTTGCACGATTTCATCTTCTGCACCAATTGCACCTGTTTCTTGACCAAAAGGGCCACTGGACAATGACTCACGCTATGGGGACTTCATGAGTGGATTATTGCAATGTGGTCTTCGTGGAGCTGCCCTTGAAGATCACTCAGAAGCTGAGATGGTCCAGAATGTGGCATTACAAGTAGTGATTCCCATGTAGCACCTCTACTCCATGAGGCTTCAAGATGCAACATAAGTTGCTGGCTACCACTTTTAAACTTTTTCATGGTGTCAAGCCTGACAAGGAAACAGTTCTTCATAATTCCTATGAAAAAACCCAACAATCTACCTCTTCCCTGCTGCTGAGGGTGAAGAGCCAATGATGTGGAGCAGGATCATTAGAAAGGAAGGAAGAAAAGTTCTTCTCTTTGCCAAGGACTATTGATTACATAATTATCTGATGTGGCACAATATTTGCTATGTAGAAGCAAATACGTGTATTTGCAAGTGAACGTGTATGTTTTCACCCTCATGTAATAAAAATGACATAATGTGTACACAAAATGGAGGTATTACTACACTTAGTAAAATCTTTAGACCAAAGTATAAAATGCATGATTTTTCAAGAAAGAAAGAAAGAAAGAAAGAAAGAAAGAAAGAAAGAAAGAAAGAAAGAAAGAAAGAAAGAAAGAAAGAAAGAAAGAAAGAAAAGTGACAGCATGCTGTCCTCTCTGTGTTTGTGTGTATGTGTGCACTGAGACAGGGAAGTCAAAGAGAGGTCCAGAGAAGAATAAACTGGTTTGTTGTCTACAGAATGCAGGGATAAATGTTAACTCTGGGAACAGGGAGGCCACACAAATTGTACAGTATGAGGCCGCTGTTACTAGTGTGCCATAAAAAGCCATATATATCATGATTATAAAACAAATACTAGAAATATAAGCAGATGCATGACTCAGACACATTATCTCATCCACAGACTGCATGTCATATCACAAGATGTACAATATACACATGGTAATTTATTAACAAGGAAGTAAACATTTGTAAATAGGTACATTTTTCTAATCTAACTCAGAAAAGATATTGCCTGTACCCAGCTTACATCTGAGTTCCGACACAAGTTAAAGATGAAAATCCTGAATATGTCCAAGCAAAGGCTGGAGGAAAACTGATGGGTGAGAGTTAGAGTACTCCTGCAACTAAATATTAGCAAAGGTTCATTACATAATTAGTTTCATAAATCCTGGTGGAGGTGGGAAGGAGGGCTTATTTAATCCAGCATTCTATGTCCCATCATGAGATGCATTATGAACACACAAAGAAGAGCATCAAAAGTGACAGTCCTCTTCGATTCTTCCTCTCTTACAACTAGGATTTAAGAATACTATAGTTACACTTAATACTAGAGGAAGTATATAATTAATAAGGCTGCATCTATTGATAGCTCTATCATTCATGAATATTTTAATCCTCTTTTAAAACCATCTAATAGGCATTGTCATGACATATAGTAGCAATGAGTTCAATAATTTAACTGTGTTATGTTCAGAGATGTTTTTATCTATCCTAAATCTCTCAATATCTAAGCTTCTATAAATGAGTCCACTTCTTGACAGTTGCTGTGCTGTGTTCCCTTCCCCTCCCCCTCCTCCCCTCCCCTCCTATTCCAGAGCTGGCAGGAAACTGTCACTGCCCGAATAGACCCCTTATCTGGAATGGACCTATACTGTATTGCTGATCATACAGTCTAAATGCCCAATGTTTTAAGGCATATGAAGGAATCCCAGTAAATGTTATCCAGTAGAGGTAGTCCTCGACTTACAACAATTCATTTAGTGACCATTCAAACTTATGACCTTTTTTCATTCTTATAACAATTGCAGCATTGCCATGGTCATGTAATCAAAATTTGCATGCCTGATAACTGGTTCATATTTATTTTATTTTTTTATTTTAATTCCATTTATATCCCGCCCTTCTCCGAAGACTCAGGGCGGCTTACAAACTTAGCAGTAGCCTTCATTCTATGTAAATGCCTGCTTATTAGGGCTTTTCACACACACACCCCAAGCGGCATTATTACAAAGTCAGCTTATTGCCCCCAACAATCTGGGTCCTCATTTTACCTACCTCGGAAGGATGGAAGGCTGAGTCAACCTTGAGCCTGGTGGGATGCGAACCTGCACTAATTGCAGGCAGCTGGTGTTACTTAAGGAGGCATTAGCCCACTGCTCCACCAAGGCCCTTTCATTTATAATAGTTCGAGTGTCCTGGTGTCATGTGATTACCTTTTACAGACTTCTAACAAGCAAAGTCAATAGAGAAGCCAGATTCACTTCACAACCATGTTACTAAAATGGGGAAAGACTCACTTAACAGCTGTCTTGCTTAGCAACAGAAATTTTGGGCTCAATTGTGGTCATAAGTTGAGAACTACCTGTATATGAAAACCCACTTGCCATGCCCACTATTATTCCATGCCCTATATTTTTTCCCCAACTGATTGAACATCATTATCATTGCAGGATCCAATCTGGGTCAGTCACCAGGACCAGAGATGATTGACCCAAATTGGATCCTGGAACATTATCCTGGGACTCCTATATTTGCCTTCCTTCATCATTATCATCATCCCTTGAAAGTATCCGTTCATTGATCAGACATTTGATCTATTGATCACTAGATGGCAGCAAAGAATTAATTGGCTATTTTTGCTACCATCTGGTGGTCATGCAAAGAAGTCTTATTGGATAAGTGTTGAAGAGCTGGAGTCTTCAGGATTTCATTGGGAACAGCAACCATTGAGAAGCGAATTTTCTTGCCAGGTAGGCTAGAGACTTGACATCTTAGATCTATCAGTCTATCACTTGTCCTGAGTACTGTATATACTTTGAAAACTAGCATATTCTAAACATGGGGTGATCCACAGCACAATTTCTGTAGAATTGTACAGCTTATATTAATGAAAACAAATAAAGACTTCTCTGCCTTTGACTAAGATCAAGTGTGTGCAAAAAATGAACGGCAGTTTATATTTTTTTTCCTGACAGCATAAAATTAATTGCTACCTAATTTCTTCTCCCATTCTGAGTTTGAGTACATAAATAATATGAAGTAATTCTATACTTCAGAGGATTCTGTCACATTTTTAACTCAAATAGAAAAGACAAAGTGACTGATTTCATATAGTAATGTTGGTAACACTGAATAATCTTCAATAAATATTACTTCCAGAAAGATTAATATAAAACTTTCCTACACTGCAAAGATGAAATACAGCAAAGATACATGTACACCACATTCCAATTCCAGTGTTTTCGTGTATTTATATGGAACAGTATGGAGGATAAATGGGATTTCAAAATATATTGCAACTGCTGCAGTCCAAGCCCTCTGGCCAGTAATGTTGCAAGTCCAGAAAAGATCTGAAGCCCTCAGTGGAGTTATATCTAGGTCTTCACTGCAGATTTTGATCAAGAGTCTGTCCTTGTTCTCTGGAAATCTTTGTATGCATAAGAGAAGTGATGGATTGTGCATATCAGTCCCATTGGCAGATAAACAAGAACAGATGAAAAGAAGATAGATTGATGCAACAAATAGCTAATGTATTTCTTATAAATGGCTGCTTATACTGAGAAAGAGTGTAGACTATATTCTGTTGAATGTCATAGCAAAACCTTCACAGTAATTGGAGAGAAGTTGCAGTTCAAGACAAATATTCAATTTTTAAAGAAGGCAATTGCTGGCACATGAATCCTAAAGCCAGGAGTAAAGCAGTTATCCTTGGTTACAAATAAAAAGTTCCCTTTGACTTCGTGAAATGTATTTCTGAGAAAACGTATTTAAGAATAGATTCCAAATCTACTATCATTTGTGTATTCAAAGGAGCTTTCTCTGATCTTCATCCAGGAACCACAACAGATAGAGAGGGAGAGGGAGAGAGAGATGGAAAACATGAAGTTAATCCAGCAGCTGAGGAAATTTTCTGATCAAACTAAATAGATGATTTCTTTGGAACAGGATATCATCCCTGAGAGTAACAAATGCCGTGTTTCCCTGAAAATAAGACCGGGTCTTTTTTTTTTGCCTCCAAACCAAGCAACAGGTCTTATTTTCAGGGGATGTCTTACCTCCAGCACCAACAGTCCTACCCAGCAGGTCCACTTCTTCTTGGGCTAAAGGAGCAGCTTCATTCTACAGCTGTATTCCAGTCTGCATTTTATAGTCAGGCCTTTCCAGAAGGCCTAAGCAGCCAAGTAGCAAACTATGGATTCAATCCATAGCTCGGTCCTCAGATGCAGAACTCTTGCAGAACCAAGCTATGAATTGAATCCATAGCTCGGTTCTTGGCTGCAGCGGCCTTCTGGAAAGGCCTGTGACTGAGAAATGCAGGCCTGGCTGCAGAAGATGCCGCAGAAGAAGTGGGCCTGCGAGGAGAGGCTATCTGCTGAGGTAAGTGGGGGCGAGGGGCAGCTCCACACCCTTATCCCCACATTAGCTTGATTCTTAGGTATGTGCCTCACCCCAAAACTAGGGCTTAATTGGGGGGTAGGAGCAGTGGAGCAGTGGGCTAATGCCTCCTTAAGTAACACCAGCTGCCTGCAATTAGTGCAGGTTCGCATCCCACCAGGCTCAAGGTTGACTCAGCCTTCCATCCTTCCGAGGTAGGTAAAATGAGGACCCAGATTGTTGGGGGCAATTAAGCTGACTTTGTAATAATGCCGCTTGGGGTGTGTGTGAAAGCCCTAATAAGCAGGCATAGAATGAAGGCTACTGCTAAGCTTGTAAGCCGCCCTGAGTCTTCGGAGAAGGGTGGGATATAAATGGAATTAAAATAAAAAATAAAATAAATATTAGGCCCCCCCAAATCAAGTTAGGGCTTATTTTCGGGATAGGCCTTACTTTCGGGGAAACAGGGTAGTGCAAATAATAATTAGAGGCCAGAATTTTAGAGACTTGTATCTTAATCTTCTGGAAACAAATTTCTGTTTTTAAAAGAAACTGAAAATCCTGAAGGCCACTTAGCACTACCACATTGGTGATTTTCACTTTCTGCTGAAGTCTGGAATCAGCAAGCTGAGCTGTAGTTTTACAGAATTCCAGGTACCACAATGAAATACGTGGAGAGAAGGTGCCAGTACTAACAATGAAAAATTTAGCAAATGATACTGAGAAAAGGATAGAAATGAGTGCAAACGATTATTCTAGATCCAAGGAAAACAGAAAAAAAGACTTCAACGATATTTTGTTCTCTGATGCCTCAAAGATTAATTGCAGCAAATAGCACAGGGAACTCTGCATAAAACTAGGTCTATAGTAACAGGCCCATAACCAGCATAAAATGATATGAAGCACACAAAATGTTACCTGATCTTTGTTAAAAATAATATGGCCTGGGACACACACTGAAATTTGAGTAGAAGTCAAATTATGTTTTCAATTATGCTTCAGTTATATTTTTAACGAAGATTCCATTTCATCTATATTTCCACATCAGCAAAGCAGAGTATAAAAATTGCCACCTTTAACTTTGCAGTTATTTTTTAAATATTTAGGAATTTATCTGATCTCCATGGCTGTGAAGTCATCTGACCAATGGTGATTTCTCATTTAAATTTCCTTAGGCCACAGATTTAGGCAGTGGGGAAGGAGATAGGGCTTCAAAAAAAGAGCCAGCCAAGCTGTGCGGCATCATAGAAATCTGATTATTCATTATGGTGAGGGATGAAAAAGCGAGAGGGTGGAAAGGAGCATCATTAATAAGAGCACTTTGGGTTGCAACGTTGATAATTAACTTAGAGCAAGCCCAATTCTCCTCCAAAGAACAAAATCTGTTTGGTTCTGATAGACGAGGACTCAGAGTGGTTTTTGCAATGAACAAGTTTATTGAATACACATAAGTCAACTGGCAACTGTCAAATGTTGCAACCTTTTATAGTGGAACTGTTTGAACTGTAACCAATCAGTGGCGTTTGTTTTCCCGCTTCTTGCTTATTGCAGCCAATGAATGCACCTGAATCTCCCGCTCTAAACCCAGCTATAGTGCAATCTGCAAATACCCTTGTTTGCAACTATTTACATACACAACACCCCTTACCCCCCAGTTGTTGTTATTTATGTACAAAATCCTTTAAATATTTTGGTGGCCTATGGATTCTAGAAGGGTATCTATTGCCCTGGCTGCTAGGGACACCTTTACCAGATTGTCTGCTTGGCTGATTTTCTCTGTTGGACCTGGGTTCTAGGTTACCTGACTCTGATGCTTCCCTATTGCTGTTTTGTGGATTTGTTTGTGTTTGAAGATCAGCGGTCACTGGCCTACTCCGCAGGGGTATTTCCCAATCGAACTGACTAGATTGTTGTTGTTGATTACCAGGGGCTGAGTTATTATGGAATTCTGCTACCCCACTATCTGGCATATTGTTATCACTGAACCAGGATGTACTGTTCCCCACATATATGCTTTGATCCCCTTCTTCTGGTACACATCCACTAGTTCGCTTCCTCAACTGATCTATGTGTCTCTTGCTGATCCTATTCCCTTCCCCCTCAATAGTGTACGTCAGGGGACCTAAAATTGCTGTAACCACCCCTGGAATCCATTTGTCCCCTTGTGCATAGTTCCTGGCCCAGATTAAATCCCCCACTTTAAATGTTCTATTAGGAATGTCCAGTTCAGCACTTGGTAGAAGTCTGTCAGGGTGTAATCTGTCCAATTTGGTGGTTAGTCTCTTTCCCCACCTCATTTCAGCTGGACTTTTGCCAGTAGCAGTACAAGGGGTCGTGTGTTGGGTCAGCAAGAATTCGGCCAGTCTTTGATGCCAGTCACCTCGGATGATTCTTTTTAAAGCGTCTTTCGTGGTCCTCACATTTCGTTCAGCCAAACCGTTGGTGGATGGGTGGAAGGGTGCTGATGTCTTGTGTTTAATCGAGTTGGCCTTGAGGAAATCCTGGAATTCAACAGAGGTGAATTGTGGCCCGTTATCTGACACAATTATATCCGGTAACCCGTGAGTGGCAAAGAGGCCCCTTAATACCTGTATTGTTCTACCTGAAGTCACTGAACTGACTGGTACTACCTCTAGCCATCTAGAGAAGCTGTCTACAACCACCAGAAAAGTTAACCCTTGGAAAGGTCCAGCAAAGTCGATATGAATCCTGGACCAAGGATTTCTAGCTAACTCCCACTTATGCGTACGAATGTGTTGTTGTTCTGGCCTAGAGCGTTGGCACAGATGGCAATTGGCAACACATTCCTCAATGTCGTTGTCCAGACCTGGCCACCACAAGTGGCTCCTAGCCAACGCCTTCATACGTACTATTCCTGGGTGTCCTTCATGTAATTCTACTAAAATGGCTGGTCTGTGGATTTCAGGAATAACCACGCGGTTCCCCCACAGTAAACATCCCAAATGAACTGACAGTTCATCTTTCCTTCTGAAATAGGGAATGTACTTGGCATCTGGATTGGCATTTGGCCACCCGCTCAGGACCCAGGCCATTATTCTCTTTAAAGTTGGGTCATTGTTTGTTGCCACAGCTATATCTTTAGCGGTTAAAGGCCAGTCAGGGATGTCCTGTAGGGACATTATTTGTCCCACAGGGGCAGGGTCATCCTCAGTGATGTTCAATGGCAGCCTACTAAGGGCGTCAGCGTGTCCCATGTCCTTGCCGGGTCTGTATTGGAGAGAAAATGAATATGCTGAGAGGAAAATGGACCACCTCAGCATTCGGGGTGACATGATTTGGGGAGTCTGTTTATCCGTGGTAAACAGTCCCAACAGGGGTTTGTGGTCAGTCAGTATGGTAAAGTTCCTACCATAAAGGTAGTCATGGAACTTCTTTACTCCTGCCACAATTGCTAATGCTTCCCTGTCAATCTGAGCATAGTTCCTCTCTGCTTTGGTTAGTGTCCGGGAATAATATGCGATTGGTCTTTGTACCCCTTGGTTGTCTAAATGGCTGATCACAGCCCCTACACCATAAGGTGAAGCATCGCACGCTAGGTAAATAGGTTTATTTTCTATAAAGTGGGTTACAGTTGATTGGCTAGACAGAATGTCCTTTAACGTTTGGAAACTAACCCTATGTTTATTCAGCCACTGCCAAGGAGCCTTTTTATCTAAGAGTCTGTGGAGGGGTTCTGCAATGGCAGCCTTGTGCGGCACAAACGTATGGTAAAAATTTACTAAGCCAAGGAAGGCTTGTAGTTCAGCCTTGTTCCTTGGTTCAGGAGCCCATTTAATTGCATTAATTTTGTCAGGGGTAGGATGAATTCCATTCTTGTCTATCCTGAATCCCAAAAAATCAGTGGACTTAACCCCAATGGAACATTTTTCCCTTTTAAGTTTCAGTCCAGCCCTCCTAAATCTGCCCAGTACCTGTTCCAGCCACTCTACTAACATTTCCTCATTTTTTCCAGCAATCAAGACATCATCAAAGTAAGGGCATACACCAGGTATGCCCTTTAAGGTCCTCTCCATCACTTCTTGAAAGATGCCTGGAGCAGCTGCAATACCGAATTGCAGTCTGTGGACCCGGAACGCCCCCTTGTGGGTAACGATCGTCTGTGCTTCTGCAGCCTCTTCAGAAACAGTCAATTGTAAGTACGCATGCGCCAAGTCTAGCTTGGCAAACATGGCGCCGTCCTGGATCGTCGCGAGGACCTGCTTCACCGTCGGGACCGGGTAAGCATGTTTTTTCATTCCAATGTTCAGGGTGGCCTTGTAGTCAGCGCAGATTCTCACATCCCCATTGGGTTTGAGGGGTGTGACAATCGGCGTTTCCCACAGACCACCCTCAACAGGTTCTAATACTCCTTGGCCTACAAGCCTGTCGAGCTCGGCCTCGATTTTTTCCTTCAGGGCGAAAGGCACCCTTCGGGCCTTAAGCCTGATAGGTTTTACTGAGGGGTCTAGATTAAATTTGATTGGGGGCCCCTTGTATTTACCAAGAGACCCATCGAATACGTCTGCAAATTCATTGCAGACTGATTCGAGGGTCTTATTTTTAGTTACTGAATTTATTCCCCCGACCCAAATGCCCAGGGCCGGGAACCAGTTAAGGCCAATTAGACTAGTCCTATGCCCCTCAGTAACTAATAAATCTAAGACCCCCTTAAACCCCTTAAATTTAACACTGAGGCTAATCTTCCCTTTTATTTTTATTGGGCTTTTTTGAAAATCAGTTAATTGAATTTTTGTTGAACTAAGTGGAATTTTCCTTCCACTTATTTGTTCAATCCTCTCAAGGGTTTCCCTGGAAATTATTGACACTGAAGCCCCTGAGTCTATTTCCATTCTGCAAGGAACCCCTTGCAGATGGACTATGATTTTTAATTTTCCTTCTGGAAAATTGCTGTTTTTCCCATTCCTCCTGCGATTGACGCGCGCCACCTCCCCTAGATTTGGAATTTTAACCCGGGGTCTAGGGGTCTCTTTGCCACTAAAGTAAGGGGTTACCTTACCTTCGGGCCACACATCGACTTCGTGAAGGCGGTTGTCGCGAGCACGGCTCCTACAGATGGCCTGGATGTGGCCGGTCTTCCCGCACGCCCTGCACTTTGCAGTACGGAATCGGCAAGATGCGCGGGGATGATTGCCTCCGCAGCTGACACACCGGTTTTGGTTGTCGTTGTCTCTTGGTCTGGTTGCGGTGTCCCTCCAGGGTCGTTGTGCCCCTGTCGCTTGTCTTTGCGGAGTTGCGGGTTGTTGTCGGCGGTTAGGTTCAGGCCCCTCACTTCTGGGTGGTCTTGGCGCCAATTTTCCGAATCGCCTGGAGACTTCGGCAATATCTTCCTCCCACTGCTGGTCCACCTCCCCGCAGTCCACATAGCCCTCTTGGTTGATCTCGGACGACGCTGCCATGCTACTGCGGGGGGGGGTCGCGATACCCGGTAGACTCATACGTTAAAAGTTCATCGATCACCTCCTGCAGATCGCCGGTGGGTTTGGCGATTATTCTGTTTTGTAGCTGCTCATCACGCAAGCCCAGTACTACTCGGTCCCGAATTCTTATTTCTAAGTTATCGTATTTACATCGTACTGCGGCTTCCCTGACGGCAGCGACAAATTTTTGAATGGATTCTCCCGGTCTCTGGTTCCTTTTCTCAAAGATGCGCCGCCAAAAGAGTTCGGATCTCCTAGGTGTAAAGTGGACCTTTAGTTTAGCTAAGAGGTCGGCATAAGGCACGCTTGAGACCGGTTGCGGTTGACACAGTCCGACAGCGATTCTATAGACCGGTGTGCCGCAAATTGTCAATAATGCTGCCGCCCTTTTTCGGTCATCTGTGATTCCATTCACTAGCAGGAACCCTTCAACTTGTCCGATGTATTCTTCCCAATCCTCGGGGAAGTTTGGGTCGAATTCCTTCAATGACCCTATTTGCGCCATTCGGAGAATTTTCTATTTCGCCGCGGCCGCTCGGTTGACTGTGACACGCTTTCGAATTTGCCGCCTTTGCGCAACAATTCGCCAATTCTCTGGTCTTCTGTCTATCCCACCTTCGTCGCCAATTGTTTGGTTCTGATAGACGAGGACTCAGAGTGGTTTTTGCAATGAACAAGTTTATTGAATACACATAAGTCAACTGGCAACTGTCAAATGTTGCAACCTTTTATAGTGGAACTGTTTGAACTGTAACCAATCAGTGGCGTTTGTTTTCCCGCTTCTTGCTTATTGCAGCCAATGAATGCACCTGAATCTCCCGCTCTAAACCCAGCTATAGTGCAATCTGCAAATACCCTTGTTTGCAACTATTTACATACACAACAAAATCAGTCTATTGATTCATATTATAAAAATAACTGTATAATCCATCTATGAACATATTGAATAGATTTTCACAACAAGACAGAGTAGCCTAAAATGGAAATTAGATATAATGCATTGTAGGAACCCAATCATTGTCTTAGCTTGTTATGTACATTAACAACTATTTAACTATTTTTATCTATTTTTATTTGTTTGGACTTAGCATGTTAACTAACACATAGTTTGTTTTGTTAATATGAGCATAGTCTGTTGTGCAAACCTAAAATCTGTTAATTGGAGTTACATCATGCCCAGGACTGGACTAATGAAAACAGAAGAGGAATTATGGCCAACATGTACTTGTTGAGTTTTCTGACTAAAACTTTCAGTTTATTTCTGAATATAAGTTTTTTAGTAAAAAAAAAAAAGTTACCATGTCACCAATAAATTACAAATATGAATACCTACTAGAGCATATATGTTATTACACTTCCAAGTTATCCTTCCATTGTAATATTTTTGTCTCTGAGTTCATTAATTCCAAAATTGGACAATACATTTTACAAGCCCCAAGTAACAGAAGCCTGAAATATTCAGAACATGTTCCTTGAACAAATAACATAATCCCTGGCACATGGGAACACATGATTTGCTTCGAACATGTTTCATTTTGTCATCGCATTGAGTGCACAGTCTTTCTCTCTGGGTGCAAGAGTGATTGATATCCTTGGAATAGAAGCTTGTAGGAACATGGAAGTTGCCAAAGCAAACACGTTAGAGGGAAGTGTTCAGAAGGGACCTCCACAGCCTTCCAAACAGATTTCAGTTTAGGGAGTTCACACAGAGGTGAGACAGCTAGCTGTAGAACAAATACAAACAATTTGCACACTTCATCTAAATAAATTATATGCAATATTTGCTTTTCAGTAGTTAACAGACCATAGACTATCTTTCCTTCATGTCCACATAGAATTGGAGCAGAATGTCAGCTTTCTTCAGTTAATGATTTGCAACATTTCCTTCTCGTGAATGGGTTTTTACCCTTAGGCCTTTTCCATTTTATTTTCCCAAAGCTGTGGCCATTCTAAAACAGAATGATCTGGGTTGTTTCCAGGTAGACTTTTAAATGTATAATATGGCCAGTTCATTACAGCAGTATAACAGGACCTCCAGACAATAAAGTCATAGTTTATATCAGGCAATGTTTTATCTCCTTTCATCTGTTTTTATCCTTAAGAGAGATACCTCCTCTAGACAGAAAGACTTGGAACACAAGCATAAATCTCTGAAAGTGTTGATGTTGTATTTCATTCCCATAGTTTAGGGAGGGGAGCTTTGACATCAATGGTAATATTCATCAAATGTCTCCTTCCTACTTGATTGCCTGAAACCCCTAGTTTTAAAGTCTTTTGCTTGTACTCTAGAGTGCCAGAATTCTGAAGAAAAAAATGCAGCACACTCAGACACATTTGCTTGTTTGGTCAGAAAAAAATGGTCCAACTATGTTAAATGGTTCCATTTCAAACAAGTGAAATTGTATGCTCCAAAGGCTAACCTCCTTGTATATAGAACATAGAACATAGAATAGTTGGAAGGGACCTTGGAGGTCTTCTAGTCCAACCCCCAGCTAAAGCAAGAGACCCTATACCAGGGGTGTCAAACTCAATTTCATTGAGGGCCGCATCAGCATTGCAGTTATCCTTGAGGGGCCAAGTGGGTGGGGCCAGGGTGGGCATGGCCTACTGGGTGGGCATGGCTGGAGTGTGTGTGGCCCACTAGGTGGGCATGGCCAGTTCTACATTGTTCGCGTCAATGGTGCCTATGGGGGCCTGGGCAGGAGTGGGACAAATCTGAGGTTCTCTGGCAGAAGGAGATGGGACTGGGGCAAGTGCCAAGGTATGGTCCACTGGAGGAGCCTCACTGTTCCTCTCAGGCCATGCGGCGGGGGTAGGCTGGACAGTGGTGCGGAGGTCAAATGCCCAGCCTAGCCCTCAAGCACCCGCAGCACTAAGCCCACCCCCACTTCCCCAAGGGGGTGCCCAGCTGCTGTGCTTGCTCTCCTTAGCCAGGTTGCTCATGATGGGTATGAGGGCAACGTCAAGAGGGAGGCCCACTTCCTCTCCATGTGAGGAGACCTGGCTTTGTATCCAAAGCTTCCTTAGCAATAGGATGGGAGACCACCCAGGTTAGGCCAGGAGGAGGGGGCAAGGGGATGGTGAAAGGGCAGCAGGGAAGGACTAAGGCAGGACTTCCCTCAGACCCTCCCTCTCCTTCGTTCCTTCCTTCCTTCCTTCCTTCCTTAGAACAGAGTGATGGGAAAATATTTGAGATGAGGGAGGGAGAAAAACAGGCAAGAAACGCAGCTGGGGAAGTGTCATCCTTCATGAGGAATGAAGAAATCACCTGGAAGTGGCCAGCACATGGACCTCTTCTCACAGCGCCGAGAGGCTGAGCCGGGTGGCACAAATCTGAAGAGAAGCACAATGCTGCCCAGCCCCTAGCCTGCCCGAAATAGGCAGGGCCATATGCTGGCCACTTCCAGGTGATGGTGAATTTCTTCATTCCTCACAAAGGGTGATATCTCCCTAGCATGCACCCAGGGGGCGGGGCCAATGCAGCAGGGGCCAGTCCCTCACTGTTTCCAGATGGCCTTGTGGAGCTAAGACTGAATGTATTTTAGCATAGAATACCACCACAAAATTGTACATTGGCTCCTGACGGCCTGGGCCGGAGCCAAGGCAGTGGGGGCCGTTCCCTCACTGTTTCCAGGATGGCTTCGTGGGCCACATGAAACCACTTTGCGGGCTGGATCTGGCCCCCGGGCCTTGTGTTTGACATGTCTGCCCTATACTATTTCAGATAAACAATTGCCCAGTCTCTTTTTGAAAGCCTCCAGTGATGGAGCACCCAAAACTTCTGAAGGCAAGCTATTCCATTGATTGATTGCCTTCACCACTAGGAAATCTCTCCTTAGTCTAGGTTGCTTCTTTCCTTGGTTAGTTTCCATCCATAGTTTCTCGTTTTGCCTTCTGGTGCTTTGGAAAATAATTTGACCCCCTAGTCTTTGTAGGAGCCCCTCAGATATTGGAACACTGCTGTCACATCTCCCCTAGCCTTTCTTTTTATTAGACTAGACATACCCAATTCCTGTAACTGTTCTTCATGTGTTTTATCCTCCAGCCTTGTAATTATTTTTGTTCTTCTTCTCTGCACTCTTTACAGAGTATCAACATCTTTTTAATATTGTGGTGACCAGAATTGGATGCAGCATTACAAGTGGGGTCTTACTAACACTTTGTAAAGCAGTACTAGAACTTCATGTGATCTTGATTCTCTCCCTCTTTTAATGCAGCCTAGTATATTGCATTGGCTTTTTTAGCTGCTGCCACACACTGTTGAGTCATATTTAAGTGATTGTCCACTAGGACTCCAAGATCCCTCTCACAATAACTGGCATTAAGACAAGTTTCACATAGCCATGTTTTCTATGCTATGCTTTTCACCTAGTTGTCTATGCTATAGAAAACTAGCATATCGGAAAGACAGATTAGATAATTCCTATCTTTGAAACTGCATGGAGGTTGTGTTCCAATAATGACAAACTATATAAAAATTTCCAATAGCCTAAAATGGAGCAAAACCAAACAAAGTTTTATAACCATGCATGTAAAAGGTATAACATGTGAAATGGTATAACACAGACATGTCAAACAAAATGCCCCTGGGCTGGATCCAGCCCACAATTGGCCCATATTTGGCCCACAGGGCTGCCCTGGAGATGGCAAGGGACTAAGCCCTGCCATCCCAGCCCCACTCAGCCAGGCCAGGATCCCCCCCAGGCACACACTGCACACGCACAGGAGGCAGTGAGCACATGAGGGCTGATGATGTCCAGCAGCAGCCACCCCTCCCCCTGCCTCACTTCACCTCACCCTGCAGGATGAGCCTCCCATCCACCACTCCACCCGCCAGAGATCCCTGGATTTCCCCAGCCCCGCCTAGCCCCCATAGGCACCTCCCAACATGAGCGACATTGAGGTGGCCATGCCCACCCCAGCCATGCCTCCCCAGTCAGCCATGACCACCCTGACCACGCCCACTAGTCAGCCACACCAACCCCAGCCCACCAAGGGCAACCACAATACTGATGCGGCCCTCAATGAAATTGAGTTTGACACCTCTGCCCTAACACGTGTAGTCTAAAAGGTCTTGTGAAAACAAATAGTGAATATCAACATTTATTATAGCTCTACTGCAAATACAGTATATTTCAATAATGTGTATGTGTACATAGCTAAGTATAATAAACAAAAATATAGATAAAAATAAATACATACGTATCTACTTACACATGCATCCCTTAAAGGAGTGAATGGATATCACTCATTTGGGGCAGAACCAGCAGAACTTTCTCTCCTTGTTTAAATCAACTTTCCATTCAGGTCTAGCCCAAATCATGCTTCACTAATGTCTTCCAAAGTTAGGTCAGATATTAGACAAGCAGATGTCTTTGAGGAAACTAAGTTCCAGTTTGCTTCTTCAGCCCAGTCCAAAGTGATCAGGGAGACCAGTTCCCAGAGGGGAGGGGACCTGCCCATAGCAGCTGGAATTGGCATTAGTTAAGAAACCTGACCCCTCCCCTAAGCGAGCCCCTAAGGTTGCCCCTGTGCCCCTAGAAAATATAAAGCAACAGAGAAGAGGAATCATGCCCAAAAGGCAGAGTGCCTACCTGACATGTAAATTGATCTATATTCCATCTTAGGCATTTCCAAGTGGGGCTAGGCACACAACCTGAAATCCTGAAGGATGTTTGTCAGTCACTGTTGGCAGTGTTAAGTTAGAGGAATCTATGGTCTGACATATTACTAAAGGAAACCCCCCTGTTTTGAATAGAAGCAAATGCAAGGCTCTAAGTGCAAGAGAGTATCACCAGCACTGGGGCATCTGGGATTTTTAGAGAGAACAGGTGGTGCATGGTTTGAGTCACCAGGATTTATAGAATTCTACCAAATTCCTATCCTCTGAACAAGCCTCTCCACCTCCACTGAGGCAGCCACTACCTGATTTTATAGACTACCGATCTTTAAAGCAGCTTGAAGGCAATCCAGATCATATTCATGTCTGCCAATCCAGGGATGTTTTCATCATGTGGTATCAAAATGGTGGTTGTGATGTTATGATTGAAGTTCCATCTGGTTTTATGGTCATCACACAGTGGCACACACAATGCAGATAAAAAGAAAGGGAACTTTTATCACAATCACTTGTGGCTGCCTTCTTGACTTTTTTGACCACAGGATGAGAGCAGTCTAGTGACAACTACAGATCTGAACATAATAAATTTAAGCACGTTTAAGATGAGCAGATCCCCAAAATAAGAAGGGGAGAGGGAGAGGGAGAAGAAAAAAAAAGTATCTTGCACAGACCACCTTATTCTGTGTTGGGTGCATTTCTCCAGTCCTATACAAAAAGATCCAGGCAATTCCTATGCATAGGAGCTACAAAGGCTCCAAACCTCCTTTCTTCTTCAGTAGCCCAGTAGGGAGGGTGATACCCAGCAGCCAAGAGTCCAGATGAAGCAAGGCTGCCTCAAGAGGGGAAACTAATAACCCATTACCTCTGCAAATCCATAGGTGGATCAAGAGTAGGCAGAGGCTTCACTGGTTGAAAAGCTCCTATCCCCCAGCCACCCAGTTCACTCCATGTCCTCAACCATGGGCAGTCTCTGAGCTTTGCCTGGAACAGGAGGCCTTGTTGGCCGAAGCAATGCAAAAGGAATTGTCTGGAGCTCAGTGACCAGCTTGTGGGAAGCAGAGCAGAAAGAAAATGACTCTCAAACCACAGTCTAAAAACAGTCACTGACCAGCCTCTACTGAGTTCATTCCTCCCACCACAGTGGGTAGCATTGCCTTGTCTTCCATTTACTTACTGCCACATCTGCCTGGCCAGATTTTGCATGGGAGTGGAATGGAGTGGAGTAAAAGGGAAGGGTGGCTTGCATCACTCCCCAGAGGACTCTCTTGGTTTCATTTGCCAGAGGGGAAAAGGGACAGGGACATCCAGTTATCTGCAGGCTTTCTGAACAGATGTCTTCCAAGGTGGTGGATAGCCCATCCCATCGTGCCCATCCCTCAACGGATATTAGCCGGCAAGTTATGGATGAAGAACACTTGCCTGATGGGAGTTTAAATCTGTGGGATTGTTTCTCTTGAGAAAAGGCCTGCTAGGCACTGGGAAGATGCAAAGCCTAGAGAAGCAACTTCACTGGAGCCCAGCCTGCTTCCAGTAAGGACTTACTCCCCAAACAATCTGAGAAGATGTAATGTGCATCTTTGCTGAGAAGCTTATTTTGACACAACTTTCAGCAAAAGATCTTTGCTGACACTTTGTCCGGTACCCTCCAGGAGTGTTGAACTGCATCATCTTCAATGCTTATGTTGTCTGGGGATTATTAGAAGATATAATCCAGTACTAAATTTTAGAATCAGTGTCTTACTATTCTGCCGTGTTTTAGCCTAATTGCCCATGGCAAACTCAGGCTGCATGATAAATTTAGATTTTTGTATTTCATGTGAAGCCTTCTAAATTGCGTCAACTCGCTAAATTGTGTTTAGTTCATCCTGGTTAGCACGCACAAACAAAGCCAACATCTAATGCCACTTCACACTGTTTAAGCTTTCAAGATTCACTACGTTAGGAGAATTTATCCAGGTTTGGCAGCTTAACTTGTGGATATTATTTGAATAATGCTGGGAAAGTGGAGCAGGAAAAGAGGATGGCCAGCGGCAAGATGGGTGGATTCAATTACAGTGGCGAGCGATGGGCACATGTTGGAAGACCTGGAAGATCCGGATGGGGACCGATTCTCCTGGGGAGCTAAGAGTCAGCCCCGAGTCAAAGGCAGATAAACTTTACAAACAACGTCAATCAATCTAATATAGACAGTATCTAGTGACAAATTGAGTTTTGGTTGTGATAGCTCACTCCTCATCAGGTGTCCCAAGGCAGGAAACCAGGAGACAAATGAGATTTTATTGGCTGAGTTGCCAGGAGCTGTTGCCCACCCTGGAGGGCCATACCAAGCAGAAAACATGCCTACAAAAAATGTCTAGGCTGCCCCCTTAAGAATTATGCTTGCTTCCGAGTCATCACTAAGTGGAACGTCACATCCAGACATCAAGAGGGTGAAGATCTCTCCCGCGCTGGTCCCAATCCAAAGGATGCGTGGCGGAGATGGAACAGATGATTGACGGGAAACCCCCATATGGGGATGGGGATGGGCTACGTCGGAGTTTTCGGTATGTTTCTAAAAAGCCGACTCAGGGACATTATAAACTAGCCTAAACTAAAGCTACAAAAAAGCAAAACGTAGCTGGATTTTAGCCGTAGAAACCTTAACCAACGTCCCCAATGAGGTGCCTTCCGCCTATATTGGGTCCATTGATTGAGGGGGAGGGGAAGTTCTCTGAAACTCACGAACCACAGTGCCTGGTTCAACACGCAGGCGAACATTGTCCTTCCGTGGGAACACTGCCTCTTAGTCCATAGCATCTGGAACACCTTATTAGACCGGAAAAAGGCCGGTCTCGGGCAATAAATGTACTCCTCTGGATTTTCTCTTCTGCTCAAATCAACACCACGATCTTGGAACAACTCCACCTGTTTCCATGAAGCCTTAATAATAGGACTGACGCCTACATTGTTGACCCTGACCGGGGCTCTGCCCCTGCTCCCTCATAAGATACAAAAATCGAAAAACAATTCGAGGAACAATCCCCTCTGGCTTCGGAGGTTTTACGTTTGGGTAGATGCGCACTGGACTAGGCGGCTGGAAATCTTCCCTTCGGAAGTTTTCTGCCCCGAAGTCGCGCCTCCTTGCTCGGGAAGCCGGGCAGGGGAACCTGATCCGGTTGTAAAGTGCTTCGGGGAGGCACGCAGTTCTGCGCCCTTCTGACCTGCGCGATCCAGGACAGTCCCGCCTTGGAAGAAAGAGGCGAGGCTTCAAAGGGGAAGAAGGTCCCAGTCAGTTCTTGCCTAGCGCCCTCCCAGCACAGCGGTTCGTTTCTGCGAAGGAGAGAAGCGAGGCGCCGGTTCTGCTGGACTTTCTCCCAAGGGAGCCGACATCGCACTGGGGGATGTGCGCCAAGCCAACTGCCTGCGTTGTCCCGTCTCCTCTTCCGAAGTCGCCGGAATTGAGACGACAGGCCTTTTGCGGCTCCTGCCTTTTCAATTTCAGCTCAACGTAAAATGCCCTAAACGAAGCAGAGGATTCTCCCCCACCCCACCCCGCGCAATTTGCTGCTTGCCTGGGCGACGGTTGAACTGGCCCGCTGTCCCGTCCCTGCTGGAGGGCAAGCTCTACGGTATCCGGAGCATATACAGCCATGGGGTCTGGCCCGTGCTTCCCCCCTCCCGCCATGTCAGAAACCAAGGGCGCCTCACTTTGCGGGTTATACCCTGAAAAGGCCTCCGCGGTTCTCCGCGGACCCCTCCCCCCCCTCTCTCTCTCTCCTTGTGGGATCCACATCTGGAGGGCGCCGCCCAAAACCTCTGACTTCCGATGAGATTCTTCAGCCAGAGGCCGGTGAGTTCCCTCCTGTCCGCTTTTTGCTCTCCCGGCCAACGCAGCATTCTTGGCTCTCGCTCAGCAGAGAGACCGTCTTCTTCTATTCTTTGGCCTTCCAGATGTGCTAAAGGTCATCCCCATCCACAGCCAGCATAGTCACCTCCATGACCAATGGCTGTTGCTGGCTGTAGGGGGCTGAGTACTGAAATCCAGCACATTAGGAAGATACCAACCGACTTAACACTACACCAACGATCAGCTGGGTTTGTCAGCCAAGAGCAAAGTTTCTCCTTGGTCCTTGAACTTTTCCCTTGCATTGGACTTTTCCGCTGTGTGCCCAGCAAGGAGGAGTCACAGATCCAAGTGCGTCTAAGAATTAGAAGATGCTAAGCCAGCTTCCCCGAAATCAGAAACTTCCAGATATGTAGGACTGCCACCCATCATCCATAGCTAATTATAGTGGCCCCATCCTTTTTAGAATCATTTTTAGTTTGCTTCAGCTACTTCGTGGATATTCGGGCAGAAAAGTCCAAGGAGAGGGAGTTCAGAAGACCTCTCAGAAGAAGTTCTTGGGAAAGCTGGGTTAGACTTGTCTCCTCAGCCTTCTAGATTTCTTTCATGAACTTTCACTATTTAAATTTACTGTAAACTACCGTGAAAAGAGCAAGTAAGCCAAATAAAGTTTTTTGAACTCACGAAAATTGCACCTGTGGATTAATTATTTTTAGCTAAAAGCAATATTACACGTCTGCTTAAAAAGCAAAATTAATAGCTCCCTATAGACCGCCAACAATTGTGGGCACTGACCAAGAGAAGAATGGCCTAGTAGTTCCTGCTTCGTGTGAAACCCGAATGCGATTAGGGAAAGTGATAGGTGACTCCAACCCAACTCCCTCGGTCCTACTCAGAGCTGAGATGTGTCTTAACGAAAGCAAACAAAAAGGCATGTTTTGCTTTCTTCAGAGGGTGCGTGTAGCAAATGCTTTAAAATGTTATTTTAATTTGATCAACTCTGCATGAAATCCCGCTCCAGGTTTATCTCGAAAACCACGTGTAAGTTATAGGCTACAAAAGTCTCTCCGGAAAGAATTCCCAACACGTCTCAGATATTATACCAATAATAATAACACCTTGTTCTTTACAACCGGTGCACATGGGTGTGTTTGGACGGCAGAAGAATTGTAACGAATGTCAAAGCCAGCTGCCTGAAGATGCTTTTCTATTTCCTTTCTCGTTTGGCTTCCCTGGGATTGACTCCAGGTGAATAGAGCTTCTCCCGGAAGGAGACTCCAAGCGCCACCAAACGGATTTTACCCAGGCCAGAGCCAGTGCGTTGGGACTTGGCACCGGGGACAAGCAGCCCAATCTGCGCTGTGATCCCTCAGTCCCGCCTTTACATGGCTGCTATGATACTGATACTCAGAGTTAAAAACTCAAGGAAAGAGCATTGACTTGTATTGAAGTACATCTAAATTACAACCAACCCACCGACTACTCAGAATTGAGTGTATTGGTCCCAACGGAAGACGAGATTGCAAAGTGCAAAGCTTTTCCTGTTTCTTGTAGGGTGCACACGCATTTGCATGTTTGCACTTTAAGTCATGACCCTTGAAATTCAGATAATGGGTATTGGAACCCATTGGAACAGAGGAAAAGTGTGGTTTCCTTGGCATACAAATTGGACTCCGTTACTAGGATGGTCAGGGGCAAATAAATTCAACCTGCCAAGACACAACTAACTAAAACAATCCCAGGATTAAATCAAATGGATTCCACTGGTCCAATATAGTACAAACACAGATGACATGCATTTCAAAGCATTCTCCTTCCTGGAGAGGGTGGGTCACCAACTATACTGTCCAATTAGAATTGGGTACCCCACTCAAATGCTTTCCCATGCCCGGCTAAAATGTCATTCCTGTTTCTGGCTTCCTTGTCTTATGAAACGGGTTCGTTTATTTGTTTGTTTGTTTATGAAGAGAAAATAATTTACTATTATTTTTTACCGACTGGTTTAATTATATTTCCCCGTACAACAGCTCCTCTTGCTGTGCTCGGATCGTGATGGCAGCCACAATGATCAAAGTGGGCCTTTTTCTGAATGCCATCTTGGCTTTTTTGACCACATGCTGGCCACAGTCTTGAGCATCATCCGGCTCAGAACGATTCTAGAATTTGGATGGATGATGGCTAGATTATTAGTCGGGTTCACACATGGCTCAAGGCTACCTTTGGATCACTGAACAAACCATCTTCAGAGGATTGAAGCTGTATACAAACCGCATCAAAAAATAATAATAATAACTTGCCAGCCACAAGATCTGGATTCCTGCATCACACCAACCTACACGTCGGTTTCACCCAAGCGCCAGTCCTTGAAGACTGGCCTTACTTCTACATCAGAAGTAAGATGTCTGATTTTCAGCCCCTCCTCCACCATCACCACCCAGCCGCGTCCTCTGCAACTACAAAGCCCTCCGGGCTCGCCAAGTTGACCGGCATTCGCCCTGAACCCGCGGCACAATCTTCCGAGGACTTGACAGCTTGGCTCACGGCCACCATGCAGCATACCTTGCCTTACAACATCCGGCAAAAACAGCCGTTATAAACAATCTTGGAGGAGAGAGAGAGTTTGTGTGTAGCATGTGTGTGGGGCAGCGTGCATCTAAAGCAGGGGTCTTCAAACTAGGCCCTTTTATGACTTGAGGACTTCAACTCCCAGAATTCCTCAGCCAGCGTACGCTGGGAGTTGAAGTCCACAAGTCATAAAAGGGCCAAGTTTGAAGACCCCTGATCTAAAGGTTTAAGGAGTTTCGAAAACGGCGCGGACAAGTTACTGAAGTTAACTAGTTAACTTTAGTTATTGAAAGAACACTGACCGAATGAAGTTGCTTCGTGCACTTGACTCTTCCCCATTCAAGGCGATTATTGAAAACCCCCGCAGTAAAATTCGACCTTACACCCAAATGGAAAAAATCTACTCCCATCTTTTGAATTGCGGCAGAGAAAATTAAACAGCAGGGAAGGTTGCTCCTTGCCGAGTGGGGCGGAGGTCGAAAGGGTTATCTTCCAAGTCGGGAGGGGGGGGGCTCTCGTAGAGATTCCCCCTGCCTCCGTCCGGGTAACGTTTTCTTTTCCAAAGAAAGCGCAGGATTTATCATCCCCTTTCCACCCCCTTGAACAGGTGAGAGCCTGATTTTTTTAACCAATATTAAAATAAACGATGCACTAGCAGAACCCAGAAAACAAATCCAGCGCGAAAGCCAGTGCGACCTTCACCCTGGCTCCTCATACGCCTTGCGTAATACACGCCATTCGGTTAACGACGATGTGGATGATGGCGACAATGATGATAGCAATAACAATAATGTTGGATTTTTGGCTTTTCTACGTCTACCTGTACCTATATGGCATAATCTCGTAAATTTGAATTACTCCAATTGGTTTCCAAAATTCCCTTCCCCCCCCCCCCCCAATCTCACTTAGAATTTGACAATGGGCTCTTTCCAAGGGAATTTAGGAAGCGGGGCGTTTATTCCCTCTTGCAGGCGAGTGATGAAACTGAAACGCCATCAGACCGGCTATCCTGGGCGCTGAAAACGAGTTCTTTGTTTGAGGGTGGAGAACAAATCAACCACCAAAATAAAAGTGGGTGACCCACTAACAAATCTCCAACATCCAAACGAGATGCTATCACCCCCTTAAATCTCCGTGGGACTGAACTATGTGGCTATTTATATGCACTTTGCACACGCCTGGAGGCTCCTTGCTTTTTAGTATTTTAAGAAGTGACAGGAACACTGAACATTTTTCGAAAAGGAGGAGGAGGAGGAGGAGGAGGAGGAGGAGGAGGAGGAGGAGGAGGAGGAGGAGGAGGAGGAGGAGGAGGAGGAAGGTGCTGCCGCTGTGGGCGGCCAAGATAAAGGCTAAGGGTCTCTTTCTCCGCCTGCCCCCAGGGCCTCCCTTCTCCTTTTGCCTTCAGATCTGTCCAGCAAAGGCAAGATAGCAGTGCCTGGGAAGGGGTCTCTGTCTCCCCCTCCCCTTTATGTGATCTCTTTGGCCCCCTAATTAGGGCTAGATGGGGCAACAAGAACTCCTAAACATTTTAATCGAGCTCTTTTCAATGGGGAGGGATAAATGGTGGCGACTGTTACCGCCCCACTGAAAAGCTGCTCTCCCATGGCGGGTATTCAGGACTCTTTTCACAAGCTCGAAGCAAGGGGGGGCGGTCTGCACAGCCCACCGAGTTTCTAATTAGTCTAATTAGAGAGGAGGATTGATAGAAGGCAAGACAGAGGGAAAGGAGTGAGGGAGATGCTCAGTTCTGCCAACCTGCATTTCAGAATAGTTTTATCTTGATTAAATAATAGTAACTATTATTTTTCATCTAATCCCCAGAATATGAAGTCACGGCTGCCAGGTCTTTAGTTGGTGTTGGCCTTCATATACATCAAGTTCTTCCTATAATGTCAAATCTAGGATGTTGCAATGCAATATACTGTATGTGCAGATTCTGGTTCTGAGATATCCTGTGGATGTGATCCTCTACTGCAGAAAGGGGGAAGGAGAATCATTAAGTCTGGGAAACCCTTGGAATCTTAATAGATCAATAGCCCATAATCACATCATATCAGTTCCTTGTGTGGCAAGGGCAAATAAGAATTGGTACAAACTTATACTTGATATATTTAAAGTAAAGATTAATAAAAGGGAATGACAATGTGCAATCCTATCACATTAACTCAAATAAGCCCCCCCCCAGACTTTTAGCTGAGAGCCAGTTTGGCATAGCGGTTAAAATGCTGACCTAGAAGTCAAGAGACTGTGAGTTCTTTAGGCCTGAAAGCCAGGTGGGTGATTTTTGGCCAGTCACACTCTCTCAGCTCAACCCACCTCATAGGGTTGTGGTTGTGAGGAAAATAGTAAAACTGGAATATAAAAATACAATCATCAAATAAAATGTGTAGTCCAGCATTCCCCATGGATAAATATGTTGTATTTTAATTCTAACAGTTTCTTGCTAGCCAGGCTTTGGGGAAAGCTAACTGGCAATTACACTATGGGAATTATAATTATAATTAATTTGGGGAGGGGTAACCATCATGTCCCAAGTTTATCCTTTTAGGACACAACTTTAAATACACTCCCAAGGAAATAAACCTCACGCAAAACAATGAGATTTCATTCTGAGGAAGCAGATAATACTACATAATAGGCTTAATATTGACTAGATTGCAGTCACAGTGTCATTTTTTGATAAGATCCTTAGATCAGAATTTTACTATTGTGTTATTATTCATCTTCATTATTACTTGAGAAATGCAGTGTGAATAGACTCTATAAACAAAAACTCAGTATTAAAATTATTTAATGATTGTGCTGCTAATTTCCTAAGCTTTGTTGCAAAAATCGTTTCCCACTGTTTTGAAGAATGAAGACTCCATGTTAAAAGAGAAAAATGTTTTTGTCCTCTTATGAAATAAATTCAGATTCAATCCAGATCCTTACTACAGGAATTTCAATAAAACAGTTGCATTATAACTGATTGGTATTATTATTGATATTATTTTAAATATAGTTTCATTATTAGTTTTATACTTTGACAGAAAAAGGTAAAAAACAAAAAAGATAACTCCATACAAAAACAAAGGGGAGATATAATTTATACCCAGAACTTCAATCTTTGATCAGTTTCCAATTATGAACTAACTGCCCATTGATATAAGTATTATTCCATGTCTTTGCTATGTATTTAAACAATTGGGCTAAGTGTCTTTTTATATGCAGTATAATGCAGTAGCCCAACTCTTGACAGCCAGTTGTCTAAATATATTGTACTTCCTCCCATATATCTATTTTTATTTGTTATGTGGGCTGAGAACTATGGGTACTGAAATCCAGCACATCAGAAGCACGCTAGATTAAGAAAGCCCAGTTTAAAATAAACTTAAGGACTCAGGGAACGGAGGTCTCCGAGGCCCAGCCAGCGAGTACATCTGAACGAGTAGGATATGTCACAATGTTTATCTATAGCATAATCTTCCTGAGTCTCCTCTGTAATGACCCCATTGAATTCAATGAAACATAGTCCCTTGCAATACGAAACAAGTATAGTTTTTCAGCATTTTTTTCATCCTAAGCCTCCTCCCCTCCCTCCCTCCCTCCCTCCCTCTCCCCGTACATTGCGCGAAAAGAGCTTTTGAGCTGCTTCGTAATGTTTGCTCCCCTTTCCTTCCTCTCCAAGGTTCAATGAAGTCGGGCCCGCATTTGTGAACCTATCTGCTTCTGTGTCCTTTTGTGCCCCTTCTTTGCCCTTTCCAAGCCTCCTCCTCTGACCGACAGGTATTACTGAAAATCGGCGACAGCATTTCTCCCCATTTGAGGCAGGAAAGACGTTCTGTAAAACGAAGGCCGCCTCCCGAAGCAAAATAAGCTTCGCCCGCGAAGCAGCGTTGCCCCGACCCCGAATGTTAAGCGCAGTCTCGGCTTTCAACGGGGAGGCGGCTCTTCTTTCGCTTCACGTCGAGTGGACCGACCAGGCGAGCCGAGGTTCCGCGGAGCTGAACCATCCAGACGTGCAGTTTCTGCCCCCCCCTGCTTTTGCCAGGAAAGGGGCGGGGAGTTTCTCTGATGCCCAGCCGGCCAAGTACATCTGGACGGGAATCAAGCAGCCCCGCAATCTGGGGCAACGCTGTGTACTGGAATATAACCAGACAAGAAAAAAAGGAGGAGGAAGGAAGACGGAGCTGAGGAATAAAAGCAAAAAAGCGGACCGTAAGGAAAAACAGCAGCGCTCTGCGGAGCGGCGTGGAAGGCGTAGTAAGGGGGCGAGGCCGTGGGTGGACCGCCGCCTCCGGGCAGGCGTCACTGCTGCGCGAACCACGGCAGACGCCTCGCTTTGCTCAGAGACCCCGCCTCCTTCTTTGCACGCAGAGCCACGCCTTCTCTGCTGCTCCTGCTTCTGGGACCTCGCTCTGATGCACCAATCAGAAGGGGGGAAAAAGAAGCGTCGAGCACAGCTCGACGCCAAACGCCTGTGCCCCTAGCGACGCGCGTTGTATTTCCTACCTTGCTTTGCACGCAAACCTTGGCTTTCCCTCTCTCGGAGGACTGGAAAGCAAAACGTGCCTGCTCGGGAGCGGGGCTGGGGTGGAGCTTAAGGCCCTAAGGCAGGGGTAGGCAACCTCGGCTCTTTTATGACTCATGGACTTCAACTCCCAGAATTCCTGAGTCAGCATAGCTGACTCAGGAATTCTGGGAGTTGAAGTCCATGAGTCATAAAAGAGCCGAGGTTGCCTACCCCTGCCCTAAGGCTTTAAACCAAACGTCGGGTTTGTTTCAGGAAATAAGGCTGTGCCACAAGTAAACCTAATTGCAAGGTGGTGGCTGGGGGACAGATGCCAAGCCAGCTGCTCTTAGAAGGAAGCAGGGAAGCTCTACCTCACAGGAGTCTGCATTTGTCCCTTGCAATTCCCTGTCTTGGTACAGTATAATCCTCTCGGGATCTCCCTCTGCTGGGAGGTTGAGCTGTAACTGAACAGTTACTCTTTACTCAATTCCCCTCTCTTTGAGAGTCATTTCTTTTAACCTAAATTAATAGCTGTGAAAATGATTTCTAGGTAAATCTCAGATAATGCCGTCTCCATTCAGACATGCCGTTCCTTTGAATGGGTACAGGGTGTTGCTAAACAGTGATTTCAAAGCAACTATTGTTAAGCACACACGATTATACAGTGCTTCTCTGGTTTATTTATTGACTCAGGATTGAAATGTGGCACACCATGCAAAAAGATTCTTAAAATGGAGAGAGTGGAAATGAGGCTTATTGAAATAAATGAAGTGAGCTTTATCCCTGGAACTATTCTTCTAGCATGAAAGACCCAGTGGAATTACTAAGCTTGCACGCTAAATAAAAATAATTTCTGATCCATTAAACCTTGGTGTTGTGTGAAATCCTACTTACTTAACAACAAAGGACAAGATGCCATGTGATTTGAAAGTTGCAACCCCATTTAAACCAGGGACTTCATTCTAATTAAACTCTTATCAAAAATGAAAAGGCAGAACACAGGAGATTACATAAACCAGTCTCACAACTTGCAGTCCTTGGTTTGTTCAGCATGCAGCATTGATGAAACAGTGTGTGTTACTCTGGCAGCTGTTGTGGGTGAGCCCCACATGCAGCTATGTCAGAGGCAAAAGCTTGGGCAGCCTGGTGCCTTGGCTCAGGCCTGGGGCAGGGAGTGTCTTAGGACCCAGGCCCTTTAAATCCTGAGACCTAATATCTGAATGAGTATAGTTGAATGTGAATATAACTGAGCAAAATGGATAGATGGATAGTAAGTAGAATATAGTAATTACAAGTACTATGCTAATTTATACTAAGATCTTGGAGCAGGTCTTTGTCCCACTCAGAATTTCAGGATTCCATCTAACAAGTCCCAGAAGATTCCTTATTGTCTTAATATGCCTCAGAGTGTTCACAATTAATTCTCCTTCAGTTTCTGCCCAGCTAACAATTGTTACTTAAAAAAAAAGCTCAAAAGAGTAAGCTCAAACAATGTTACCTCCACCCCAGTTGCTCTTCCTGAATCCCATTGCCCTGCATTTGCCTGAAGAAGTCTCCTAAACTAATCCTACCCTCCTAAACTGGTTTGTTGCCTTGATGCAACAAACCAGTTTATTGATGACACCCCTGTTGTTGAAATCAGATTCCACTACCTGCTATAGTAGTGTAAAATGATTCCCTAATCTTTGCCTTGAGCCACAAAATGGAAGCCTTCTAGAAGGAAGATTTCTAGAAATCCCAACCGGACCATGAAATAATAATAAAAAAAACATTGGTGGGTGGAGGGAAAGGCAATGGCAAACCACTCCCATGTTATCATGCAAATAATATGGATGTCTCTATGAAATACAGAGGTGCAGCTCAACTTGGTTCACTCAACCCAGTCACCATACATAATCGTATAGACTGGCTTCATGCAACACATTAGGTTACATCGTAACTGGCTAGCTTGTAGTCTTGTGAATGCAGTCTTTGTCATATGGCACAGACATTTATGCAATTTTTTTAGCATATCTGGACCATTGAAAAGGCTATTTTCCTACAACAGTGGGTAGAACTGGATTTTTCAAAGTTGCTAAATACACACTTTAAAGTTATCTGCCATTAAACCAAGAGGATAACAGCACCTCTTCACCATGGTTCCTCATCTCTGGTCAATCTGGAATTTAAAAATACAGGCACATGGTTAATATGAGGCAGCACTGAGTGGACCATTTAATTCAATAAAAAGATTAGAATACTGAGAGTTTTGGGCAGAAGATTTTCCTCATTGAAGCTACTTCATGAATGTTGATAGAGGAACAATTGCGGTGATGAACTAATGGCATAAGTGTAATGTAACCATGTGAATGTTATCACTTGGATACTTGCATAAGACATTATAATACAATACATAACTACACTCTTAACATGACATCATCAAAAACTTTATGTTGACATAATCATAGTTTGTTATGGACACTGCTGGCCTGGTGGGTGCCAATCTGGGATTTTCAGACACTGTTCGCATGAGACACTGAATCTTTGATTTAGGGAGTCATGTGGGAGTCAGGCAAATTAATTAATCCCATTAATTAACCTATGGTTACTTTTGAGTTAGCACAAGGAGAAGATTATGATGTTAAAATATGATGCAAAAATCAGGATTTTTATAGCCTCTTTTGCTAGTAAAATGTTAATAAAATAAAACATTAATAAAGGACATGGGGTGCAGCTCATAAAAACTTATGCTTTTCAGTAATGTGTGTTAGTTGGAAATGTGCTGTCCAACACCTTAAGATTGTTTGGGAAAGCTAATATGTTGAAGTTAAAAATATATGTAACATATATGTACCAGCCATTATTTATGACAATTACTAGTTTGAAATCCTGTTTAGTCTTCAGGTATTATCAGATTTTTCAGTGCTTATTTCCTCTTCCATTGTTGAAAAGTTGCTGTCTTGGCTGGATGAGCAGCAGTGAACATTCAGGGTCCCTCCTCTTTCCTTTGCATCCTTTTTCTGTTTGTGCCATTGATTTTTAGATTGTGAGTCTGCTATCAGCCTTATTACTGCTATTATTGTTGTTTGTTGCAGCCAGCCAGATGTTTAGACTGGATTTGGCATTTTTATCCACCTACTAAATCCTTCCCAAGGGCCTGGGATAGACAAATCTGGTATAGGTATAGTCACAGGATGTTATTATTATTATTTCAAATAAAAACAGGATAAACACCTGTTACAAATACTGTTTAGTCAGCAAAATGAATTCCATTAGATCCTGTAACCTGGAATAATTTTCTATCTAGGCTCAATCTTTCACAGACAGTCTGCGAGAAAGAGAAAAGCGAACCATTTCATAAAGAGATATTTTATAAAACAGCAAAACTTCCTGTCAAGGGTCCGTATCTGTTCTCCAGGGGGAATTTCAGTCTGACAAAGCAAACTATGGAAAGCCCACTAGGTCATTTTCTCAGGATACTGTTTAAGGCCTGGGAAAGGAGCAATGGTTTTGAAATGTTACCAGAAGAAGAAAAGAGAGAAAATGATCTGGAATAGAAGTTGAATAATCCTTTCAGTTGTTACCATTGAGGAAAGATGGGCTCGTTCCCCCTTTTTTTTTTTTTTTGCTCACTACAAGTGATAAAATCTCATGCCTGATTGCGGATAAATTTTCACAGACATATTCTGTGAATTTTTATTATTCAACAATTCAGTTACAGGAACATTGCACAGTTATATAGAACGTATTTGAAGTTAGTCTTATCACACAACCCACTGGCAAGCCAAAAACTACTTGGTAGGCAAAAAAGTAACAGGAGCCAAAAGATTACTTTTCAATCCAAAGACTGAGAGTTTGTTTGGCAAAGAACTTATGTGAGTGCTTGAAGTCATACTTTCCTTATGCGCACACATTCCAACAAACACAACCTGTATCTGTTGCTTCTCTCTTTCTCTCTATCTCTCCCCCAACAACAAGTAGAGATATAAAGTAGCTGCATGCTGTGCTGAAGTTTACCTACAGTTCAAAACCCATTCACTCCAGACCACTTGGCCCAATGGCAATATGATTAATTTCCCCATTACCCTGGGTATGATAAATGTTAAGCTCCATAATTTTCAGTCTTCAAGTTGGGCACCTAACTCCATGCAGGATAACTTCTATGGCTGCCATTCCTATGCACCATCAGAAGGGGAATCCATTGATGCTGCATTGGAACAGCTTTCCTTAACCTGGCACATCCAATCAGTAACTTTCAATTGCCAAATTTCCCAGCCAGCAATGGGCACTGCTGAGAATGTTTTTTTTTTTACTTTTGAAGATTTTAATTGACCCTGAGTATATTTTGATTTATCATCCTGCATAATTTTGCATTCATCCAGGACACACTCCCTCAAGGAGTTCTAAATGTTGTCCTTTGACAGTGGTCGAATAGCAGGTGAGAAAAAATGCTGTCCATTTCTAGTGTACCCTGTATCTACCCACCAATGTATGTATTCAGATACCTTCCTATTGAAACACCCAGTTATTTTGACAGGTATTACAGCAGTCTTTCTCTGTAAGGTTAACCCTCAATATGTGGACTGACGAATTATCTTACTATATTTAAGCCTAGAACAGTTTGTGAACTACATCTCTCTGGTGAATCTGTGATACAGGCTGTTGAGTAACCAGTTCATTAAATAATGGAAATTCAGCCTCTTTTTGCTTTCCTAGTGGAGGGCTTAACTCTATAAATATTATTCAAGTCCTGCATACCAGGCAGGAATGAAAAACAATAGGATTTACTTCTAAGCAATCAGATCTTGGACTGTACTGCAGTCGAATTATCGTTCATGTGGAATTAAGAGTCTCTGATATTCAACGCTAAATAATCCCCCGGCCCTTTATTCTAATTCAGAGCAATCTTCTGAAAGTTGTAGTACTGTATGAAAGCTTCGATGCCCACACTGGTGTTGAAACCTAAGGCAGCTAAGTCTCACAGGGAAGCCCCTTTCAAAAGACAAGGAACCCACATTGTCCCCGTTGGAAAGTAGCAGGTAGAGCGATGTGTGGATGGAGAATATTGACTATAACAGGACCATCGGAGACTGTGCATTCCGTTAACTTAATTTTAATTCAATTTATATCAGCTCAATCAAATCTAGGTTTCTTCCGGTTCCATTTCCTTTCCAGTGTGGCCCACCCGTGCTACTCAACCCGCACTCGCCTTCAGGGTTTCGAAAAAGCTCGACCCATCTCGTCTTCTCCAACTTGAGGCGCTCAGGATGTTTGGACTACGATCTGCCAGGATACACTTCCCAGACAGAGTACCGACCGCATCGGGTTGGCCCAAGAGCCCGGGAAAGAGTTAGCCGGCATTACCGGGCTTCGATCCGGCCGCCCGACAGCAACGAACGACCGCAGCCAGCTAGCTACCTTTCTAATTCGGAGCGCATTCAGGAGCCCCAGGTCAAGAGCGAAACCCTCCTTCAAGCTCTCACCGAAGTCCCATCCCGCAACCTGCGACCTTTCGTTCTTGCTTGCCCAGAGACTGGCGACTGCGCCCCGATTACTGCAATTCAGCCGGAGCGGAACCTGAGGGGCCATGCTGATTTCCCCCCCCCTCCGTTCTTCCCATCCTTCAGATCGGTGCTAGACCTCACATTCGGCTTAGTGGCTCTTGCCGGTTCAATCTAAGAAGTTTGACACTTACCTACGCCTATCCTTGGTACTTGAACCCGAGCAGGGAAGGACTTCGAATGTTGACTCTCCTAAGTTGAAGAAAAATCCAGAGCAACGCTGGGTTGGCTTTAGTTACTTTACTTATAATCCCACCCAATGCTCTTAGGAGCCAACAAATCCAACTTCAGGATGAAAACAGGGAAAAAAAGGAAATAATTGAACTGACTGATTTGATTCTATAGTTAGAAAATGCTTCCTCACTAGTGCAACCCTTACTCATTTTGTTCAGGTTTGCTCCCAAAAACAGAATTGCAGCCTCAGGTAGATGATTGATGATAGATAGGTAAGCAGATGGAAAGAAAGAAAGAAAGAAAGAAAGAAAGAAAGAAAGAAAGAAAGAAAGAAAGAAAGAAAGAAAGAAAGAAAGAAAGAAAGAAAGAAAGAAAGAAAGAAAGAAAGAAAGAAAGAAAGAAAGAAAGAAAGATGATAGATAGATAGATAGATAGATAGATAGATAGATAGATAGATAGATAGATAGATAGATATTATCAGAAACTTGAAATAATGGACAGTGGCAATTTTGACTCACCATACAACCCTGCATAAGTCATAATACATAAATGTATTGTTAAATACATTTCCTTTTAAATAATCACTAGTAGCAGCTTTACAATGCAAAAATGTCTGTAACCTTGGCCCCACTGAATTCAATAGAAAGAACATCTAAGTTTGAGGAGTTAATCAATTTTCACTAGACAGAACTGAAATTATTTCTTTGCCCCATATATCTATTTTAAAACAACACTTTGGCCACATCTGTAGACAAATACTTATTAAGGTAAATTATAAGTGTGAGATACTAGTTATTACCTCCTTCTTTTCAGATTTTGTTACACACTCATTCATATTTTTTTAGATTATTTTTCTGATAGTTATAGTTTCAGAATTTTTGAAATTCCTAGGTAGTCCTTTGGCATTTATCCCAATGATAAGTTTTTAAGTCTGCAATTCTAGTATATTTCCAACACCATACATCATAGAAAAGAAATGTACTTCCATATAAATGTGCATGGATCTGGTTGCAAAATATCATAGTAAATTTCTAAAAATTAAGAATTCCTTGGACTTTTCAGGAGAGTTCCTGGCTGACCCTACCTATCAATCACAGCCTCCTAAGCCTGTTTTTAGGAAATAAACCTTTGGCTCTTCAGCAATCCTTAAATAAGTAACATCTCTCAAACTCCAGCAGTGCCTGTGTTGAACCTTATAAATCTAATTTCCCACCCATTTCCCAGTTCATAGGGATGCTTTGCCTTTGTGGAAAGATGCAGACAGCACCCTGCAGGATGGCCATCCATTTGAATGGATTTACTTCCAGTGAAGTAACTGTCTCAGTAGTAAATCTCCAGGGGCTTCCGCAGGATGGTCATGAGCATCAGTTGAATCTCGTGGTATAGGAACACGTGTGTGTGTGTGTGTGTGTGTGTGTGTGTGTGATATCTCCCCCCCCCCCACTCTGCAGACTGCCATTCTGAAGAGCCGGATTATACCAAATCAGCAAACCCCCAGCGCCAGACCAAAGAACAGCTTGAGACACCCCTTTTTACAGGCATCCTTCACATCCTTCTCAGGTTCCACCCCTTTGTATATGGCTCATCTTTTTGTTGTTGTTCCTACATTACACTTTCCCACTTGACTGTGTTTTATTCAATTAATGCAATGTTCAGGCTCAGTAAAACACACTAAATTCTGAATTAATTATAGGGAATGGCTTTGCACAACATCTGAGCCTAAAGGGAGCAGATTGGCTGGTTCATAGGTCAGCTTCTCCTGCAAACACATGCAGTATCTGGTCTGTTTGAGTTCAGCCAGACAGTATATATAGGCTCAGGTTTTCTTTTAGCAGCTGTGGAATTGTTAAAAGTAGCAAGAAGGAAATAATAAACATATAATGCTATCATGCAGGCCTATATTCAGAGAGGAGGCCTGTCTCCTATTAGAACTGCAGGGATGCTCAATTCAAATCAACATCCATTGATTTGCAAATTGGGCAGTGCTCATAATTGAGGCCCTTGTGAGTATGAGGTCCAATGAAAGGAAGGAACCTCAATTTCACTCTCCTTGCTACCCCAAGGTCTAATATCATGCCCATCAATACCATAGGGGGTTGGGTTAGAAAACCTTCAAGGTCTCTCTGTCTGTTATTCTGTTATCATACCTTCCTTGGTGCAACATAGGCTGCCTTCGGGAACTCCAGGGAATGCGGCTGCATCTTTCTTTGCTTCACTTTGAAACCCTCACACTTACTCTAGCATATCATGCATTACTAAAGAGCAAAATAAAATGCACCCAGAAGGTGTGGCTATTATTTTTCAAAAGATTTTAAGTAAAACGCACCTCTGTCTACAGCTTCTCTCCTTCTTATTATTCTCAGTCCTGTCTCTGGGTTGTTGTTTAGGGCTTTTCTGCTTCAGCCTGTCTGGGAGGCCCTTTTCCATCTCTTGCTCTTCCACCAAGCCCTGGCAGTCTCAGGCTCCACTACTTTTACAGAACAGAAGGAGGCAAGGCAGCAGTCTCTGGCCAAGAGAGGAGTCCTGTACTTGTGGCTTCAGAATGGCCCCTCTGAGAACCACCAAGGTCCTTCTTTCCAGGTCCATAGTCTTCAGGACAGGGGCATCAATTATGTACAATACAGGAGCCAGGAATTGGCAGGATTTATGTGCCATGCATACAAATCAAGTAGAGCTTCCATCATGCCTACTTCTAACATCAAACAAAGCTTCCATCCTACCCATATCTTGACAACCCTGCAGACACTGGCTTGCACCTGGACTTTTTTAAGTAGAGATGGGAAAATTCTTGCCTGAAATCTTAGAGAGCTGCCTATAGTTTGCTTCAACGTGGTAAACTTGAACTAGTCTGTTAGCCTTGGCAAGAGTTTGCTTGTTTATGGGTTAGCACGTTGGCCATATCCAGCGGAGTTGGTTAGCTGATGGTGGAGAGAACACACAAAATGGATTACTTTAGTCAACACTTAGACCTCTTCTGTGAAAGCAGCTGGCATGGCGCTGAATGGGACCACATACTAAGAAAGCAGTTTCTTAGATTCCCTGGCAAGCAACGGCCTCCTGCCTGGCAATGAATTGGAAGTGGCCTGAGCAACCGCCCCCCCGAGTTGGGAGCAACCGCCCCCGAGTTGGCCCTTCACCAACGGCACATAAAGACCAGAGCAACTCTTCAGGGTGCGGACAAGCCAGAGAAGGCCTCGCCCTTTCTTCCCAGATCCACTGAGGTTTCGAAGCCGGAGGTCCCGGTCCCAGGCCTGTGTAGAAACTTTTTCACCCCAACCGGGCTTCCCTTTCCTGGGCCCAAGAGCCTCCCGCCCCTCGGAAGCAGAAGCACTTCACATCACCGTGCAGGCGCGGGTAAAGCTCCTCAGCAGAGGCGCCCAAAGAGCGCAGCCCCAGAGCGGAGGGAGGCGGCGGGAGCCCCGGTCAGTTTCCCCGCAAGCCCGTTTCTTCCCGCCGTTGCAGCTACCACTGCGAGTTGGGTTTTGGCCTGCCTTCCCCCTCCTCGGCCGCTTCCCACCTCAGAGAGTAAAATTCAGGACTTGGTTTTCTCCACGCCATCGATCACTTTGCCCTAGAAGGGGATGGAGACCCCAAAGGACAGCGAGTTCGTGGGAACAGCAGGCAACCCTGCGAAACGAGCAAGAGCCGAGGGCTCGCCGTCTGCGACCTGTTGGTTTGCAGCTGGCTTCCGCAGGTCCTCAGGTCCTTGGGTACCCGGCCTTCGGCTCCTTTTGCTGGGGCGCGAAAGGCAGCCCTCTGGCCGGGCTCGGCTTAAAGGAAAACAAAGCGAGGAAGCTTCTTAACGCAGCGGATTCATCCCTTGCTTTCCTCCGTGCGACCAGGGACTCTTTCTCGTGGGCTAGAAGCAGATGGCCTCCGAGGGCCCGCAAGAATAGAAGACCGAGGCGGCCTCTGTAAGCAGTTGGGAGACGCAAAAGGGCAGCGAGGACTGCAGTGAATTGTACTTCTTCGTGAGGGAGTTGCTTGTGCAATGTTCCACCTTGAAATACCGGAGAAGGCTGCGGCTGGGCGTCTCCATCAGGGCTGAGAAATCGGTCCTTTTTCACATGCAGGGGGATGCCAGGTCAACCCAAAGATATGCCCCGTACTCTCTCAGAGCAGCCCCCCGATCTGGTCTTGCCGCGGAATCCGATGTTTTAAGCTGGGGAAGAGGCCCCTTCCCCATTTTTACTCGAGCGATTGGTAGCACCATCCAGCCGTCGCTGTGCCCATTTCCCAGTCTCTGACTGGTTTATGATACTATGACTGGGTGACTCTATAAATCACTCATGTCGAAAGAACCCAAATTCCCCAAATCCTTCTCCAGAGCACCCTTCTATCTAGTCTATTGCAATCCAACGAAACAGAATTTACTTCCGAGTAAACTGGTATAAGACGTAGCCTGGCCACCTAGGATGGTGATTAATTTACTGTACATCAACAGCAATAAGAGAGAAAGCTCTGAGTCTTTATTAAAGTGATAGCCAATGCAGTCGTGTAGATGCAAACTACTAGAGTTTAATCTGTGGCTAGAAAATGCATGTAGTGTAATAATAATAGTGCAATAATAACTGCATTTAGCACAACCTGGATTTACCTGTTAAAAGCATAACAAAAGTGGAAGCCAATAAAAGTGAAAACAACATAAGTGCACCTCGAAAAGCTGAAGGTAGGAGGAGGCTGCTGGAAACTCACTTAAGGGAAGCAGGATTGAGTTATGGGCACATAAATCCAGAGAGATGGTCGCCATGAGCTCTATTTCGCGCGCTCTCCCAGCCCCCCCACCCGGGTGGTTGCAGCATTTACTGTGACTGACGGCCTATTTCTTCTTCGAAGAAGCAGCTCTTTTTTTTAGCTGGTCCGCTGGCGGGGATGGGTGCGAGAGTAAAGGCCATTGGATCGGATCCCTCCCGGCCCAATGTGAGGCCCACGCTTCACCCAAGCTGGTCGGGATAAGATTCCCAGCGAATAGGCAAGATTTAAGGCACATACAGTATCTCTAGATATCGACGACCATACCCACGTTCAATCAGTTCCAGAGCGAGAAAACTCGACCCTCAAAAGAGGCGGCAGATTTATGAACCACCAAGGGCGGGAGGGAGGAAGATGGGCAGGTGGAGGAGGGCTAAGAGAGAAGCATCCCACTTGCCGTCCTATTCATTAGAAACATTTGTGGAGTTAGAAGAGGGGTGGGTGGGAACTATAATCCCTTTATTCATATTAACCAATTAATGTCCTAAATAGTTGGAATGCAAGTAAGATGAGACTGCTTTTTGCTCCATCGTTCCCGCCTGGAATAAAAAAATTAAGTAACTTGTTGCATAAGAAAAATTCCGGGTTGGGAAGCCGACTCCTCGCAAAGTGGCGACTTGGATCGCAAGAAACCAAACAAGGCTTTTCAGGCAGCGGCCTCGCCGATCAGGAGAGCCTGTGACGCCTTCGGTGAAGTCTATTTTTCCCTCACCGCAAACCCAGGCGCCCATCACGATTCTGAAGGACTTCACTGGCAAGAAAGTGGGCCTGCCCCTTTATTTCTTTGGTTTTTGCGATAAAATAAAGAAAAGGCCACGCCTGGAGTCAGGGATGAGCTAGGATCAAAGGTAACAAACGAACGGGGAAAACATCTCTGGAGGCGAGAAAGGAGAAAAAAAAAGACACCAGCCGAACCGAAAAGGATCGCGCGTGCCTTCCCCTCCTCGGAAGAAGAGAAGAGAAGAGAAGAGAAGAGGAGAGAAGAGGAGAGGAGAGGAGAGGAGAAGAGAGGAGAGGAGAGGAGAGGAGAGGAGAGGAGAGGAGAGGAGAGGAGAGGAGAGGAGAAGAGAAGAGAAGAGAAGAGAAGAGAAGAGAAGAGAAGAGAAGAGAAGAGAAGAGAAGAGAAGAGAAGAGAAGAGAAGAGAAGAGAAGAGAAGAGAAGAGAAGAGAAGAGAAGAGAAGAGAAGATGCCTTGGCGAGATAGCAGCTCTGAGGCTCGAGCTGCGGCCGGTTAAGCGACAGCGTGTGTGGCATTGGGGGAAACCCGGCCGCGTCCATCAGGGCTTCATTACGTTTCCAATAGATAACATTTGCTTAACTCGGTCCCGAGATTACAGCGCGGCATAATAGCCCCTGAGCGAAGAGGGGGCTTTTTGTGTGGTCCTTCTGCGGGCCGCGAACTGAAACATTAGCTCTCCCTTCGCCGATCCATCCCCTCCTCATCCTTCTCTGAAGCCTACGGGGGATGGGGGGGGGCGTGTTAACAAACCCAGATTTTGTAGTTTGGGGAGACAAAGATCGGGAGGAGGAAAGGTGGGGGGAGAGAATCTGCCCCCCTCCCCACGTTTCTCACCCCCCGGGTTTTCGGCTTGATCTCCCGCAAAACGCAGCGTTCCTGAGCTGGCTGCGCGTTCAGAGCCCAAGGGGACTTGGAGCTCCGCCTGCCCTGGAGCAGGGTCCCTCTTCGGCGAGCTGCTTCGGAGTCTCATCAGACGGTCCGGGTTTGTCGTTCTCAGCATCTGCTTCGGGACCGGCCCTTTGGGCGGGAGCCCCTTTCTTTCCAGGGCCGCGGCCTCCAGCAGGCCAGCAAGGGCAGAGGCTGGAAGGGAAGGGCAGGGGCCGCCGCCGCCGCCGCCGAGCGGAGGAACGCCCCAGAGAAGTCCGGCTATAACAAACCCGGAGGTGCTGAACCGGCCCACCTTCCGGCTAAATCTCAGCCGCAGACTGTGCCACTCACCGCCGGGTGAAGAAGAGAGAGAACACCGCGGATTCCTTAACTGTCCGGGAAGAAGGCGCAACCAGGCGAGAAAGACCTCTAAAGGCAGCAGCACTTGCTTGGCCTTCAGCCTTGGTCCCCCCACCTCTCAAAACACACACCTCACACAAAGCCTAGCCAACTCGGTCATTTTTGGAAGAACTTGGAACAAATGACAACTTGGCGATTAGTTACTAAATGAAAGATCGGAATAGTTTTCTGAGTTTTTAGGAAATTTGGGAAATCATTTAGAAATCATTTTTTTTATATCTTTGAGGGGAGAGTCTGAGTTTTTAAAATACAGAGAGAGAGATTGGTTATTTGCTGCCAAGGCAGGAAGTCAGGTTGCCGCATTCTGAATCCTTAGGAAAACCAAACAATATTAATGCAGAGTTGCCAGGACTTTAAAAGTATCCACCATGACTTTTTGACAAATAAATTGCATTGCCTTCAAATTGAAACATTAACCCAGAGCAACCAGGTAACACATAACAAAAAATCTAGGTTAGAGTTTTAGAGACTGAGAAGAAGATTGATTGTAACAGTCTAGGAAAAGTAGATCCAAGCAAGGCAGCCAGATCCAAGGTTCTACCTGCGAGTCTTGTCAGAGATATTGTCAGAGGTATGGCAGCCCTTACGGTTATACCTAAAGTGAGTGGGTCATCAGGAGAGAGGAGTTAGCTTCCTATTTTTCTGCTAACCACCTGCTTTCTATAGCGCAATGAAGCTTTTAGTGAGATAATACAAAATGTTTCAGCAGAGCTCCCACATACCTGGCTATTAAAACTCTGAACAGTCATTGCAACTCTGTATGATGTATTTTTTTTTCTGGAAAAGAACACATGAAGCATGTATTTATATAAGTTTTTTTTCAAAAGAATATGCTGCTCTTTACAGTATATTATGGAACAGTATTCAAATATGCCTTAGAAATTAATAATGATTATTCTTCCTGAAGGTGGACATAACTAAGAATATGGTTTTAGCATTCCTTAAAATTTATATTTTATTTATATTTAATGTTTTTCTGAAATAGTCAAAATATCCTAGAGGTAGCCTGTGTCTAGGTATATGCAAACGCTTTAGGAAAAAAGTTTCTTTTGTCTGAACTGAAAATTATTTCAAAATTAATACATCAGACCAGTTACTAATTTAGCCTATAATTAGCAAGTTTTTTTTTAAAATTTAAAATTTTAAAATTTAAAAATTCTGTTTTAAGTGTTCATCAGCTTTCAAAATGCCACATCAGCTCAAAGTATTTTCTATACTTCCTTATATTTAAAAGCAATATAGTAAGTATTGAATGTTTGTCTGCACATTAAAGCAATCCTGTTTAATTGGGTTTTGTTTTTCTTATTTGGTTATGCATGCATGTTTCGATTCAAATATGAATACTGGGAAGTAGGCAGCTATCTGCATTATTTGTGTTATTTTTAAATACTAAACCCATAAGTGGGTGCCCCTCATCTATAATCTATGACATAGATTAGTGGGGGACACAGGCAAATGTTATCAGCTTGCCAAGTTCATTATATTCTGAAATCCTTGAAAGAATTTACATTCATTTGCTTGTCCTTAGAGAAGATTATAGCTTACAGCTACCAGACTTTATCCATCACTAAAAGAGCTCCTTGTTTTCTTTGGTTATTCCTTACCTTATTTGAGTTATTTCTTTAGGAAAAACTCAAAAATATTATTCTGTGTCTGCTGCGCTATAATGGTTTCTACCAGAGTAGATCGAGGAATGAGGTAGTTAAATATAAGGCTACTGGTTTTACAGTTAGGTACAAAGGAAGTCCCACTGATTTCAACTATGACCCTGTGGGATTACTGAAGACCAACTTCAGGAAAGAGAGAATTTACAACTTCATATCAAAGTTGCTAATCTCATGGAAATATTATAAACTTTCATCTGGATTAGGTTATGGCCTTGAAAACCATACCTCCTCTGAGAAAACATTTGGTGCTATTATTATTTTTGTTATTATTTTTATTCACCTGCCTAAATATTAGTAAAATTAGAACTACAAATACATGTTCACAGGGCGGAACACTAAAGACCTGAAGCCCTAAAGCCAACAGCGGGATTTATTTTCTTGAAAAATCATTTGCTTTATTTCCAGAAATATGTAAAAAAAACTTTTGCTTTTTTTTTTTTTAAAAATGGAAGGTACAATAAAACTTGTCAGTCCTCTTAACAGTAATCCTGATAAAGAATATGCATAAAATACAAATTGAAAAGACAAAAAAAGCCTTCCATTCATATATACCCCAGGTTAAAACGACAATGACAATCGCTTCTATGTAAACATTTTGATCTTCCCGTGCATAAAAAGTACGGGGAAAAAATGAGCTGCAAATGACGATCCCCTCAACATTTTTGCTGGATTCCCATGTCCTCCCACCCACCGCCTCCTCTCTTCCTGGGGGAAACCAGCGAGCTCTGCAACGCAAAGCAAATAAAACTTGTTTTTTCTTCTGAAAAGATATTTTAAAGGGGGAAAAAAAGGGATGGTGTCTGTTTTCAAAGCAGAGACCTGAGGACCGTTTCTCCGCCAACTGTCTCTGCAGCATCTAGAAATGGCTTTGCATAAATAGAGGTACGGAGGAAGAAGCAAACCGGAAGGCCAGAGACAAGCGAGGAAAAGGGCACAGAGAAACCAACCAGCGAGTCGATCTGTCCGGAAAGGTCTCTCCGCGTCGCTGCTCTCCAAAGCCGAAGGGAGACGAGGCTGGCGGGCCCAGGCAGCTAGCAGTTGGAAATCCGGGCCGCGCAGCTTTCCAGGCTGCCCAAGGCCGCCCCGTGGGGGGGCAGAGTTCCCAGTGAGGCGGCGGCGGCGGTGGCAGGAGAGGCCAGCGAGGGCGAAGGCGACGGCGAGGCCATTAAAGTTCGCGCCAGGACCGGCAGCCCTGCGGCCTGAGATCCGCAGCGGTTCCCCGCCCCGGGGCTCACGCCGCCCCCGATGATGCTCTCAATGGAGAACGGGGAGCGCGCCAAGGCCGAGGTGGTCTTGGTGGCAGCCGCGTGCAAAGAGGCGGCCAGCGACGGGCCCAGCTGGGCCGCGTAGCCGAAACTGGGAGTCCGGGCCAGCTCCGACGCCGACGCCGCTGCCGGGGGCAGGAGGGAAGGCGGGGCGGGCGGCAGGACGGGGCCCGACGCCGACGGCCGCCTCTCCTGAGGCTGGAAAGCGAAGAGGGTCGAGGGCGCGTGGTAAGGCTGGAGATGGAGGCCGTAGCCGCAGCTATAAGGACCGTAGGCGTAGGCGGGAGGCTGGCCGGGGTGCCCAGGCGGCGGCGGCGGCTGGGCGGCCGGCGGCGGCGGGTGAAGGAAGGCGGCGGGTTCGAGCCCGCGGAGGAGCAGGTCGGACGCCGGCAGCGGCTGCCGCTTGAAGCGCTTCCTGCGCCGCAGGAAGCTACCGTTGTCGAACATGTCGGCGGACTCCGGGTCCAGCGTCCAGTAGTTGCCCTTGCCCGGGTTGCCCGGCTCGCGGGGGATCTTGACGAAGCAGTCGTTGAGCGACAGGTTGTGGCGGATGGAGTTCTGCCAGGCCGGGAACTTCTCGCGGTAATAGGGGAAGCGGCCGCTGATGAACTCGCAGATCTCGCTCAGCGTCAGCCGCTTCTTGGGGCTCTGCAGGATGGCCATGGTGATGAGCGCGATGTACGAGTAGGGCGGCTTCACCAGGCTGCTCTTGCCGCTGCCGCCCGCCGCCCTGAAGGGCCCCGGCTGCGAGGGGGAGCCGGAGGACGAGGAGGAGGGAGAGGAGGGCGAGCCGGAGGCCGGGGACCCTGCCGGCGCCCGCCCCCCCGGGGACCTGGGCAGTGAGACGGCCTCGTCCTCCTCGTCGTCGTAGGGCCGCCGGGGAGGGGGCTCCTCCTCGTCGTCCTCGTCGCCGCCCCCCTCGTCCTCTCCCTCCCCGACCACATCGATGTCTGCCTCTTCGGCCAAGGCGGAGGCGGCGGCGGACATCTCCGCGCTCAGAGTCATCGCTTGGCACAGCCGGACATGGGCGCAGCGGGCGGGAGGCGGCGGGCAACTGCCCGCGGGAGGCGTCGGTCCCGGTCAGGGCCCCCCCCCCCCGGACGGCCGCGCGCGGGTTCGGGCCCCGCGCTCCTCCACCAGCCGCAGTTGGCTTGCCGGACTGCTGGGCTGACTTCTCCGGCGGGTGGGCGGGCCGGGAGCTTGCTCCCTTCCGTCGTTCCCCTCAGTCAGGAATGAACCCTACGGGGGGAAGCCGCCGCGACCCTTCTCGGGGAGGCTGGCAAAAGCAGCGGAGCCCGCGGAGGCGCTCGGCCAGGCTGAGGCCGTGCCCAAAGGGGATGGCCTTTTCTCCTCCCGCGGGCGGGCGGGGCGGGGAGCGGAGCGGAGAGTCACATGGCGCCAAACGTCAGCGCCACAACCGGGAAAAGATTCCTGAAAAAGAGCGGAGGGATGGGGGTTGGGGGCGGGGAGCGCGATCCGAGCCAGAAAGAAGGGAGGGGGGGGCGGGTGGCAAAACCGGAGCCTCATTCCGGGCATAAAAAGCCCCGCTGGGCACCTTGGGGTGGAGGGGGGGGGGGTCGGGTGCCCTCAGGAATTCCCCTTCCTCTGCCCTCCCCCTCCCCCCCCGCCAACCGGACTGTCCGGGCTGCTTCCCCGCTTCAGACTCTCCTTCGCCTTCCCCCTCCCTCTTGGACTGGGGGGGGGAATTGTTATTTTTCCCCCTCCCTTCTTAAACCGGAGGGCGCGAGAGAAAGCGCTTGGTGAATAAAAGCAGAGATCCGAACTTCAGCGTTGCCGCCGGCAGGTCCCCAAGTGGGAGAAAAGTCTGCAAGCGCTCCACGGAATCGAGCCAAAGAGGAACGGAGAGGGGGAGGGTCGCGCGATTGCGGGGCGGGGGGACGGGACACACGGGGGACCCGAAGAAATTCCCGCCAATCTTTTATGCGCTGGGAAGCAGAGCAATGAAAGCGGCTCGGGGTTTCGCCCGGCAAGGTCTGCAGAAGGCGGGTTGGTTGGGTAAACCTACCCAGCCGAGATTTAGTGAACTGTAATCCCGAAGTTTGTCAACCGGGAGCCGGTCCCCTTGTGCTCCGCGGGGCCTGCTTCGGTCGGGGACGTAGTAGGGTCTCTTTAAGGCAGCGTTTCCCAACCTTAGGAACTTGAAGATGCGTGGACTTCAACTCCCAGAATTCCCCAGCCAGCTATGCTGGCTGGGGAATTCTGGGAGTTGAAGTCCACGCATCTTCAAGTTCCTAAGGTTGGGAAACGCTGCTTTAAGGTTTACTTTTGCTCTCCAGCCTGGACCTTTTCCCAGGACTATCTCAGCTCAGACCACCCGAGGATACGATCCCTCGTGGGGACAAGCGGGCTGTCCTCGAAGCCCGGCTCCGTCGTTGGCAGCGCAGTAAATACGCCGAGCCTTTCCCGCTTCATCCAGATTAAAACAGGGAACTTTTTCATTGAAAGGCGAAGTGATTGAAAAACAGAACATGCCTGAAGCCGGTGGAGGTTTTTTGTTTTGTTTTTCTTTTTAAAAAATGATTGGGTAATGATCATTTAAATAGAGATGAGCCAACTTCTAAACTGTCCCGACCTTTGTTTCTGCTTTATTCTTCCCTTTTCCCCGCCCCAAACCCTCCGTTGGGAACAAATTAATTGGATAAAAGGATGAAAGGGCTGCGCATTTCCAATCCTAACAGCCCAGCGCGCTTACTCTCCTCAGAAGTGAGGTTTTATCCCCAGGTAAGAGAGCCCGAATCCTTCGGCAGTTTGACGCTCCGCGGCTGAAGACGGTCGCCGGGATGTCTGAAAGGCGAGGAGAAGGCCGGGGCTTCTGTGTTGCTGTCGCCAAGGCGCCGCCAGGCGGAGCGACCTACTTGCCGATCTCCACTGTCTCTTCGCTGACCCGTATTGTGTTAACGCCCTTTCGCTGGGACTGGGGGCCGGGAGGCTGCTTTGCTTCTTGCTCTCTCAGTGAATGGGTAGTTTATCAAATGGACATACTTAAAAAGCGCCCGGATTATTTAGGCGGTGAATTAAAAACGTGTAGAACTCTCTCTCTCTCTCTCCCTCTGTGTGTGTGTGTGTGTGAGAGAGAGAGAGAGAGAGAGAGAGAGAGAGAGACCTAATAAAGGCCAAAGGAGGCCAAAACATTTTTCTTTTTGTTCGTTATTATAGCGTGTGTGTTTGTGTGTGTGTATGGGTGGATGGATGTAGAGCCTGTCTGTGTGTAATTAATGACACTCAACCAGATCCAGAGCAAATTTATTTGGAAATGATTTCATGCTTTACAACTTCTCTTTCCCATTTCTCCTGTATATGTACTTACACATCTATGAAATCATTTACATACAGGTCATTAAATAAAAATCAGCAGCATTTAAGACTGGGTGACTGGAGAAATCACTCTGCCATTTTAAAAAGAAAAATAAATCCCATTTTCTCTAATAGTTTTCTAAATAAGAATTTCCCTGATGAAATTACACCAATAAGATCCCTTCCAGTATAATTGCCCTGCTTCTTACAGTATAAACAAGGATTTCGAAATTAAGAAACATGCAACTCTTATGCTTTGATCTTAAATATATTAGAAAGAAAATTCTAATTTTAGTAATATATTTTAATTATATATTTAATACTTTATTTAACTCAATTTAGTCCAATTGGCAAATAAAAATCAATCTGATTCATAGACATATAATAATTATATTAATTAACTATATCCATTAATATGCCTAAAATAAGGCAACTTGCACATTAATAATGCTTCTTTATCCCATCTGTTTGGAAGTCAAATTTATTTTCTTGGGATTTACTGCCAAATAGATGTATAAAAAATTGCAGCCTAAAGGTAATTCCATTTAGTTCAATATATTTCTAAATTGCTCTAGTAAACTATACTACCATGAATTATTTTTTTATCTAGCCAAGCCTTAAAGATTAACAAAAAGCAAGTGATCTTGTTAAAAACCAGTGGGCACACAAATTCCCTCCATAGTTTCTCCATAGATAGCAAGTTCTATCACTTAACTTTTGAACAAGGAACCTATCCTCCCAGGAACCACAGTTACAACCAAAAATGAATAAGGATTTGAAAAAAATTGTTAGAAATCAGTGCTTATTTAAATTTTTGAAGTTTCTGATAATGCCAGATTCTACTATCATGTGCACTGTTTTAATTATATTTATTTCAGTTTTCTTCTATTTCAGAAAATTTCAGTTGGCATATTTCCCCAGAAATAAGACTTAATTTCTAAGGAATTGCATATATCTTTTTCCCCCCTGAAGAATATGCCTAAATGGGGGAAATTTCCAGAGAGATCAGGTATTTAGTTGGCTTTGGGAAAGAGAGAGGGGGCAGATATAGAAAGGATACAACATTTATTAAATCTACGTGGCTCAGGTGGATCGCTTCCATCAGATGCACAGCGGACTGGAGGTGTCAGACCTGTTAATTCTGACTGGGAAGCGCTGTTCCTAGGTTGAGGTCACCCGGAAAGGACCAGAAATGTAACTAATCACCGCTTTTATTCACTAACGAGAGAAACGGAGATCCTGTGAGACGCCGGAAGAATGGATTCGTTAGAGTTTATATATAGCCGTCCAACATTCCCGTTTCAGTCCGTTTCCATTCCTCTCTTCGACGGTTTGGGGTGGGGAGTTAATGCCTGAGTGTTCTGGTCACAAAATAAGACTTTATTTAAGTGGAACCCGTGGAAAAGGAAGAAGCGGGAGAAGCGATCGATTCTGAATGAATGTATTGGAGTGACTCGCGTGTTAGAAAGCCAGATAATCTTCTGACCCGGACGCCGGCTTTCTCCCAGGCTGCGGCAGTAAAAGAGAAGAAGCGCCTCAGGAGAGCCACGACTGAAAAGTTCCCCGGCCGTCGTCGGTCCAACCGTGGAGACAGAAGGGACTGCTTAGGTCAGACACGAAACAGTTGCCCAAGTCGGCTATCTGTAGATCTAGGAAGGTTAACTGCCTCTTCCTCCGGACAGCTGTGAATCGCCCTGCGGGACGAACAGAAGCTCCCAAGCTGCGTCCCCCCCCCCCCCAGCAATGGAGAGGAAGGATCCCTTCTCTTCCCAGTGAACGACGGCCGCCTTCTTCAGAATCTCACCGCGGAAAAACGGGGCACTCTCAGTCCCATAGTCTGGCGAGGGAAAGGTAGCAGTGGAGCAATGTTCTGGTGTCGTGCACGCCTCCGCTCGTCTTCGGGCAGCAAACATCTTCAACCAGGCCGGTCGAATGACTGTGCTCACTGGGCATTGTGCGGGCTGCAATCTAGCTTTCTGGAGGGCGCCAGGTTGCAGAAGGCCGTCGAGGTGGCTGCCTCCTAGGCAGCTTCTTCCTCCTCAGTCCCGGAGAGTCGCCGGAGTGACTTCGTAGAGGAATGACGCCACCTAGCGGCCACCCGATCAGAAGCTTGTAGCGCTTCAGAGACTATTTTAAGCTGGCTGGATGTGTTCTCCGCGCTGACGGAATGCCGTTGCGCCCCCCCCCCCCCGCGCCCCTAGTTTGATTGATTGATTGATTTATATACCGCCCTTCTCCCGAGGGACTCAGGGCGGTGTACAGGGCAATTAAAATATAACATACAAAAGTTAAAAATAGATTAAATTAAATTTAGCCCCAAACAAAATAAATTATGAAATTTAAAACCCCAATCCCTCAGTCCAGGCTGGCAAGCTCGAATAACCAGGTTTTCAGGTCACGGCGAAAAGAGCGAAGGTCGGGAGCCATCCGGAGCTCTGGGGTTGCAAAGACTGCTTCTTCTTCAAGGTAAACTAGGCTTTCCCCAATCACCTGCCCCATCGAGTTGGAGAAAAGTTTGCAGACTCATTGTGCTCCGGCTTTGGATCCCAACTCTTGTCATTCCCATCGTTCAGCACGATCAGGATCGTCCTACTAGGTGCATTTTTAAAACGGACAAACTCAGAGGAAGCAAGTTTCAGAAAAGTAGAGAGTTACGACTCGTGAGACGGTTGGGAGGATCGTTTCAACCATAGGCTGGGTTTTAGTAATGTATTTTGTTCTTCTGCTGGAGATAGTGGTATTATTCAAAGGTTGAAATAGCTTGACCAAGCCTTCGTTGCTGGGCACTTATGAAAGAGGTTCCCCAAGCAACTCAAGATTAATTGTAGCTGTCTTTTTTTGCAATGAGCTATAATATGTTGGGCCATCTTACTAGGGCTGTTCTTCATCGCTGTTGAAGCACTATCTACAGGAGACGCTACATTGGGATCCTGGCAAAGGATCTGTATACATATACTGCAGACAGGTGCTACTTGCATGTCCCCAAAACATTTTGGACATTAACTTTAAAGCCCAACACAGTTGTATGGTCTGCCCATCCACAAAACTTTATAAGCCTGAAATGTTCTCCTTAGTGCTACTCTCCATTCTCCTCTGTTTTGGGTCATTATGGTCACCTGACCTCCCTTCAAAAATATTTGATAGGTTTTTGGGTTTTTTTACATCATGAAGTTGCTTTGGATACACTGGAATAAGGAGGAGAGTACTTGTGTTAATTCTGGAATACAAAGGAAATTCAGTCTGTCTCACTCATGTCTGGAGACAAGATTATGGCAAGTTCATCACAACACAGCAGGAGAAAAAGGCTGCTTACGCTGATATTTTCAGTTTTAGAGAAAGTCTTTGACAATTTGAATTGGATTTGTTTGTTTACAGTTCTGAAATATATAAACCTTGGCTATAAATTTATTAAATGGGCAAGTTCAATTTATATTTCTCAGAAAAAACAAATAATTGTTAATGGAGAACTAACCAATCCTTGTATGATTTCAAAAGGGACAAGACAAGGATGTCCTGTATTTCCACTTTTGCTTATTTTAGTTCTTGAAGTACTAAATAGAGACATAAGATGAAAGAGTTATGGGAGTTAAGTTTTTAAAAAAACTTATAAGAGCATTTGCGGATGTTAATTCTGAAAGATCCATTAGAGGGAGTAGAAACATAAATGGGAAAATTAAAGGACTTTGGTTTTAAGATTTATAATCAGAAAACAAGGATGATAACAAAAATATGAAAATAGAAAACCAAATAGATTGATGAGGCAAAGTGATTTTAAGATTGAAGAAAAAAGTAAAATGCGTGGGTATTACTATGACAAATATGAATTGGATGTTATTTCAAAATATATTAAGATATGAAATAAAATTAAGAAATACATATTGAGATGGGAAGAATTAAAATTATTGGTGTTGGGGGGATCTTTGTCATAAAAATGAATGTTTTGCCAAGAATGGTGTTTTTGTTTCAGACAGTGCCTATTTTGACAACTGATGTTCCATTCAAACAATGGCAAAAAGATATATCTCAATTTATAAGGCAAGGAAAAAAACATGAGTTAAATATAAAGTGTAAAAAGATTCAAAGGAAAGAGAAGAACTGAGTTTACTGGATTTGAAATTGTATTTTGCTGCTTGTTGGATGAACGAATGAATGTTGCTGAGAAGCAAGAGATTTTTTTACAGTTAGAACACCATGAGTGGCATGTATATTTATGGTACAATAAGGTTAAAATTAATGTGGACTTTAAAATCATTTTTACATGTGCCGTATTGAGAATATGGAGTAGATATAAACCTGACTCATGCTCAAAAAACGGTTTACGGATCTCAGTTCAAGTAGTTTTTCACAGAAGATAAACAGACAAGGACAAATGGTCGGAGTACTGGGAATTATTGGAAAACCACCAAAGGGAATTTAAAATCAAAAGAGCAATTAACAGCAGAAGAATATAGTTTTCATTGGTTTTCCCATGTAATTATCAGATTGATTCAAAATGGACAGAATGACCCATGGCATGGAGCAACATAAGACAGAATGTGAAGTACAGTTGTATACTGATAATGAACGTGCAATTGCTAAAATGTATACACTTTTGCTGAAATTTGAAACAGAGGAAAAACAGATTAAAGAATGTATGATAAAGTGGGCTAAGGATTTTGGTTATAATATATAGATGGATCAATGTGAAAATCTGTGATTAAAAGGGTTGAAAGTTACGTGTTATGATCCCAAACAGAATTTTTATAAAATAATGTATTGTTGATACATGATGCCAGAGAAGCTCTTTAAAGTGTATAAAAACACTTTAAATGTATGTTAGAAATATGAACAAGAAGAAGGGACAATTCATCATGTTTGGTGGACATGTAAAAAAGATTTAAAAATTGGTTTCAAAAATATAGTTTGATGCAGAGGATTTTAAAGATTCAATTGAAGTGAAAGTTTTCCCTTTTAGAACTACAGTAAACAGTTAGAAAAAATACCATTGTGATTTAAGGCTTTGATGATTAGACAGGACAAATTATAGAATAGTATTATGAAGGGACTTTAGAGAGAGAGAGACATTAAAATAATTGTTGTGGATTATTAATATTGATCTCGCACAGTCAGCCAGATGTTCAGACTGGGTTTGGCATTTTTGTCTACTTATCGCATCCTTACCAAAGACCTGGGATAGGCAGTTGTGGATGTTTGATGGTGTTACAGATATCATGGCGGTATGGAAGCTTTTCCCAGTAAAGCCGCTTTTCGCAATTGACTGATGGTGAATTTGTCAATGCCAATGGTGTTCAAGTGGTGCTCAAGTTGTTTTGCGATTGCACTCAAGGTACCTGTTACTATTGGTACTACCTTTGCTTATTTTTGCCACAGTTTTTCAATTCCTATTTATAGGTCTTTGTATTTTGCTATCTTCTCGAGTTCTTTCTCTTCTCTTCTGCTAACTCCAGGCACTGCCACATCCACTATCCAGACTTGTCTTTCTTATTGACAATTGTTAACATTAAGAAAACCAAGATCATGGCATCCGGCCTCTCAATTCCTGGCAAATAGATGGGGAAGAAATGGAGGTAGTGACAGATTTTATTTTCCTGGGCTCCAAGATCACTGCAGATGGGGATTGTAGCCAAGAAATTAAAAGACACTTGCTCCTGGGGAGGAAAGCAATGGCAAATCTAGACAGCACACTAAAGAGCAGAGATCACCCTGTCAACAAAAGTGCATATAGTCAAGGCTATGTTCTTCCCAGCTGCAATGTATGGCAGTGAAAGTTGGACCATATGAAAGGCTGAGCGCCAAAGAATTGAGGCCTTTGAACTATGGTGCTGGAGAAGACTCCTGCGAGTCCCTTGGACTGCAAGGCAATCAAACCGGTCAGTCCTAGAGGAGATCAACCCTGACTGCTCTTTAGAAGGCCAGATCCTGAAGTTGAAACTCAAATACTTTGGCCACCTAATGAGAAGGAAGGACTCACTGGAGAAGAGCCTAATGCTGGGAAAGATTGAGGGCAATAGAAGAAGGGGACAACAGAGAATGAGGTGGCTGGATGGAGTCACTGAAGCAGTAGGCGTGAGCTTAAATGGATTCCAGAAGATGGTAGAGGACAGGAAGGCCTGGAGGAACATTGTCCATGGGGTTGCGATGGGTCGGACACGACTTCACAGCTAACAACAACAAAGTTATGTGGCAGGTGCCTGTCTGTTTGAATTCTAAAGTCTCAGAGCAATTTAATGTCTTCATTTTCTATTACTTTCTCTATTTTTATTATTGTTATTAACATAAGGCATTACATTGGCCAGGAGACTACAATGCAATTGCATGGTAGTAGTTTAGATGCCTGTTTACCAGCTCTGTCAGGTACACCCTTGTGCACTTCCCATGGTGCACCACAACAAGACGAGTCGGTTTCACACCAGAAAGAAAAACAAGTGGCTCTTCCTGCAGCATCATCCAAGGCCCCTCCCTTCCTGGAGCCGTCTCACAAACAGCCGTCACAACCAGGAAGGTTCAGAGGACAGGAATCTGACTACTGGCACAGAACACCAGCTTGTCTCCTCATTAAATGGTACCTATTCATCTACTCGCATAGATTATGCTTTCAAACTGTTAGGTGGACAGAACCTGAGGTGAATGATGGAAGCTGCTAGGACCTGAACCCCTGGAGCAGAAACCATCTCCAGTATCCTATTTTCTCTTACTTTCCTGTTGTTTTGAAAACTTTTTTTCCTTCCCTTTCTTGCTTTCTGTTTGCTGTTTCTTTTTCTTTTCTCTCTCTTAACTTTATATTAGTTTGTATTAGTTTTTATCTTCTTTTTTAGGTTTAGGTTTAGGTTTTATTAAATTTTTATACCACCCTTCTCCCGAAGGACTCAGGGCGGTGAACAGGGCAAATCATAAAACTACAAAAATACAAAAGTTAAAAAAGAATTAAATTATTGCCCAAAGTAAAAACAATAAAATATATATAAATATTAAAACCCTAAGTAACTCCCCATCAGGCCAGGCCAGCTTGTTCAAATAAATGGCTTCAATAAGCCTGATGCTAATGTTTATGATGATGCTAATGTTTATGATGATAATGCGAAAATATTCTCCAAGATATTTGCAAGAGTTATCTTTAAATGTGAAATCTAGGCAGCTCTTTGCAGATAAGATTACCTTTAGGATTCTAGTAGTTTACCATAAGCGTAAACCATAGCTTTACTGCCTATGATGGGGTCCAGAAATACACTGACCTGAAATAAATATTCTGCCTCAATCTCAATTTTGAAGGGGTTCTTGAGACAGATTTCTCTGCCTTAGCTGTACGAAATCAAAAACCTGTCCAAAGTGAAAATGGGAAGCTATTTACTGTGTTGCAATAATTTTTTCCCCAAATCCCAATTTAAAGCAATAAAGCCAAACAGTGAAACAACAATGCTTTGAAGTTTTATTGGTTTGTGACCGTGTGTTCTTAAGAAGACAAAATTTATATGCAAATAAGCATTTTTATTAAACTATTTACATACATCATCTTTCTGCTTACCTTATTAGGAACCACACATAATTATTTGTGCGTGTTTGCTTCTATCTCTAAAAACACTTATTTTAAAAATCAAGAGATTTGTTTTTAATGTGTATATAGCCTGTGCTTCATATCACTTATTTTCTTTCCCACAAGTACCTTTTCTGCTTGACAATTGCTACTAACTTATTCAGTGGAGCACCTTAAATATGGCTTTGGTTATGGTTGCTAATGTTTTCTGATACAGGGTTCTGCAACATTCATTCCCATTGAAATTATCCTCCTTCCATCCTCTGGATTTTACCTTTCTTCTTGTGCAGAAATGGATGGGTGTGTGTGTCTATTTCAGAAGGTCTACTCCTTATTACTTGCTCTTATGCATCAAGACTTCCTTGAAACAGTGGGTGGGCAAATCATTTATTAAAAGTATTTTTTAAGTAAGGGTCACTTTTCTATCATTGAAGCTTACAACTCACTCTATTTCTATATTGTCCCAATCTCACCCTGCCTGTGGAAATCCACTTTGTTAATTCACCTGGCTGTCAGCAGCTTGTGGCATTTTGGTGCTAGCCATATATATGTTTAAATTAATTTTGACTCTTGCTAGATTCTTGTGCATTCACTGTGCTCACCTGAAATGTGATTCTGATTTTACAGTAACTGATGTTTATGCTACTGATAGTTTTTAATGGTTGCAAACTTCTTCAGTTGGGTTGTTCGGACAATAATATCACCATTACTGGATTGTTGGATGAGCAGGCACAAAAACAGCCAGGGAAATGATTGAAACCTGGGAAACAGGCCCCTTGTCAGTCAGCAGGAGTACTGATTTACCACCAGCCTATCAAGGCAAGGATTGGGCAGCACAAGCAAATGACAACTAATGACTTAAAAGCCAGCCATCAACACACCCCAATCAACATCTAAAAAGCCACTTACAACAGGCATTATAAATAGCACACACAGAACAGCACACACTCTGCTAGAGATGAATTCACTGAAGATAAGCTCCAGCATGAGTCCAAAAGCTCAGAAAACAAAACCTCTGGTTCCGGTGACCGATCCAGCAACAGTATCCTGGGACACCTATATTCACTTCATTCATGAATAATATCACAGTCACCACCAAACCAATAACATACCCATTTTCAGCAGCCAGCATGGCCATTTATAAAAGCCTCATTTCCATCTTAGTCGGCAACAGAGCAAAAGAATTCTCAGTCCTCAGTTCTCCAGCCATCACTCCTCTTCTGGAAAAATTGAAAAGAAAACCAGGGAGTTACACTTGTCTTAACTTCCTTATTTACTGGACCATCTGGATTCAGAATTTATACTTGTGTTAAGACAGCTACTGTGATTTTTTCAGCAAATCAAGGTTCAAGCAGATCATGACTTAACATAATGCATTTGCTCAATCAGTCATGTTTGTTATCTTTCTGTTTGTCCCTCACACACAAATACATTGTACCCCCAGTATGGGCACACACAGTTCCAGAATGTATTAATTGCTCCTCTCAGTTTAGCTTTAAGTACTCATCCCTATTTAAATTGCATTCCTTCCATTTCAATTGGTATTTCAATAGGATTGGAAAAGAAAGGCTGATGCAAGCAAGGCTGCGATGCCACGTCATTTAAGTGCTGGACAGACAATGTGCTTAGTGCAGGTCAGTTGGAAGGAATGACAGTGATTTAGCCTTTGGGCATCCATTTCAGAATGGAGGAAATTGAAATCCTACTGGTGGAAATAATTTGACAGTGGTCATACCAGGGGAGGATTTCTAGGCATAGTCATAGTACTGACTGGCTAACTGCATTGCTAGAGCTGTAATATCTGGATTGTAAAAATCCAAACACCCCACTAGACTAGATGCTAGCAAAGAAAGATGGAAAATTCTAATATTTTGCTGCCATCTTGTGGCTCTTTAGAGTTTTGCAGCTTAGACCTAGGATGGGCCAGAAAGAATACTGTATGTAGCCTGAAGCTGTCACAATGGAGTCTAAAAATGCAGCTCTTTCCCCCTCTATCTTTCAATCTCAAACTGCAGTTTCTTGGTTTTCTTTCACACAGATTGTAATCGCACTCCATGCTGGGAGGCAAGAATTCAGTTGCCTTCTCATTGGTTTTCTTATTCAGAATATTCCCCAATGATCTTGAATAAATGGCCCTTGGGGTTGCAAATAACTTAAAAGGGTTATTCTGCAATAACCCAATTAGGCTTGCAAAAGGGGAGCACTGTCTTTGTACCTCAGCTTGCTTCCATAAGTCCATGGTGGGCAACTGAAACCTAAGAAATTTGTGATACACAAATTAGATTTTTCAAAGTAAGTATAGCAAATGGCATGCTGAACCAGTGAAATTCTTGTTTCTATGTTGGAAGCTGGTAGATGGAAGTATAGGCATTTGTAACTATAGTGTTGCCAAACATGATTAGTGGCATCAAGATACAAAGTCTGCCCTGCCATACTTGTATTACTGATGTCACAATTATATATGGAAGGAACAGACTGTGTATTGCAACGTACATTCTGTCACTTTCTCCCCCTGTAGATACCTTTTGGGGGATCATACGTTGTTGTATTTTTATTTTTTAAAAATTACTTTTCTTTTTGTTTTTTTGTTTACTTTTGATTTTTGCCCTATCTTTATTTACTTTTCTGTTTGGGTTATTTCTTAGTGATAGCTTTTCCCCCCAAATTCTCACTGATGTTTCTCCAAAGTAGAATACATCTGCAGACGTAGGCAGTTGCCCTGTGATGTACTGAAAAATGCTTATCATTCACTTACCTGTTGGTCTGGGGCCCCAATGGGGAAAAGCACAGTGGAGGTGGTGATCCAATAACAACAGATCCCACCTGCCTTCCTTTCCACCACCCCAGCCCATGTGTTTTTAGATTTTAATCTTTGGTTTTAATTTGTTTTAATGCAGACATATTTTTAATCACTGTAAGCCACCCAGTTACCTTATGGTAAGATGGGTAGTCAGTACATTTTATAAATAATAATAAATGTTTTTATTGGTTTTAGTGGGACTTTGACATAATGTAATTCTTTTTTAATATTTGTACATATATATATATATATATATATATATATATATATATATATATATATATATATAGGTAAAGGTAAAGGTAAAGGTTCCCCCGCACATGCGTGCTAGTCGTTTCCGACTCTAGGGGCCAGTGCTCATCTCCGTTTCAAAGCCGAAGAGCCAGCGCTTGTCCGAGGACATCTCCGTGGTCATGTGGCCGGCATGACTAGACGCCAAAGGCTCACGGAACGCTGTTACCTTCCCACCGGAGTGGTCCCTATTTTTCTACTTGCATTTTTACGTGCTTTCGAACTGCTAGGTTGGCAGAAGCTGGGACGAGTAACAGGCGCTCACTCTGTTACGCGGCACTCGGGATTCGACCCGCCAAACTGCCGACCTTCCGATCGACAAGCTCAGCGTCCTAACCCACTGAGCCACCGCGTCCCATATATATATATATATATAAAATATATATATATATATATATATATATAAATATATATATATATATATATATAAAACATTATATATATATATATATATATATATATATATATATATATATATATATATATATATATATATATAAAACATATATATATATATATATATATATATATATATATATATATAAAACATATATATATATAAATATATATATATATATATATATATATATATATATATAAAACATATATATATATATATATATATATATATATATATATATATATATATATATATATATATATATATATATATATATATATATATATATATATATATATATATATATATATATATATATATATATATATATATATTGTAGAAAGAACATGACTAGCCTAAAGTATTATATACCTAAAGTCACCAAGGAAAAACACTGGTGTATAGTGAACAAAAGGGACTCCACCTGTTATTCCAGTCAGACATTAGATCAGCATGTAGATTCAGAACAATGTTGGAAAAAACAACTTGTTAACTTTAAGATGTGTGAACCTGTCCTGGCTGAAGGAAAGAGATTGCTGGATTTCACTTGAAACAGGCAGAATTAACTCCACAGATGAATCATAAAAATTACTTTATTCAACAGGCATCCTCAAGTCAATAACTTACAGTTATAGCAGAGGTTCTTCTGGAATGCAGATTGTAATTGGGAGCCATCACGTAGGTAAAAGGATAATAGATTTCTCCATTATAATTGAGCTCCCAAGAAGACTGGGCACCTAAACAGGATATCCCATAATAAAAATACAAGTCCCTCCCAGTGGCTAGTTAAGACACAGATCTGACCAACAACTAAACTACATTTCCCAAAAGGCCATCTCTTAAGGAGACAACTTTTTAACCCATAAAATACTACTTGCTCCAACAGCACAGAACCCATGCTGGCTGGGGAATTCTGGGAGTTGAAAAAACACTGGTTTACAGTGACTGCTATAGCTGATTGTGCTCAATCTCACTCCACACAAAGCTTTATTATGTTTCAGCAAGTGCAGGATCTGCTTTCTTTCGGATCAACCAAATCTCTAAGGAAGGACTAGTCTCTTGGTTCCTAGCTCGGTGCCTTAACCACTAAACCAGGGGTAGGCAACCTCGGCTCTTTTATGACTCATGGACTTCAACTCTCAGAATTCCTGAGCCAGCATAGCTGGCTCAGGAATTCTGGGAGTTGAAGTCCATGAGTCATAAAAGAGCCGAGGTTGCCTACCCCTGCACTAAACCAAACTGGCTCTTACCCTGCACAATGCTTACACCTCGGATCAAAACGAGACCCCTCTAAGAGGATCAGCAACTGGAATTATCCTTCCACCTGCAAGCACGCTACAACTCCCAGCCAGCGGAGGAAGCGTAATGGGATAGAAGACTGGGCTGCAGCCTCCACACGCGCCAGAATCCAGCGGTGAAATGGAATTGGAAGCTGCAAAGGTAGGGGCTTAGTACGCATGCGCAGAGTCCGGGTTGTGTCGCTGCCGCTGCCTGTTTTCCTTTCCGGCCGCCATCTTGGTCTCCTCCGCGTGCGGCTCCCGGGGTCGGCGCTTCCCTCCTGCGGCTTTTCCTGCTCGCCTGTCGGGATCCGGCCGTTTCGTCCCGCAAAGGTACGGCAAGACCCCAGAGGAAAAGCGGGAGAGGGGGCCAAAAGCCGCCGGTGGCAGTCGAGATCCGTTTCGGGGACACCCCCCCCCGCTTTGGGCCTCTTCAGTCGGGAAGCAGCCTCAGGTCTGAGCGCCGAGTGAATCCCGGTGCAGCCTCCCGGAAGTGGCCGCCTGATTTGCTGCAGTTTCTCGTGGGCCGAGCCGAGCCGAGCGGGGCCGGGCTGGTTTGAGCGTCCTCTTTAATCCCGCCAGCACCGAAACGGTGCGGCTCTCTGCCCGTCTAATCCTCCCCTTTGCCTTTTTCCTCCCCTTAGATGAAAGAAACGATCATGAATCAAGAAAAATTAGCTAAACTCCAGGCCCAAGTGCGCATCGGTGGGAAGGTAAGGCAAAGGCGGGCTACTTCTTCCTATTCCTCGCCTCTCTCTTAACCTCGCGTGGAACTACCGTCCTTGGGTAGCCATGTTGTGGGCTTGCCGTGCCGGCTTGGCCCGTAAAGGCCTCTTCTGGCTTTCATCTTGCTCTCACGATTTAAATCTTTTCCATTAATTGTTCGTATAAGTCAGGGGTCGGCAACCTCGGCTCTTTTATGACTCGTGGACTTCAACTCCCAGAATTCCTGAGCCAGCGTAGCTGGCTCAGGAATTCTGGGAGTTGAAGTCCACGAGTCATAAAAGAGCCGAGGTTGCCGACCCCTGGTATAAGTCATGGCTTTGTAACTGGTCTGGAGGGGTAAGTTGCAAGTTGGAATATTATGTGGGTCAACATATTTGCAGAAGGTGCTTTAGATAAGCCTGATTTTTATGTGATTAAATTGTTATATAGGTAAACAAATCATAGGAGATGAGAAGGGAGTGTTCAAACTGACAGTGAGCCCATACGTGAATTTTAGAAAGCTAAGTGAGATTAAATCTGGTTAATACTTGAGTGTTAAGACTACCAGAAAACAGCAGAGTTGAAGGCTGGGCTATAAAGTTGAAAAAATATGCCAGCCCACCATTTTCACATTGTTGTACTAAAACTCTAATTATAAAGAGTCATATTTGAGTTGAGGAACCATGTTTGAGGGCTGTTCTTTTAACTTGCATAGCCATTAAATTCATTGGATAATAAAAAGGGAAAGGAACTAAGGGCCCTTTCTGTTTTGGAGAAAAGCTATGTACAGTTGGAAACAATGGAATGTGCTTATATCTTCATTGATTTAACAAATAATCAGATTTGCTAATTGTTCTGTTCTAAAAATTGTTACATTCTCCATACTGTATTTAAACTTTGCATGCTGATAAAAAGGGATGGTTGGCCAGAGAATGCTGCCCTTTTTCTTTCATGTTTGAAAACATATAACCACAATAATTAGTATCTGATAAGTATGCTTTTAGGGACGTGGTGGCTCAGTGGGTTAGGATGCTGAGCTTGTCAATCAGAAGGTCGGCAGTTTGGCGGGTCAAATCCCAAGTGCCGCGTAGCAGAGTGAGCGCCTGTTACTCATCCCAGCTTCTGCCAACCTAGCAGTTCGAAAGCACGTAAAAATGCAAGTAGAAAAATAGGGACCACTACGGTAGGAAGGTAACAGCGTTCTGTGCGCCTTTGGCGTCTAGTCATGCCGGCCACATGAACACGGAGACGTCCTTGGACAAGCGCTCGCTCTTCGGTTTTGAAACGGAGATGAGCACCGGCCCCTAGAGTCGGAAACGACTAGCACACATGTGCGGGGGAACCTTTACCTTTACCTAAGTATGCTTTTATTCTAGCAATTTATGAAAATAACATGATAAAGATAATTTGCTAACAATAAATCATGTGCTAAACATATATATTGAAAGTTGATAAATTAAGCAGACTTAGACTCGTCCAGTGGAAGTTCCCTGACATACTAGGGCTGTAGGATGAAAAGTATAGAAACATCTTGGAAGAAGGCAGTAATGCACCACATACAATTACCAAGAAAATGTTTTGGACATTTTTTGAGGACATCAAGAGTTGGATTTTAGTTAACAGAGGCTTGACCTTTTTATGCTACATGTTCCTAAATTAAAGATTCAACAAATTCATTAGGACTTAACTTTTCCATTAGGCTGATTGCTATAATGGAATGTAGTCCTGTGGCCACTTATTTATAAGAAAGCCTTTAAATTATATAGTACTCTTGCATATGGGATTCTGTCAAAGTTTAAACATGGCCTGTTTAATGTATATTTAAGGTATATTGTACCTTTCTGATATGGACAGTATTAGATTCAGTTTGCATAAGAAATGTATCCTTAATTAAGGGTGGAGTCTGGAATTTCAGGTCCCAGCTTGTTTACAGCTGGAACATATAATTTTCATCATATACGCTAAATAGTTATTAAGTAGCATAAAGCAGTATAGGTTTTAGACTGAAAATAATGACTAAGACGTCTTAGCCTGTGAATTTAGTTGATTTAATTGAATTAACTTTTTCATACATTTTCAGAATATGATATGGAACTTAAGGTGTTGGGTTCATACTGTTAGCCATGAAAGTTAATTGAGTAGCATTCCAGTCATTATCTTTCAGTCCAGTTTATCCCTCATGGTCATTACTGTGCATAAAATTAGAGGATAAATTGCTATATTTGTCACTTTATCCTGGTTGATTAATGGGTGCCCCCCATTTGTTCAGCACTTCAGAATTGCTTAGCTACAATTTACTGCATATACAAGCAGTTATGCACAAACAAATACGTGGAAATCATTTCCATGAAGAAAAACTAGTATGATTCAAAAAGAGGACTGTCTTAAAACATTGAGTCATTATTCTACAGTCATTTAGACTTAAAATACAGTTCTAATATGTTTTATATTTTTTCTCTTTTTTGTTCATTCCTCATTACTTGTGGCTCTTACCGTGATTTCTGGAACATCTTGAACTCCTCACCACATTTCGCTCACAATTCTCTCTTCCAAAGAAAGAGAACTGTGCAAATGGGCTTTTTTTGGTTTGCTTTATTGTAATATTAAATAAGTCACACCTACTAGTAATAAAAGACTGATGGGTGCTTTCATATCTGCTTTCATTTTCTTCACAGATGCTTTGTATGTTTGTCCATGAAAATTGAATTACTTAGATTAAAGAAAACAGGGTATAAAGCCCCAAAAAGTATTGTAACAATGTTTCAAATCTACCAGAAGTTATTGAGCTCTTTAGGTAAATATATATGTGCTGCTAATGTTTGTGTTAATTCTCTGAAAAATATATTTTCAGCATTTGAAATAGCTTATTTGGCTAATATCATATATAGGTCTGTTTTTAGCTAATTTTTGTTGAACTTGCTTCATTCCTGTTTATCAGTGGAGTTGCTTAGCTTTTGCAGAAAGAAAATAGTGCTTAATGCATCCAGAGATAGAATTAGGCTGCCTGACCTGCGTAAGTGTTTAAAGACAACATTTTGAAGAGATTTTAAAATGTACTCTTTCTCTGTAGGGTACTGCTCGTAGAAAGAAGAAGGTAGTTCACAGAACAGCTACAGCAGATGACAAGAAACTTCAGTTTTCCTTAAAGAAATTGGGTGTAAATAACATATCTGGGATTGAAGAGGTAACATCCTTTTTCTTTCAGTGTTTGACAAAATGCTGCTTTTAAGAAAATGGAGTTAGTAGGAAATGGGTAAAATAGAGCTCACTCATATAAAAAACGTATTAGTATATTTAATAGAATTTTTTCTTGTATTATAGGTCAACATGTTCACCAACCAAGGCACTGTAATTCACTTCAACAACCCTAAAGTTCAAGCTTCACTAGCTGCTAACACTTTTACAATCACAGGCCATGCTGAGACAAAGCAGCTGACTGAAATGCTGCCTAGCATCCTAAATCAGCTTGGCGCTGATAGTCTGACAAGTTTGAGGAGACTGGCAGAAGCTCTACCAAAACAATGTAAGCAAAAGCCCACTGATACTTAAGAATGAAAATTCTGGGAAGGGTTTTAAAGCATTTCTATTAAGTATCTAGATAGGCTTGCAGTCTTTCTGAAAAAAGCTGCTAAATTTGGGATTCCATTGGAATGGATTCTTAATTAGAACTTAATATATTGGTTCATGATTTTCACTTAATGTCCACATAGAACAGGGTGGTGTGATAAATAGAAATTCTTTTTGACAAATGTATAAAAGATCTGTGTTTAAAACTATATTCCGGATTATGAGTTGTGGAGAGAAGACTTGAGACCAGTTTTTTTATATAATTATAATAGATCAGGCTGGGGCCACAAAGACTTCACAATAGGTGTAGAGTTGGTGCTGCAGGAATTATGGTAGCATAAGAACTGATAAAAATCAGGTTTTTGTTTGGAGGAATTGGGCTTTTAAAAATAAAAGATACATCAATTCTAGTAGATAATAGGATTATTATTTTTCTTATTCCACTAAAAGAAAACCTTATTGTGTGATATAAATCAAAGCAAGAGGGCACAAATAAGCTGGAGGTTCACATTCCCCACAAGTGTAAACTGCATCTTCATGCTTGTAATAGGCAAAAATTGTTTTGTGGTGGCTTAGTAATTAGGCCTGGAGGAACGTTGTCCATGGGGTCGCAATGGGTCGGACATGACTTCGCAGCAAACAACAACAACAACAACAAAGTAATTAGAAAAATGATTCAGTGTGTCATGCAAAAATATTGCTGGAATTTAGGTAATTCATATGTTTTTCATGTCCTCTTCCAAAGGGTGGAACCAGGAAGAGGGCTGATAGCTCTGTTCCTCTATTGCAGACATGTCAAACCTGTGATGTCATGTGACGTCGCACAACATATTGGAGCTTTTTCCCCATTGCCAGCAGTTTCCTAGTGACGCATCTGGCCTGTGGGCTGGCAGTTTGACACCCCTGCTCTATTGATAAGATTTTTTTTAATGAATTGAGAAAAGTGCAAGTACATTTTTTCTTAGTTCCTGAACAAAAGAGAGGAACCTAACATGTTCCGTTGACTTAATTAGTATGAATAGCCAGATTTTTCGGCATACAAAGAAACTGGTTAAATAAGTATATCTGGTCTACCTTTCCAAGTCTGGAAGAACAAGATAGAAATTGATTGAATAATAATACAAGTTACTCTCTCAAATACAACATTGAATTCAGAAGTGCTTTTGTATTTTACCTTGAGAGCAGTCTGAATATTTTTTTTTCTAGTTTGAAATAATGTTGGACTGATTCTTTCTTATTTTATTACATGCAATTTTGGGCTCATTCTTGCCTAAAAGCAAACTATATATGTGTGAAATCTGACTATTTTGGACAATAGCAGACAATAAAATTCTAGATATACTTTGCGTGGACTATTCCTGTATTAAATATATTACATTCACAAATTCTATGTATCTGGAAGTGCCATTGAGTTCAGTAGGACTTATTCCAAAGTAAGTGAATAAGAGACATTGTGATGGCAGGTTAAAATATTAGACAAGGGATGCTTCATCCATGTCTTAATATGTGATTTCAGCTGTGGATGGAAAAGCACCTCTTGCTACTGGAGAAGATGATGATGATGAAGTTCCAGGTAAGAGTTGTTAGCCTCATTTCTTATTTTTAAGGACAGGATTTGAACAAATTTGAAAATGTTGTGTTCTTGCCGTTTTAGACGGCAGTATTTTTTTTTGGCCCATTTTTTATTATGTCCAGAAAAGGGGAATATGGATTAGACCTCTGGTGTATACAGATAACCCTCATCTTACAACAGACGTTGAGACCAGAATTTTCACTGCCAAATGATGCAGTTGCAAAGTGCAAAGTCCCCTGTCTTGTGATTCTTAGGCACAACAGTTCTAGCATTTCTGGTTGCTGCTGTTAAGGGTATCGTCATGGCTTGTCAAGCAAGGACATCACACTTCCTGTCAGCTTTCCCATTGACTTCGCTTGTTGGAAACTGGCAAAGGAAGTCACAGATGGCAACCACATGATCATGGAACTCTGTGACACAATTGTGAACAAGCAGTGAATGCTTGGTTGAAGTTGCATGATTGTGGAGACATTGCAACAGCTGAAACTTAAGGACAGGCCCCTTGTTCAGTGCCGTTAAAACTTTGAACGGTCACCGAATGAATGGACTGAAGGACTGTAATTGGTTAAAAATTGTTGCATTACAATGCATTGCTTTTCTAAGATTGAGTAAATATATGAGGTATAGTTGTATAGTTATGCATGAAGCTTTAATACTTAATGCCCCTTGACAGATATACAATTCTAAAATGTTTTAGATGTTAGCATAAGCATTGAAAATAACACTGGACTTTTTTTCCACTTAAAAAAAAACTTATTCCATTTTTTTTTCTTTGCAGATCTCGTGGAGAACTTTGATGAGGCTTCCAAAAATGAAGCAAATTGAATTGTCATGTTCAGTAAAACTTGAAAATTATGTGGAGCTGCTATTTTATACTGTGACTTTTATTTGTAATATTTTGTACTGATCTTAGTCTTAAGATCTGTAATATTTGGAAACTTGGTTCAATGCAGCTCTCTTCAGTTATTGTTAATGCACAATGCAAATGGGCTGGAAGTACACAAAATGGAAAAGTACTAAGTCCAAAAGCTAATAAAGACTAAACCTTTAGGCAAATACTTGATTGGTATTTTTTGTATATAATTAAAATAGTTACTTGTGATAATGGTGGGAAATGAAGGTTCTTGGCTTTAAATCTTACTTTGATAAGATCTTCCAGAGCTACTTTTTTTTTGCATTACCTATTATAATGATTTATGCCAACTAGTACCATTAGAAGCTGTTCTGGTTTCCACTTTGCTTTTACTTTTAATGCAGCAGTTTGTTAACAAAGCACCAAATGAGTATATGTTGTCTTGAATAATTAGATCATTAGCAGCAGAATTGTGTTATTTCCGTCTTGATGCAAAGAATACTGAATTTGAAACAATTATTTAGACATTACTATCTCACTAAAAGTACAGTAGACATAAAACAAAGTTCATACGTGAACAGTTCAGGACTGGAAGTTGTCTCTTGGTTGAATGAATCTTGATTTTTAGATAAAATAACAGTTGTAATTCCTCAGCTGTACTGGTGCTTGGACAAAAGATTGGTGTAGGAATCTGTATTTCAGTCCTTAGAGCAGAGAAGGGCTTTTGTTATAAGTTACCTATTTAAAAAAGGTAGGCACAGGCAAGATGAATCATTTGACATCTGTGCTATGCTCTAAAATGACATGTAAATAAGCGTTCTTTTTTAGAGATAGTAATTAGTCCATGGCTACGTAGTCCACCTTAGATACTATTTGTATGAAAGATCACCAGGAAAACCCAGAACTTGGAGGCTGCATGGAAAAGTTGAAACAATTTCCTGGAAGGTCATGGCAAAATAGTTTCATATTGCCAGTAATGAAGTAATGGACCAATCCTTCTATTTACCTTAATTATAATGCAAAAAAGCAATTAATGCATGTAGTATAGAGCAGAGGCCCCCAACCTTTGGACACCAGGGACCGGTTCCGTGGAGAGGTTTTTCTGTGGACCAGAAGGGGTTGGTTTCATGTGCATCCTGCAGATGGGGCTTTGCTTGTTTGCACGGACCGGTGCTGGTCCATGAACCAGGGGTTGGGTACCCCTGGAAAAGAGCATCCCCCCATTTTTAACAAGAATATGCTTCTTAAAAATTGACTACTGTAGATAAATTCTTAAGATTGCAGTCTAACTGGGAAGTTTTTACAATAGGAAAGCATCCAACAGTGCCATTTACTAATTACTACAAATATGAATAGTGGCAGGAATTGCATCTATTTTACCAAATAGCTGTAACTGTTGGTGCTGTCTAGCTGCTTTCAGTAAAACTCCCAGGGCCAGAACTGCAGTTTTCAACACGCTATTGCAGAAGACAAATTATCAACATGACTCATTTATGTATTTTTATTTACATGGTAATGAATACTGTGTGCAAATGGTTTGCCGACATCTTTAACAATTTCAGTGATCTACAGGAAAAAACTGATAACTTCTATACTATTTAATGGTGAAATTGAAGTATGGAATAACAGCAACATGTAGCTTGCTGCTAGTTATAAATACTGAGATAAAGCTCTTTCTAAAAATACAATACAAGACATTTTAAAAGATCATGATAGACAACAGTTCAAAAACACAATTTGTACTTTATATAAAACAACACTCCCAAAACAGTTTAAAATGTAAATTTCCTTTCAAGTCACAATTCTATAAAATCAAAACAGTATTTTATCTCAAAAGGCTTGAGAATATAATAACACATAGCATATTAAATACACATTGAGAGGTACACACATTTTGAGCTACCTAAAAAATAATTAGCAGAATCTAAAGGATTCTCTTTGGCTAGTAAGATTCTCATAGTAGGCGAATCTGTCATATATTAAGTATTGCACAATTTCCCCACAGCAGTTTAGAGGCATATGCCTGTATTTTCAATGGAACATGTTTACCTCATACTTTTTAGAGTTTTTATGTGAGAAGTAACAATTCCATATAATATGAAATAAAAATAATCTGGATAGTATCAATGCATGGATGGCAAATTTGTTATAATCCAGAGTAATTTCATTTAGTGGTCAGTATTTTTATAACATTCCTAAAACAGAAGACTTTGAACAAGCACTACAATAAGATACATTTATTTTAGGTGGCTCTTAATTAAAACACCAATATTTTTAATTGTAATAGTGTGTTAATGTTAACAATTTTTTCAGTCATTCCAGGTTATAGCTTTAGCCAGCTATATTTTTGTTTTTGTGTATATATTATTTCTCTATCCAGTTCAAATACTTAATCCACATTAGAAAATCATGTTAAACCAGTATATTAAAATAGCGGCAATGAAATAAAACAAGCTATTTGCATAAAAAGTCTGTTCTAAGATTTTAGAAGTCAGTTGTAAACATAAAAAACCCCACCTATTTTAAACAGCAAAGAACTGACTGTTGTCTACACATGAAAATAAATAGCTACATGAACTACACATAGTTGGCACCAACTGAATCAAAATATATTGGATTAATACAGTCTGAAAAACTATCTTGCTATCAACTTGAAATGTATAAAATAAATCATACATCAGCATGGGATATAATTTTGTATATTGTCATAATTTCTTTTTTCAAGTGCATACATGAAATAGAAAAAAGGATAAGTGAATTTTAAACATCTATGAACATCACTCAAATGAAAATGGTTCACCTAAAATATTACTCAAAAGAAAAAAAAACCAATGGCTTGAATAAATCCCAGAAAATTTTCCTGAACTCAGCTTTCAAGTGCTGTCATTATTACCCATTCTTTTATCTAAACAATGAAACAGAAATTCTAATGTCATCGACCGTACTATGAAATAATGGAACAATAAACCAGCACTATGGTACAGGAAAAATTTGCTGGGACAAAAGGGAGTCTCTTCTACTTACAATCAACTGCTAAATATGCATGCCACTAACCATTTCAAGCACATTTGGTAAGTAGTAAGAATGAAGAATAGACTAAGTTACCAATCAAAAAATACTTTTATACTGATCAGTATTCAAATGAAGTCCATTTCTTCTTTTATTCCACAGCTATATTATTCCTTGATATTTTGAAGGAGTGTTAATAAATGAGTTTCGATAACCTGTTGAACTGAAATAGAGGAAAACATCGTTAGTATTCAATCTTTAAACTGGGGACTCTTCTAAAAGCACTGAAAGATGTGAGGACTACAGTGAGATTTTGTAATAAGTTATGTATGCATTATGCACACACCTATCAGTTTCCAATAACAATTGACTACACTTGTGAAGAAAAAGAACCAAGTTATACCCAGTAATACACTTAATTCTGAGTGGCTATGTTTAGCGATGTTGGGGGAAAAGTTTAGAATCCCTGATGCGACAAGATACCAGATTTACTATCCTTCACCTCTATATGGGAAAAATAAGGATTGCTGTTTGGGTGCATTGTTAGGACTAATGATTGTTCCCAAGCCAATGCATTGATGACATAGCTATAAGCAGATACACGTGTGCCTTATGCAGTCACACATCTGATGGGTTTTTTAGATTAAGCAAGTCCCACTTGTGTCATCTCTTGAACATGCTGTACTACACACATGTCAAACACAAGGACCGGGGGCCGGATCCCGCCCGTGAAGTGGTTCCATGTGGCCCGCGAAGCCATCCTGGAAACAGTGAGGGAACAGCCCCCACTGCCTTGGCCCTGGCCCAGAGACCCTCCTTCTGCCAGAGACCCTCAGATCTGTCCCACTCCTGCCCAGGCCCCCATAGGCACGCTTGATGTGAACGATGTAGAGATGGCCACGCCCACCCAGTAGGCCATACGCACTCTAGTCACGCCCACCCAGTAGGCTACGCCCACCCTGGCCATACCCACCCGGCCCCCTGAGGGCAACCACAATGCTGATGCGGCCCTCAATGAAATTGAGTTTGACACCCCTGCTGTACTACAACCAGGTATAGGTGAAAAGTTTAGTTCTCATTGTCCTCCCCCTCCCTTTCTTTTCTTTTCTTTTTTACAAACAAAACAGCAATTTACAACATTTGGAAACAAAAAGATTTTTATCTTGACATTAAAAGGGAATTGAGGCACATAATATTTATCTTTGCTTAGCTATGTAAATAGTGAAGAATGTTGTTCTTTAGAGAAGCAGCAAGAAACACTTGGGAGGGCTTCTGATTTAACCAGGTCATGGTTCTAAAATGCCTACTCCAGGGGTAGGCAACCTCGTCTCTTTTATGACTCATGGACTTCAACTCCCAGAATTCCCGAGTCAGCTATTCAAGTGCTATTTGAAGTCCATGAGTCATAAAAGAGCCGAGGTTGCCTATCCCTGCTCTAGCCTATTCACATACTGATGACAAAACCTATTAAGTGGTTCAACTAGAGTCCGAAGTCAATGCCTTTTGTTTCTTCCCCTCACTTTCATCACATTTTTTTTGTTTTCACTTTTTCTACTCATCCCATACTATGTGTGTTTTCACATTTTATGTTATAAATGAATAAAACTAATTAATAATTAATAAATAATAATAATAATAATAATAATAATAATAATAATAATAATAATGATGTGGTTAAACTAATCAATTGACAGTAAAAAGGATTGCAACAGCATGTTAAAAAGTGCTTGAATTCTCACCACTACGATGGCCCAAGGCTACAGCAAGATCCATAGAATTATATCCAGAATCGGTTTCTACAGTTGGATCAGCACCATGTTCTATTTAAAATAAAATGACATTTAGGAGTATCTGCATGCACTGTTAATCTCATTGGTTAATCTAAAAGTTCCCAAACTTTCTTGCTCCACAATGTTCCTATGTTGTTCCAGTGAGGAACACACTAACAGTTCCATTTATTTAGCAAAATACCCCATACTATCCCTGTGAGTTCACTGCCACAGCACACAGTCTGAGCACTAAAGGTTTTATTTGTATTTATAATAATTACCTAAGAGTATTTTGACACATTTCACATGATTCCCATGAACAGCATAGAGCAAGGGTGTACCACCATTCTGAGGGGAAAAAAAATATTATTTTTGCACAGCTCAATGATAAAAACATTAGCCCCAAAACTTTAGTTTATTAGCAAAGCGTATCATATAGGCCCAATTAATCCTTTTTTTAATCAAATCATGTCTATAAAGCAACAGAAAGATATTTCTTTGTGTGACATAGACTTTAGCTTGCACTCGCTAGTTATGTGGCTTTCCTGTAACTGGGCTGCAACTCGGCCTGTTGACCAGAATACTGCAGGAAGCATTTGGGTGTCATGGCCACAAGGAGTAGGGAAGGAACTACAAGCCACAAGGAGTTGCCCTCAGGTCCCGGGACAATAACAAGAGGAAAGTGCTTGGGAATCAACCCTGAATAATACAGTCAAAGAAAATAAAAGTCAAATATGTTTATACAATGCAATTTACCATATCAGCTATTCACAAAACAAAGAGTATCATATAAAGATCAGAAACTGAAACAAGGACAGTCATCCTTTATGCTCTACTAGGGGCTTATCTAGTGCTGTGATATGTTCCCAAGCCTCCGTCTGTGAGAGAGACGGAGTTTTAAAATATGATAATAAGAGATAGATAGTTTTAAAATATGATAATAAGAGATAGATAGATAGATAGATAGATAGATAGATAGATAGACAGACAGACAGACAGACAGACAGACAGACAGACAGAATAAGTTCACAATGTTACATATGGCACCTGCACTCCCACAGAGAAACTTACCCAGTCATATTCATTTACGTCAACTCCACAATCCAGTAGCATCTTCACAATGTCTGTATATCCTTTACTACATGCTAATGACAGTGCACTCTCTCGACCTTTCCCCAAGATTTGTGGGTCTGCACCCTGTCAGGAAAAACAGCATTGGTTTCATTTACCAGATCATTCATGTGTGCAACCCCTAGGTTAATCAAATGGTCTCCTAAGTCCAAGGATCAAACCCCCATTATAACATATAGTCATTTGCTACTTTAAAATGAGTACAACATCTCTAAACAGCCAAGGAATAATTTGCTTGAATGAGCCACCCTTTCTTCTTATGCATAACTCGCCCTCTATTGCAGTTTAAAGTAATTGCTTCTTAAATCTGGCTCTTCAGACAATTTTTATTTATAATAACCTTTATGTTCCTAAAGAATAATCACATATCTTCACTTATTATTATTTCCCACTATCCCTCTTTTAGAACAGGAATGCAAAACAATATTTTAAGTACCGATGAATCTATCATTTAGTATGATTCTGGGTAAAAGGTTCTTTATTGCTCATATGAAAGTATAGGACGTATAGAAATAGAGAAATGGACAATTAACAAACTGGACAGGAAATTATTTTAATAAATGGAAAAATACTTAACAGGAGACTAATGCAGTACCATTTATAACTGCAAATTTAAACAATTTAAGGTCTACTGATGTTACCTACTTGCCTTAAAGAGATTGACCCCCACAAAAGGCTGAAGGTCCTAAATCTTTGTTTCCCAGACGGCCTCTAAGTCTTTACACTGTTATACCACCATCTGTTTTGGAGCAGCAGTTTGACAGTTTCTGCTGCCACCATCTATCGTGGTAAGAACAGCTCTGGCCATGATAACAAACAGCTTGCAAATTATTTCATTCAAAAGAAAATCAAAAGAAAATCTACCATTGTGGACAGGTAACAAAGCATTCCTACAAGTTAAGTATCCTCTGCCCAAAATATTACAGACCAGAAGGAGAGGGTTGAAAATATTACAGATCATCAGAAAATTCTAAAGGAAAAAAATCCTTCTTTATATGTATAGCCTAATATATGGATGAACACTGAAATTAAACATTATATTATATAATTTGCACCAAAATATAAAGAAATATAGAATACAAAAAGTAATTTTTAAAGAATCCCTAATTCAAATCCCTAGTTATATGTTTTACATATGTCTATAGCAAGCAAAAGTTTTCTGAATGAAATGGTCCTCTTATTCAATTTCCTGCACTTCTCCAGCTGCTTGGAGATCCAAAAATTGATCACAGGATGCTGAGGAAGATAGAAATGCTATTTTACACCCAGCTTATTTCTATAAACTTCTTTTTGGCTTCAGAAAAAGCTAAACATTTACTATACCCAGTAGAAGAAGCTAGAAAACCTTGCTCTATACTAGACAAGGAGACCATTTTTTCTCATAAGGATGTGGCTTGTGAATCTGAAGTCTGGCACGTAGGCTACATTCCCAACACCTGCATACTCATTTCTCAGTTTTTATATTTTCTGTTAGTACTGATACAACTTCTTTAAACTTTATTTAACAATTTATGTTCAAGATGGAAAGAAACATACGTTTGTAGCATCACTAGACATGTATAAAATACAATACAGTTTCACTTACATTTTGGAGTAGAAATTCTACTACTGCGATTTGCCCATGAGCTGCAGCCCACATTAGAGGAGTAAAACCTTCTTCATCCATATGATTGATAACATTTTCTGTTTGACAAAACACACAGGTCAACTATCTTGCCACTTATTCTGCCCCCAAATTACCCAAACTGCTGCCAAAACCTGCATCCCGTTCATTGTATTTTGGGGGGTTGCAATATACACTCGCCAGCTACATTTGGCCCATGATTCAACGACGTCTAAGGTACATAATCAGTTTGACATGTTAAAAACAGCTTTTTCTGTTTTTCTTTTTAGTTTAAATAAATTATGAATTAGATAAAAATCTTTTCTTATATATTCCTACAGTAGTTTTATACCACAAAAAAAATCTTGGTGAAAGTAAAAATATAAACATTCTAAAACAGGGGTGTCAAACTGCCGGCCCACGGGCCAGAGCATCACGGAGAAACCGCGCCCATCCCATTTTCGGCAATGGGAAAAAGTTCCGATACGTCGCGCGATGTCACATGACATCGCGAGTTTGACATGCCTGTTCTAAAACATTCATTATTAGTTGTTTACATTCACCAAATGGTCGTCAGAAAAATGCACAGATTGATTTTAAAGGTAAGAAACAATTATTGATGACAACACTGTAATTTAAGCAATGTTATAGAACCGTGGTGGCGAACCTATGGCACACATGCCACAGGTGGCATGCAGAGCCCTGTGGGCACATGCGCCGTCGCCCCTGTCGTAGGCCTTCAGCTGGGTTTTATAAAACCTTTTCGCTTTAGGCCTCTGCCGCCATGGGCAAAAAAAAAGTTTCAATCAATCAATCAATTTCAACTTCTCGCGGGAAAAAAAAGGATCTCACAAAGTTGGAATTGATTGATTGAACTTTTTAGTCCCACCCAGTCTGCCGTTACCATCGCAGCTATGTCCACCCAATGGGCCACGCCCACCCAATGGGCCACGCCCACCCAGCACCCGACAATACATAAGTGGGTTTTGGGTTGCAGTTTGGGCACTCAGTTTCTAAAAGGTTTGCCATCACTGTTATGGAAAATACTATCAGAACTGAACAATAATGCCATGAGAAGCAGCTTGTACAATACAGGCAAAACTTTTTTATTAGGAGCATGTTCTCTTGCTCATGTCATATGATTCATCAAAATTACAGGATACCTTGGATAATAATTTCATAGTATTACAGAAAAGGTTTGCTAATAAATACATTTTCCCAAAGAAAAAATGTAGAAGCCCCATAACCCTAGTCTATCTACTGCTTTTAAGTCTTTTGCTTTTGCAATACTGACACGTAATTATAAGTACGTATCAGTATTTGTATCAATGCTGATATAAAATGATTTGACACGATTAATTGGATGAAAATGGCTTCAAACTTATTTCAAAGTAACTGGAGAAAAAGAATGGGTGCAAGGAAGAAATGGAAACTTTCTTTAAAAAAGAGCCCCAGCACAGACCCCATCTAGCACCATATTATCTCTGCCAAAAGACCCACAAAACTCCAGAGATCAATTCTTACCTTGTTCTATGCGTGTAGCTAAGTACAACATTTCCCCCTGAGCTGCCAGCTGGTGAACAGACAGAGCTGCAAAGGCAACAACAGAAAACGATATAACAATTCAGTGAATAAATCAAATTCTGTGGATAACCAGGAATAATACCAAGGCCACATAAATTAGGTTTATACTACATACTGTACCAAAATATGGTTTGTCTTTACCTACATCTATTATACAAATCACTCAGGTTTACACACTGAATTATAACCAAGCCTCACCAATTCACATGTTGGTCTGGTTATGAAGCCAGCCACAGGGGTTGGGTACTGGCAGAAGGACATGTATTAAGGAAGTGAGAGCTTCACTTCAATGATCTTTCAGTTATAAAGCAACATGGCTGTATCTTTCATGATTAAAGCACTTGTGTGGAATTCTTGATGCCCTCCAAGTTTGGTTGTTTGCTTGCAGATATATCATTATCTAACTAGATAGCATCAATGCTAGTGGGGTGGGGTTTCCATTTATAGACAGTAGTTTGCACTGCCACTGTTGATGAAGATATAATCTTCCTGGTAGTTGGTTAATTACGGTTTTGTTTTCTGCTTGTCTGGAATTAATCCCTACTTATCTGAGTGTTGGCTACTAAACAGGATATTTCTGGTCTTTTTGTTTCCTTCCTAGCTTTCTTCTTTTCTCTTTTGAATGGTCTGTAAATGTGATTTATCTTTACAGATAGTCCTCAGTTTATGACTGTAATGGAGCCTGCCCATTATGGTCATAAGTTGTGATGATTATAAAATGACTTAATCACATGACCAACCTGATTTTACAGCCTTTTTGCTGCAGTTGTTAAGTTAAACAATGGTTCACTATTGCTTGGTTTTGCCAAAAACTGGAAGTGCTGGTTTTTGGCAAAACTAAAATGTGGTCATATGACTGTGGGGAGCTGCAAATGGCCACAAATGCAGCCACATTGCCAAATGCCTGAAATTCTGTCACATGACTGCTCTGTGTGTGTGTGTGTGTGTGTGTGTGAGAGAGAGAGAGAGAGAGAGAGAACTGGAATTTTGAATATAGATTACGAATACCATGATTTCTTGAAAATAAGCCCTAGATTTTTACACATGTGCCCAATATAAGTCCTACCACAAAAATAAACCCTACTTAAGACCCCGCCCACTCCATTGCACGTGGTTGCACGAGGTGGGGTGAGGCAAGCGGGTAAAAATCAAACTAGGGCGGGGATAGGGTGGTGGTGGAGCTGCCCCACATGTCCTGCACCCACTTAGGACAGTTGCAGCCATGCCTCCCATGCCTTGACATCTGCCTTACCTCGCTGGCCCACTTCTTTTGCAGCCGCTCACTACCGCTCGCTTGCATCACACCAGCCTCCATTTCGCCATCAGAGGCCTTCAGGAAAAGACTCTGCAGCCGAGAAATGAGTTTTGGAAGGGCCTCTGACGGCAAAATAGAAGCTGGGGGGCATCATGCATGTCAATCCAGAGCTCGTTTCTCGGCTGTAGAGGGCTTTCCTGAAGGCCTATGATGGTGAAAACGAAGCCGGGGATGACACGCGTGAGAGGCCACAAAAGAAGTGGGCCGGCGAGGAAGGTGTTGGGGCATGGGAAACCTGGCTGCAACTATCCTAAGGTAAGTGGGTAGGACATCCCTGGTGCCTTTTTTGGAGGCAAAAAGAAGACCAGGTCTCATTTTGGGGGAAACATCGTATTCCCAAGGTAGGTCCATCATAACCAAACAGTCACTAAGCAACTGGTTGTAAGGTGAGGACTACCTATATGGGTCTACTGATGCCTGATTGTCTGAATGTCAGTGTAAAGGAATTACCTAGTGATTTTGAATTTAGCTTGGTTTAGGATGCTCAGTTTCTCAGTTAAAACTATGGTCAAGTCTGTTCATGCATTGGAGATTTAATTTATACTTAGATGGTAGCAATGGATATCCTCTGCCAGTCTTCTGCTTACTTGTCCTGTATAATGCTAGTTACAGTTCTTACACTGTATGTTGTAGGACTTCTGTTTTTCTTCCTTGGACTACTCGGTCTTTTGGTTTACTTAAGATGTTTTAAAGGCTTACATATATTCTCTTCAATTGGTAAAGCACTTCTCTGGATCTGTGGTACAAAACAGCCATAGCAGCTTGAAGGCTCTTGAGGACTTCTGTATCAATATGAATTTCTGGGACTGTTCCCAAACTTATTCTTTCTACAGAGAAACACGTACAGTTTACAAGCAAAGGTGTTGTAGAGACTTCATTTCCTCTGTGTTTGTTAGTTAAGGTAGTTGACTGCTTGATAGGTGAAAAATGCTTAGTAGTTGATGGAGTATAGACGTGCCTCACTTGAATCCCAGGAGAAGGAGAAGTGCGGATATTGCATTCAGCTAGATAAAAAAAATAAAGCAATCATATAACAATATTTTATTGTACAAAAGAATGTAGTTGTTTTATGCTTTATTCAGATAACATCAGTTCTTAAGAAACAGCATCAAAAGACAGAGCTTATCCTGTGCTCAACATTTGCAGTTAGGAGGAATCATGTAAAATGCTAAATAAATCACAGATTCACCCAGCTGAATGCAAAAGAGTATTTAGGCAATATTCCTAACCTGCTAAAATATTTTTGGATGCTGGCTTGCCACGATATTCTAAATACCTGACTGAAGGGAACATTTAGTCAGGATTCTGGCCAGAGTATGGGACAAAGACGGCATTGATCACATTCTTGGATGACCTATAGTGTGAGTGGGATGGGGGCAGACCATCCATCCTTAACCTTTCAGCTGTTTTCAGTAGTACCAGTCATGGTCTTCTTCTTGACCTGCTCTGGGAATTAGGGGTGGGTGCATTGTGCTGGGTTGGTTCCCGTCCTTCCTCAGGGGTAGGTTTCAGTTGTTAATAAAAAGGGAGAGGGCCAACCCTCAGTCTCTTCTTGTGAGATGCTTCAGGGCTTGGATCTTTCTCCTCTCTTGTTTATAACGTACATGAAACCACTGGGATGAAATGGTTTGATCAGTTTGGGATGAAATATGACCAGTATGACTGGGACCGCAAGTGTATATAGGGACCTGTTTTGTAGCTAATGTAATCATTATAATAATCCTTTATTCTGAGCTGCCATGCATTACTTTCATTGTTTTTAATTAAATTTTGTTTCCCCACCCAGAGCGAGATGGACAACCATATGAAATAAATATTACTCTATGTAGTATTTTGATTGGACTGATCCAATCATAATAGAAAATAAAAGGACCTTTTATTTTTATACCTGAGTTATTGTTTATATGTCTGAGACCAAATATTAAGTAAATCCATAAACATGGAAATTTCAGTCCACTTTACATATAAGAATGGTGGAACAATGACAAATTTTCCACAAAAGTGGAAAATAGGAGGAAGAAGTACTAGATATAATTGCTGTCTTGAGTTTATAAAAAGTTTTAATTACTGGTATGTGTACATTTATTTATATGAGATAAATAAATACATACCAGTAATGAAAACAGAAAAAATGCTGGGTTACATAAGATGGAATTTCAAACCAAATTTAAGTCTATTCTTTATAAGAAAAATGTACAGTGATCAAATGCACCCATCTATTCATTTGCTTTGGTAGCATTATCCTTGAAGAAAAAATTAAAAACTGACCTTTAAATAATACTGAAGCGACTTCAAGATCAGAGTTCACTTGATCTTGAATATTTTTGCTATCCTCTTCATTCAATGACTTGACAAATCGAGAACACACATTCATATCAAACCTATTGGGCAAAATGAATTTCATTCCCATGGCAACACTCTGAGGCGCTCCTTCTTCCACACTGGACTCAAGGTGATGTTCAACTTTAATATCTGGCATATGAGACAGGCTAAAGGTGCCAGCACAATCTTCCACAATTAGCTGGGTATCAGCATCTAGATTGGTTGAGGACTCCATGATCTGAATTTCAATTATGTAATTTGTTTCTCAAGGTATTTGATGTATTCTCTTTTTCAGTATCAAGTGTTTGTGATTTCTAATAATCTATAGTTGGAAACAAAATATCAGTAAATTAAAACATTGTGACACTAACTCAGTTTACAGTGCAAAAAGTAGCAATCATCGCTATAAAAAACTAATTAATTCTGAATAGTGCAGAAAATCCCAAAATAGGCTCTAAAATTTCTATACTAAGCTCTACTCAAATCAGATTTCTACTATGTTACAGGGGAATCAGCCCCAGATAGGAGGTCTTAAAAATTGAGAAGGACCTCTTTTCATAAACAGTGACTGATGATCTCACATAAGAGTTTCCAACATATTAAACATCGGTGGCAGAGGTGACTTCTCTTTGCCAGCGTCACTGCTGTAGCATTACAGGTTTCACCAAATGCAGGGCTTAATGGGTTAACGCCTCCCAAACATGACATTTATTTCAATAAAAAGTAAATTTAAATTCCATCTTTTTACAAAAAAACATATAAACAAAGGCAGCTTATAGAACATACATTTCATAACAGCACTTAAGACTTACATACCGCTTCACAGTGCTTTCCAGACCTCTCTAAGCGGTTTTACAGAGTCAGCCGATTGTCCCCAACGGTCTGGGTCCTCATCTTATCTCACTCTATTTTCCTTTATTCAGGAAGACTACCTATACCAGGGGTAGGCAACCTCGGCTCTTTTATGACTCATGGACTTCAACTCCCAGAATTCCTGAGCCAGCTAAGCTGGCTCAGGAATTCTGGGAGTTGAAGTCCATGAGTCATAAAAGAGCCGAGGTTGCCTTGTTGTTGTTGTTAGTTGCGAAGTCGTGTCCGACCCATCGCGACCCTATGGACAATGTTCCTCCAGGCTTTCCTGTCCTCTACCATCTTCTGGAGTCCATTTAAGCTCACGCCTACTGCTTCAGTGACTCCATCCAGCCACCTCATTCTCTGTCGTCCCCTTCTTCTATTGCCCTCAATCTTTCCCAGCATTAGGCTCTTCTCCAGTGAGTCCTTCCTCCTCATTAGGTGGCCAAAGTATTTGAGTTTTAGCTTCAGGATCTGGCCTTCTAAAGAGCAGTCAGGGTTGATCTCCTCTAGGACTGACTGGTTTGATCGCCTTGCAGTCCAAGGGACTCGCAGGAGTCTTCTCCAGCACCAGAGTTCAAAGGCCTCAATTCTTTTGCGCTCAGCCTTTCTTATGGTCCAACTTTCACTGCCATACATTGCAACTGGGAAGACCATAGCCTTGACTGTACGCACTTTTGTTGACAGGGTGATGTCTCTGCTTTTTAGTGTGCTGTCTAGATTTGCCATGGCTTTCCTCCCGAGGAGCAAGCGTCTTTTAATTTCTTGACTACAGTCCCCATCTGCAGTGATCTTGGAGCCCAGGAAAATAAAATCTGTCACTACCTCCATTTCTTCCCCATCTATTTGCCAGGAATTGAGAGGGCCGGATGCCATGATCTTGGTTTTCTTAATGTTTAGTTTCAACCCAACTTTTGCACTCTCCTTCTTCACTCGCAACAAGAGACTCTTCAGTTCCTCTTCACTTTCTGCCATTAGAGTGGTATCATCTGCATATCTTAGGTTGTTGATATTTCTTCCAGCAATCTTAATTCCAACTTTTGACTCCTCTAGCCCTGCCTTTCTCATGATGTGCTCTGCCTACCCCTGCCCTATACACTGAAACGCGAAACCACTATTTCTTGCCATCGGACACCACTAACCTAGTTTGTTGCCGCATGATGCGGCAATGCCAACCAATTTAAATAGCTTAAATATGATCCAAGTTCATAGAAGCCAACCTGGCGCCTCCGTAAGGAGACCTCACCTGCAGAACCAGCATCCAGCGGGCTGACAGAAGGAGCGATCTCACGTTCGCAGCCCCGGGTCTCTCCGACCTAAATCTCGCCACTAGGCTCCTCTACGGCGCAGACGCTTCTGTTCATCACCTCTCCGGCTTCACTTCCACAGGATGCCGAATTCCTCCCCTTCCACCTCGGCTTCTTTCAACTCCATTGTCCCAGTTCGTTTCTCACACCGCACGCCAAGCCGCGGCTGTTGTTATGCCGTTCCGTGACGTCACTTCCGCGGAAGCACACAGGAGACTCAGAAACCGGGGGCCGGGCTCTGCTGCTACGATTACCTCATCTGGGCTGCAAGCCTCCAGAAGGCCACCAGAGGGCAACACGCGGCAGCAGATACTAGACCAGGGGTAGGCAACCTCGGCTCTTTTATGACTCATGGACTCCAATTCCCAGAATTCCTGAGGCAGCTACGCTGGCTCAGGAATTCTGGGAGTTGAAGTCCATGAGTCATAAAAGAGCCGAGGTTGCCTACCCCTGTACTAGACTTAGCTGTTTCCTTGCTGCCCTCTCGTGGTTTCCCGGAGGGTTGAAGCTCAGGAACAGTTCGAGAGCCCCGGGACAAGGGCTTAGTCTGCTTAGTCTCCACCACCTCTTCTTCTATCCCAGGGGGTCTTCAAACCTGGCCCTTTTATGACTTGTGGACTTCAACTCCCAGAAACCTTCAGCCAGCGTGCCTGGCTGAGGAATTCTGGGATTTGTAGTCCACAAGTGATAAAAGGGCCAAGTTTGAAGACCCCTGTTCTATCCCCTGCTTCCTTGTATACGCATTGGAATAAGACTGGAGAAAATTTAAAGCAATGCTACGCAAAGATTGGTCGACAACGGGCAGGAATTGCGAAGAACTTCCCTCCGGCTTATTCTGCCCTCTTCTGGCGGAATCAAAAAGGAAGCAGAAAGGGCGAGAGCCGACGCGAATGAGAAAAGCGGCCGCCCTCTGGCGGGCCGCCGCAGAACTTAGAGATGAGGCGCGGTATGATGACGTAGTTGCTGAGCCGCCACACTGTGCTGCGATGGCGGCTCCCTGCGCGGCAGCGTGAGCGTGAGGAACCGGAGATCCCGGTAACTGCGGGCTGATTGTGTGTGGGGGGGAATTCCCAGGGATGCGAAAACTCCCCAACCTCGAAACAAAATGGTTTCCTTCCCCTGGTTTAGCGTTTCCTTTTTTAGCCTCAATTCATCCTCTTTTCTCTAGTAACGGTAGGTAGACTGTAGCATTTTAACGGCAGGAAGGCAAACCAGGAAGAGCCGCTTCTTTCCTCACCTTGTTGTCTCCCTCCCAGAAAATGCTGCGGGAGTATTAGATTAGATTAGATTAACGCTTTCTTGCCTGCCTGCATTGTTAACAGCAGGCAGGTGGCCCTGGAAAGCCTCCAAGTGAAGTCTGAAAGCAGCGTTTGCAATCATTGGTATTAGGGGCAATGTTGCTTCCGGAAAAAGTTTCTTGGGGCAGTCGTCCACTGGCATTCCTGCTATCAATGAGTTTTAAAAGTAATTGCAGTAAGAAAAAGTGCTCCATTTTATCTGTTACCAATCTGATTTGTTTTTAAATTGAAAACCAGGTGGCCAGAATTGGGCATAACCTGTATTGTCATAAACACAGTTTATGAAGTCTGACTGTATCGGCTATAAATTATCAATTGCAATTTACTAGGTGTTGACATTAATAGCTGATAGTCAATTAATAGTTGACATTAATTGAGACTTTTTCTCACATCCCTCTTCAGAGCTTGTAACTACTGACTTCAAGGAAACATAAATCTTACCTTGGCTGAGGAGAGTTTGAGCAGATTTTCTAGTTAGATTTTAAAAAATTGAATGGAAAAGAGTAACAGGATAACAGTTGGAAGGTACCTTGGAGGTCTTGTAATCTAACACCCTGTTCAAGCAGGAAACCCTATCTCATTTCAGACAAATGGCTGTCCAATCTCCTCTTACAAATAGAATTCTTGTTTAAGATGGAATAACAAATATATTGCAGATTATTGTAGAATTTTACCACCTCCCATTTCAAAATGAGTGAAACAGCCTAGTCCTCAACAGTAATTTGAATTCTAAGATTTATTCTACGCATTCATATTTTAGATAAAAGAAGATGGGAGAATTGTATCCTTACTTATTTTGCTATTTTAAACAACCTGTTTGCTTTTTATTTTAAAAGGTTGCATCTAGAAAATTCTAGCCTTATGAAGTTTACAGGTGGAAGATTACTTTCTGCTTCTGGAAACAATGGCAAATTACAAGCCTGTAATAGTTCAGACATTTCCAAAGCTTGGAGAAAAAATTACAAAGGATACTTTGTATTGGAAGAATTATAAGGTAATAACATACACTAGCTAATTTTAGGAATTGAAACTGATATAGTCAATTCTTTGTAACTATAACCTGATTTGATTTTTTTTATTGAAAAAAGAAAAATGCAAAATTTGTCTGCACTCTCCCATTCCTGAGTGAACCCTGATTTAACAAATCCTCAGTTTAGCTGACTTTAGAATCCGTGGACCAGATTTCATCCAAACATTTCCCACATGCCAGACAAGTTGGTTGCATTAGAGTAGTTTGGACAAGATAGTTGAACTTATGGTAATTTAGCCTACTTTTTACAAAACTACAGCAATTGTGCAAATTACGTTAATATAAAATTAATTTTTGACAGCCAGTTCGGTCTAGTGGTTAAGGAAACAGGCTAGAAATCAGGAGAGTGTGAATTCCAATCCTGCCATAGGCATGAAAACTAGTTTGGTGACTTTGGAACAATCACTCTCTTTCAGCCCACAAGGTCAGCCTTGGCTGTCAGTGCTTGTCTTAACCAATAGATTACTATTCAGTTGATCTGAAAAAAGTGGACCCGGCATTTGCAGGAAAATGACAGGAATAAATAAATAAATTTGCAAAATGAAAGTACTACACAAATGAAGTAAATTATCATGAGTGTCTATTTTCTTATTTTTTGAAATTTGGGAGTAATTGACATTCCCCCCCCAAATGAGCTATTAAAATGAAGTTTCACTGTATGTGAATGCATATGATGTTGCAATGCTGTGAATAAAAATATTTCATTTTTAAACTTAAAAGATTGTCACTTTTTTCTTTCAGTCTTTTATAAATATTTTTCTAATAACATTGCCTTAAAAAGGATAATAATGTTTAACATTGTCCTACCTTTGTTCAGACTCCCATTCAGATAAAGGAATTTGGTGCAGTGAATAAAATAGACTTTTCTCCAGTTCCTCCGTATAATTATGCTGTCACAGCCTCATCAAGGGTAAGATTTAAGTTAATTTTTTTCTTTAAAATATCTACATTTTCTCACACTCGAATTTCTGCAAATTAATTGCTGTGCCATCCTATGTTTACTGTAGTAGAACAAATGTGTCCATTTGCTGAAACAGGTGAAACAATGCATAGGAAATTCAGTTCTGTTATACGGAAAGGTCTTTTATAATTCTATAGGTTTTTTTTCCTGGTGCATATTTTTACTTAGGTTGCTCCTTCCACTTACTTTAGTAGCAAGAGCAAAGAATTTGTTTTGTAGCCTGTAGGTTGCCTCATAGAACTACCTCCAAATTGTTTGATTCTTCCCTCTGATACGCAGGTTGATGCACCAGCTCCCAGCTTATCTTGATTTTCTGCTCTTTTTATCTTTATTTCTCATTGAAAATTTTTCATTGATTGCCAGGTCCCCTGAAGGTTTCGGAAGCCCCTCATTCTTCTTGGCTGCTTCACAATAGTTATCAGAAAGTTGGAACCACCATTTTCAGAATTTAATCTTTCAAGCGGCTGCCTCACCAGAAGCATGACTGTCTCTTCACACACACACACACACACACACACACACACACACACTGCATATCTTTCCCTTCCCTAGGATAATTTTCAACAGCTGCAGTGGGGACAGCAAATGTTCGCTCAATTGATTTACTCCTCAGAGGAGGTAAAATCATTCTCAGCCCTTTTGAGGAGCTCAGAGATCCACAGATAGACTAAGAGAACAATAGTTTCCTTCCCCTCAAGGGACTAACCATCATCCTTCACCACAATAATAATTAGCTGCAAGAGCCTTAAGCTCATTAGTCCTCTTTTCATTCTAGCAGAACCATTTTAAAACTCTAAATTGGTTAATCTTACTGAAATTTTGTTCTAGGGAAAGGTTTTGTAGCCAGTAGTGGAAATCTGAATTGGTAGTTAGCATTGGATTCATAAGTCATAACATACTAGTTTGGTCCAGAAGAAAAAGAAAGATTTGGTTTTGTTACCTAGGAGAAGGAAAATGTACCATTCAGGATCCCTATGCTTATACTTGTGATACCAAACAATGGTTTATCAATAAATGTGAGTCTCTAGATATACCTGAAAGAGAACTGGTTCTTCAGAGAAGAGGTATTCTATAGATCAATGGTCTCAAACTCGAAATCATCATAATGACTGATGACAAGTTTATTAGTCCAAAGGCTGGAATAAGGAACCCTTTTCATATTTTTCTGCAAGTGTATTGTGCACCAAAAATGAAGAAAGTAAAGGGGATCATAGCAAGTTGTTAAGCACATTTATTAAAGAAAGAAAACATTGATGCAAATCAGAGTTACCTTTTGGCCATTTCAGAGGCCACAGTAATGTCTATGCAATCAAGGTCAAAGTTATTGACTTTGATGTAGGGCATGTGGAGAATGATTCGTGCATCAGCTGTGGCCATAAGCAGCAAGCTTTTGGCTTTTCCAGTATCATTCTGAATGAAAATTTGTGCATTATATATTGTTTTAGATCCACATATATGGACGATATTCACAAGAGCCAATCAAAACATTTTCTCGCTTCAAAGATGTAGCTTATTGTGCCACCTATCGAGAGGATGGACAGCTGCTTGTTGCTGGCAGTGAAGAGGGGAGCGTTCGAATCTTTGACATTGGTGGGAGAGCACCATTAAGACAGTTTGAAGGCCACACCAAGTAAGTACAGGAACATGACTATACTTGATGCATTGACTTAATTACTTCAGTCTACAAGTGTACTTTGGAGTAATTGCAATTTCAGATGTGAGAAAATATAATATTTACAAGTAATAAGTTGCCATTGTTTTACCAACTGATGAGTCTATATTAATGTCATTAGGCACAGTGCATTGATTTTAAAAATTCTTTGTGTGCAATTGTGATGTAAAATGCAGACTTTTGGCATACATTTTGCACATAATTATGCTCACCTTTGCTCCCACAGATCTGATTTGTTTAATTGTGCTAGAAAACTTCATTATTAATTTTGGTTTTAATTAATATACTGGAAACATTTGATTATTGATCCGAGTTTTCATAATTGTAGGTTTTAAAAATATGACTAGAGTTTGCTTTTATGCATAATACAGAATTTTAAAATATGAATTGTTGAATACATTTAATTTACTAATTAAAGTTTAATTGGTATTTTAGTTGTTTATTTCAGATCTTTTAGGATGCACAGATCCAAACTAATTCTGAGTGGCCTATAAGATGCATATAATATCCTGGCTTAGCATATCATGCCTTAACCCAGAATAACTGGATCATTATTGTTTCCTTGATGGGTGAACCCAGCCATTTTATTTGTAATCACTGTGTGAATTAATGGACAGCTTTCCCCCTATTTATAAAGATTATTTTCTTAGATCTTTAATATATTGTTCTCAACTATTTTTTAAAATGACAGAGATGATTTCAGATTCCCTTTAAGTATCTCAGATAATCTTCAAGTAATTCAGAAAACAGTGCTAATCATTACTCTGAAATAGTAGAATACACAGACCCTTTGAAGGGTTTGTATTGGCTATAGCAAAAATGAGATGGCTTTATATTTGTTTTTTGTTGTTATGATTTATAGAGCAGTACGTGTTGTAGGATTTCTGTCTGATAAGTATCGAATAATGTCTGGAGCAGATGATTATACATCACGTGTTTGGGATGTTTCAACCTCATCTGAAATAGCATGCTATAAAGAGCACACAGATTATGTAAGATGTGGCTGTACTAGTAAACTGAATGCAGATCTTTTTGTAACAGGTTCGTGATTTACCTTACATTTACTGGTGACAAAATGACTTCCTGAATGATTTTTTTCTTCATTTCTCTACTATTACAATATTTTCCTAATTATAAATTTCCTAGTTATTTATGTTCAAATAGATTGATTTTCCTGAGTCAGCTTGGTTTTCTGCTCTATGTTTCATTTTTTTTGTTAGAATAATTTAATAATGATAGGTAGCTAATTTTAAAATTCTGACATTTTGGAATCAGAACATGAAATCCTTAGATGGCATATTTGACCTTAGATTATAAGACAATTTACGTTGAAAACTTGGTTATTGTTGAGTTTGTTTTATTCTTACAAATGTTGGTAAGACATTAGACGTTGTAAGACGGCCAATACAGATAATTCTTGACTTACAATCTTTCTTTTAGTGACTAGTGACAACAACACTGAAAAAAGTGATTTTCACACTACTGTTGCAGCATCCCCATGGTCACGTGATCATTCAGATGCTTGGCATTATTTATGATGGTTGCATTGTCTCAGGATCATGTGATCACCATTTGTAACCTGCCCAGCCAGCTTTCTGACAAGCAGAGACAAGGGAGAAGCCAGATTCTCTTAACAACAGCATGATTCACTTAACAACTGGCAAAAAGTTATAAAATGAGGTGCAACTCAATAACTGCTTCGCTTAACAACATAAATGTTGGGCTTAATTGTTGTTGTAATCAGCTTGTCACTTTTCCAAATTGGCAGTTAGAAACAGACACCTAAAGTACAACGACCCTGATCAAGACAAGTAGGACAAGCTGCCACATAAAAAGCCAACAAACCTCACTCCTTTGTGTTAAAGCACTAATAAAGTTAGATTATGTTTTAGGTCTGAAGAAAAGCACAGTTATGTGCTGTTCCTTCTCGTTGTGAAGCATTAAATCCTTTCTTCTTCTGGGATATATTCTAGGTTCCTACGACCATACGGTGAAAGTATATGATACACGGACAGACAAAAGCATTCTGAGGATAGAACATGGGCAGCCAGTAGAGAGTGTTAATCTCTTTCCTTCTGAAGGTCTTCTTGTGACAGCAGGTATTTCTTTCAATTAGCAGTTTTTTTTCCACCGCTCTTTGCCATCTTTATTTTAAGCAAAACATCCTGTTTTTATTTCCATATGCAAAAATGCCATTGCCCAGTTTCTTTTTCTTTTAAATTTGCATTACGTAAGCATGGGCTCAAGTCTTAGTAAGCTGTGATTAGTGACCTGCAGTTGTTTAATGCACAATGGGATTTGCAAGCCTTTTCTAAGTTATAGTCTAGCTTCTTTTGCTTGACTCCAAGTGAAAGTTTGAATCTGTGAAAAAAGGGGGTGATTAATAGACTGGGAAGGGAAGTAAACTATGGAGATTGCCTTCCAAAAATGTATGTATAAAATACTATTTTTTAAAACTTTGCAGGTGGTCGCTACATTAAAATCTGGGATATCCTTAAAGGAGGCCAGTTGTTAGTTTCTTTGAGAAATCACCATAAAACTGTAACCTGTTTGTGTTTGAGTAGCTCTGGAGAGAGGCTGCTCTCAGGCTCCCTAGATCGGTTTGTATTTTTCAGCTTTTTCTATCAAGCCGCTTATGCTGTGCTAATTAATAGTTCTGGGCAACGAATGCATATTCAACTGCAAAACTGAAAACTCGACAGATAATTTAAATACTGTGATGCACTTCTTCCATTTTCTGAAGACAAAGGTGAGACTTGCAAGCTTGCTGAATCTCAGAATCAGGGCTAGAGGTCTGCTGATGTGGTTTTGGTGCCATCAATAGATTGCTATCTTTCCATTAGCTGAAAGGAAATGTGACCATTTTATTCATATATATCAACAAAGCAACTCATTCTCAGGAAATGGTGCACAGAGCTACAACCATACACAGAGATGTTTGTACGGCAATGACATATATAAGTAATGGGGATCACTTTTACAATTTAAGGTAACTTTGAAATTATTCTTCATCCAAATTCCTGAAGGGCTGATAATGTCACGGCATGATGTAAAAAGCCTGGGGATATTCTTCAGTGTTTGGCTGGGAAGATTGGATACTTCGGTGTGTGGGGAGGTTGTTTCAGGTATATTCAATCTTTCAAAGAAAAAAAATATATGATCTTGCCTGCTGGAGCAGTAGGAAAAGTAACCCTTCAGTTGAGGATATCAAATGATAGGATATCAGCAACATTGTGTAATGCAATCCATTTTATTAAATACAGGTAGTCCTCGACTTACAATCACAACTGAGCCCAAAATTTCCATTGCTAAGCAACAGTTAAGAGAGTTTTGCCTCATTTTGCAACCTTTCTTGCCACAGTTGTTAAGTGAATCGCTACATTGTTAAGTTGGTAACATGGTTGTTAAGTGAATCTGGCTTCCCCACTGACTTTGCTTGTCAGAAGTTTACAAATGGTGACCACATGACACTGCAGCCGCCACGAATTGCCAAGTTGCCAAGAGGCCAAGTTTTGATCAGGTGCTATGGGGGGGGGTTGCAATGGTTATGAATGTGAAAAACATCACTTTTATCAATGCCATTGTAACTTTGGTCACGAAATGAATGGTTGTAAGTTGAGAACTACCTATATTGATGAAATTACAGCAGAGGGCTGACTGGCACGGGCATTTTATTTTTTAGGCATGTGAAGATTTACAGTACATCTTCCTACAAAGTAGTGCACAGCTTTAACTATGAAGCATCAATTCTCAGTCTTGCATTAGCAGTAAGTAATATAATCTGGTGGGTATACAGATAACGGACATTTGTATCTGTGTATTGTTCTAAGCCAAATGTGTTTGGTTTGCTTTTTGTTTAACATAATGTGTGATCCCTGCCATTCTTTTATTTTGTAGGCCTTCAGATTTTTGTCAGTAAAAATGCTTATCAGTCTAAATTTTTGAATATAAGGTACTGGATATAAAGACATTTATAAAAATCAATTTATTTCTATAAAAATAAAAGGCAGTTGTGCATGTGCTATGCTTTTCAACTATATTCTTTAAATTTACTTGGCTGCCCATGCAAATCACATACCTGGCTGGCTAATAAAAAAGTAGAAGCAAAAATTTGCATATAAAACAACAATAAGACACTAGCTAAAAGTACAGAACTTCCCAGTCATTTCAACATAAAATCTGCAGTCCAGGCACCACTGATATGCTGACCCTAAAGCCTGAGAAATGAGCCATATTTTTAAGGCCTCCTGAAAGGCCAACAGCTGAAAGCCTCAGCGCTATAACTTGGGTGTCAAACAATTGTTGACCTGGTAATAGCCAAATAATGTTGCTTGGAATATGTGTTCTCTGGGTTGACGTTTGAGTACTTCTGGCCATCTAGATCATCTTTAGGCAGATTAAGTCTGCTTTAAAAAAACATAGCTTTATCTCATGAAATATACTGTTACTACATCCTGTTGGACTGTGTACTAACATAGTCTTCCTCAACATGATGCCTCCAAATGTATTAGACTATAGCTCTTGAATTCTGGATAATATAGTCGACACGTAAGCTGCTAGGAGTTCGGTAATGTACAGCATATCTGGAGGGTAAAAAGGTAAAGGTTCCCCCCGCATGTGCGTGCTAGTCATTTCCAACTCTAGGGGCCGGTGCTCATCTCCGTTTCATAGCCAAAGAGCCAGCGCTTGTCCGAGGACATCTCTGTGGTCATGTGGCCGGCATGACTAGACGCCAAAGGCGCATGGAATGCTGTTACCTTCCCACCGTAGTGGTCCCTATTTTTCTACTTGCATTTTTACGTGCTTTCGAACTGCTAGGTTGGCAGAAGCTGGGACGAGTAACAGGCGCTCACTCTGCTACGTGGCACTTGGGGATTCGACCCGCCAAACTGCCGACCATCTGATCGACAAGCTCAGCGTCCTAACCCACTGAGCCACCACGTCCCTATCTGGAGGGTATCAGTTAGGAAACATAACAACACAATTGTAAAGTCTTTACATTAGTTTGTTGGTACATAAGGACATGAATGTTTTAGAAAAGGGCTCTATCAAGAGTGTTACCTCATTGTTTATTAATTAAACTTTAGGGCCAAAGATAAGGGATTCAATGCATATTTGAGATTAAGAAGTTAGCTACCTTGGATTGACTTCATTTTAAGTATAGGCACAAATAACTGAACAAAGCAAATGAAAGTTTTACTGGCAGTATAAGCTCCCTTGAACACAATGGAATACATGGATAGAATAGTTGGGCTAAAAGACTTGATTGGGTTTAACCTCATAAGCCTGGTAATTTAATATAGTTGTATTTGATTAAAATATTTCAGTCTTTGTAGAATGCCTCTTCATATATAATATTAGGAGTTAGTTTCTATTTTTACAAAATTAATACCGTTGAACTAAATATATGGATTAAACCAACTTTGTTTTCCTTTATAGCCTGAGGATGAAGCTTTGGTTGTAGGCATGACAAATGGCATATTGAATGTTAAACATCGGAAGCATGAAGGAGAAAAAGAGGTTTTGCATCGGAGAAGACCTGCATACAGAACCTTTGTGAAAGGAAAAAATTATCTACCAAAGCAGGTATGCAGAAAAAGGTGCTCAGAGAAAACCCTATTTTTTGTTAGTGCATGGCATGAAGAACTAAAAATATGAGGGGTAAAATTAGGTTACATTTCACCAGATATTAACACTAACACAAAGGGGACCAGGTTGGAAAAGCTAATGTAGGGTAAGTAGATTAAAGAACAAAAACAAATATGCTGCTGGTTAACTGGATACTAAACCTTCAGCATTTAAAATACAAAAGTGGCAGGTGGCAAACTTGATGATAGAAGAAATCGAGTTGTAACCATATTTGTTCAAAACTAAGTGAACAAAGTTTGTCAGGTCCATAGAACAGTCTGTTGTCTCACTGAATGAATTGGATCTTCTTTATCATGTAAAAGGATCTGTTTTATTTATATAATAATTATCCTGCGTGGCCTTGTAATGCATAGATGGCAGTTTAAATCAGTGAAGAATTAAAATATAAAACTGACAGAAAGGCATGGATATTTGAAATACTTAACAAAAGTTTGTGGTGGTGTTTACACCAGGGAAGGTGCCAAGGTGGGAATTTCAAAGTTTACTTACGTTCAGTAAGGGTACCTTTTCTCTTGAGTTCCTCAAATGAGCTCTACCATTGCTGGGACACAGACGAACAGTTCTCCTTGTTTGTTATGGGCTGGGCAGGGAGCTTTGGGAATAGTCCAAAAGCTATTTGGATTGCAGTGATACTGTTTAAGATCATTGCCTAAAATTACCTAGGCAGGTGAGAACCCAGAAATCAGTACCCCCTTTTTTCCATGACGTGAGCACAAAGCAGTGGACTGTGTAAACAAGAATCTTGCGAGAACAAACTGTGTCTCTTATAGATTCCTTTTAGCAGAGGAGATTAATTAAAACAAGAAATAAATGAAACCAAAACGATTTTTTTACCACTTATGTTATTGACTGTCCTCTGACTCTTTCCCTGTCACTAGGAAGATTTATTTGTCAGCAAGCCTGTGAAGATCTATTTGAAGAAATATGACAGGTTCCTGCGAACTTTTCAGGTTTCCAAGGCTCTGGATGCAGTACTTCAAGTAAGATGATATTACTTGAACCATCTGATCAATATTTTCATAAATATAAGCCTTCTGCTATATATGCAATAACACTGGTGCTGTTGTTAACACTGGGAAATACCAAATATAATGTTAAAAAGTATTGGAGAAATTCTCTGTAGGTTTTATGTGAAGAAATATGAAGGATTAGGAAAACAAAGGGATCACCTTGTTTTGAGTATTGCTTGTTTAACTAGAATCTCTTTATATTTTAGTAGAATTTTACAAAGCTCTGATCACACTGTAAGTTGCAGTATTTCAGGATTACAGATGGTCCCACAGTTCACAAACATCCTCTTACGGCTGTTTTACACTTTAATTCCTAAAGTAGCAAAGTGGTTTTAGATTGGTAAAAGATGCTGCTAAAAGCATTTCAGGTTTTCAAATTTGTTTTATGTCTTCTAAAGGAAAATAGATGCTTTTTCCTCTGTAATTAATATTTCCGGAAAATTTCCATCTTTAACCAGACCAAGCCTTTAATCCACATTATGGGGAACTGAGCCTGGCCTGGGGACTGGACTTAGTTGCCCATTGCTCTTGCAGAATGAAAGGTAACAGGTTAAGTTCTCCCTCCAAAGGACCATTATAGACAGTATCACTTTGGCCTGTGAAAGGAGATGAGGGCCATTGCTTTCCATCTCTTGCATGGTTAAAGGCTGTTGCTGGAGAGCCATCTTTTCCTACCTTTCACTTCATGGAAGGCTTTTGACTGCAGGAGGAGACAAAATGGTGAAAGATGGACGTGGTTCTCACCTCATGTCTTTCCTTCCCGAGAACAGTGATGAGTGGCTAAAACAGAGCTGTGTTTGAAGGCAAATCACACAATTATGCCAGAGAGGAGAAGGTTGGTTGAGGAAAGTACTGAGACTTTCTTGAGGCCATGTAGGCCAGATTAGATTTGGTTGGAGCCAGGCAGTTAAGTGGTCTTCCCACTCAGGTTGGCAAGTGCTCTGTAGGATTCCATTTTGCTGCCTTTCCTTCTTGGAGAAGCCACATTTTGAATTAGGTACCATTTGCATGCAAATCATGTACTGTGCCGCTGACCTGGAACCTCTCCCCACTTCAGGTTCTTGTATCAGCATATACAGTGGGACAAAAAAGTATTTAGCCAGCCACCAATTGTGCAAGTTCTCCCACTTAAAAAGATGAGAGAGGCCTGTAATTTCCATCATAGGTATACCTCAACTATGAGAGACAAAATGGGGGGAAAGAATCCAGGAAATCACATTGTAGGATTTCTAATGAATTAATTCGTACATTCCTCGGTAAAATTAAGTATTTGGTTATCTACAAACAAGCAAGATTTCTGGCTCTCAGACCTGTAACAACTTCTTTAAGAGGCTCCTCTGTCCTCCACTAGTTACCTGTATGAATGGCACCTGGTTGAACTTGTTATCAGTATAAAAGACACCAGTCCACAACCTCAAACAGTCACACTCCAAACTCCACTATGGCCAAGACCAAAGAGCTGTCGAAGGACACCAGAAACAAAATTGTAGACCTGCACCATGCTGGGAAGACTGAATTTGCAATAGGCAAGCAGCTTGGTGTGAAGAAATCAACTGTGGGAGCAATTATTAGAAAATAGAAGACATACAAGACTACTGATAATCTCCCTCGTTCTGGGGCTCCACGCAAGATCTCACCCCGTAGGGTCAAAATGATCACAAGAACGGTGAGCAAAAATCCCAGAACCACACGGGGGGACCTAGTGAATGACCTGCAGAGAGCTGGGACCAAAGTAACAAAGGCTACCATCAGTAACACACTACGCCGCCAGGGACTCAAATTCTGCAGTGCCAGACGTGTCCCCCTGCTTAAGCCAGTACACGTCCGGGCCCGTCTGAAATTTGCTAGAGAGCATTTGGATGATCCAGAACAGGATTTGGAGAATGTCTGTTGTGATTCAGGGTCAGCCTGTGGGTTCGGCAGTTGGGTCGGATGACTCGGATGACTCAGACGAGGGGGAGGAGGGGGGTGTTGAAGAAGAACTTGCTGATGATGGCTTGGAGGCTCCGCAGAGCCCTCAGCCAGGCCCCTCTTACTTGGTGGAGACCCAGCTGCGTGAGCTCGACAGTGTGGATGAAGATGACCCACAGCTGGCCCTGTTCAAGGACGCCCGACGCAGGAGGCAGTCAAGTAGGAGCAAGCAGAGAAAGGCTGTGGGACTTTCGGAAGGAGGCAAAGAGAGGCCACGCCCTGAACTCTTATAAAGGGAGTGTTTGGGGGAGGGCTGGTTTGCTGAAAGCAACCGCTCCGATAGAGGATCAAAGCTCCGGTATCTTGTTTCATGTTTTGTTGTTTGTTTAATAAATTTGGCAGACGTTTTCCAGCCTCTGCCGTTTGTACAGGGGTTGCCTTTCTGCAAGGCCGGTAGCAGGCTGGTACAGAACAATGTCATATGGTCAGATGAAACCAAAGTAGAACTTTTTGGTAAAAACTCAGCTCATCGTGTTTGGAGGAGAAAGAATGCTGAGTTGCATCCAAAGAACACCATACCTACTGTGAAGCATGGGGGTGGAAACATCATGCTTTGGGGGTGTTTTTCTGCAAAGGGACCAGGACGACTGATCCGTGTAAAGGAAAGAATGAATGGGGCCATGTATCGTGAGATTTTGAGTGAAAACCTCCTTCCATCAGCAAGGGCATTGAAGATGAAACGTGGCTGGGTCTTTCAGCATGACAATGATCCCAAACACACCACCCGGGCAACGAAGGAGTGGCTTCGTAAGAAGCATTTCAAGGTCCTGGAGTGGCCTAGCCAGTCTCCAGATCTCAACCCCATAGAAAACCTTTGGAGGGAGTTGAAAGTCCGTGTTGCCCAGCGACAGCCCCAAAACATCACTGCTCTAGAGGAGATCTGCATGGAGGAATGGGCCAAAATACCAGCAACAGTGTGTGCAAACCTTGTGAAGACTTACAGAAAACGTTTGACCTCTGTCATTGCCAACAAAGGGTATATAACAAAGTATTGAGATGGACTTTTGTTATTGACCAAATATTTATTTTCCACCATAATTTGCAAATAAATTCGTTAGAAATCCTACAATGTGATTTCCTGGATTCTTTCCCCCCATTTTGTCTCTCATAGTTGAGGTATACCTATGATGAAAAAATTACAGGCCTCTCTCATCTTTTTAAGTGGGAGAACTTGCACAATTGGTGGCTGACTAATACCTTTTTGTCCCACTGTAAGTATTTTTTTTAGGGAAAAGTGGAACTAAAATATTTTTGCATACTTTTTATATTTAGTTCCTAAAGTTTAGTTTTATATTTAGTCATAGGAAATGTTTACCTGGTTTTCATCATTAAATGTGAAAGTGGGATGAGCCATTTTTAAAATATAATTTATTCATATAAGAAAGCAAAATATATGATTACCTTGGCCTAGAAATAACTGTAAATTCAATTATGTTGGTTTGGAAAACAAAAAAAGTGTTTCATTAATGATCCTTGAACAGCTCCTTGCAATCAAAACCCTTAACAGATGTGTCCTTGGCACAGCATTTAGACAAGATTGCAACAAGCTGCTCCGTGAATGGCTCTGAAAAATAAACTCTTACATTCCGAATTAACTCATTTTTCTTTAGGAATTAGAATACGTTTGGGTTGCTGAAATGCTTGAGAACATTTCATTGTAAAACATTTTATTCTTGAATACTTTCCACTACTAGGGGCCTGAAAAAAAGAATCCACCTGAAGTTACAGTTGCTGTCATGCAAGAATTAAACCGCAGAGGAACCCTGAAAAATGCACTTGCTGGGCGGGATGAAAAGCAGCTCAGTGTCCTACTTTCTTTCTTAATAAGGTAATTACCAGATTAGTTGTCAAAGGCAACTAAATTGCCTGGGGTATTCTACTTTTAGAATGATGGGGTTTTCAAATTCTTTTTTAAAAGTTTGGATGAGTTTTATTGGATCAAAGGGGATGGAGAAATATCAGAATGTGAAAGAACTTAATACAATAATGCACTACAGTCTGATTCAAAACCAAGATTCCTTTCTTTCTCCAGTAGGTCATTAAAAGTGAAAAAAATTGAGTGCGATAGGAAGTTTAACATCTGGCTATTAATTAAATTTGCAGGAATGTGACTGATGCAAGATATGCTCCTGTACTGATAAATGTTGCAGAAATGATTATAGGTACGTTCATATATCAAATAACATGAATAAAGTTGACATGTACCCAGATATTTCATAACAGCATGCATTTTGTTGCTCATGAAAGAATACAATCCACAAATAAGCATAGGGGTAGTAGCTAGAGTTCAATGGGAAATTGAATGCTTGCTTATAAGAAGGTTCCAGATTCAGTTACTGGATCTCCATAAGGCTAGGAAAGCCTTACCATGTAGTTAATTGTTTCTCAACCGTGGCAGCTTGAAGATGTGTGGACTTCTACTCCTAGAATTCTCCAGCCAGCACTTAATTCCATTCACCCACTTATCTCCCCCCATCTCCCCTGCGCTCTGCTGCCACCTACCCCTGCTGCCCCTAGGTAGCCTTTGCTGTTTTCCTGCTGTTGAGGTGTGCCTGGCTGATGGTGATGGCAGCAGAATGCAGGGTGGCCAAAAGAGCAGAATTGAAGAAAGGACTGGCATGGCCAGGCAAGTGAAGCATGAATTCCTTGCCCAACAGCTGCAACCAGGACTACTGGAACTGTTGTTGCTAAGGACTGCTTTACTTACTAATGGAAATTGTGATCCCAATGAGGGTCATTAAGTGAGGACTACCTGTTCCTTTCTATTTGTCATGTAAAACTATTGAGTATAGAGACCTGAGAGCCAATTTGGTGTAGAGGTTAAGGCTAGAAACTGGGAGACCCTGAGTCACAAAGTCTACCAGGTGACCTTGGGCCAGTCATTTTTTTTCTCAACCTGGGGAAAAAAGGCAATGGCAAACCACTTCTGAAAAACCTTTCCAAGAAAACTGCAGGGACTTGTCTCCAGCAGTCTCTGATAATCAGGCATGATTGAATAGAAGAAAAAAAAGAAACTTGAATAAGAAGTATGTTTACAGAGTGAGTGAGCGCTTCAGTGCATATAATTGTACATAGATACTCTCGCTCACTCACTCTGTAAACATACTTTTCTGCTTTTTTAAAAATTGAATCTGTGATCAGAAATATTTAATTCTGCAACTTCCTGAATTTATGTCCCCCCCCCCAAAAAAAATCCTGGAAAAAAAGCTATGGCAAACCACTTCCATATTGTTACAAAGGAAATTGCGTAATCAGATCCATGAAGTCACTACGGGTTGAACTTGAAGGCGTCTTGACTTTTTAGGATCCAAGATAGGAATGATGAATCAAGAAGGCTCATGGATAACTTTGTGCCTCTTCGTTGTCTCGTTTCTCGTTTCTCAGATTGGTATTGGTGTTTTCCCAGCTATTATTTTCAGTTAGTGAACTGGCAAAATGGAATTTCATCGTGTGCTCCAACTGCTCCATCCTCTTCTATAGTGACAAGATTTTGGCTGCCAAATCCTGCTTAAAATTGTTCTAGAAAAGAGGCAGTTGGGACTTCTTAGTATGTCTTTATTCTCATTAAGCACATAAATTCCATTAACGTGTATCTTTTATTTTTCAGATATATATATGCCTGTGATTGGGCAATCCTCAGTTATTGATAAGCAGTTTCTGAAACTTCAAAATCTTGTAGAGAAAGAGATTGATTATCAAGAGGAATTGCTAGAAGTTTTGGGAATGATGGATGCACTGTTTGCTACCATGACAAGAAAAAAATACAGTCCCATGGATGAGAAAAAAACTGTTGAGCTATAGAAAGTACTGGATCTGTGCTGAGAAATTTCACCAGTGAAATCTTTGCATTTAGCTCTTATTTGCACCCAAAAATAAACATTACTTTTGACTGGAGAGTGACACATCTTCTGAAATATTTTAATGCAGCCAGGGTGGATTTTTAAATTCCAATGCTATTTAATTATCCTTTTATTTATGCAAATTCATTAGGCTTTCTCCTTTAGATTATTCAAATATTTTTCTAATCATTAAATTGTCAGCTGCTAAGGTAGAAATAAATGCCAGAACTTGAAGAAAACTGTATAATATCTTATTTACAAGCTCTCTCATGGGACCATCTGTATTTAACCAGGTCTGCTTTCATTTGGGAAAACCAAGTCTTTGGAGATCTTTCTGTGCCAACTTTCAACAAAATTATTTCTATAAAAATATTCTGTATATGTAAAGTATCTAAGGATGCTTATGCTAAATATTTTAACATTTTAAATTCTAAGAATTTATCATAAACATGTACTTTCTGTTGGTATTTCAGCAGATGAAAATAAATAACAGTTGGCTAAGTAGTATCTTTTTCCTCCTTCACATAATATGAATAAGAGCATATTGACAGCCAACAACTAGGATTATTTAGAAATCTAATTCAAGTAGCAAATTATTCTTGGACAGTGTGGGATTGTCTGATTACTTCTAATTGCCAAGAATGCATGTTTAAACTACCACTGATAGACTATGTGTCATCAAGTAGTGTTATCTCTTAGTGATCATATGTTTCCAGCCTAGTTGTTCTAAGATGATGGCGCCTGGATCGGCTACAGCTGCATTGGCTCTCAGGTGAAAAATTTTGGGAGGAATATAAGGGATATAGGCCACATGATCAGAAAGGTTTTAATGTGTTTGAGCAACCTGGTGGAACTAAGGTAACATACAACCAACAATCTTTGCTGGCACGGCGAGTTTCTAGCTGTTTCGGAACTGTTGGTGAGACCATTAAAAGTCGGCACTGTTTGAAATTGTCCTGCTGGCAGCAAGATCTGACTGCTGGCCCAGCGACGGATTCTATTGCAAATAAGAGCTGTTTCCAAAGGAGGCAGAGGAGGAGAGGTTCCAGGGCTTATGGAGCGAAGGAACTAGATGAGGCTGTCAGCAGGACCAGAGGACGAGAGAGAGGCTTTTGGAGGAGTTAGTGGTGGCGGCAGCATGCTCCAGGGGTGAAAAGAAATGAGGCCTCTTTAAGGAAAAGGTGGAAGAGACAGGATCAGAAAAAGGAAAGGAGGCAAGGTTGTGCAGGAATACAAACTAATTTGAGGGCTAATCCACATGGAGCTCCGTTTCCATCTGTCTTGTTTGCCATCGTTTGCTCCCAAGAGACTAAAATAGACGATCTGAAACTTGAGCTGGCCACGAACAAGGAGTGTATATTGGAGGTGGTGACCCTTTGAGAGCTGTATGCAACGAAATTTCATTTTGATGTATGCCGATTGGTGTACGTTCAAAGTGACAATAAAGTTGTAGTAGTAGTACTTCGAGCCTTCCAATGGTGCACTCATTGCTACTATGATTGAGTCCGTCCATTCTGCTGCTGGTCATCCTGTTATTTTTTTCTTCTTCCATCTTTCCCAGCTTTATATACTTCTCAAGAAAGCTAAGCCTTTGTATAATGATAATATGAGCCTGAACATTTTGTGCTTCAAGTGAAAACTGGATTAATTTGTTGAATAATCCATTTGTATTCTTGGCTATACATGGTATTTTCAGGAGTCTTCCCCTGATGTCAAAGTTCAAAATCATCAGTATGCTTTCCATCTTGCTTCTTAAAAGTACAACTTTTCCCTTCCATAAATTCTCACAATAAAACCACTGCTTGCAATTATGATCTTTGTAGACACAAAAATATAGCACTGAATATCTTCCAAGGCCTTCATTGCTACTTAACCAAGTGCTAGTTGTAGTATACTATTTCAGAGGTCCCCAACCTTTTGGGCACCAGGGAACTGTTATGTGGAGGGAGTTTTTTCCGTGGACCAGAGGGGGCGTGGTTTTGTGTTCGTGTGGACCGATTGCTGGTATGCCGCAGCCCGGTACCAGCCCACGGGTTGGGGACCCCTGTACTACTTGACTACTGGTTGTTTTACTGTTGATAACTGATCTTTAAAAACAAGCTCTATCTCTTTAGTATCAACAATTAAAATGTTCTTGCTATCATTAGCATGGCCTTTTTTTAGTATTAGTCCCATTTTTTTCATTGTGTTTCTTGACTTTAATACTAGAATTTGTAAATCATTTACATTTTCAATTATCAGAGAAGCCTTACCAGCATGGCATAGGTTGTTTGTTCTTTTCTGTTTTAAAACCATACTCATCTTTCAATCCAGTTTCCTTCAATATATATCCATTATATACATTAAATAACTAAGAGAAAAGCTTTGTCTCATAGAATCATAGGGTTGAAAGGGATCTTGGTGGTCTTGTAGTCCAACCCCTATCCAACCTTTTCCTGAAAGGGAGCAATGGAGCACCCACAATTCTGGGAGGCAAACTGTTCCCTTGCTTAATAGTTCTCATTACTAGGAATTCTTTTATTTCCAAGTTAGATCTCCCTCTGACAAGCTTCCATCCGTTGTTTTTATCCTACCATCAAATGCTATGGAAAATAAATCAACACCGTCTTCCCTGTGGCAGCCGTTTAAGTATTGGCAAACTGCATTGTATGTCCCTTCAGTCTTTATTGAAAAGTTTTAACATACAATTTTTCCCCTTAAAAAATCCCCCCTCCCCCACCCTTCTCCCTCCCCCCCTTCCTCCCCCCCCTCCCCCCCGACTTCCCAGAGCTAAATACAAGGTATGTATAAAAAAAAAACAATCATAAACAACCATATACTAACAACCATAAACTCTAAAATCTATCACTCTCTAGCTTATATAGGATAAAACAATCCTTAGTAATATTAAATATATATATAAAAAAAACTAATATAGAAAAAGAAACAAAGAAAGAAGCCTTATTCAAATATAAAACTTCTTAACCCTATACTTATTCTGGATAAACTCAAACCATTCTCTCCCTTCCATAATATAGCGTTCCTGCAAGTAATCTTGCAAATAGGCCGAAATCTTCGCCATTTCAACCAAGTCGGAAACCTCTAAAACCCACTCTGCTATGGTCGGCAGTTCCTCTTTCCAGTACTACCCTATCAAAAGTCTTGCTGCCGTAATTAAATTCAACATCAACTTAGTATGTTCCACCAGACTTTTATCCAAAAAGCCTTAACCTTTTTAGAAATCCACCATATATGAAAATATATTACGTCTTCATCACCGCACCTCCAACATTTAGGCTAATGATTCAGATACATACTTAGCTTTTTAAAATCTAAATACCATCTATAAAACATTTTATAAAAATTCTCTCTTAGATTTCAAACTTGTTTAAATTTTACATTCCTCACCCAAATCTTTTCCCACCTCCCACTACTTGGCTGTAAGTACGTTGTGAAAGTTCCATAGACTTCTGCTGTTCTTGTTCTTTTATCTTTTTTGATCGTTTTAAAGCAGCACGCGTCACCCTCTGTTCTCTGGGATCATCCAAAGGTGTTATAACTTGATCTCCTCCAGCACCATTCTCCTCTGTCTGTCCATCTTCAGCCTCTTGATGTTCTCCTTCTCCAGATCCCTTTGCAGCTTCCAGAAGTGTTAATGGGGTTGCTTTTAAAACATTATTGTAAAAATCACGCGCTTGCATCACAGTAACCAGACGGTGCCTTTTACCTTCATGCATCACCATCAACCCAGCTGGGATCTCCCATCTGAACCTTATATCTCGTTGCTTGAGCTCTTGCACAAGAAATGTAAAATCCTTCCTTCTCCTTAAAATCTTTGGAGGAATTTCTTTTAGAACCAGAACTTCTTGATCAGCAATCACGACTTTAGTATCATAGGCAGCTTGTATAACTTCATCTCTAATTTCCCTTTTTGCAAAATAAACCACCACATCTCTAGGCAACTTTCTCTGTCTAGCAATCCATGAATTCACACGAAACACCTTATCCATACCTCCTTTTATTTCGGATGCTGGCTGATTCAATACCACTTCAAGAGCCTCAGAAACCAGCTGCTTTAGATCTTCCTTAATATTCTCCTTTAAACCTCTGATTCTAATGGCAAACTGCATCTGGAAATATTGAGCAAGACTCAATTCTCTATCCATTTTATCTCTTAAATCTTCATTCTCCAGTACTTTTGCTTCTAATATGGCATTCTTTTGAGTCAAATCTTCCACTTTTTCATCCAAATCTTCCACACATTCAGCCACTTTATACACTGAAGACAAAATGTCTACCTTCATCACCCTGAACTTCTGTTCCATCCTCTCCTCCATTCTCTCCTCCAACTTCTTCAATTTCTCCTCCATCTGTGCAAATTTATCACCAATTGATTGATTAATTGATTCCAAAAGTACCTGGGCATGTTTATCCAAAGCATCTCGTAAATCCTTTGGTGTCAATACATCAGGAGGGTGCAACGCCTGTAATGATGATTGTTGCACCGGAGAAGATCCACCACTCCGAAGAGTTTTAGGGGGAGGTTTAGCCGCCATCTTTAACTTTCAATTGTGACGCACTTTCACTTAAAGTTTAAAAAAGTCCATCAAGCTAGAGAGTAAAATAAAATAATCCTCTTCACCTTTTCCTCTTGTACCGCTCTGCCTGCTCCTTTTAATCCATAGTCCTTCCTTCAGGCAGGGGTGGTCGCAGACGCCTGGCTCTGCTCCATGAAATCAGGAGCAGAGGCACTGGCCAGCTGGGAGCGACCCAGGCTACGGGGGAGTTCAATCCTTCAGCCGCCCAAGCTGCAAGCTCAGGCGGCCCCGGAGAACTCGACCCCTACCTGGGGCCTCACCCCCTCCTCTTCTCCCAAGGAGGGGGCTTCAAATTCGCCCGAACAGCTGATCGGCGCTGTTTCGGGCGAAAATCACTCAGCTGAGCCGCGGGCAGCCCGGGAAGGCTGTCTTCGGCGCCGCGCAGCCACCGGAAGTCCCCCTTCAGTCTTTGTTAAGCTAAACAAACCTAGTTCCTTTAGTCTCACTCCTTTGCTGACTTGTTTCGCTATATTTCATCCATATTGTGTTTTTTTTTTTACCCGAGTATAGGTTTTCCATGAAAACAAGATATTCTGGGATTCCCATTTCTCTAAAGACACTTTATAGTTTGACATGGTTGAACAGTTGAACACCTTTCTGTAATCAATGAAGCACATACTGATTTTTTTTAATATTCTTTGTTTTTTTTAATTTATCCAGTATATTTCAATATAATGTTTCTTATTCTTCAGCTTTTCTAAAGCCATCTTGAAGATTTAGCATCTCCTTTTCCACGTAGGGCTCTAATTTGTGTTAGATGATCCTAAACATTATTTGCCTATCATTGTAATTTAAGGATATTGTGCAACAGTTTGCATATTCTGTTAACTCTTTTTTTATTGGTATGATATTCAATATTGATATATGTCTCTCAAACTACTGACTAATGCATCATTCTCTAGCTTCATTAGCATAGTTTGGTTAGAACCTTTACAAATTTTTCTTTTGCTGCTTGACAGATTTCTGGACATATTCCATCTATTCCTGTAGCTTTTTGATATAGTAATGAGAGATGATTGAACTTTATCTTCTAATGGTAGAGGATCTTGTAAGGTACAGTATATCTTCCAAGGGATCCTACTGTACATAATTTTAATAGGGTTGATTCAAAGAACATCAAATAAATATGTTCAACGGCATCGTTTAGTAAAGAGATTGAGGTTGGAACATTTTTAGGGGTTCAGAGATCTTTTGGAAAGGTTGCCTTGATATTCTTATCTTTGGTGTTTACAGATATCATACTACTACTTGTCTCTTTTAACAGCGCTCTGAAATTTTCTGTTACGTTTCTTCTGGAGATGTTTGTCTTTCTTGGCTTTGACTTTTCTTAGCAATTTCCACCAATTGTTATGACATACAGTTTGCTTTCTTCTGGTTTTTTTTTCTTTTTGTCTGGCAGTGTCCTTTCAAATTCACTCATAACAATATATTTGATTCATTGCAGAGTTTTTTTGTTTCCCTATCAATAAGGTTAAAGACTTTACTGCAGTTCTTGATGTTCCCCTTGAAAATGGTGGTATGTGTTCAAGATCATACTATAGAAATTGGTTGAGCAATCTCTAACCATATCTTGCTTGTATGCTCTATTTCAGATTAAATACGATCATAAAATTCATAAAGTTAATTAATTCTGCATCACAGTACAAGTGGTTGGAACACAAACTTGGATAATCTGTGAAGTCTAATTGATATTCACTATTGCATTCACATACTGTTCTTGCTGTATCTTTTATCTTCCTTGATTATGAAAGCAATTTCTTCTTTGAACTTTGAGTAGGAAACAGTATAATATTCTGACTGCATATGTTCAGTTGTGCATTTCAATTCACTTATGCCTGATATGTCAACATGGGCTCAATTTATGTAATCTTTTATGGTTTCATTTCATTTCACTTCTTATAGTCCATCTACTTACTCTAATTCTATCTTAACTATCTTCAGATTTTCTTTTTCGGTTAAGGCAACATCAGCAAGTAGTTGTGTTATACACTTTAATCATGTCCTAAATCATTATTGGTAATCTTAAATATCATCAGCAATTCCTCAATACCATGTTGGGTACCTTCTGACCTGACAGGTTCAGCATTATGTCATCAGTTATTTTATACTGACTACTTATCACTCTTGATAGAATTATAGGGAGTCCTCTATTTACAACAGTTCATTTAGTGACATTTTGAAGTTACAACGACACTGAAAAATGTGACTTATTACTGTTTTTCATAGTTCCCCATGATCATGTGATTAAAATTCAGATGCTTGGCAACTGGTTGATAGTTATGACCACTTCTCTATCCCAAGGTCATGTGATCTTTTGCGACTTGACAAGCAAAGTCAATAAGGAAGCCAAATTCACTTAACAACCATGTTACTAACTTATCAACAGCATTGATTCACTTAACAACTGTGGTAAGAAAAGTCATAAAATGGGGTAAAACTCACTTAACAAATGTCTCACTTAGAAACAGAAATTTTGGGGTCAACTGTGGTCGTATGTTGAGGATTACCTGTACCAGAGTGGTTTACCATTGACATCTCCCATGCGGTATGAAATTAGGCTTTTGCCATTGACATTAAAATAATAATCTGCCTCAAAGATCTTTTTATATCATTCTTGCCCAATATAGGTGCCTGCTGAGGAGACCGTAATGCCTAAGGTGACCCTGTGGGGATTATATAATCGTTTTTAACTTTTGTATCTTGTTTTTTAATATGTATTGCCCTGTTCACCGCCCTGAGTCCTTCGGGAGAAGGGCGGTATACAAATTAAATTAATAAATAAATAAAAAATAAATAAATAATCTCAGCATCCTTTGGTTCTCCTTTCCAGGAACATAGCACCACCATAATGAGACAGCCCAGCAGGATTTGAGGGGACCCACTCTTATATTGCGCTTCAAATTAGCATCTTTAGAATTATAGGGCTGGAGATACTTGTTTAGTAAATAAGAATACTTACTAGGTCAGAATGCTGAGTATCTGTTAATTGAATTTCTAAAATTCTAAAATTGCAGACCATCTTTCATGAACCTGGTCATTTGCAGACATGTTGATCATAATGGCTCTGACTAATGAGAACTGTTGCCCAAAATATTTATTATGTACCAGTTTATTATCCAGATTAAGCTATTCTGTATACTGTGATCTAGTAATTCTACTGAAAACATTTTAAAATGTGCTATATTTTAAATTGACAAAAAACAAAACACAATCAACAGATAATACAGAGGTACATTTATATAGATGTAGTGGTCAGTACATAATTTGAGCAGGATAAAGGGCCAAATGTAATACAGCTCAATGAATAATCATGTCCGAAGGATTTTGCTTATTTGCTACCATCCTTGTCAATGGAAAAAATGAAGTTTACTCCCTTATAGACAAGAATTTCTGCTGTAACAGAATATTCACAGCTAAGTATGCAGTGGTGCTTTCTACTGCCAGTAACCTGATGACAGCTACTGCAATGATAAATTCCATTTTAAGATGAGTTTGTGTTTGGCTCTATCCTGTTACAACTCCAACAGCAACCTTACGATATTTATTTTCACGGAATTTATTGAATGTTACATTTATTCAATATTAACTCGCAAAATCTTCCCTTGCATTAAAATATGAAAAGGAATGTCAGGAGATTGGTTAGTCTTTTTCTTCCCCCCCCCCTTCTCCCCCTGCATTGCAGAGTCACACAGACATGGTCATGAAACACAACCCACACAGTTTCAGTGAAAGATAAGAAATACAAGATCCCTCCAGGGTCACTGGGAATGCTGGCTGGCCCAGTGCTGCAGCTTCGGAATGAAATAAGCAAACAAAAGTTTTGCAATTTACCTGTACACTTTCTTGCTCTGAGTAGCTGTTTGGATAAGTTATATATATTTTGCTGAAATATTTTTAGTTGTTGAACAAATATTATGACTCACAAGGTTTATTGCTTTCCTCATGAGACAATATTGTTGGTGGACAGAGAGTCCACCTGACAAAAACAGGACAATGAATACCCTGAAACTAGAAACTGACCAAAAAAATGTTACAATAGCCTTATTTCTTAACAAAGTCATTCCACTACTTCCAGTATCTTAAACAGACATCTGTTGTTTAACTTTGGTGGTATTCATACTGACTTATTTAAATGCAATTAATGTGTTTTACTATAGTCCAAGGACTGGTGACCTAATTAATTTTGAGTGAGATCTGCTATTCCTTCACCCTTCTTTATGATACCTTTAACAAGCTAAAGTTATATACATAATGGCTCAACTAATCTAAAAAGGTGTATAATTTAAGATCTGCTCCCCCACCCTGTTACCTTCTTGTAAGCAATCTTCATATACAGTGAATATAAAAAGTCTACGCTGATAAAATGCCAGGTTTTGGAAATGTAAAAAATCACAAGATAAAGCACTTCAGAATTTTTCCATTATTAATACAAGATATAAGCTTGTATAAGTTCAATTGAAAAACAAAATCTTTTAGGGGTAAAAATAACAATAAAAAAGTACAGTAATATGCTTAAGTGTGTATAGATTAAACTAATATTTCATTGAAGCACCTTTTGATTTTATGACAGCATTCAATCTTTTGGTGTAGGAGGCTATCGGCATGACACATTTTGCCCCGGGAATCTTTGCCCATTCTTCCTTGCCAAAGTGATCCAAATATATCAAACAGTCTACTGTGTACTCTTTAGGTCACTCCATAGATTTTCAATTGAATTCAGGTCTGGGCTACGGCTGAGCCATTCCAAAACTTTGATCTTCTGAGTCTTGGTGGAGCAGTGGGCTTAAGCAGTGGCCTCCTTAAGTAACACCAGCTGCCTGCAATTAGTGCAGGTTCGCATCCCACCAGGCTCAAGGTTGACTCAGCCTTCCATCCTTCCGAGGTAGGTAAAATGAGGACCCAGATTGTTGGGGGCAATTAAGCTGACTTTGTAATAATGCCGCTTGGGGTGTGTGTGAAAGCCCTAATAAGCAGGCATATACACAGAATGAAGGCTACTGCTAAGCTTGTAAGCCGCCCTGAGTCTTCGGAGAAGGGCGGGATATAAATGGAATTAAAATAAAATAAAATAAAAACTCATTCTTTTATTGATTTGCTTTGGATCATAGTCATGATGAAAGTAAATTCCTAATATATGTTATATTAAAGGCGGAAAACATTATGAAGTGCTTTATCTTGGTCTGTTTTTTTATATCTCAAAAGCCTGTCATTTTAATGGGGGGGTGTATAGATTTTTTATTTCCATTGTACATATTTATTTATTTATTTATTTATTTGATTTGTATACCGCCCTTCTCCCTAAGGACTCAGGGCGGTGAACAGTGACATAAATGTCAAAATGCACAAATACAGAAAATTGAAAATAAACTAAGCCCTACTGCCCAAATGTAGAAGATAAATTAAAACCACAATTAAAATTAAACCCCTCAGACCAGACCGGATTGCTTAAATAGATATGTTTTTAGATCGCGTCGGAAGGAGCGAAGGTCGGGAGCCATCTGGAGCTCAACCGGTAAATGGTTCCATAGGTCAGGCGCGCCCACAGAGAACGCTCTCCCCCTGGGAGCCACCAAGCGGCATTCTCCGAACGGTGGCACCCTTAGGAGGCCCTCTCTGTGGGAGCGTACCGGGCGGAGGGAAGTTGATGCCGGCAGCAGGTGATTCCCAAGGTACTCCGGACCCAAGCCATGTAGGGCTTTGAAAACCATTACAAGCACCTTGAATCTCACCCGGAGGATAACTGGGAACCAATGCAGCTCACGGAGTAGAGGTGTAACATGGGAGTATCGGGAGGCTCCCAATACAACTCTCGCAGCTGCATTCTGTACCAGTTGGAGCCTCCGAGTGGTCCTCAAGGGCAGCCCCATGTATAGAGCATTGCAGTAATCTAAACGAGAGGTCACGAGTGCATGAGTGACTGTACGCAGGGCATCCCGGTCCAGATAGGGCCGTAATTGGCGCAACAGGCGAACCTGGGCAAAGGCTCCCCTAGTCACAGCTATTATGTGGTCTTCCAAAGAAAGCTGTGAGTCTAGGACTCCCCCCAAGTTACGGGCCCTATCTACGGGGGTAATAACTTACCCCCTATAGAAAGAGATGGAATGTTCTGAATATGCCGAGATGCCGGTACGTAAAGCCACTCAGTCTTCGCTAACAGCTTAGTTAGAAAATGCCTTTTCTCTAAATGAATGCAACATTTAAATGATGTAAACATAAATAAATAAGAGCAGCATGCTTAATTGTTTTGAGATTGGTATCTTTCTTGTTGCCCCAGTTTTGGGGGCTTAGGAAACCATCATTTCTGGCTGCCAAGATGGTTCTGCAGTGCTTTCTCCAGAGCTGCAATGGAAACTGGTATAAACTCCTGTCTTGTTCAGCCTCTTGTTGTACCTGCCAGATGGCAAAAATGATAGCTATTATCTCTTGCTACCATTGTCCCCATTTGTTTAAAGAGGCAGTTTGGCTATCCCTCTCAGCAGTGTGTCTGGTCAGATTTTTAAACACATTTATTGCAAAAAGGAATAACATGAAAAAAACAAGTGAGAAGTTTTCCTAGTTGCCATTTTAGTATTCCGCCATTTGCCTAATGGAGGGACTAGATGATAAAGCAAGAAGGAAACTCTGAGTTTTGTGAAAGTGCCATTTATGGTTGAAGCTGGTGAAGCTTGTCAGCACATGAAAGGGATCTTAGGTGGTAGAGGAGAAAGCAAATAATCTACTTGATTTTAAGTACATGGAAATAAAGGTCAAATTCTCTTATTGTTTCTCAAAGCATCAGGTGAGTAAATGAGGCTATTGTGATAGTGATTCCTATTGCATAGTTGTTTTTTATCCAGGAAAGTTTTAATAACATCTTTTAATACAGATGATAGTTTGAATAGACAATTGAACTGCTCAATGCCACTTAACTCAAGAAAAGAAATAGAATTTTTGGAACTTTGTGAACTTTTTTAGGGAGACTAGGAAGTTAATTAACATCCCTACTGGGGAAAAAACCCTGTAATCTTGTTTCAAAGCTACAGCTGATAACATTTAACTTCTCCATTGGTCTGTAAATTCAGTTGTAGTATGCTAAAAAAAATCCTTCCACATTCTTTCAAGGACAACATTCTTAATATCACTATTTATTATTATTTAATCTATTTATTTGATTTTGGCACCGACTCCAGCCCAACTCAGTTAACAATGTACAGTATTCATAATGTTTTTGCTATTTTGTTATTGACTCGAGTATAAGCCGATCCGCCGTTCTGCAAGCCTGAATACACAGGAATACCCTGTGTGGCCGCGGCTCGTCGGCAGGTCTCCGTTCCTCCTGCCGACCTTTGGGGAGGTTTGGGCGCCTCCCCAAACCTCCCCAAACCTCGGCAGGTCTCCGTTCCTCCTGCCGACCTTTGGGGAGGTTTGGGCGCCTCCCCAAACCTCCCCAAACCTCGGCAGGTCTCCGTTCCTCCTGCCGACCTTTGGGGAGGTTTGGGCGCCTCCCCAAACCTCGGCAGGTCTCCGTTCCTCCTGCCGACCTTTGGGGAGGTTTGGGCGCCTCCCCAAACCTCGGCAGGTCTCCGTTCCTCCGCGCAGACCTGCCGACCTTTGGGGAGGTTTGGGCGCCTCCCCAAACCTCGGCAGGTCTCCGTTCCTCCTGCCGACCTTTGGGGAGGTTTGGGCGCCTCCCCAAACCTCCCCAAACCTCGGCAGGTCTCCGTTCCTCCTGCCGACCTTTGGGGAGGTTTGGGCGCCTCCCCAAACCTCGGCAGGTCTCCGTTCCTCCTGCCGACCTTTGGGGAGGTTTGGGCGCCTCCCCAAACCTCGGCAGGTCTCCGTTCCTCCTGCCGACCTTTGGGGAGGTTTGGGCGCCTCCCCAAACCTCCCCAAACCTCGGCAGGTCTCCGTTCCTCCTGCCGACCTTTGGGGAGGTTTGGGCGCCTCCCCAAAACTCCCCAAACCTCGGCAGGTCTCCGTTCCTCCTGCCGACCTTTGGGGAGGTTTGGGCGCCTCCCCAAACCTCGGCAGGTCTCCGTTCCTCCGCGCAGACCTGCCGACCTTTGGGGAGGTTTGGGCGCCTCCCCAAACGTCCCCAAACCTCGGCAGGTCTCCGTTCCTGTTTGGGGAGGTTTGGGCGCCTCCCCAAACGTCCCCAAACCTCAGCAGGTCTCCGTTCCTGTTTGGGGAGGTTTGGGCGCCTCCCCAAACCTCCCCAAACCTCGGCAGGTCTCCGTTCCTCCGCGCAGACCTGCCGACCTTTGGGGAGGTTTGGGCGCCTCCCCAAACGTCCCCAAACCTCGGCAGGTCTCCGTTCCTGTTTGGGGAGGTTTGGGCGCCTCCCCAAACCTCCCCAAACCTCGGCAGGTCTCCGTTCCTCCGCGCAGACCTGCCGACCTTTGGGGAGGTTTGGGCGCCTCCCCAAACGTCCCCAAACCTCGGCAGGTCTCCGTTCCTGTTTGGGGAGGTTTGGGCGCCTCCCCAAACCTCCCCAAACCTCGGCAGGTCTCCGTTCCTCCGCGCAGACCTGCCGACCTTTGGGGAGGTTTGGGCACCTCCCCAAACCTCGGCAGGTCTCCGTTCCTGTTTGGGGAGGTTTGGGCGCCTCCCCAAACCTCCCCAAACCTCGGCAGGTCTCCGTTCCTCCGCGCAGACCTGCCGACCTTTGGGGAGGTTTGGGGAGGCGCCCAAACCTCCCCAAAGGTCGGCAGGAAGAACGGAGACCTGCCGAGGTTTGGGGAGGTTTGGGGAGGCGCCCAAACCTCCCCAAAGGTCGGCAGGTCTGCGCGGAGGAACGGAGACCTGCCGAGGTTTGGGGAGGTTTGGGGAGGCGCCCAAACCTCCCCAAACAGGAACGGAGACCTGCCGAGGTTTGGGGACGTTTGGGGAGGCGCCCAAACCTCCCCAAAGGTCGGCAGGTCTGCGCGGAGGAACGGAGACCTGCCGAGGTTTGGGGAGGTTTGGGGAGGCGCCCAAACCTCCCCAAACAGGAACGGAGACCTGCCGAGGTTTGGGGACGTTTGGGGAGGCGCCCAAACCTCCCCAAAGGTCGGCAGGTCTGCGCGGAGGAACGGAGACCTGCCGAGGTTTGGGGAGGCGCCCAAACCTCCCCAAACAGGAACGGAGACCTGCCGAGGTTTGGGGAGGTTTGGGGAGGCGCCCAAACCTCCCCAAAGGTCGGCAGGTCTGCGCGGAGGAACGGAGACCTGCCGAGGTTTGGGGAGGCGCCCAAACCTCCCCAAACAGGAACGGAGACCTGCCGAGGTTTGGGGACGTTTGGGGAGGCGCCCAAACCTCCCCAAAGGTCGGCAGGTCTGCGCGGAGGAACGGAGACCTGCCGAGGTTTGGGGAGGTTTGGGGAGGCGCCCAAACCTCCCCAAACAGGAACGGAGACCTGCCGAGGTTTGGGGACGTTTGGGGAGGCGCCCAAACCTCCCCAAAGGTCGGCAGGTCTGCGCGGAGGAACGGAGACCTGCCGAGGTTTGGGGACGTTTGGGGAGGCGCCCAAACCTCCCCAAACAGGAACGGAGACCTGCCGAGGTTTGGGGAGGTTTGGGGAGGCGCCCAAACCTCCCCAAAGGTCGGCAGGAGGAACGGAGACCTGCCGAGGTTTGGGGAGGCGCCCAAACCTCCCCAAAGGTCGGCAGGAGGAACGGAGACCTGGGGAGGTTTGGGGAGGCGCCCAAACCTCCCCAAAGGTCGGCAGGAGGAACGGAGACCTGGGGAGGTTTGGGGAGGCGCCCAAACCTCCCCAAAGGTCGGCAGGAGGAACGGAGACCTGGGGAGGTTTGGGGAGGCGCCCAAAGCTCCCCAAAGGTCGGCAGGAGGAACGGAGACCTGCCGAGGTTTGGGGAGGTTTGGGGAGGCGCCCAAACCTCCCCAAACGTCGGCAGGTCTGCGCGGAGGAACGGAGACCTGCCGAGGTTTGGGGAGGCGCCCAAACCTCCCCAAACGTCGGCAAGTCTCCGTTCCTCCGCGCCCTGCCTGCCTGCTTCTTTCCGCTGCGGAAAGAAGCAGGCAGGCAAGGCGCGGAGTTTGGGGAGGTGCGCGCGCACCTCCCCAAACCTCCCCAAACTTCGGCAGGTCTCGGACGGCGGTGGCTTGGGAGAGGTGCGGGCGATCCCGGAAGCACCAAAGCCTCGGCCGCGCACAAGTCCTCGGTAAGTTTTTTTTGTTGACTGGAGTATAAGCCGAAGTGGAATTTTTCAGCCCAAAAAGTGGGCTGAAAAATTCGGCTTATACTCAAGTATATACGGTATATCTTTGGGGTATTTCTTTTATATATCTCTTTGGCTAGGTTTTAAATTATTAATTAATTTTAGTAGCAGCATATATTTGTCAATATTTTGCATTATATTTTCTAATTTGTACTAGCTGGCATGACAGTAAAGGAATACCTAGCACACTCACAGTTGTACTCTGCATTCCTCATCCAATTGGAGAGAGATTTTGATTTGACTCATAAAGCTCAAATCAGGTTTATTACACTGATGTTTGGTAATGCCCAGGGGTGTCAAACTCGCAATGTCACATGATGTGTCACAACATATCGTGACTTTTTTGCCTTTGTCTTGGGCGCTGTTTCACTATGATGCATCCAGCTCGCGGGCCAGCAGTTTGACACCCCAGCCTTAGCCAATAAGTGGAAGGACTGCCCATTAAATTTGCAAATGGCACACATTACACTGGTGATACAGCTTTATGAACGGAAGATTTTACAAACACGCTTCGGATGAACACATGTCCATCATCTGACAAAATTTTACAAAATCAAATAAAAAAATCTCAAAGGGCAGATTCGATGGATCACTAGGTCTTTTTCTGCCATCAGTTTTCTGTGTTTCTATAATATTCAGAACTGAGCACAGTAATCACGGTGAGATCTGACCAAAGCAGAATAAAAAGGAACAATAACTTTGATTTGGAAATTATACTCCTATAGATGCAGCTAGAAATTGCATTTGTCTTTTGTGAAGCTACATATACTATTGACTCATATTCAGTTTGCAATATGCTACTATTCCATGATATTCTGTTCAGGTATTATTGCCAAGGCAGGTTCCCTGACCCTGTGCCTTCTGATTTGATTTTTTTTCCTAAAAAGTGATCACAGCACATGTTTCTGCTACATTTCATTTTGTAACTTTCAGCCAATTTATTCAGATAATTTTTAATTTCAGAAAAAATGTCCTATCAGTTCAACAATAGAACTAATTACCCAAAGAGAGATGCTAAATTTTATTTCAGAGAGTTTGCTTAAGCAGAGGCTAAACAACCAACAACTATGGTGCTGGAGAAGACTCCTGCGAGTCCCTTGGACTGCAAGGCGATCAAACCGGTCAGTCCTAGAGGAGATCAACCCTGACTGCTCTTTAGAAGGCCAGATCCTGAAGCTAAAACTCAAATACTTTGGCCACCTGATGAGAAGGAAGGACTCACTGGAGAAGAGCCTAATGCTGGGAAAGATTGAGGGCAATAGAAGAAGGGGACGACAGAGAATGAGGTGGCTGGATGGAGTCACTGAAGCAGTAGGCGTGAGCTTAACTGGACTCCAGAAGATGGTAGAGGACAGGAAGGCCTGGAGGAGCGTTGTTCATAGGGTCGCGATGGGTCGGACACGACTTCGCAACTAACAACAACAACAAAACAACCATCTTTTTGAGATGCTTTAATTTCAACGTTTGCACTGAATGAAGAGTTGGATTTGATGATCTAAACTGCCCCTTCCAATAATATGGTTCCAACTTATTAATGCCTTGAGTGCCCATCTCAGCAGTAAATCAAATTATAAAACTATTCAGTTAAACTAAAAAGAAATAATGTGTTTTTCTTACTGCAGCCAAGAGTATATTTGGCTGCCAGTTTACAGTATCATTCTCTTATGGACTAGAGGCTAAAACACATGGAGCATTTTAGCCATTGTGGACTGGAGGCTAAAATATATAAAAAGTTGCAGGAATTAAGTATGTCTAGTTTAATGAAAAGAAGAACTAGGGATGACATGACAGCAGTGTTCCAATATCTAAGGGGTTGCCATAAAGAAAAGGGGGTCAATCTGTTCTCCATAGCACCTGAAGGCAGAACAAGAAACAATGGATGGAGATTAATCAAGGAGAGAATCCAACCTAGAACTAAGGAGATATTTCCTGACTGTTAAAACAATCAGTGGAACAATTTGCCTCCAGAAGCTGTGGGTACTCCATCACTGGAGGTTTTTAAGAAGAGACTGGACAACCATTTGTTTGAAATATATAAGGCTTCCTGCTTGGGCAGGGGATGGGACTAGACGACCTCCAAGATACCTTTAAACTCTGTTATTCTGTCTTTGTATGAAATATATGTGTAATGAATTGTTTAGGGTGTCATAAGATTTTTGCTAGGTTTGCCTAACTTGAATCTCCTTCCAAGTCTAATTTATATTATTTCATTAGCAGCTCTGATTAGAATTGCTAAATCAACAGTAAGCAGCCAAGGCAGGTATTTTCATAATGAAGATCTTTAAACACATTGTTGTGACTAAGTGGTTTAATAGAAAAAGTCTAATAAGTCTCTTAATTCATAAATTATTTTGATAGCCAATTTGGGGAGGGGGTTCAAACAGTATTTTGTCAAAATATGTTATCCATTATAGAAATCTTGTATAAGTGATACACTAGAATTGTCATAAAGCTTTATTTACCATGAAAACTTTTGCATGCTATGCAATCTGTGTTTAGATGGAATTCCAAGAAAGAACTATTTTTGCATATTATGTTGCTTTGGAATTATTTGGCAGCAGTATCTGCCTCAGTCAACAGAAGAATTCAGAAACTATTTAGGAGTTACTCTTTTGGTTTGAACACTGTTTTGAGCACTAAGAGGCAAGAAAACAACCAAGCTCAGAGAGCACCAAGGACTCCAGAGTCTTGATAATCTTCTAATGTTATAGAGAACTTAACTTCAATTGGGGAATGTTTGTATTTATACTTCAAATTTATTATCTGCATAATGATATGACATTGTGACTTTCTCTCCCACCCTTCCTAAAATATAAACATCTTTCTGTCCTAAACATGTTATTGAGTATTTAGGAGATATGGAGTCAAGTCAGATTTTTTCAGATTCTTTCCTGGCATGTCATTTCCCCCTATTTTGTGTAACAAGTCGGAGGCAGTGTAGCTAATTCAAGACAAATCCTTGGTGGCTGATGCAGAAGTTTTAAAGTTGCATTCTACAGTTAAAAGACTAATTTATTCAGAACCTTGTCCTAAAGCAGACATGTCAAACTTGCAATGTCATGTGACGTCATGCAACGTATCGGAGCCTTTTTGCCATTGCCGGCAATGGGGTGGGCGTGGCTTCCGGATGATGCGTCCCGCCTGCGGGCCAGCAGTTTGATACCTGTCCTAAAGCCTTGAAACTCGTTTATTAGTTTTTGAGTACAGATAATCCTCAACTTACAACAGTTCATTTAGTGACTATTCAAAGTTACAGTGGCACTGAAAAAAGTGACTTATGACTGTTTTTCATACTTACGAGCACTGCAGCATCTCCATGGTCATTTGATCAAAATTCAGACCTTTGGCAACTGACCTATATGGTTACAGTGTCCTGAAGTCACGTGACCTTTTGTAAACTCCTGACAATTCAATGGCAAAGTCAGATTCACTTAACAACCATGTTACTAACTTAACAATTTCAGTGACTTACTTGACAACTGTGGGAAGAAAGGTAGCAAAATGGGCAAAACTCACTTAACAAATGTCTCACTTAGCAACAGAAAATGTTGGGTTCCATTGTGGCCTTAAGTCCAGAACCACCTGTAGTTATTTCATCTCTACTTTGCTTTTTGTATCTTTATTCTTGTGCAATTCTGATTAAATAATCTATCAAAAGCTGTATTTTTTTAAAAAGGAAAGATAAAAAGGCACTGTTCATTGCTATAATTACAGCTGTTGACTTCCTACTTACTTGTTACATCCGGGATATCCTTTAATTTAGTTCTTTTTTTTGTTCACTAAGTCAGGAATGGGGGGAAAATGCAGCTTTTTTGATATAGTGGTACAGTCCCTATGGTGCAGTAGGGACTTAAAACTTGGGGTCTTGCTGATACAGTGCAAATCTAATTCCTTGCTCATGTAACACTTCTACATTTTAACTGATTCGTTTTATTTTTTGAACAAGAAATATGACCACTACAAGTTGGCCGTTATATAACATGTTAGCTCTTAAGCCGGGGGTCTTCAAACTTGGTCCTTTTATGACTTGTGGACTTCAACTCCCAGAATTCCTCAGCCAGCTTTGCTGGCTGAGGAATTCTGGGAGTTGAAGTCCACAAGTCATAAAAGGGCCAAGTTTGAAGACCCCTGTCTTAAGCCCACTTATTGAGTCAGTCTAACGAGCTGAATTCATGCAACCCCCGCGTGACATAAACTAGTCCTTCTGCATCAGGCTCTGGATGCTGCTTCCTCCGTCTGAATAGGGCCTAGGAAAAACGTCTCCATTCCCTTTCCCCCCATCTTTTCGACCACAATCTTAAGACTAGCGCGACCTCGACCGCGGGTGGCTCCCAGCGGAGCACATCCGCGTTTGGCCCCCTTCATACCCGCCGGGATCCGCTGGGGGTCGCTCGCTCCTTCTCCGGCGAAGCCTCCACGAAACGCCGGCTCCCCGTGGAGAAGCCCGGGCTCTTTTTCACACGCCAGAGAGCGAGCGGGCGAGTCGTCAAAGGAGCGGCCTTGCCCAGCCACTCCTTTTCACCGCTTGGGGCGGCTTTGCCTGAGCTCAGTAGCAACAAGTCTCTAGAGTGGGAAGCTCCGCCCCCCCCCCGCCAGGCACCCGGGAGCCCCCGAGGTTGGCGAGAGCAGCAGCCGGCAACAGAGCGAGGCAAGCCGGAGACTCCGAAGGCGCGCGCTGCTTGCTTTTGCGGGGCTAGCGAAGTGCTGCGGCCCCGGCTTCTCACCGGGGGTCGCTTCGGGACTGTCCCGGTGGAGGGAATGACAGGTAACGTCGGTGCGGGGAAATGTGGGTCCGCTTTCCCGGAGAACTAGGAATCGTGTTTTTTTGGGGGGGAGGGGGGAGAGGATCGTTGGGATACAGGAAAGCTCTTTCTTTCTTTCTTTCTTTCTTTCTTTCTTTCTTTCTTTCTTTCTTTCTTTCTTTCTTTCTTTCTTTCTTTCTTTCTTTCTTTCTTTCTTTCTTTCTTTCTTTCTTTCTTTCTTTCTTTCTTTCTTTCTTTCTTTCTTTCTTTCTTTCTTTCTTTCTTTCTTTCTTTCTTTCTTTCTTTCTTTCTTTCTTTCTTTCTTTCTTTCTTTCTTTCTTTCTTTCTTTCTTTCTTTCTTTCTTTCTTTCTTTCTTTCTTTCTTTCTTTCTTTCTTTCTTTCTTTCTTTCTTTCTTTCTTTCTTTCTTTCTTTCTTTCTTTCTTTCTTTCTTTCTTTCTTTCTTTCTTTCTTTCTTTCTTTCTTTCTTTCTTTCTTTCTTTCTTTCTTTCTTTCTTTCTTTCTCCGATGGACGATTTATCCAGATTCCACCTTGCTGCCTTCTTCCTCCCTTTTTTTTTTGGTAAAAGTTGCTTTGCTTCGAATACCACTGACCCAGCAGGTGCAGTTCTGGCTATTGTGAGACAGCGCTTCTAAAAAGGCTCACCTGGCGTCTTTGGGGGGGGGGGGGTCTTCCCACAGTTAGACAAGGGGCTTAGTTGCCTGCTCTGACTTCGTGCGGTCTTAAGAGTGGGTACCATATTGAACGTGGAAACCCGGGGCAAAGGAACAAAAGCTCTTTTATCAAGTTTAGACCGACCGTATTGTTGTAGGCTAGCGGGATTTGCATTTGCAAACAGGTTTTCTGTGTGGCCTGAAAAAATATTACTTTTCCATTTTTGTCATAATGAAAAGTTTCGTGCAAGTTGAAGTCTTAAATGAATTTATATAAGAGTCCGGTCTCATAAAGTTATCCATCTCGAGCAGATGTGGTATTGTTATTATTTAAACCACACCGGGCAACAATGTTTACTTTTCCATATTTCCCAGTAAGGAGTTCTGTGTGACTCAGAGGCTTGTGTTACAGCAGCCATTTTCTACCTTTAGCACAAGTGCAGCTCCTTAATTGAAATGTAGTAGAATAGGTCTGATTTAGGACTTGTCTGCACTGGTGCCATAAAACATGTTAAACTTGATTTCATAGTGAAATTCATGCCTGTTTCACCTATGCTATCTGCCTTAGGCATACCTGAAAATCAGTTCATGTTTAGAAACAGCTGACTTTAAAAAAAAGGACCAAGGTAGATTTCAATTATTTTTATAGTGCAACCCAGTTGAAATATAAGCAAACTTTTTAAGAAGACAAAAGGGAACTATATATTGTAAGGCAATTCTCTATCTCTCTGCTGCATTGTGCCATATTTGTTAGAAAATCAGAACTGATTCCTTTTTTTCACGTCCTGCTTGATTTCTAATGGCATTTATCATGAGGACTTCAGCCCTGTAGGATGCAGTTTTCATTTGTCAACCAGGATTGTGGGGAAAATCAAATGCTTAATTTTGTTAAATATATTTTATAATTTTTAAAGCATAATTTACTACCTTTTCTTGTTACCTTAACATATTAATGTAAAAGATTTTGCATTGTGTGCCAGTATAAAAATGCAACAAATAAACAAAATACTGTAAAACAGTTCTAAGCTGCAGCATTTTTGCCATATCCTCATGGCTGACCTTCAATGTAAGTTTTTAATTCTTCAAATTACTTTGTTGTTTGTTGTAAAGAAAATAAAAACTAACTTAAAAGGAAGCTGTACATTTTATCCCTTGTTGTAGTTAGTTCTCTTATCTAGTCTGGCAGGGTGATTGCTACTGCTGCTTCTTTGTATCAGGTGTGAGTAAGTGATCCATTATCTTGATGCAAAAACAGAGGTGTTTCAGTTCCCCAGAAGAAGGCTTACCTACTGCAACCCCATATGAGTCACTGCTATGGGCTTGCACCTTGCTGATTAGCATTTGCTTTGTTTCACCTATGTGTGGTTGCATCATTTAATTGCCCTGATGAAGAAGCACAGAAAAATCACCTGTTTTCAGGAAGCCTCATATTGCATTTGGATTTGCTCTGGTGCGCCAGTTTGGAGGATGCAGCAATTTCATTTCCACATCACGTAAGAATTAAGCAATCAATATAGAAATTCAGTAGAGAAGGAGATTGCTGGTACAACTCTGTGTGAGTGACCAAGTGGCCTTGTTTTTTTTCCAGTTAAAAGTTGCTCCAGAGTATTCTCATAGTGAGGTCCAGCAAGTAGCTCACTTGAAGGAGTATGACTCCTTTTTCTTTACATCTGCTGAAATTAATGATTTATGAGTAAATAAGTGTCCTTCCACATTTAATTGGAAGGGAAGAAATTGTAGAACTAGATGGAATTTTGCACTCATTAACTGGTGGAGATATTATGAGTTGCATTTTGTGCTGTATGAAGTAGGGAATGCAAAAAGTGTTCATTATTTTAGGCTATATGCAAGCTGTATTAATAAAATAATGGCTTTGTTTTAAAAATACTAGAAGAGGGGCAGCAGTGAACCTTTATTAGCAAGTCTATGTGCTTGTTGAGGAAAACAAAACTTTCTTTTCCTGTCCTCTGCTATAAACTGATTTCAGGTAGGTTTACAAGAATTAAATACAATGAAATAAGTTTTAACCAAACAGACCCCAAATAAAAAATTCTTATGTATAATTGAATACTTGAGAGAACTGGTAGACAGACTGGGATTTGCCATTCATAACTGATCTTGAGATATTTTGTAACCAAAGTAAAAATAGCTGAACAAGATAGCCCTTGGATGGAACAAAGGAATAAGGCTGCATGCTTTTTAAAGGAATTGGCTGCATAAAACTATTGCATAAATTCTATAGATTTAGAGCTTCGTTACTTAAATGCTATGTAAATTATCTTGGCATCTGTTCATTCAGCCTTGCCATTTTGAGGGTAAGATGATGTTACAGTATATTAACGTGTAAATGGGAATTACTGCCACTGGACTTGGCAGTGAAGGTGATGGACGAAAACATCAAATTGAATTTCCTCAGTAAAAAGATCTTTTAAATGCATAACCTGCTCATCAAGTCTTTCTGTTTTCTCCCAAAGTGGACCAAGAGTGCTTTTCTTTGTTGGCTTGTAAATGCTATTTAAATTTGAGTCCTATTTGTTTGATAAAACCTGAGTTTCTACACGGATTAGTGAAAGTTTTGGAATCAAAAATATTTCTCTCAAAAACTAAGTTTCAGAAGGCAGAACCTTGAATAATTTAAGAAAAGCTTTATATAATCTTCTGTTGTAATTATGATAAAATGTGGCTATAGGATTCCCCAAAAAGGCTGCTTGCATGATAATTACACAAAGTGACTGTAACTACTATAAAAGAGGTTTGAGGATTGTATTCCAAACTAACTAAAAGCAATCATCTCTGTGATGAAAAATGATTAGGCAATATGGAAAAATATTAGAAAAAAGACTAGAAATTAAAATAAAATATGCATACTGCAGTGATATTTACACTATTGTATATGGGTTAGGTTACCCTGTTCCTAAAAGAATGCCTAAGGGTTTGGAAAACTTATAGAAATGAACAATCAAAATAATGATTAAAGTTGATAAAGCTGGAATATAGTGTAGGAAAACATGACTTGGGGAGAGGAGGGATATATAAAATTATATTCTGCTCTTTTCACATCATAGATTAGTTTCACAAAGAGTTCCCCCCCCTCAAAATCCTAGAACTTGTTTTGGTAACAACAACAACAATAACAACAACAAGTGCTAGAACATAAGGTATTGTTTCAACCCGTGTATTGATAACAGGATGTGATAACCAGTATTGTCAAGACTAGATGAAAAAGTTTTTAAAATTCTAAATTGGTTTTTCTTTTCTTTCTTTCTTATATTTATTTCCGAAATCTTACATAGGAACTCAGGTGGCATGCCTCGTAGTCTTTTCTGCATTTTCTCCCCAAACAGCTATGTAGGATAGACGGGGCAGAATTAAATTACTCTGAAATCACTCAGCATCTATAGCTGATTGTGATTGGGCCTAGTTTTCCCCAGTCTTACTTTGGCTTCAGTATTATGTTATGACTTCAACAGTGAGATGAGCGGCATATAGCCTTGGTGGAGCAGTGGGCTAATGCCTCCTTAAGTAACACCAGCTGCCTGCAATTAGTGCAGGTTCGCATCCCACCAGGCTCAAGGTTGACTCAGCCTTCCATCCTTCCGAGGTAGGTAAAATGAGGACCCAGATTGTTGGGGGCAATTAAGCTGACTTTGTAATAATGCTGCTTGGGGGGGTGTATGAAAGCCCTAATAAGCAGGCATATACATCGAATGAAGGCTACTGCTAAGCTTGTAAGCCGCCCTGAGTCTTCGGAGAAGGGCGGGATATAAATGGAATTAAAATAAATTTTTTTTAATAAAAAAATAAAAATATTGACAATTTTGGACATAGTAGCTGTGTAGGTAAGGGTTGGATTTAGTCTGCTATTCCACCTTTAGGATGGAGATTTAATTCCTCCATCTCTGAGTGACAGCCATGAATTATGTTTCTGAGAATGGTCCTTTATATATTTGCTTTGTTTGAAACATTTTGATACTCCCAGTTATGCTGTGCGTCTCCAGATAGTACATTTAGTGAAATAACAAAAACTCTTTAGTATGACAATATATGGGGGGGGAAAATGTTCTGTACCTGCAAAACATCTATAATCTATTCTACACTATTGAAAATCACTGTAAAGATATAAAGCAACAAAACAATCTATATTAAAATATTGACATTAATGGATACTTGTAATGAGTAATAAAGCAGTGCATCCATAAAATGCTGATTGCCAAGGCAAAGAAGAATGCATCCAGCACATGTCTAAAATAAGGTTGACTCATGCTTTGTAATTTTGGGAGGATGTCCACAACAGAAAAAGCCTTCTACTTGAAGGAAAATAAATTCCTAGCTTAAGGCATCCTTTAGCTGAAGCTGAAGTCCAGTTTAAAGCGTGTGTGTATGTGTAAATGCAAATATATAGAGAGAGCATGCTGTGCATGTGTGCATAGGAACTTTGCATTTCTCTTCTAGAATTAGCATTTGGCCAGCAATTTGAGCTAGCACATAGATCAGTCAGTCTTCCCCATGGTAGCATGAGTTTGAGTTGTTCTAAAGTTAGGCAGTGCCAAAATCGAATTAAGTGAATAAGTTAATAAATGTTTTGGAGAGAGCAATTATCTCTAAACGTGTGTAAAGTCTATAAATGTATATATGTAAATAATGTGCACTTAGAATCATAACAACCTGGCAGGCCAAAACCAAATTAATATAAAAGGAAGTGAGACTAAGGTAGAAGAACCAATGTGGTGTAGTGGTTAAATGTTGGATGAAGAGTTGGCAAGCCCAAGTTCTGTTCTGCCCTTAGCTATGAAAGCTGTCGGGGGGATTTTCTCCAAGTCCAGACTTCTTGTGTGGAAAATAGAAGGTAGAGCTATATACGTTTCCATCAGCTCCTGGATGAAAGGTAGGATATAACTGAACAAACCCCCAAAAGTGCCTTAACTTCGGTGCCGCTTGCCATCCTGTGACTGGCAGAATGCTAGTTGATATCAACAGAAAGACATCCTTTCTGAGACAAAATGATTATATGGAATGATCCCAGAATGATCTGTAATATGATGGGTCCCCCCCATATTGATATATTGTAGACAGTTCCTAAAAATACTTCTTTCTATGTTGTTCTTCCCATCAGTAATTCAACAATATACATTTTTTATTTTTAGAATATTATTTTTCATTTTACTCTGTTCCTTTTTATATTGGTTTTTAATTATAACTTTTGAATATGATGTTTTTTAAAATTAAAAGTGCTATTGAAATACTTTTAATAAAATAATAACCATGATTTGTGAACATTAATTGGTTGGTCATTATATGGTTTTTTCCATAGTTCTTTGAGCGCCAGTGTCCTCTTTGCAGCAGCTGAAATATCAATATGGCTTTTAGGGGTACCCCACCAAGCATGCCTTGTAGAAGTACAGTAGAGATGCAACTATTGCCTAAAGCAGACATATCAAACACAAGGCCCGGGGGCCAGATCCGGCCTGCGAAGTGGTTTCATGTGGCCCGCGAAGCCATCCTGGAAACAGTGGGGAATGGCCCCCACTGCCCTGGCCCTGGCCCAGAGACCCTCCTTCCGCCAGAGACCCTCAGATCTGTCCCACTCCTGCCAAGGCCCCCATAGGCACCCTTCAGGCGAACGATGTAGAGCTGGCCATGCCCACCCAATAGGCCATATGCACTCTAGCCACGCCCACCCAGTAGGCCACGCCCACCCTGGCCATACCCACCCGGCCCCTTGAGGGCAACCGCAATGCTGATGCGGCCCTCAATGAAATTGAGTTTGACACCCCTGGCCTAGAGGATATAGAACTGCAGCCAAATTTAGAACAAAATGTACAACCTTTGTTGAAAGCCAATAAAAATGATGACTGGAACTTGTAGTCTATGCATTGCTATAGGCGAGACATTTTAAATTAACCAACAAGAGGTAGAGGAATTGAGCGGTATTGAGAATGCCATTTGGACTGAATTCGATCCTGTGACCCCAGATGAAGTGGACAGGTTCATGAGGAGACTGAGTTCCACCACGTGTTTATTGGACCCGTGCCCCTCCTGGCTGGTGTATGCAGCTCGGGAGGAGACACGAGGCTGGAGTCCTTCGGGAATAGGGCGGTATAGAAATCAAATAAATAGATAGATAGATAGATAGATAGATAGATAGATAGATAGATAGATAGATAGATAGATAGATAGATAGATAGAGTCTTCCAGCTTCTTAATCAACTATTACTGTAATGCTGCTTCAAAAAAGAAGTTGCAGAAGGGTAGTACAAATTTGCAAATTTTGTTTGCCTGCAAAGGAGCTTGGGTCAAGGTTAGTTGTAACCTTTGGATGCAAATAAGTCAATATTTTCTCCATCTTTAGCCCTTATAATTAGTGGTTGAGAGATTTTGGAGCTTTAAATGCAGGTAGTAGAGAAATTAATCTGTCACTGCTGTGTCAGGGCAGGTCAACCTAGAATCTTCATGTTGTTGTGTACAAATTAGAGAAATACATATGGCTTACCTGCTTCTTTCCTTATCTGTAGTTTTGACATGCTCACACTTCATTAGACCATGATTAGAATTATGGAGTTGGTAAATTACCATTTATTGTTCCTGCACTGTTTTACATCTGGACCAACAAGTTTGTGGGCATCATGCTTCTATGTCCTGATTTTGGTTCTGAGGTGTTCATTTGTTCAGTGTTTACTGTTCAGTCATGTTTTTGGGGTGTTGTTTATGCTATACAAGTGGATTAGGTTGGACTAAGATTATGATTATGATTCAGATTCAGATTTAATGTATTGAAGAGGAAGAGGAAATGAATTAAACATTAGGCTAAAGAATACAATTGGTCTTATGTTTTAGATTGGAGTATAAACAGGCTCTGAAAAGACTGAAGACCTCTACATTTGTCAGCACTGTTTAGGCAAGTTGCTTCATATTAGCTACAGCATGTCAAACAGAAAATAGATGGGAGCCAGTTTGACTGGGTTAGAGGAACTTCTTCTGAAAATTTAGCAAAACTGTTTGAAGAGTCCCTGTATCTGGGTTAAGCTTTCTGCTTGACAAGTCAATAAGAAAGTATGATTGTTCCACATAATGTAAAAAATAATGCAAAAAATGCAAATGTACATGTATCTGGGCTTGAGACAGGTATGAAACTGAAGAGTAGATTAGAAATTTGGAAAGCATGTTTGGGATTTTCTCACAAAAGAGTTGCCATGGTGAGCATGTCCAGCCATATTTACAAGAAGGAAGTTGGTGAAGTTGCCTTCTCACCACTTCTCCCTGCCCTGCTTACTTTTCTAGTTTATTTTGATTTTTTTCCCCCATGGAAAAGTAGGCATAGTTACAAACAAAGCACTGGATTACATTGCCTCCACTCTTCATTTTTGTAATGCTCAGAGGTATTCTTGCAAAAAAAGATTTTCTGGTCACAACACATGAAAAATCAACACATGAAATCAAACCTACTGTAAAAAGCAGGCTGTGACACAGAACATATTGTTCCAATTTAAAAGGTGAAATATCCCAGAGAAATAGTTCTTTTGATCCTAGCCTTAACTGAACATTGTTTTGTGTCCTGTTTGTCACAAGGAATAGTTTTACTTATTCATTTTACTTAATCAGTTATGTGTACTGAATTCTGTCAATACACAGATTTCAGGTTTTTCTTTGACTGCATGGATTCTTTAATACTGTATATTGAATATGTTGAGCCATTTGTGTTGTGTGGTACTAAATATTTGTTTTTCCATCTTTGAACTTACAAAGTAGTTGGCAGGTGCTGAATGCTGCTGTGTGTTTCAGACAATAGCAGCATGAATCTTTCTGATAGAGAGAAGAAAAAATAAAAGTTAATTTGTCTGCCCAACCATCACTTTGCCAGAATTATGTTATGTTCTCTGCTTAATCTGATTCATTTTAAAGGCATGCAAACTAAAACAATTGTTAACAAAATCCCTTTTTCTATTAAAACAATTTACCACGTTTACACAATGCCTTTGTTTTTCACTTTCAGGCAAGCACAGATAATTCAATGGAGGCTTTTGCTGTGGGGATTTTTTTATATGCAGGTTCTAATGTACACTAAAGAGGTTTGCATCACAATGAACATAATCCAGTGCCTCCAGGAAGAAGAAAAAAACCTTGAGTTTTGCCTCATCTTTCAGATAATTGACCATCTTAAGATGTTTGCTTTTGTTCATATTCACAATCTACTCAAATTGCGCTAACATTACTGCTTATGATATTAACAAGATCTTGTACAAGAGCAGGAAGTCAAAGAGAATCAATTATGTGTCCTGTTGCACGTCCGTTTCAGGAAATACCATTAATGTGGGATTCTACCAGGGCTTATTGAAAGGAAATAATGAGCATTTTCTAAAACAATGGCTGTGGCTATCCTTCTGCATAGAAGACTGAGGATGTTCCCTAGGGTGTTTGATGCTTGAGATATGCTCAGCATAATACCTGTTGGGGTGATATAAGGATAGCAGTCACGTGTCTTTTCACTCCATGATGTGTTTGGAATATGTTTGGGCTATGTTTGGGCAGATAAGCATCTAATCATGTTGAAGTGTTTGTAGTGCCACTGAATGACTTACGGATTAAACATATCTGCTTTGGTTAGGGACTATTACTTTGTGGTTGAGCACTAGCAGTGTATTCCTTATGTGGACACCTTACAAAATGCTTGGGTAGCAAGTAACTGGAAAAAAGTCTACTTCACATTTGGAAGACCACTGCCAGGCATTGAAAAGCATAGTTAAGTGATTTCAGTACTTATGAATTCAAATTGCCAGCATCCTACACAATCAACCACGTTTTGGGGGATATTGGAAGCTGTAGTTACTTTTGTATAGAATCTGTTGTAAACAGTTTAAAGAAGCAGGCTGAAATACTATAAAGAAGGTTTCGGGATATAAGAGAATAAGATCCTCTGAAATCTAGTGTGCTGAGGATCCTTTTGTAGTTACTGGAGGTGTTCTGAGATAACCTCCTGCTTTCATATTTTCTGCAGTCTAATACAATTGCCTTTTGACAAGAAGAATTGCTATTTAAACCTGAATGCCAGGAGTAAGCAGCCTTAATAAATATTTTACTTTTATGGACTTTTGCTGGAGCCTTTCACCAAGTATAAACAAAAAGCAGCATAAGGGTAGAGACATATCTTGAGCAAAGTATTTTAATAAAACACAAGCTAGAAAGTGATATTATAGCAGCCTTTCCAAGCTGGCACTCCCTGGATTGAGACTAGAATTTCTAGAATCTAAAGGCAGCTAGACAGTAATTTGAACTCTTTTGTACTTAGATGTTTGGTATAAAAGTAGTACTTACTTTTTTCCTAGGGCTTAATGTTTATAATCTGTTTCTGTAGGATACAGATTGCAGATAATTATTATAGGCAGCTGGCATTGCCATGTTTATAGCTGAGATTAAACTATGGAGAAGGGAGACTAACAGCTGAATCTGATCTGATTTGAGAATAATTATGGACCAAAGAGATTAAGTACCCTTTAATCAACTTTTTCTATTTCTTTCTTTTATTTTGTATCTTAAAAATGATGAGTAAGCATATAATGAAGCCAATATTTTTTCTGAATGTAGACCAAGGAAAAAATTGCATACTTTCTTGTTTGACATGTTGGCTAGGAGTATCTTGTTTGTGGAAAATAAACTAGATAATCTCAACTTTGATCTACTTTCATATTAAAATCTTTATGGTAAAATAAATTATTTAGAAAGAGGAAAAGTATACGAATAGAAGAGAATCTGCATAGGTAATTAAGGTAACACTTGAAACAGCTTCTGTAGTAGTAATAAATTTTAACCAAAAAAGTTCATTTTGTTATATTGGAGAAAATTCAATGTATCCAAGATCCGGAAGAAGAAGTCCTGACTCATTGCACACTGCATGGTACAAACTACAGGCTCTGCCAAACAGAGGTGTAATGAGTTTGCAAAATATTCATCTTGAATAAAAATAAAAAAACAAGGATGACTTCCTTTAAGACAGACTCTTAATTATATTTCCAATATGTTTTTTTGTTATGTTGAGAATATTTTGTAATTCATTACATTCTAATATGCTTTATTCTAAGTAATTTCACCAGATGTTTTGGCGATGTTCATTGTGGATTGTTGAAAGAAGGACATTACAAAACCTTTCACTGTTTATTTATATAGCTTTAATAAACCAATTACCCAGTTATTCAGTACAGTTTTACAATCCACACAGTCTGTAAATAAACTTCTGGCTCTTTGGTTTTATACCTCAATTTCCTTTCTGTTTCCAAAATCTATTTCTTAATTCTAAAAGCATGAAAATATTTCTTAAGTTACCTCCCCCTCCCCATGGAAATTTGTGGCCATCAGAATCCACTCCACCTGTATCACTAAATTTCAGTATCTAATCAATGGACACAAAACAGGCTTTACATAGTTGAATAAAGCAACATCCCACTGGGGAAAATGATTAAGTTCCCCCACCCTCCCAAATCCAGACACTTCTTATGTGAATGAATCAGTTGTATTGCTTTACATCAAAATCCTGCCCACAGCAATTCTTCATCTGTTAAACTTGCCTAACCCTCCTTTACCTTATGCTTTTAAAGGGAGAACAAAGTCAATATCTGTGTACTTTATCTCTCTTTGTTCAAAGCCTAACTCATACATAGGCATCAACTTCTCTTGGGCACACACACAAAGTGATAAGAACAAGATTGCTGCCCAGGCTATCCTAATGGAAGAAAATACATCTTTGTTTCCTATAAAACTTAACTGACTTAATTTCCATGTAAACACAATTTCATTTGGGATGTGTCTGTCCAGTAACCAATTCTGTGCCTATTCTTTCTTATAGTAGCTTCCTATGTGCTAGGTAAGAAATGGTGAGTAATTTCTTCAACATGTTCAATCATGTAGAAAAGCAATTGCTATTAAGTAAAGCTTGCTGCCAGAGTACAGCTATATAATGAATTCCAAGTCAATTCCAAGTGGTAGCCTCATTCAGAATTTTCAGAACATGTTGAGGTTACACTTAGGAAATGACTTCTGGGTAGGCTTCTTGTTCAGAGTGACTGCTAAGGAGACAGGGCCAGTCATATATATTGATTGGAATACTACCTGCTCCCCCCCTCCACCTATATTAAGCCCCTTGCCCTCTGGAATGCTAGGGCTTACAGGAATTCTTGGAAATATAAATGATCCTAGAGACTTGCATTTTGCGTTTTGTCAGCTCTTCATTCTTTAAAAATTAAGATCTCTTTATTAGTTTTTTACACATAAAGGGGCAGATGGGCACAATCTGGTTGCCATTAAGAAGGGTGCTATGGACATAGTAAGGACTTACTGTAGAGGCTGAAAAACATCCGTCTTCTTTTGGAATGTTAACTATGAAACTGTTCATGTGCTTATGATCTTATTTCAGCTTTCCTTTGCTTTACAGCCTGCAAAGGTCATAAATGTGAAGATTGGTCATAAAGTTACTTTTTCATCACTGTTGTAACTGTGAATAGTTGCTAAATGACATAGTGGCTAAACGACATAGTGGCTAAACAAGGACTACCTATAACAAACTTACTGTTGCATAAACTGTCTTGAATCACAGTTGCTATTTCTGAGGCATATAGTACTGAGGATGGAGAAAGAGAACTGGGATAAAATTATAACTAGTTATATTGTTGAAGAGTTTGGATGAATTACTGAAGGTTTTAAAATGAGTGGAGGTTGTGCTTACATTTGAGAAAGTTTGAACACAATAATATTAATTCTTTTGTAAGCATTCTCAGTAAGCTATTTCCTAGTAAAATCAACATTTTTTAAGGAACATGTGAAGAGAGGCAGAGTATCCTATGGAATCCAAACCGCTCTACTTTGGTTTTCTTTTGATATTAGCATTTTTGATGTCACATTTGTGTCAGTTTATTATTTTTTTCCAGAGAGGATTTCACTTGTCTAATGTACAGTATAGGATGGCATTAGGGAAATATACTTTCTTTTTTTTAATGATGGCAAACATGGTTAGAAAATTTGAATTCTTTAGGTAATTCTGATTATTTTTCACTAATTAGGAATTATTGTCTTTTTTCTCTTACATAAACTGTAGGTTATATAATGTTTCATTTATTTAAATGGCAAGCATTATTTTGTGAGCCTCCAAATGGAGAGTTTATTAAATTTATTGGCACCTGGATGACCTTACATAGTGCAAATTCAGCCAGTTTTATTTTTTTTTATCAAAATGGTTGTAAACTTTCCAAACTTTGCACCTGTTGTGTTTTCTTTCTTATGGAGTGTAATGAAAAGAATGACTGCTTTTACAAATGTATAGGACAGAGAATTGCTCCTGGAACTATTCAGATGCCATGGTGATGGTCTTAGTATCTTTGACTATCCACACAGTATAGTATCAATGCTTTGCAATTAAGTGTGTGATAATTACCTTGGTTTGCTCTGTTTGCAGATGCTGCAATGATGGAATTGAGCTGCACTGAAGCACCTCTTTATGTAAGTTCCACAGCTTTAGACTTATGTCATTTTATTTTGTTTTGAACAGAAGTTCATTGAAAGGAAGCATGAATGAAGCAAAATATTGTGTCTTACCTGACAGAATCTGCAAGCTATTGAATGCTGCTATCTCATTCTAACTGGCCATGCCTTTTATGTACACTGTTTCTCATTGTTTTTGAAGTAATTTTCACATTGTGGTATCCAGATATTTGTACTTAAAGATAATGTAAACTAGTTTGTACTTAAAGATAATTTAAGCTATTTTAAACTTAAAATGGAGTCATGAATTGATGTAATTGTATTAGGATAGAAAATGTTTTAAACCATGATAGATAGACATCATTGCAAATAGATACCCATTATTTTAATATCTCCAAATTTCACTCATATGAAGAACTTCAAGTCACTACTTCATAGGGAAAGGCTACTGCTGCATAGTCCATGATGTAATTGATACCATTAGAGCAGAATTATTACCCCCTTTACTTCTCCCAGCACAGTGAGCAGAGACTCAATGCAACTGGGCTAATTTTTAGTATGATGAAGTGAGTAAAGTAACATGCATTACAGGAAGCCCCATTTAACCATTAAGTTCAGAATTTAAAAGAATGAGAGAAGAGCACTCTTTGGAGTTCAAGTGATAGCAGATTCTGCAATTAGGAATATGTTTAAGACACGTACATTTATTTGAGAGGCTGCTTTGGCATTTTTTTAAAATAATATTTCTTAATGTAGTGAAGATATGGTTTAGTAAGGTGTTTCTCCAGAAATGTAACTTGATATTTAGTGCATGATTTTTCTTGCTGTATCTGCCCATTTTCTATTTTTGTAATTGATGTTGAATTAAGCTAATTTTAATAGCTCTGAGCTTTTAATGGTCTATGTATACTTTAATGGCAAGATGTAATTTTTATAAGAATAAATTAGTGCCTGTGGTTCAAATAGGGAATTGTAGGCAAAAGGAACAAGATACCAAATTCTGATAGGAGTCCTAGGACTTTGTTGACTTTCATCATTCTTCCCTCGCCTACTATAATCAAGGATCATATCAGATTAAAGAAACCTTAAAGCACCTGCTTTGGAATAATTGCAATATTTCTGGGGATTAAAAAGCATATTTAATTTTAAAAAATGAATGCATGTTTATGTTTCTTTGTATTTTATAAGAAAAAAATCAGTCTTTTTAAAAAATCTAGATTAATTAAGAAATTATTTTTAATCTCTAAAGATTTGTTATGTGTTGAGAGAAGTACATTAAACAGTATAATCATTTAAATTTGACTTGAGTATTTTACTAAGATAAGAACTAAGAACAAACACACCAAATGTGGAAACTCTTTTGATAAAATAATGGAATTAATATTTATTTATTTATTTATTTATTTTTATTACATTTATATCCCGCCCTTCTCCGAAGACTCAGGGCGGCTTACAAGCTTAGCAGTAGCCTTCATTCTATGTATATGCCTGTTTATTAGGGCTTTCATATCTAAATGATTGGGGAAATATTTCTAACTTAATATATAGAGAGTAATACTGTTGATGCTACAATTTTTGAATATGAAGCTTGACTATACTGCCATCACTTGGATTGTTGCCTATATTCTTAAATCAGTTATATTTCTGTTTGAAGTTATATAAATAAGAAAATAAATCCTGTGGTAAGATAGGTGGCCAATAAATTTTACAAATAAATAGAATGTCCAGTAAAAATGATTTAGAACAACATATTCTAACAATGAGTACACTTTGAAAATCTTGGATCACAAAATCCATCATTCCTAGTAAGCACAGCCAGTGGATGATATAGTTTGTAATCAAATTTTGAAGGAATTGTGCTAAGGAAGACTATAAAAATATAATCACTTGACAATTGAATGTGGGCAATCTGACCTTGTATAAACAGGTATACAGATGGAAATCAGTCACAATTGTGCTCTACTAATGAAACAGCAATGACCTATGCCAGAAATGCCCCAGTAATTGCCTTCTAATGCAGTATATAGAGCCCCTGGGATTCCTTCCATTAGAGAAACTCCTGCCTTATTAGTATATCTTCATGGGAAACACAATCAAGTTGGTTTTTAAATCAGACAGAGAAAGTAGTTCTTTTGTCTGTTTCCTTGAATACATTACTGACTTGCTGTGTTTGGCTGAAATCTAATACATTTGGAGTTTGAAGATTTCAATGAATCACAATATTTGTGTAAGATGGAGATGGTGAAAATAATCTACTCGAGTTTCAATCTTTTTACCGCGTGGCATAGAATTCACCAAAGTGTAAAAAAATGATACACGTGTGACTTCTGTTTTATTTGGAGGATATAGAGGGAGAGAAAGATAGTAAGGGTGATGATTTCATTTGTCAATATGGCACCCAGCAGAAATGGAACAAAATATCATTTCAGTTTTTACTTGTTCAAAGTGTGAATTAATGAAAATCTCAACTTAAAAGTTAGCAAGGAAGTCATCAAAGGATGAACATAGGAATTTCAAATTTCATTGTTGAACATAATGATGCCAGGAATGTGACATGCATAGGTTTGAAATCAACAGGATTTTAACAAATGTCTTCTTTGTTTGGAGGAAATTAAATGATGTCTGTAAGATACTAGTTACATTGTAGTATTAGTAAATTGTTTGGGGATATAAAATGGGGGTGGGAATGGGACAGTAACACATCTGTTGGAAATAGATTTACTTGCTTTTTTAATATACAGAGTATGATTTTATTGCAATTAAGTGCAAAACCTGTGCATTTTCATTGTTTCTGAAAACCATTTACATTTAAGTTACATTTAAATACTGAGTTCTGATTCCTGTTGATGTCTCTGCTTAGTAATAACTTTGGTGATATTAACAGAGACAGTGCATGGGAATAAATATTCCCAAATTTAAGATTTGGAGTAGCAGAGCATTGTGATTTTAATGTTTGCTTTTCAGTTTTTTTAACTTCACATTTATAGTATAAAAGTTAGATCTTTAACAGGAATAATGCAGTGATCTGTCTTTATTTTTGTTTTACTATACTATAGTAATACTAAACTATAGTATACTATACTATACCAGACAATTTGGTACAAGTAAATAATTTGAGACAAATCAATCTATTGATATCGGCATAGTCATACTCCACTTTATATGAAAGCTGCAGCTGTGGAGGTGGTTAATAGTATTAAGTACCTGGTGGTGCAGATAACTAACAGTCTTACTTGGTTTCTTCATACGTTAACTTTAGTGAAGTGTGCAAACCAGCGTTTGCATTTCTTGCGTTGGATGAAGAGAGCACATCTTTCTCTTTCTGTCCTGGGCACTTTTTACAGAGGCACAATTGAGAGTGTTTTAACAAACTGCATCACTGTTTATTTTGGTGGTACCGGTAGCAGTGCCTCAAATAGAAGGTCCATTCAGAGAGTGGTAAGGACAGTTGAGAAGATTATAGGAAGTTCATTTTGCATTATTCAGGATACTGCTTACAAGCACTATGTGCTTACAGCTCGATGCATTATTAGGGAATTCAGGGTCTGTTTCTGTTGCTCCCCTCTGGGAGGAGGTTTCAATGTATTTATAGCAGAACTACTAGATTCTGTAACATCTTTGTTCCTTATGCCATCTGTCTTGTGAATTCGCAGGATTCTTTTTTTTCACCATGCATATATATTCGAATTAGACTATGATGTTTCTCTGTGTCATATATGTGTGTGTATGTGGGTATATGCATAATGGTATTTTTTTGATGGCTGAATGCAACAAAATTTCCTTTTAATGAAGGCTGATTAGTGTACATTTAAAGTGACAAGTTTTTATTTTATTCATTCGTCTATTCTTCTACAGCAAAAAGTTAAAGAACTTTATATATTAAGACATCCTTACTGGTTTTGATGTTTTAAAATATGATAGCATTTTAAATTCTCACATTCATTTGGCAACAGCAATGGTAGCATGTTCTGAGAATGTGGATGACCTTTCAAAGCCATTTAAACTTGGAAGATCTGGTCAGTGCTTATGCCTTGTTGAAATAAATGTAAACTTTCCTAAGTTCAGAGGAAACCTTGATGTTTCATTGCTAACATAGCAAATAGTGTTCAGCTAATGGGAATTGTGTGAACCAATTAAAAAAAAGTTCTTTTGTCAAATGTCAACATACTTCTAGACTAAATGACAAAAGTTGATAGTTAGCTATTAAGTGATATGTATAATCGCTTTATGTTCCTTCTATAAATTGAAAAGTTCTTTTGATCTCTTTATACTCTGCAGGTAACCTTTCCTTTTCCAATCTTTCCTCTGTTGGCTTTAGTTGACTCAAGGCTAAGCAAAACAAAATAGAATCATTTCTTAAATGGATGCCTTTAATTCTTACAGTCACAGGGAGCACATTTTGGTTTACAGACTTTGAGAATTTCAGTATAACTCTGTGCTACATCCAGATTGGAGAAGGCTGAAGGATTTTTATTAGTTAGTTATGAGTGATCAAATTTTACCAAGATCTTTCATATAATTTCTCTATTCTTGTTCAAGCAGAATATATTTTATTACTGGTCCTACCTAGCAGTACAATTTAAATAATAAATACTCTAATGACATCATGTAAAGATACAAGTACAGGCAGTCCTTGACTTACAACAGTTCATTTAGTGACAGTTCAAAATTACAACTGCAGTGAAAAAAGTGGCTTATGACCATTTTTCACACTTATGACCTTTGCAGAATCCCCAGGGTCACGTGATTTACGTTTGGATGTTTGACAGCTGCTTCATATTTATGACGTTTGCAGCGTTCCGGGGTCACGTGATCACCTTTTGCAGTCTTCTGACAAAGTCAACTGGGAACCCAGATTCACCTAAGAACCACGTTACTCACTTAACAATTGCAGTGATTCACTTAACAAATGTGGCAAGAAAAGTTGTAAAATGGGACAAAACTCACTTAACAAATTTCTCACTTAACGACATAAATTTTGGGCTGAGTTATGGTCATAAGTCGAGGACTACCTGTATTTACTGTAAACAGATTCTACAGATTTATATTCAAAAATTAATATTATACAATATCTAGTCATATGCAGTATTTCTAATTGAACTATTTTAAGAATGCTCTTGTATAGATTCAAGAGAAATAAAAGTATATTCAGATTAAGGATGTGGAGTTGCAGGTTTTTTTCTTTTTATCTTGCATCTCCTTTTACCTTTTTTCTGATCTTTATTTTCGTTTGTAATTTATATTACAATAAACTTCAAAAAAGAAGAGTAAATGGTATTTATTCAAGATCATATCATGGTTGTCTTTATTCTTGTGCTTTATCTTGATTTAAAAATTGTACATAATCAAGCTATGATCTGTTTTGTAGTTATCTGGTTATGCCTATTTTGTTAAAACTGAATTCATCTACCTCCTTATAGCAATATAAATGAATTTCATTTCTATGTGTTCTATCTCATGATGTCCATGTAAAAGGCATTGTTTTGATTATTTGAAAACTGTGTTAGCAGGAAAAATATTATTGGATTGACAGAAACTGATTAAGTTCTTTTGTTTCATTTTGATTTCCTAGATCATGTTGTCCAACTACATTTTTTCTGTACTATTTACAAGTTTGGCATTCCATTTACTAACAAGTTTTGTTAAATTCAATTAGAACTTGACCATAAAATTTGTCAAATTCTTTTTCTTTTGCATTGGGAATTGGAGCATAAACTTGGGTAAGTATCACATTGAAGAATTTCTTGTGAAGTATACTCACTATTAAAGGTAGACTCAACTTATAACCATTGATTTAGTGACTATTCAAAGTTATAATGGCATTGAAAAAAGTGACTTGACCATTGCAGCATCCCCATGGTCATATGGTCAAAATTCAGAAGCAACTGGTTCATATTTATGACGGTTGCATTGTCCCATGGTCCTGTGATCACTTTTTGCGACCTTCCCGACAAGCAAAGTCAATGGGAAAGCCAGATTCATTTAACAACCATGTTACTAGCTTAACAACTACAGTGATTCAATTAACAACAGTGGCAAGAAAGGTCATAAAGTGGGACAAAACAATTGTCTTCCTTACCAATGGAAATTTGGGACTCAATTGTAGCTGTAAGTCAAGGACTATCTCTATTGGGTCACTGAGTGCATAGTAGCCAGGTGCTGATTTGCTATATGCTGTCTGAGTACGAAAGCAACACTATTTCTTTTTTTGTTGATTTCAATTTACTGATATCTAAAATGTTAAAGAATAAAAAATAGTACAGAAAAGAAGGAAAAACATTAGAAATATAGAAAAGAAAGAATATTTATTTATTTGTTTATTTAATTAATTTTCTATACCGCCCTATTCCCAAAGGACTCAGGGCGGTTTACAGGGCAATATTTAAAAGACAATATAAAATTAAGATAAAAAATAGAATTAAAAAGAATTAAATAAATTAATAGCCCAACAATAAAACAATGTTAAAAACTTGAAACCAAAACCCCCCCTCAGTCCAGGCCAGATAGATCGAAAAGCCAGGTTTTCAGGTCCCGGCGAAACGAGCGCAGGTCAGGGGCAGTCCGGAGTTCCACAGGTAAATCATTCCAAAGTGCAGGCGCACCCACAGAGAATGCCCTGCCTCTGGGGATCACCCGCTGGCATTCCCTGACCGGCGGCACCCTAAGGAGGCCCTCCCTATGGGAGCGCATAGGACGATGGGAAGTTGATGCTGGCAGCAGGTGCTCCCTAAGATAATCCGGGCCCATGCCATTTAGGGCTTTATAGGTCATCACCAGCACCTTGAATCTCACCCGGAAGGCAACTGGAAGCCAATGCAGCTCGCGGAGAAGAGGTGTTACACGGGAGTATTGGGAGACTCCCATCACAACTCGCGCGGCCGCATTCTGCACCAGCTGAAGCCTCCGAGTGGTCCTCAAGGGCAGCCCCATGTAGAGAGCGTTGCAGTAGTCTAACCGGGAGGTCACGAGCACATGAGTGACTTTGCGTAGGGCATCTCGGTCCAGATAGGGCCGCAACTGGCGCACCAGGCGAACCTGGGCAAAAGCCAAATGATCTCTATAATATCTCATTTTATATTTATAAATAAAATATTTAAAGCCTTGTCATTCAGTCCTGGACAGCAAAAATCCATTGAGATTACCACAGATAACAATATTTATTTTAATCTTAATGAAATAAACCAACTTCGTATTTCTTCTTCTTACTTTTAACAATCTGATTTTTAATTTCTTCAAATGCTACGCTAGAACTTGATTTCATTTTTTTGTCTTTTCTCACAAAATCTTTCAAAACTTTAAGAAGCTGCTTTTATATGCCAGTTATCCAGGTCACTCTTTTAGTTTGTTATTTATGTATCCATTTTAATTATTAGGACATGAGCCAGTTTCATTTGTACATCCAATGTAGTATTTTGTTCTTGTACAGTAGCCTGTTATTTTTAAATCCACTTGCAAACCACTCTCAGTCTTCTTCAGTAGGACCTGCTTCTCTTCTTTTCAATACAGTCTGTTTATAATGACGGACACTTTGAAAATTAACTTTTGGTTCTATTGTTTACAAATATTCTTCAGTACTCCAATATTAATATACGCCAATATTTTGTTCTGTATTCTGTTAGTAAGTCAAATTTAAGTGCTCTCGTTTAAATTGTAATCATTAGTGGTGCCCAACTTTCAAAGTCCCATTCTATCATGTTTTTTAAAAAAAAGAATGAAAAGCAATGTTTTTCCATAGGAAAGAGTTTTATAATTAATTTCAAAATCTTATTTCAAATCCATCTAGACTTTGTCGATTTGTAACTTTCCAGAATCAATGCTCTAATTACCCTTTTACTTTTTATTCCAAAAATATTTTTAAAGTTCTTAAACTTGGATTTAAAACTTCTTTTTCTAAGGACTGAAAACAAAACTCACCCAGTGGGAAAGTTCTTAATAGCTAAATATGTAATTTATAATTGCCCCCCCCCCGCGGGCTGGCAGAGGCCCTGTCAGCACTATCATTCCAGCTAGAGGGGTCCAGAAACAGCCTTCTCTGCTGTTTCACCTGCCCTCTGGAACACCTTGTCCCCTGATGTGAGGTCGGTCCTAACCCTCCTGACCTTGTTAGCTTGGTGCATCACAGAGGAGGTGGTTGATTGTGTAACAACAGATCCCACCTCTTCCCCCATCCTGCCCTCTCTATCTGTAATTGGATTTTAGCAGTTGGTATTAACTTATTTGTGTGTGTGTGTGTGTTGTACAGCAGGACTTTTCAACTTTTTCACCCATTGTACCACTTTTAGGATATGGCAACATCCGAGTACCACCAGTCGCCTAGCAAGGTGTCAAAAACTTGATGACCCCCCCAAAAAAGGGAAAAAAGTGATGAAGTTCACGTAGTCGTTGACTTACAACAGTTCGCTTAGTGACTGTTCGAAGTTACAATGGCACTGAAAAAAGTGCCCCCCAAGCCTGCCCGCCAAGCAGCGCTCTTCCTCCTGTCCAAGGTTTTAATTGTTGTGAGCATTTTTGTTGAGGATTGGCAGTGGGGGTGGGATGGGGGGTGTTTGGTTTTTATTCCCCCCTCTCTGCTGGATGGTTGCAGCAGGTTTTGGTCACTTCACATGACCCTGGGACACTGTGACCATCATAAATATGAATCAGTTGCCAAGCATCTGAATGTAAATCATAAGACCCTGAGCCCTGACAGCCCTGCAGCTCCAGCCATCTCTCGCTCAGGTTTGTGTGGTGCTGCCACCGGTTCAGCTCATTCCCCTCCCCTGCTATCACTTTTCTAGGATGGTCGCATACCACCTGCCAGGTGGCAATGTCCCACAGGTGGTACCCGTACCACTGGTTGAAAAGCCCTGTTGTACAGTTACTCTATAGTAAGATGGGCACCCAACAAACTAGCAAATAAATTTCTGAAAGTGATTAAGAAATAAAGCTCAGTGACCCTTATGTCCATTTAGGCTACATTATGAGCTTGGTTGAAATCTGTTGCCTCCGAGGTACTTAATTCACAAGTCAACCACAAAAACCTCAGTTTCTGCAGTCTATCACAAGAAGCAGCTGTCTAGCATAAAAGTGGGTGAAATCATAGTCTCCTTTTTCTGGAGAGACTTTGCCAGTTAGACTTCACTGTCTGGCTGCCGATCTTTGCCACAATGCTCCTTCTAGTTCATTATGAATTCTAACCTGAAGTCAAGTAAGACAATTTCTAAATAAAAGATAAAGTGCTTTTAGAGTTGAGATTTATAGTCCTGGCCGTAAAGCCTGGAAAGATAGTCTGCTATAGGAGATGAGGCAGTTCCCCCATCAGCCATCCCAGCTCATTAGCCCTCCCAATAAACCAGACAGGAAACAGCATTAGATGAACTAATTCTACTTTATTGTAAAGCCAAATTAACAGAATCTTGCAAGTCTGAACTAACAAACTTTTAACTGCTTGATTCATTAACGGCTTGATCTTGGTAAACTAGAAAATTGTGGGATAAACATCATCACCCCCAGACAGATTTATAACTGGCTGACCAACCGTACTCAACGAGTAGTTCTTAATGGAACTACATCTACATGGAAGGAAGTAAACAATGGGGTACCACAAAGTTCCTTCTTAGGCTCAGTACTCTTCAATAGCTTCATAAATGTCTTAGGTGAGGGAATAGAAGGGGAACTCATCAGATTTGCAGATGACACTAATAAATTTAGTTTTATTTCCTTTGACTTGAATTGGGTAATGTTTTCTTTAAATTATTTGTCACTTGGCTCCCTAATACAAGATTGCCTGTGATAATCTCAAATAGCTGTAAAAATTATTACCATGAATAATTTGAATTATAACTAAAATTAATAGAATGATACAATTGTTGTAATAATAGTAAGTAGGAAATTGTAATTACTGCCTATATACCTATTATATTTTACTACATATTTATAGATCTCTTTCCCTATACAGATCCAATAATGAGTAACATACCGTATTTTTCGGACCATAAGACGCACTTTTCCCCCCAAAAGTGTGGGGGGGAAACGAGGGTGTGTCTTATGGTCCGAAGGTGATCCGTATGGCCAGCCCCAACCTCCGCAAGTGGAAAGCAAGGGAGATTGCCAGGAGCACGAATCGGCACGTGCTGAGAAACGCCGATCTCACGCTCCTGCACTCTCCCTCGCTCGGCTTCAGCTTCCCTTGCTACAAGAGAAAGCAGGCTGAAACGGAGTGAGGCAGATTGCCAGGAATGCGAATCGGCTGATCTCGCGCTGCTGCAATCTGCCTCGTTTCAGCCTGCTTTCTCTTTTAGCAAGGGAAGCTGAAACCGAGCGAGGGAGTTTGCAGGAGCGCGAGATCGGCCGATTCGCATTTCTGGCAATCTCCCTCACTCTATTTCAGCTTGCTTTCTCTTGTAGCAAGGGAAGCTGAAACCGAGCGAGGGAGTTTGCAGGAGCGCGAGATCAGCCGATTCGCATTTCTGGCAATCTCCCTCGCTCTGTTTCAGCTTGCTTTCTGCTAGAGAAAGCCGGGCTGCAGGGCCGCCTCCGCGGGTACTGCTCTAATGCAGAGAGGGAAGGACAAAGAGGGAGGCAAGGAAGGAAGGAAGGAAGGAAGGAAGGAAGGAAGGAAGGAAGGAAGGAAGGGACAATGGGAGAGGGAGGGAGAGAGAGAGAGAGAGAGAAAGAGAGAAGGAGAGGGAGAGAGAGAGAAGGAGAAAGAATTTTTTTCTTGTTTTCCTGCTCTAAAAACTGGGTGCGTCTTATGGTCCGGTGCGTCTTATGGTCCGAAAAATACAGTAACTTGAGATGAAATGGACAGAGTTTCTAAAGTTTTCTGCCATAGTTAATGTTAGCCAGTATGTTCACATAAGATTTAGTTAGCTTTTATTGCAAAGTATTAATCTATCCTCCTTTTGAAATGATTTTACTCATAACATCTGGGACAAATTTTGAAATAGTCTTGGTTTTTCTGGTTTTACTCAGAAAGTGCTTGTGAGTTTCTCCAAAGTGTACAGTACTTGAAATAGATGTTTACTTTTAGTTCTTTTCTAGATCAGGTTACTGGTTCCTAGAGAGAGAGAGAGGGACAAGAATACTTTTTTAAACAATGGCCTTTTAAAGAAAGCACGCAAGGCATAGAGTTTTTATGGAAAATAATGGTTACAGTTCTCATTTTGTTGTAATAAGCTAGTTCAGATATAACAAGGGAAGTCAAAGAATGAAAATGTTATGGAGAAATAAATAATATCCACAATGTAAGCAGATCCCTGCAGACGGAATTGATTCTCTGCCGTTCATATGGCAGCTATTGAAGGAGCAGTCTGGAAACCTCTCAGCTTTGAGTTGCTGGCTACTGAACAGCCCAACAGTAGTTGTGATTTGGATGGAAACATCTTGATCTATTTGGACCCATATGCACAGTTTGTGTTTTCTAGACAGAAGATGTGGATAAATGTGAAAGCCAAATATGGGCATTGGAGTTCATCCTTGTAGCTTATAATTATTGGTAATTACAGAATGATAAAACTGAAAGTCTGGCTGAGAAAGGATAACTGACTATAATCATCTTCCATCTATAATTCAAAATATAGAGAAATGTAGGTATTTCTTAATTTGACGCTAAGATTAAAAAAAATGAAAAAGGAGTCATAAGTGTAGGTAGAATGTAATCTACAAGCCATAGTTAAACATGAAATAGTTGGGTATAGAACTATTATTCTGGATATTCAGAAATATAATGGATAGCCAATGGTTGCAATTTTGCAAGCTAAAATAAGAAGATAGATTTAAATCTTTCTATGTTTTTTCATATCTATCTAGAGTGAGCAGAATTGTAGGCGTGCCAAACAGATGGAAAAGGGAGGCTAGAGAAAGAAAAGGATCAAAGAGCAGGTGCAAATCCCTGCGTCTGCTGAATCGCCCAGTTAATTAGGCAATGTGAAGTTATATTCTCTGTAGGTTGCATTAGGGAATAAGCTAGGTAAGCAACATTGCCAGGCACTTTGGTTGGGATCCTAGAGCTACTTTTAAGTACATCCAGAATTATTTTTTTAATATGTCTATATAGAAATAGTACTTTTTAAAAATAATCTCTTCAATAAAATTACCACAAGTCCCTAAGGCAGATAGTGTGTGTGGTTTGTGTGTGTGTGTGTGTGTGTGTGTGTGTGTGTGTGTGTGAATGGGTGGGTGGATGAGTGTGGGTGCCTGCCTTTGAGTCTGCAGTTTTGACTCTGTTTTCTTAGCAAAATTTTTGAAGTGGTTTGCCATTGCCTGGTTCCTAGAGAGAGTGACTGGCCCAGGTCACCCAGCTGGCTTCTTGCCTAAGGCAGGGCTGCTAACATCTAATGTTATTGCTTGACAAGAGATGAAGAAGTAGCCGTTTCATATGTTAAAACTTGTGTTAAAACTTGTGTATTGCTTTAAGACTAGTGTATTGCTTTAGTTTAAGGCTAGGAGGGGGAATGAGTAGGAATGCACTTTCAAGGCTATTTCACTAAGAAGATAAGGCCTTGGCGGGTCTTCTAATGGAAGGGAAACTGATTCTTTAAATTAATTGGAGAATATGATTAATGACAAAATTAGAAAGGTGGAGAATTGTGTTTTAATATATTGTGCAAGGGGTGGAGATTTCAGATTCCAGCTTCTTTCGAGCAAGCATTTGCCGGTGTATTAGGCTAATAAAGGACTTTTAAGGTAAACAATGCCTCAGAGTCACTTGAAAAGCCCATACGTCAGAAACTTGACACTCAGTTTCTCCTGGATTCTAGCCTGATGCCTTCAACCATTACACCAAACTGGCACTCCAAAGCAGATGGGTCCTGGGATAATTGCAATCTAAACACGGGGTTTTCAGAATAGGATTGTGAGCAAATCTGAGATGCTTCTCAATTATCCCACTTGTATACATAGTTTTTGCTCAGTGGTGGCACTGGACCCAGTTGAGCACAAGATCTGAGTTCCTGGCTTCCATTGACAACCTTTATGCTTGTGGAAATGGCTCCTGCAATAGGCCCTACTGTAGTAGTAGTAGTATATTATTATTATTATTATTATTATTATTATTATTATTATTATTATTATTATTATTATTAATAATAATAATAATAATAATAATAATAATAATAATAATAATAATAATAATAATAATAATAAAGTTGGAAGGGACCTTGGAGGTCATCTAGTCCAACCCCCTGCTCAGGCAGGAAACCCCATTTCAGACAAATGGCTGTTTAGTGTCTTCTTAAAAACTTCCAGTGTTGGAGCATTCACCACTTCTGGAGGCAGGTGGTTCCAGTGGTTAATTGTTGTAACTGTCAGGAAGTTTCTCCTTAGTTCTAGGTTGCTTCTCTCTGTGGTTAGTTTCCATCCGTTGCTTCTTGTCCTGCTTTCAGGTGCTTTGGAGAATAGCTTGACTCCCTCTTCTTTGTGGCAGCCCCTGAGATATTGGAACACTGCTATCACCTCACCCCTCACCCCTCACCCTTCTCTTCGTTAAACTACATATACCCAATTCCAGCAACCGTTCCCTATATATTTTAGCCTCTAGTCCCCTAATCATCTTTGTTGCTCTTCTCTGTACTCTTTCTAGATTCTGAACATCTTTTTTTTTACATTGTGGTGGCCAAAACTGGATGCAGTATTCCAGGTGTGGCCTTACCAAGGCATTGTAAAGTGGTATTAGTACTTCACGTGATCTTGATTCTGTTCCTCTGTTAATGCAGCCTAGCACTGTGTTGGCTTTTTTGGCAGCTGCAGCACACTGCTGGCTCATATTTAAGTGATTGTCCACTAGGACTCCGAGATCCCTCTCACAGTTACTACTATCGAGCAAGGTACCACCTATACTATACCTGTGCATTTGATTTTTCCTGCCTAAATGCAGAACCTTACTTTTTTCACAATTGAATTTCATTTTGTTAGATAGTGCCCAGTGTTAGAGTCTGTCCAGATCCTCCTGTATCTTAAGCCTATCTTCTGGAGTATTGGCTATTCCTGCCAGCTTGGTGTCATCTGCAAATTCCCCATCTATCCCCTTGAATTGTCTTTACAAAGACAAGAGCGAGACCATAGGCAGGGGTTCAAAAATTTATTCGGTTCAGCTCCTGGCAGCTGATTGTCAAACAATCCAGGCTTATATAGAGAACTGTCAAACATCATAACCAATCAGGTAACAGTATTTTTCCCGCCGCTCGGAGAACAGCCAATCGACGAGCGGCATTCTGACAGCTCGGCGGCTGTCGGGGAATTCCTCTCAGCTGAGCGCTTGGCTCAGTTCGGAGGACCAGATTGTGGACTGCGGATTTGACAGTTCCGGGAACTGTCAAATCCGGCGCGTGCGTGTTTGGTCCTGGCAGCCCTTTTGACAGCTGTCATCGGGAATGGCGGCCGGCGGGGCGGCGCGCATGCGCAGATGCTTCTGGCAGCCATTTGACAGCTGTCAACTGTCAAAGGTCTGCCGGGCTGGTGTTTTACTTGTAATTTGGAATCCCTCCGTTTCCAGATATGATTCACCCCCTTTCTCCCCCCCCCCCAGAACTGGTACGTTATTTGTAACAACAGTTGAACATTTTAAATAAGTATTGTTAACAGAGTTTTTTGCTGTCGGCGGGTTTCCCTTCCATTCAAAGTCCGCGAGGTATACGGGGGGTCTTCTGGCTCGGCTGGACCGTCGGAGGCAGGAGGTGCTTTCTTCGGGTTGCGTAGCCGGTGGAGTTGTTTCTGAAGGGAATTCGGCAGGCGGTTGTGGGTCCTGGGGAGGGGAAGGTTCGTTGGGTCCGGGGGTGTCGAATGGCGCAGGCTCGCCCAGAATCGGTTGCGGAAGGGGGTTGGGGGGTGACCTGGGTCGGAGCTGATCTGCATGTCTGCGTTGCGTAAGTCCCGTCCCAGTGTCCACTGTGTAAGACAGTGGTCCTGTTTGGTCCAGGATAACCCCCTGAACCCACTTATCCCTTCCCCCATAATCTCGAGACCAAACATTTTGACCCCTGGAGAATGTTTTTGGCTGGGTGTTGGGTGACAATTCGGCTGCAGGTCTGTCGGGGTGGAGTCTGTCGAGCCTTGTCACCAGGCGGCGACCCCATCGGAGTTCGGCCGGACTTTTGCCGGTGGAGGAGCAGGGCGTGGCGTGGTGGGCTAAAAGGAATTGTGCCAAGCGACGGTGCCAGTTCCCTGTGATGATTCTTTTGAGGGCGTCTTTGGTGGTCCTCACCATAACCTCTGCAAGGCCATTGGACGATGGGTGGAAGGGAGCCGATGTTGCGTGCCTAATACAATTGCTCCTCGTGAAGATCTGAAAGTCATGAGAAGTAAATTGAGGGCCATTGTCAGATATTATAACGTCGGGGAGACCGTGTGTTGCGAAGATTCCCCTGAGGGCTTGGATGGTTGCGGCGGACGTTGCGCTGTAAACCGGGAGAACCTCCAGCCACTTGGAATAACTGTCCACAACTATGAGGAAGACCTGCCCTTGGAAAGGTCCGGCATAATCAATGTGGATGCGAGACCAGGGGTTTTTTGTGAGTTCCCATTTGTGGATTGGAGCTCTGGGTTGGAGTGGGCGGGATTCCTGGCACAAATAGCAGCCAGCAATGTGTTTTTCTATGTCTTGGTCTATTCCAGGCCACCAAAGGTAGCTGCGGGCCAAGGCTTTTGTTTTTACGATGCCAGGGTGGCCCTCGTGTAATGTGTGCAGTACCTTGGGTCTGTGTTTGGGTGGCACGATTACCCTGCACCCCCAGAGTAAACATCCCAAGTGAGAAGTTAATTCATTTTGCTTTGAGAAGTATGGCTGAAATTCTGTGCCTGGACAGGAGGATTGCCAGCCAGTATGTACCCACGCTAACACTCTGCTAAGCGTTTTGTCTTGGGATGTTGCGGCAGCGATATCGTTCGCTGTCAGTGGGCATTCCAGGAGTTCTTGAATGGCTAAGATGTTGCTAGCTGGGGCAGGGTCTGGTTCCGAATGGGGTAGAGGCAATCTGCTGAGGGCGTCAGCGTGACACATTTGGTGTCCCGGCTTGTATACTAGTTGGTAGGAATATGCTGCGAGGAATGTTGTCCAGCGCAACATCCTAGGTGACAAGATTTGGGGGGTTTGGCGGTCCCAGGTGAACAATCCTAACAGTGGCTTGTGATCTGTGTAAATCACAAAGGGGCGGCCGTAAAGGTAGTCGTGAAACTTTTTTATTCCCGCCACTATTGCCAGGGCTTCCTTATCAATCTGGGCATAATTTCTTTCCGTTTTGGAAAGAGTTCTGGAATAATAGGCCACCGGGGCTTGAGTGCCATCGCTGTCTAAGTGGCTTAAAACTGCTCCGATCCCGTATGGGGATGCGTCGCAGGCTATGCAGAGAGGTTTATCTTCTTTGTAGTGGGAAATGGTGGCGTTGCTGGAAAGCATTTGTTTGAGTGATTTGAAACTGTTTTCGTGGGCTGATGTCCACTGCCAGGCTGCCCCTTTGTCGAGTAACCTGTGGAGAGGCTCTGCGATGGTTGCCTTCCCAGGCAGGAAGGCATGATAAAAGTTTAAAAGTCCAAGGAAAGCCTGGAGCTCAGTTTTATTTTTAGGGGTTGGGGCGGCTTTGATAGCGAGGATTTTTGAGTTGGTGGGGTGGATTCCTTGCGAGTCAATTTTGTAGCCTAAGAAATCTGCGGATGGGACGCCTATGGAACATTTTTCGCGTTTGAGTTTTAGCCCCGCTTTCCTAAATCTTGATAGTACCTCTTGTAGCCTGTCTGCTAAGTTGTTTTCCGATTCCCCTGCGATGAGTATATCATCGAAATAGGGGCAGACACCTGGTATTCCCTTTAAGGTTTTTTCCATAACCTCCTGGAAGATACCAGGAGCCACTGAGATGCCGAATTGTAGGCGGTTTACCTTAAAAGCGCCGCGGTGTGTGACAATGGTTTGGGCTTCAGCTGTTTCTCGGGTGACAGGTAGCTGAAGGAAGGCATGCGCCAGGTCGAGTTTGGCAAATATTGAGCCGGACCCTATTTCTGATAGCACGTCTCTGACTGCAGGTACTGGGTATGCATGGGGATTTAATGCGCGGTTTAGAGTTGCTTTATAATCCGCACATATTCTCACATCACCATTTGGTTTAACTGGTGTCACAATGGGAGTTTCCCAGGTTCCCCCATCTGTTGGTTCTAGGACCCCTAGGCTGACTAAACGGTCTAATTCGGTCTCGATTCTTTCTTTCAGCGCGAAGGGGACCCTTCTTGCCTTAATGCGGATGGGACCTATCTCAGGTTTTAGTTTGAGGTCTATAGGGGTGCCAGTGTATTTGCCAAGTGTTCCGTCGAAAACATCCGCGAACGCTTGGCAGACCTGTTCTAGTGTTTGGGATTGTATGCGGTTGGTGCCTTCCAGGTGGATGCCCAGAGCCTCGAACCAGTCTAACCCGATGAGGGTGGTCCTGGGTGCCTCTGTAATTTGGACCGTTAAGTGCCCAAGGAATTTTTTGTATTCTACTTTAACTTGTGCTTGTCCCTTTAACTGGATAGCGGCCCCCTGGAAGTCTGCGAGGAGTATTTTAGAGGGCTGTAGGGAAATACGGCGTCTACTTTTAAAGCCGATTTTTTTGAGAGTATCCCAAGACATTATTGAAACAGAGGACCCGGAGTCGACCTCCATTTCGCAGGGCACCCCTTGAATCTTAACCCAAATCTTAATTTTTGGTTGTAAATGGTGGACGGTGAAGTTTTTTTGTTTGGCCCTAATTGACAATACTGAAGATTGGGGAGTTTTTTTGGCAGGGAAATGGATTTTTGTCCTACCTGCCGGAATTTCCTCAAGTTCGTGGAGGGTTTCCCGGTTCAGGCTGCGGCACGCAGAGCGAATGTGCCCGGTCTTCCCACATCCGTGGCATTTTGCATTTCTAAAGCGGCATGTGGCTCTGGCGTGAGCCCCGCCGCAGCTGGCACACTTCGGTTTGGGGCCGGTGGAGGTGGGTCTTTGGCCTGGACCGGCTGGTTTGAATGGCTTGCGGTTTCTTCCATAGTCGGCGCTCATTTTGTTGTAACGGGACATGATGTCGTCGACGCCGTTGTAGGCCTCTGGTTGCTCGTTGTCCGGCTCCCAGGTGTGGTGGACTGACCCGGCCGGGCTGCTTCTGAGCACTGGGGAGCCCTCACGGTGGCTGTCTTCGTAGGCCATGATTTCTAGTATGAGTTGAGCGAGGTCCATCGTGGCCTTGGCTACCAATTTCCGCTGGAGCCGCTCATTGGAGAGACCGGCGATAACCTGGTCTCTGATGCGGTCTTCCAGGTCTGGAAATTGGCACCTGCGGGCGGCGTGACGTACCCCCGCGACGAAGGCTGTGGACGTTTCGCCGGGTTGCTGGCGGCGGCGGGCGAAGTGGAGGCGCCAATACAGCTCAGACCGACGGGGCATGAAATGCTTGCTAAGGCGGTCGGTCAGCACAGCGTAGGGGACGGTCGCGACGGGGTCTGGGCTGCAGAGCCCTACAGCGATGTCGTAAACGGCGGGCCCGCTGAGACAGAGAAGGGCTGCGGCTTTGTGGCGGTCCTCCGTTATCTTGTTGACAACGAGGTAGCCTTCAATTTGCCCCCAGTGCGACTCCCATCCCTCGGGGTGGCGGACGTCGAATTCTCTGACGTGACCTAAATTTGCCATGGTCTGGGTCCACAGTACTGTTCAAGCTGCCGAAGGGTTCCTTTTCCCTCAAAGTGGCTTCAGCAGTGACTTGTCAGCGAGAGGGATCGGAACTCCTTCGCGGTGTGACTTAGCTCAGCAGGCAGCTCTATAGTACCGGGATCCCATCCTCGTCGCCAGGTGAATTGTCTTTACAAAGACAAGAGCGAGACCATAGGCAGGGGTTCAAAAATTTATTCGGTTCAGCTCCTGGCAGCTGATTGTCAAACAATCCAGGCTTATATAGAGAACTGTCAAACATCATAACCAATCAGGTAACAGTATTTTTCCCGCCGCTCGGAGAACAGCCAATCGACGAGCGGCATTCTGACAGCTCGGCGGCTGTTGGGGAATTCCTCTCAGCTGAGCGCTTGGCTCATTTCGGAGGACCAGATTGTGGACTGCGGATTTGACAGTTCCGGGAACTGTCAAATCCGGCGCGTGCGTGTTTGGTCCTGGCAGCCCTTTTGACAGCTGTCATCGGGAATGGCGGCTGGCGGGGCGGCGCGCATGCGCAGATGCTTCTGGCAGCCATTTTACAGCTGTCAACTGTCAAAGGTCTGCCGGGCTGGTGTTTTACTTGTAATTTGGAATCCCTCCGTTTCCAGATATGATTCACCCCTCATCCAAATCGTTGATGAAGATGTTGAAGAGCATTGGGCCCAGAACAGAGCCCTGGGGCACCCCACTACACACTTCCTTCCATGTAGATGCAGTTCCATTGAGGACCACACGCTGAATATGGCGTGTCAGCCAGCTACGAATCCATCTGGTGGTGATGCTGTCTAACCCACATTTTTCTATCTTATCAAGTAGTAGGTTGTGATCTACTTTATCAAATGCCTTACTGAAATCAAAGTAAATTATATCCACAGCATTCCTCTGGTCCACTAATTTTGTCACTTGGTCAAAGAATGCAATAAGATTTGTCTGGCATGATCTGTTTTTGACAAACCCACGTTGACTTTTAGTGATAACTTTGTTTGCATCAAGGTGTTCGCAGATTTGTTGTTTGATTATCTTTTCCAGAATCTTGCCAGGCATTGAGGTCAGGCTGATAGGTCTGTAGTTTCCTGGATCTATTTTTTCCCCTTTTTTGAAGATGGGAACTACATCAGCTCTCTTCCAGTCCTCTGGTAGTTCCCCAGTGCTCCAGGATCTTTGAAAAATATAGTTCAGTGGTTCTGAGATCACGTCTGCCAGTTCCTTGAGAACCTTGGGGTGTAATCCATCTGGTCCTTGTGATTTGAACTCGTCTAGGCTGGAAAGGTGCTCACTTACCATTTTCTTGCCTATCTTAACTTGCGTTTCTATTCTGTTTTTTATGGCACTGGTTTTGGAAGGTTGGACTATTTTTTCCCTTTGTGTAAAGACAGATGCAAAAAACGAGTTAAATAGTTCTGCTTTCTCCCTGTTGCTTGTCAGCTTCTTGCCATTTTCCCCCACTAATGGACCAATCATTTCCTTAACTTTTTTCTTGTTTTTTATATGTTGAAAGAAGCTTTTTTTGTTATTTTTGACTTTGGTCACAAGCCTTAGTTCATTTTGAGCCTTAACTTCCCTCACTTCATCTTTGCAGGCACGGGCTATTTGCTGATATTCTGCCTTAGTTATGTGCCCCTCTTTCCACTTCTTATACTTGTCTTTTTTATCTTTCAATTTATCAGAGAGTTCTTTATGCAGCCATGCTGGTTTCTTTTGAGAGCTTTTATTTTTTTTCTTTGTTGGTATTGTGCTAGACTGGGCCTTTATTATCTCACTTTTCAAAATTTCCCAAGCTTCTTGAGTTGTTTTCCCCTTTAGGATTCTCATCCATGGAATTCTTCCCATGGTCTCTCTAAGTTTATTGAAATTAGCTCTTTTAAAGTCCAAGACTCTAGTTTGGCTGTGTTCTATTGCTTGTGCTTCCAGAATGTTGAATTCCAATATTGCATGATCACTTCCCCCCAAGGTTCCTGTGGCTTTGACACTTTCTATAATTTCATCTCTGTTAGTGAGAATTAAATCCAATATGGCTAATCCCCTAGTTCCCTTCTCTACTTTTTGGGAGAGAAAGTTGTCTGCTAGGTTTTTCAGGAATCTGTTAGATCTTCCACTTGGTGCAGAATTTGTCTCCCAGTTGATATCAGGGTAATTAAAGTCCCCCATTACTATTATGATGTGCTTCCTACATACCTTAGTTAGCTGACTAGCAAAAAGTTCATCTATTTCCTCTGCTTGGTTGGGCGGCCTATAGTATACACCTATGGCAATGTCATTTTTTTCACCTTTTATATTGACCCAAATGCATTCAAGTTTACAGTTTTCATCATTGTTGTGCTCTATTTCTGTGGAGATAAAGTTATTTCTTATATAGAGAGCAACTCCACCTCCTCTTTTGTTTAGTCTGTTTCTTTTAAATAATTTAAATCCCTCTAGCTGTGTGTTCCATTTGTGGGTTTCATCCCACCACGTTTCCGTAATGGCAACAATATAATATCCGCCCTCATTTACCTGAATTTCTAGTTCACCCTGCTTACTGTTCATACTCTGTGCATTGGTGTATAGACATTTGAGTCCTTTATGACTGATCCTGTGTTTACTTGCTACATAACTTGTGTGGTGCCTGACTTCCCCTATTTTCTTAGATTGCCAGGGACAGTGATGTTCTGTATCAATTAACTCACTGTCCCCGTTGTTTAGTTTAAATGTTCCTCCAGAAAAGCTGTGAATTTATTGCCAAGTAACTCAGTCCCTTTCTTGGATGGATGCAGAGCATCTCTTTTGTACATTTTTTTATTGGACCAGCTACAGACATCGTGACTAATATAACCAAAGCCTACTCCTTTACACCACTCCTTTAGCCACATATTAAATTCCTAGTTCCTAGTAACTATCCAAGGCAACTTGACCAGGTCTGAGTCACTTTTGCCTGATCAACCACCCTTACTTATAAACTCTTAGGGCTTCTTCCAGTGGTCATTGTAGAGTGCTTTGGAACTTAGTCTGGAAACCCACCCAGGCAGCCTGAGCACTGCAGGAGAATGATCCTATAGATTGGGAGGTCTAAGTACTCTACCTGTACATACTTGTGCAGTATTTTCTCTGTATACTGGACTCTCTCATGGTGACTTTGTTCAAAATTTAGGGGTGGTGCTTCCCTGACTACAGTAATCCTTGAGTTAAGATACAATTAGGACTGGAAAGCCTGGTCGTTGAAAGATTTAGTTGTTAAACAATCACTTTGCTTAATGTTCCTGGCATTCCCAGTTGTGGTAGTTAGCAATCTCATGGGTTGTTAAGCAAAGTTCAGGACTATCTTAAAGGTTAAGGAGGCCCTGAAAGCCTGGCACAAGCTATGGGGTCCACTAGCCTGTGGAAACCTGCTTGGGAAATTTGGGGCTCTTCCTGTAATGTAATGTGTCTGTGTAACAGTCACTGACTAAGCTAGACTTCTTGTCTCCAAGAAGATCATTGGATGATTTGGGGCGGGAATGGGTTCCTTTAAACCTATTGGCTGCTGCCTAGTGGCCAACCATATAAGTAGCTTTGCAGCAGCCTCTGTTTCAGTTCTGTTCCTGTTTGCCTCAATAAAGCATGTTCCTGTTTGCAACCTTCCGTCTCACTTGTTGCCTGCAAAGAACTGGCTACACAACACTTCCTGCCCCACCATGCCCAGGATTTTACTCTGAAGGCGCTTTGTGCCCAAGGTTTTCAGTTCCATCATGCAGAAGAGGGAACCTGAAATCCTTGGGCAGGCAGCTCTTTCAGTTAGCCCCAGACACGAGGTGGTAGCAGGTTGCAACCTTCCCTTCTGGCTTCCCCATAGACTTTCTGGGAAAGTCAGCAGAGAAGATTATAAATAGTGATCACATGATCACAGGGCATTTGGCAACTGGTCATAAATGTAAACAGATTGCCCAGCACCAAGATCACAATCAACTTGGCCGTAGTTGGGGGAGTCCAATGTTTTGCATTGGTTGGAGATACTTTACAGGCCATAAAGCAGGGGTCTTCAAACTTGGCCCTTTTATGACTCGTGGACCTCAACTCCCAGCATTCCTCAGCCAGGCATGCTGGCTGAGGAATGCTGGGAGTTGAAGTCCACGAGTCATAAAAGGGCCGAGTTTGAAGACCCCTGCCATAAAGCATTCTTTCTGATGCTCTTGTTATTTCAAACCATTGTTAAGTGAATGGGTTGTAAGTCAAGGACTGCCTGAATGATGACAGAGGTGTGTACTTCTCCTTCTTGTGATGCTTCTTTTCTTTGTAATTTGTGATTTATTCACGGGGGAAGGATATCACATAATTTCATATATTAACAGAGGAGGTAAGACTGCTTTCTTTATTATTTTATTTATTTATTTTTATTTATTTATTTTATTACATTTATATACCGCCCTTTCCCTGAGGACTCAGGGCAGTTTACAGGGAATTAAAAACCAAAAATACAAAAGTTAAAAACAGTTTAAAAAAGATTAAATTTAACCCTGTGCAACTAAAACCCCAGTTAAAATAAATTAATCCTCAGCCTGGGCCAGAGAGCTCGAAGAGCCAGGTCTTCAGGCCCCGGCGGAATGAACGGAGGTCAGGGGCAGTCCTCAGCTCCACTGGCAGCTGGTTCCAGAGGGCAGGCGCCCCCACTGAGAAGGCCCTATCCCTAGGCGTTACCCGCCAGCAATCTCTTACCGGTGGGACCCTGAGCAGACCCTCCCTGTGGGAGCGCACTGGACGAAGGGCACTTGATGCTGGCAGCAGGTGTTCCCTCAAGTACCCCGGACCCAAGCCATGTAGGGCTTTATAGGTAATGACCAGCACCTTGAATTTCACCCGGAGGGCAACCGGAAGCCAATGCAGCTCGCGGAGTAGAGGTGTTACATGGGAGTATCGGGAGACCCCCATTACAACTTGCGCGGCCGCATTCTGCACCAGTTGAAGCCTCCGAGTGGTCCTCAAGGGCAGCCCCATGTAGAGAGCGTTGCAGTAGTCCAAACGGGAGGTCACGAGCGCATGAGTAACTGTTCGTAGGGCATCTCGGTCCAGATAGGGACGCAACTGGTGCACCAGGCGAACCTGGGCAAAAGCCCCCCTGGTCACGGCTCCTATGTGGTCTTCAAAATTGAGTCGTGAATCCAGGAGGACGCCCAAGTTGCGAGCCCTATCAACGGGGGGTAACACCTCACCCCCCATCGTTAGAGATGGAATAGTCTGGTTGACCCGAAATGCCGATATGCACAGCCACTCAGTCTTGGCGGGATTGAGATGAAGCCTGTTTCTCCCCATCCAGACCTGGACCGCCTCCAGGCACCGGGACATCACGGCGAGGGCATCACTGGGTTGGTTCGGGGTGGAAAGAAAAAGTTGGGTATCATCAGCGTACTGATGATACCCCACCCCGAAACCACTAATGATCTCGCCCAGCGGCTTCATATAGATGTTGAACAGGAGGGGCGAGAGAACCGACCCCTGAGGAACTCCACAAATGAGAGGCCTCGGGGCGGATCTCTACCCTCCCGTCAATACCGACTGTGAGCGGCCCAGGAGATAGGAGGAGAACCACCGTAAAACGGTGCCTCCCACTCCCAACCCCCTGAGACGCCGCAGCAGGATACCATGGTCGATGGTATCGAAAGCCGCTGAGAGATCTAATAGGACCAGGACAGAGGAGCAACCCCTGTCCCTAGCCCTCCAGAGATCATTCACCAGCGCCAGGTATGTGAGCAACAAGCCCAACTGAGCCCGGGGACCACATCTCAAGAGGAGGGATTCACTCCCGGCCATCTGGACAATGGTGGCCTCCCGCGGACACAAAGTCTCCCGAATAACCACTGCCACCCCACCACCCCTGCCCTGAGCCCGTGGCTGGTGTAGCACCCGGAAACCTGGAGGGCATAGCTCGGTCAGAGGCACCCCTCCCTCCGAACCCAACCAAGTTTCCGTAATGCACACTAGATCCGCACATTCCTCCTCGATCAGATCGTGAATGAGGGGAGCTTTGTTAACGACGGATCTAGCGTTAAAATAAACCAGCCTGAGCTCAGGGATCTGATCACCCTCATCCCCGGGTAAGAGGGTGCTAACCGGAGGGTCGGAGCGCGCCACCGCTCGGAGATAGCGGGGGCGCGATCCCGGGTGTTGATATGGCCCTCCGTGCAAGCACCTGCTGCCATTCCCTATCGTCGTGGGGATTTGAAGCCCCACCCCCACATTCCCAGAACCAGCAGCCACCTCCCCCGACCCCGTCCCGTCAGGACCCCTAACAGGCCCAGACTGAGTGCCGGTTAAAGATTCCCTCCCCAAGGTCTTGGTTATGATCTTTAAGTCCTTACATGGCATGGGTCCGGGATACCTCGAGGACCACCTGCTGCCGGCGTCAACTCCCCTCCGCCCTGTGCGTGCCCACAGAGAGGGCCTCCTCAGGGTGCCTCCAATGTCGACTGGTGGCCCCCAGGGGGAGGGCCTTCTCTGTGGGTGCCCCGGCACTTTGGAACCAACTGCCGGTTGAGCTCCGGATGGCATCGGACCTCCGATCCTTCCGTCGCGGGTTGAAGACCCACTTGTTTGAGTTAGCTGGTCTGGCCTGAAGGGGAATTTGGGTTTTTAATTGGTTTTATTATTTTATTATGGTTATATTTTAATTGGGCATGGTTTAATTTTCTTTTAATTTTTGTATACCTATTTATATATGCCCTGTGAACCGCCCTGAGTCCCTAGGGAGAAGGGCGGTATAGAAATCCAATAAACTAACTAAACTAACTAACTAACCCTCCTACCCCTACCCCTCCCTAACCTTTTAAAATAACCGGCTAAAAATTTTATCAGGGGCCTCTTAGCACGTCTCAACTCGAGGCCCCTATCTAAGCCCAGCCACCTCTCGGAGTCCCAACACTTGGGCTCGTCATTAAGGGAGTGTGGAAACAGGCGGTAGGTCGCGCCCAGGAGGGAGAAACCCCCCTGAGGGCAAACAGATCAGCTTCGGAGTAACGGAAGCAAACCATGCAGCGCTAAAATAATCACATAGGGCAAGTGTTACAGATATGTCCAAAGGGTAGTTCGATGATATTATTATAGATGAGAAAAGAAGTCCAGTAGGCATGTCTCTCAATCCACAAGACCATCTCAGCTCTCACCTGAGATGACAGTCAAAAAGGGAAGCCTCAGCCGTCCTCTCACTCCGGCTGAGGGGTCCAATCTGGAGTGGAGAGAAAAGGGAGTCCTGGGCCAAGCCCACCCCAACTGGATCATAATATCAGAGTGTTTTGAAAAATTGATTTAAATATTGTAAGGCAATTTGGAAACATTTAAAATTTTTTAAAATGTGACAAAATCAGGAACAAAAAATGCAGTCATGTAGAAACAGTATTTTTGAATGTCAAAAGTTTTATGAAACAAAATAGCTTGTGTGTCTCTCCCCCCCAATAGTTTTTTAAATAATCACTGCCCCAGTTTTAAGTGCAGCTTGCATTTAACAAATGGGATTATTTACTAAGAATGTCTACTATAGAATCTTTGGGATATTGGAAATAATTCTCTGTTGTTGGGATTCTAGCTCATGTTTATACCTGCACTTCATTTTTATAGTATATTTATGCCCACCTAAGCCTCAAAATTTTCTCCTAAGTATAAGCATAGGTATGAAGAATTCAAAGAGATGTGGAAGAAAGTAGATTCAGGTACAAGGGTGTGTCAGATTTACACAGATTGAATTAATTTTTACCTCCTGGCCAGGAGCAGAAAAACATGCATTGTAATTACTAAGATCTTGATTGTTATTTGAATGGAAGAAACCCACATATTTGAGTATACTGCTATAATGTCTGTAATATGAAATTAATTAAGCCAAAATAATTTCTGTCTCTTGATTTCTAATATGGTTAAACTTAGTTTTATTGCAAAAATATTTTGAAGTGTTGAGGGTTTTACTCATTTTGTAGAAGACAAAATGCCCAAATTGATGTGACTAGTAGGTTAAGTCAGGGCTTTTCAACCTTTTCAGCCATTGTACCACTTTTAGGATATGGCAACATCTGAGTACCACCAGTCGCCTAGCAAGGTGTCAAACAGTTGACCCCTCCCAAAAAAGTAAAAAATGATGAAGTACACGTAGTCTTTGACTTACAACAGTTCGCTTAGTGACTGTTCGAAGTTACAGTGGCACTGAAAAAAGTGCCCCCAAGCCACAGCCGAGCAAGACACTTGCCTGCCCGCCTAGCGGCGCTCTTCCTCCTGTCCAAGGTTTTCATTGTTGTGAGCCTTTCTGTTGAGGATTGGCAGTGGGGGTGGGGTGGGGTGGTGTTTGGTTTTTATTCCCTCCCCCCTCTGCTGGATGGTTGCAGCAGGTTTTGGTCACTTCACATGACCCTGGGACACTGTGACCATCATAAATATGAATCAGTTGCCAAGCATCTGAATGTAAATCACAAGACCCTGGAGATGCTGCAACATTCCAGCTGATCGACGCTTCTTCTGGGCTCAGCAGATGTGCCAGGATCAGCACTGAGCTCCATCTGGAGGCTGGCACTGATCCTGGGGCTTCCGCTAAGCCTTGACACCCCTGCAGCTCCAGCCATCTCTCGCTCAGGCTTGTGCGGTGTTGCCACTGGTTCAGCTCATTCCCCTCCCCCACGACCACACGTACCATCTGCCAGGTGGCAATGTACCACAGGTGGTACCCGTACCACTGGTTGAAAAGCCCTGGGTTAAGTAATAATTAGAGCACTATTTAGAGCTTATTTTATTAAATTAGCAGCCCATCTGATATAGGTCATTTTGCCATTATAGTGATATAGCTGCTTTGCAGATTTCTCTTCAATTGGACTCAGCTGCTGTTTATCAGGTAATTCTCAACTAACTCACCCATTGTCTCTTGATTATTTATGTCGACTATCTTTTTCATCTTCCTTCCTTTCCTCAATTTTTTTATGGGGTGGGGGAAGAAAAAAGTACAAGAATTTTGAATTGTGATTTCACTATAAATAAAGCTTACATTCCGAAACAGCAGTTGCTGTACTGTTTTCATAATGGCTTCATAGCTGTTGTACAGTAAGTATACTTATCTGAGTTTTTGGATCCTTGGAAATCTATTTTTGAAATTTTTGCCTCAATAGTTGTGAAACAAGCCTGCACTGTGTGACTAAATGCTGAAATTCCTACAGCATACTGTTCATTTAACCTGAACTTTAATATTAATTTAAATATTAATATATTAAGAGATGAAAGACTTGCTCCAGATCATAATTAATTTTGTACATGTACATTATGTTTCTCATTTATACTGTACCTTTAGATGGTGAATAAAGGATACCATGGGAAGCTGTTTGGAAAATGTTGCCTAGCATTATCCTAAAGTAGTGTGGACTGACTTTTATTAGTTGACTTTGCAGGTTCTTTGCATTTTTAACTATTAGAATAGTGTCTCAAACATAGCATAAGTTGTTGATGTTTCTTCCTCCAGTTTTAAAATTATACTCATTTTCTTTCAATCCAGCTTTCCTTAATACAGTATATATTCAGCATATAAGTTGAATAAATAAAGGAATACTCTTCTTCTTCTGTTCCTTCTAATTTAGTAATAACCAGACTGTTCTACCATACAGTATTTTAGTATATTCCTCCTGTCTTTCTTTAAGCTCCTTTAAACTGGTTCAGATGCATTTGGAAGGCACAAAGTTGGAGAAGTCTCTTTTATATGGTAGGAATAACAACAACAACAATAACAACAATACCCTGACATGGTTGTGGGGCTTTTTTACTCTGAGGAAGATGAGAGCTAGGGCAGAGGTTCAACCATACTGGATAGGTCTCATCAGAGGAGTCAGACAAAGAGTGTCTCTCCTATAAAAAATATGGTGAGTGGTAAATTTCAGAAAGCCATACCAGCTCAGATGTCGCCCGAGTTAACAAGGTCTGCACTAGATGTTGGAGTTCCTGGATATCTGGTGAAAAATGGGCTACAGGACTCAGGGCTGTTGGCTGAGCAACCAGGGCCAGCAGCTGCAGAACTACTAGAAGAAAAGGTTTATACCCGTCGCAAATACACAGTGATTGAAAACAAATAATGATCTGTTATTACAAGAAGTCCAACAAGAATTGGATATCTAAAACGAATCCAACATTTCTGGAAAGAACAACATCCAGAATCAGAAATAACAACAACATCCAGAATCAGAAATAACAGAACAGAGACTAGCAGATCAGTGCCGATTTATAATACGAAATAAAGTATTCACAGAAACAGAATTGGATGAACTGCAAAGGTTTACCCAGGGCAAAGAAATCAAAGTCTTGCCAGAAGTAATTCAGAATGTAGAGGCAAACCAGGGGGAGTTGGCAGTGAAGGAATCCAGCAGAGATATACAACTGTTCTCATTTGGAAACCAGGTACATCTTCCTCAGGAAGAACAAAGCCCTCAAACTAAAGAAATAAAAGAATTCAAACAAACAATAACTGAGCATCTAGAACAGCACAAAAACAACAGAATAAGGCTGCCTGCATTGAAGCTTGTTCCAAAGAAACAGCTAGCACAAGCATTAAAAGATGCAAATACTGCAATATCAAGTATAAGCACCAATTCACTGCAAGAAACAAACCAACTAATGTTGGTTTATAAGCTGCAATTATAACTGAATGCCTGGGGTGCAAAATCAACAAAGAAGAAAAACAAGGAAACGGCACCACAAAAATGGAAGGTTAGACTAGAAAATAAGATCAGCAAGTTAAGATCACATGCAAGCAAGCTAGAATAGATGAAACAAAAGAAGCTGAAGAACAAGAAGACCAAAGAATACCTAATCAAGAAATACCACTTAGAAATAAGGAAGATCGAGGGAGCACTGGAAATAATAAAGCAGCAAATAACAGCTATAGCCAGGAAAATCAGTAGATACAAAGCTTGAACTGCAAATTATAGGCAGAACCTCCAATTTCAATCCAATCAGAAACGTTTCTATCAATCCATCAATGGAGAAACTGCAATGAATCAGTCAGTACCTGACAAGGAAGAAACAGTGCAGTTCTGGAAGCAGATATGGGATAACCCAAAGAAATACAACAAGGATGCGGCTTGGTTAAAAGAGGTGGATGCAAATAAAACAGAAGTTGAAATGAATGAACTAGTAATAACAACAGAAATAGTAGAAAAAAGAGCAAGGAAGATCAAAAATTAGTCAGCACCAGGTGAAGATGAACTGCATGGGTTTTGGTTGAAACATTTAACTCTTGTATACCCTCTCATTGCCAAGCAGTTCAACAATATACTACAAGGAGAAGAAATTGAAAAGTGGCTAACAACTGGGAAAACCTACCTAATAATGAAAAATCCAGCAAAAGGGACAACACCAGGCACCTACAGGCCAATTACCTGCTTACCAACAACTTTCAAATTGCTAACTGGTGTGGTAGCTGATGCAGTACAACAACATCTAGTTGAAAACAATCTCTTTCCACCTGAGCAGAAAGGAAACTGCCCCAATAGCAGAGGAACAAAAGATCAACTCCTAATAGACAAAATGAACTTGGAAAACTTCAGGAAAAGGAAGACCAACCTGAATGTGGCATGGATTGACTACAAAAGGGCATTTGACTCTCTGCCACATGACTGGATAATCAAGTGCCTAGAAATAACAGGAGTCAGTGGAAACATCAGAAAATTTGTGCAAAGATCAATGGCACAATGGAAGACAAGGTTGCAGGTCAATGGTGAGAGACTGGGAGAGGTTAATATCAAGAGAGGAATATTTCAAGGAGATTCATTATCACCACTACTATTTGTTATTGCACTGTTTCCTCTGTCAACAATACTGAATAACTCAGGATATGGCTATCAAACATCAAAAACATATGCCAGACTATCCCACCTCCTTTACATGGATGATTGAAGCTATATGGAAAAACATCATCTGAAATAGAATCGCTGCTGAACACTGTCTGTATTTATACAGCCAAGATATTGCAATGGAGTTTGGCTTGGACAAATGTGCCACACCTACTCTCAAACAAGGAAAAATAGTGAAAACTGAAGGAATAAAGATGCCCCACGAAAATAACATTAAGAGTCTGGATGAGGAAGATTACTACAAATACCTGGGAATCCTTCAAGCTGACAACATCAAGCACACTGAAATAAAAAAAAAAGATTAGAGGTAAATACATCAAGTGAGCGAAGAAGATCTTAAAGTCCAAACTCAAAGGAGGAAATACCATGAAGGCAATCAACACCTGGGCAATTCCAGTCATTACACAGCTGGAATAGTGGACTGGACTCAAGCAGAACTAAAAGCAATGGATAGGATGACCAGAAAAATAATGACAGTGAATCATGCCCTTCATCCACACAGTGACATTGACAGACTCGGCAAATAGGTGTACGTGGAATGCTGCAAGTACATCAGATGGTTGAAGAAGAAGAAAATGGCTTTGGAAGAATATCTGAAGGACAATGATGAAGATGCACTGAAATTAGTATATCAGGAAGGCTTACTGACTACTGGAGAGACCAAACTGGCCTACAAGAAAGACCAAATGAAGAACAGAATAGAGGCATGGGAAGACAAAGCACTACATGGCCGGTACATTAAAAAAATAGCTGGGAAAGCTGATAATAACAAGACCTGGCAATGGCTAAGAGCAGGAAAGTTGAAGAAAGAGACTGAGGGACTAATTCTGGCTGCACAAGACCAAACCTTGTCCAAGGGCAAATGCATACAAAGTCAAAATTGAGAAGACAGTAAGACAGTAAGTGCCGCCTATGCAAAGAAGCTGAAGAAACAGTGGACCATTGGTAAGCTGCTGCAAGAAGATCGCACAGACTGACTACAAGCAGTGGCATGACAAAGTAGCAACAATGGTGCATTGGAAGATCTGCAAGAAATATCATTTGCCTGTAAGCAAGAACTGGTGGGATCATAATATAGAGAAAGCTGAAGAAAGAGATGCAGGGTTTAATTCTAGCGGAACAAGACTTAAGAACAAATGAATACAAAGTCAGAATTGAGAAGACAATAACAGTCAACAAATTGCTGCCTCTGCAAAGATGCTGAGGAAACAATGGACCACCTGGTTAGTTACTGCAAGAAGATTATTCAAGCTGGCTACAAGCAATGGCATGACATAGTAATAATAGTGCATTGGAAGATCTGTAAGAAATATCATTTGCTTCCAAGGAAGAACTGGTGGGATTATAAAATAGAGAAAATAATAGAAAATGAAGAAGCTAATGTGCTTCAAGATTTTAGATTTCAAACAGACAGACACCTGCCACATGACACCCCAGACTAAACATTGTTGATAAGAAAGAGAAAAAAGTCTGGGTGGTGGACATTGCAATATTTGGAGATAGCACAATAGAAGAAAAAGAACTGAAAAAGATAAAATACAAAGATCTAGAAATAGAAATGGAATGACTGTGACAAAAAAAGCAAAAGTAGTACCAATAGAAATAGGTGCCTTGGTGCAATCTCAAAACAACGGGAGCACCATTTAAACACCATTGGCATTGACAAAATCACCATCAGTAAATTGCAAAATGCAGCTTTACTTGGAATAGTTTACATCCTGCGATGATACCTTTAACACAAAGAAACGTCAACATCTGCCTATTCTGGGTCCTTTGGAAGGACTCAGTAGGTTGATAAAAACGCCAAATCCAGTCTAAACATCTGGCTGATTGTGCAACTAACCGTAATAATAATGGAAATTATATTGGGGGTTTTTACTTGAATGTATTTAGTAAATATATTAAGTTCCTGCAAGAGTCTGTACCTCAGAAATGTTCTAAGTGGTTTTCCATTAATTGTTTACTCTTCACTTATCTTCACTTCACTTATCTTTTATAGTACTTTAGTCTAGTTTTAGTTTTCTGTTGTAAAAAATGATCTTCTGGTAATACTCTATTCATTCATTTAGCTTTCATTTTCCTATCAAAGTCCATGGAATAAGTGAAAACTTTAAACTTTGTTACATTTCATCAAAAACACTTTAGACCAGTGATGGCGAACCTTTTAAACACTGAGTGCCCAAAAAACGCCCCCTGCCCGCTCTGCCCCCTGCCCCACCTGCCCAGAGGGCCACCTACCCCCTCTACGGCCCACTGCAGCAGACCACCCAGGCGGCCCTGCAGTGCCATGGTGGCCACACCCTCTGCCCACACCCCACAGCATCAACTGCGTGTAATGAGGCATGAGGGCGGAGTCTTGTCCCTGCTGCCTGGCTGTCATGTCCTTGGCTGCACTGCTCCGTGCAGACTGTGCCCGGGGGCAACTCTCCTCCAGGGGGGCTGCTGGTGAGGAGGGGGCCATGGGGGAGGCGGGGCTGGGATGATGGCTCGCTGCCCACAGAGAGGGTTCTGAGTGCTGCCTCTGGCACGCGTGCCATAGGTTCGCCACCACTGCTTTAGACACTTGTATTGATTTTTTTTGCCAAGTTGTGATTGTCCTCTCCTAAATTTCCAGTTATTCACTTGATTTGATATTTATTTCTAGATGTGTAATGTATAAACTTTACACATACATACTGTGTCCAGTTCATACATGCTAACTGCAAAAAATCATTCTGGATGTTTTAGAGATCCCTGCATAGAAATTACTATCCTGAATTTTATTTGGAATAGTTAGAATTTCAACTTGGCTAAAATGGGTAAAGTAAACTTCATTCAAAAATGTTTTTTCCTGGAAAATGCACATTTAGAAATGTCTTCTTTATAAATGAACTTTGGTTTCATTTGATGGAATTATATAGTCTGTTTTATTAGTAATACAATCTATTTTCAGAGAAAAAAGGGACCAGAGCATAGTAAGGCATAATATATGAAAGATTTAACCTCTTGGTGATGATTACTCCTGTTCATACAGTTTGTCAGTCATCATTTGCTAAGTTTCATCTGATTCATTAGCAGTTAGTTCTTTTGTATCCTGTTCAACCATCACACCCAAATAGCAAATAAGCAAGACCAACTTTGCATTAAAAGAAAGCTTAACCTGGGTGTTGCCTGTAGAGTGATGGAGCCTTATGCTTTCATGCCAAGGTTTGTCAGTCTTATCCATTGTCCAGCTTGGTTCAAAAAAAAAACTGTGGCTGTGATCTTCATTAATGTTTTAATTAAAGACTAGCCGGGATGACATGGAATCCTGCCTACATTTCATGATTGACACTTGCAGAGGTTAGAAAAACAGTGTACTATTGGTGCACTTGTACTGTTACCTGGAGACAAGGGAAATACATAATTTGGTTTTGTGTGTACCCTGAACCTAATAATTCAGACATAAAAAGATATGTTCTACCTAGTACTTACTTAGTGTTTAAATACTAGATTTGCTCTTTACTTCAGCAAACAATCCCAAAGTCCTATTTAAATTAATTTGTATTTAAAACAATAGTAGGGAATACATGGCACGCAGTCTAATTTCAGGTGTTCCAGAGAGTTCTTTGTGGCTCTGCTTTTCAAATCATATCAAATGGGGTTAAGTATGTATGTTGGGTGTAATGGAATCTCTTAATGCATGCCAACTGATTCATACACATCTATTGATTACATACATATACCTATTAATGCATGCATGTTTTCACATTGTAAGCCCAAATATTATTTGAAGCAGTGATGAGCTTTCAGCCTGGATAGCCATGGTCTAGTTTTCTTGTTTTAGAACAAAAGAAAAGGTGACCACAGGCATTCAGCCCAAAAGCTTATCACTGCTTCATTGATGCCAGCCATGAAATTTTACACCATCAGAAGTTATTTTTTTGGTTTTGCCTTATTGTATGAATCCAGCCATAGTTGCTTAATCAGTAAAATATAGGTAAAAGAAACATACAGCACATAGCATATTTTAATGTGTGAACCTGAATTAAATACATTTCTCTTAGTATTCTGAAATGCGTGAATAAGAAAATATGTACTATTATAGAGGGGATTTTAAGGAAGAGGAGGGAATATCTGACACTGTCCACTGTTGGCATTTTGTTTCAAATAGTTTTTCTCTGAGAAGTAAAGACTTTTGATCCAAGGGAATTGATTTGAAGGCCTGTGCGCTAAAAAGATATTTTGAAGTATTTGTTTTTGTTTCTTTCCTTGTTAACAAGTTGCTAATGTCAGATGAGGACAATTTTGTTGACTATTGACTATATTATTAAAAGTAGTGGTAGCAACAAGTATGCAGTTCTTTTTTTAAGGAAACAGCTCCATCTACACTTCCACACCCAAACAGATCTGATTCTTTGTTATTGCTCTCTTGTATATTTCATTATTTTGAAATGGAGTTGTTTTTGGTTTGTTAATTTCAATTGCTTAGAAAAAGTGTGATTTTTTTATAGTTTTGTAAATCCTGGTTTGAACTGCAAAACTTTATCATAATCTGTCTACAAGTAAACATTTTCCACCTCACTGATTTCCGTGTGAAAACTTTAACCATGTTAAATAGAATATGCCCAGTCTGTATTGCCAGCTCTCTGTAATTAGAGATATTTATATTATGTGATATAGCATTAAAAAATATCCATTTTCTAGGGAGAAACTATTATATATGGAAAGTTTGACCACATTCTTCCAGAGGAGGCTGAATTTTACTTTGTTTACAAAGGATCAGTACAGAAACATGTGGTTTTTGCTAAGCAAGTTACTGAAAACACTCTTCAGTCTATCATTCCAGGTGAGTGGCATAGCTCTGCTACATTGTCCATTTGTTTTCCTATTGCAGCATTTTAATCTCTTTTGGAAGGGCTATTACTTATTATTTAATTATTATCACAACAGAAGCCAAACAGCAACAAGAGAGGGACAAAAATTCTGTATTTTTGTTTCTCACATACAGTTGCTGGGCTAGGATGTAAGGTTTGTTTCCAGATAACTGGCTGAGCATAGGAACAAATGGCATTTGAGTTCCCCAAAATGTATAACATTTTCTTAGCAGTACTGCGTTCTCCACATTGCTTAGTTTCTTCTTCTTCAAGTCCAAGCATTATTTATGATCCTACTTAACATATACCATTTAAAGCATCAGGAATAAAAACCTTTTATTTACAATATTTATTCCAATCTAAAGCCTCATAAAAACATAACTTATAAAATTTGCTATTTTTATAGTTTTTTATTAGGTATTTCTTCAAGCATTAATTGATTGATTTATGATGTGCTATTAAGTCATTCTTGACTCCTACTGACCACATTGATAGATTTTTCTCCTTGAAAAATCAATCCTATGTTGTTCTGATGCATTATCTACCCTATTTTTTTTATCTTCTAGTAAAGGGAATATAGACCAACCTGGATTCTGTGGTTATCAGGTGCATGGCCAGGCAGTCTCAACCTGGCTTACTATATCACACTGGTGATCAGATAAAGCTCATGTAATACAAACCTTTGTGTTTGTATTAATAACAGCATCTTTGCTGATGGGGCAATTCTACGTATGTTTTAACATAAATTCTAGAATTCCCAGCCAACATAATGTGGCATGTTCTTCTGGCATGTTTTTCTGCCTGGACCAGTTGGTGTTCTGGCTGGATATTAATAACACTTGCATCCCAGTTCAGGGGGACAATGCAAACTGCACTGAATAATGTAAGGCAGACATGTCAAACACAAGGCCTGGGGGCCGGATCCGGCCTGTGAAGTGGTTTCATGTGGCCCGCGAAGCCATCCTGGAAACAGTGAGGGAACGGCCCCCACTGCCTTGGCCCTGGCCCAGAGACCCTCCTTCTGCCAGAAACCCTCAGATCTGTCCCACTCCTGCCCAGGCTCCCATAGGCACCCTTGATGTGAATGATGTAGAGCTGGCCACGTCTACCCAGTAGGCCATACACACTCTAGCCACGCCCACCCAGTAGGCCACACCCACCCTGGCCACGCCCACCCACCCCCCTGAGGGCAACCGCAATGCTGATGCGGCCCTCAGTGAAATTGAGTTTGACACCCCTGATGTAAGGCAACTGACAACTTAAAAATCTATCAACCTCTGAAAAATATATCAACCTTTCTGTTACTTCTAATGCTACTATGCATTACCTATGTATTTTTAGTCAAGTGTATATAGTATGATGAATGCTATCAATTGCTTATTTTTTCCTGCACATATAGTATATGAAAATGGAATCTTACTTTAATTCCAATTTCTCATACTTTAAAAATGGCAATAAAATATATTTTTGTAGAGGCATGTATTGAATATATAACATTTAATTGTTATACTTTTTCAGCTCATAGAGAACAAGAAGATGTTTCTGTCTTTGTGGTTATGTATGGAAAGGAAACTGAATTTCTCATTCTGGGCTCCTCATCTATAACCTTCAAGCATGACATTGCTTGTGAATTAGCGTGTTTTTTGGTGAGCCACGCCAACTGTCTAACTCCCTCTAGTCATCACACACTTCTCAGTCAGTTTGATTTGATTGAAAGAGATTTGCAGTCAATGGATCGTGATCTTATGTTAGCCATGGCCTATGAAGAGATTCCATCTTCCTGGAACATTGTTGGGAATAGTACAGAAGATGGTAAGTAATTCTCATTTAATTTTTTATAGAGTGTGTAATTAGAATTAGATCCTGCCTTTTATCCAGCAGTTTGAAGTAGAATATACAACACTCCTTCTTCCCATTTCTTCCCATCACAATAACATTGTGAGGTAGTTTGGGCGTAATATCTGTACCAAAATCATCCACAATTGGGGTTGAACTTGAAGCTGTGCCTCTACTATATCTCTACTGTTATATCACTCTTTTACTTAAGCTTTGCTTATTATTTTCTCCTGTATTCTGATTCTTATTGTTTTGTATGTATTACCAGCATAAAGATCAAAGACTAGTACAACAGAAATTAAATTGAAATTGTAAAATTAAATTAGGCACCAGAAATTAAACTGAATATTCTAAACTGGTTTGTGTCCTATTACTGCTAATATATGAAACAGCCAATGAGCTAGGAACATTACAAAGAGACCAGATTTTTTTTTATAGTTTAAAAAAAGTTGTTTCCTTAGTACATCTAATTCAATTCATGAATAATGCTTCACAGCAACTGATGACAATTCAAAGCCTGCTAAGAAGATTAATATGGTGCTAATACGATGTTTTCACTTTGATTACTAGCAGGTGAACCTTTTTTCTAATTTAAAACTGTTATGTAATAATACATTCTTATTATATAAACAAAAAGAGACATCCTTTGCATTGAAGTGGTAAAAAGAATGTTGTAATGCAGGAATTTTGGTAACCAACAACACATTTATTACAACTCCTAATGCTTTGTCATTGATTGATTTAACCTTTACTGGATATGATTTGTGTTTAATATAGGTAGTTCTCAACTTACAACAGTTCATTTACTGACCGTTCAAAATTACAGCAGCAGTGTAAAAAGTGACTTATGACCATTTCTTTATACTGATGACTATTGCAGCATCTCCATGGTGATGTGATCAAAATTCAGGCGTTTGTCAACTGACTCATTTATGATAGTTGCCATGTCCTGGGGTCATGTGATAATCTTTTGTGACTTTCTGAGAAGCAAGGTCAATGGGCAAACCAGATTCACTTAACAACTATGTTACTAACTTAACCATTACAGTGATTCACTTAACAACTGTGGCAAGAAAGATCATAAAATAGGGCAAAACTCACTTAACATAAATTTTGGGTTCAGTTGTGATTGTAAGCCGAAGACTACCTGTAATATCACCATTATGGCACAAAATATAAATGGTTAGGTTTGGATTTTGAATTCAATTGATTTTTGGATTTTTGTTTACGTATGGGAATTCTTTAGCAAAAGTAGATTCTGGGTTATTTATATGTGCTTTTTAAATTGTTATCTTGCACTTCATCCAGAACTGAAAGCAATATACATGGAACTTCTGTCTTCCTGTGTGGCAGGTAAGGCTGGGAGAGAGTGACTGGCCTAAAGCTAGTCAGTGATTTCCATGATTGACAGTGGAGTTGTCTCAGTTCTCAGTTCTAGTCTAATACTTTAAAAGTTACAGATGTTCTTCTGGATAATCCCAAAGGTACTTTTTCAAGAGGCAACTGGACTTTCTTGTTTTTCTCTGAAGATGTTTTGCTTCTCATCCAAGAAAATTCTTCAGAAAATTCTGACTGAATTCCCCACCATCCAGTCAGAGTTGAAGAAGCTTCTTGGATGAGAAGGGAAATGTCTTCAAAGAAAAACAAAGTCCAGTTGCGTCTTGAAAAAGTATGTTTGGGACAACCATAACCTGGATGACTGAGAATCTCCACAGACGTTCTTCTGGATACTTTGAGATATGCAATTCACAAATTATGTGGAATCAGAAAGATTACACAAAGAGATCTTATATATGACCTTCTGAAGCTTGACTTTAAGTTTCATGCCAAGGCATTTCTCAGAGCTGGGTTTCTTTTAAAGTGATAGCTGCTAGTGACATTGGGCTAAGAAAGCACTTCGATTCTCATAAGGGTCCATAATTATGTCTAGTGCCTGCCTTTGTAAGAAAGTAAAGTCCAGTTTAGTTCCAGTTAATTTTTTTCCTCCTAAAGAGTTTCATACAGGACATAATTATATTAGGATTATAAAACGCTTATGTTACACAGTATGATGTGATGAATAATATGGCTCTTCACCTCCCCATCTTCCCAAAGTGCAAGACCATGTTACAATGCTTTCTTTCAATTGGTTTGCAAATCGTCTCCAGGAATGCTATGAAATGAAACTGGAGAAAATCTTAATTAGTTTTGTGACAAACATTAATAAAGGCCAAACTAAAACTCCCTTTCCCAATGGGTTCCCTTCATATATGTTAGACTGCTACTTTCATGTGTTCTTCAGCTAGCATGATCTGTGCATGCTGTGGAGGTGTTGAAAGCTGAAATTCAAGCATCTTAGGACCATCCCAGATGCTCTAGAGTTCTGGTAGTCTTAACAGTAAAAAAATGCAGTTTAAGTAACTCTAGTCTTTCTTAGCTAACCTAAATTTACTTATGTTTTCTTCTCTTAGGGTTGCCTCTCTCTGCTCAGTGCTAAAGTACTTCACATTACAAGTTTTGCCTTAAAGCTAAGGCATGTTATACTTTTCATATATACATTCACTATACATTTCGTTCCAGTCTTGTAACTAAGCCTGAGTAATCATGTGGACAATAAAATAGAATGAAATGTGGGGGGCTCACTGATGGGTTCCTTTGATGCCAAGGTGATTCAGACATCTAGCTGGTTAGGAAAGTATGCTGTGTGAGATATCCATCTATTTTGATTAAAGAAATATTTATAAAGAGCAAAAATAATATTATGATCCTTTCATTCCTTTTGGGTCAATCCAAGGTATGTACAGGAAACAAGTATTTCAGAGAAACAAAATTCAGTATACTTGTGGGAAAAAGCTGCTGCCACATACTCTCCATACACTAGAATAATTGAAATGTAGGTAAAACAATACTAGTAAATCAATGTAAAGAAGTATCCTTTATAGCAGAATGTTTACAAATTTAATAAACAAATAGAAAGGATTTATGTTCCTTGGCAGATCAGGATTTTTGAGATGAACGGCAAATGAGCTTAGTTATAACTGGATTCTTCCTGCCTTAGGAGCAGCTAAGCAAGTCACTTAACATTTTTGACTGTGATCTAAATTGGGATCCCTGAAATATCTGTCCAAATTAAGAATACGATTTGGATAAAGTCATAACAACCATATACAGATTTAGACCTTATGATAGGTCACAAAAGAAATGTCCACAATCCACTTACTTGCTCCTATTGGAAGTGCCAAGCAAAAGAAAAATGAGCAGCATGTACTAGCTCCGTAGTAAATCAGAACCTTTGGAAAATTATTTTATGGTAAAAAAGAGCCCCATGGGATTGTTTCAATTTAGGTAAAGCCTAACGGAGGCCTAGAGAATTTCACAATTGTTTAAACCTATGTTCTTGAATCTGAATCCAAGAACCTTAGAGATAAGAACTATGAGGGTTTTATATTTTTTTTCCAGGAAAACTGTAATGAATTTTCTACAATTTTATTCACAATATGTAATATTATCCAAATGGAGCAGATACAAATGAAAGAGAAACATTCAGCAGGCTGTTTTTTAGAGGTTTCTTCAGATATTCTTACCTTTAATGAAACCTAACACATTTCACTCCAGTAGTGGAATCTGATCATTTAATCCTGATTAAGAAAAGTGGCATTTGAAATGTGCCTCTATAAATACATAGTTTTTATGTACTGTTTTTATGTTTTTAATATTTTATTTGTACACTGCCCAGAGTCCTTATGTAAGGGAGATGGGTGGTTTTAAAATTTGATTAAATAAATGACTAAATAAATTATTGAGTGCTCTCATTAGGATATTAGCATCTGGACCAGTAGAAAAGTTTTGAAGGCATCAGTAGAGGGAAGAAAAATCCTAAGCCTCCATAGGCTTAATAGTAGGCATCAGAAATGTTTTGACATCCAACTCATTCCAATTAAAATCTTTAGAGACACTTTCAAAAACAGCCAATCTTAGGTTTGTTCTGTGAAGCTATGTTTCAAAGTAGTTTTTTGGGCCAAACTGTTGGTGCCAGATGTTAATGATCTGTATTTAATGCTGATCTTTAAAAGTATCTGGTTAGTACTTGAATGGGAGACCACCAGGAAGTTCCAGGGATGTACATTTGTGTGGGTGGTCTTAAATATGTCACAATTTGAAAGCCAATATACAATTCATACTAGAAATATTTTTGTTAGGATTGGTGGACAAAAAATGAAAATTACATGGTACTGTACCAAGTTGTTATATATGATAATATCAGCAAGATTTTTTATTTATATGACCCAACTTGGAAAGATTTGATCACATCTACAATGGAAGAGTGATTGGTAAAGCTGATGGAGTTGGTTGGACTGGTGTAAATAACTGTTTTGATTAGAGAAAAGACATTGATTAAATTTATTACAATTGGAAGCATCTTTTGGACTTTGTGTGAGAAATGGGGAAAAATGAAATTACGATATATAGATTTGATGACTAGCAATATTCAGAGACTATAAAAATGGATGTTATTTTTTTAGAGTAACAGTTGAACTTGTTTTGTTTGCATTCGCTATAAAAGGAGTCATAAGTCATTCTTTTTTCTGTATCTTTGTTCTTTTTATATATTTTTATTTTACTGTAGCTCTGTTTATTTTTCTCTCTATTCTCTCCTCTACTTTTTCCTTTCTTTATCATCATTTTTTGTTCATTTCTTTTAAATTTTTTACTTTGAAAAACTTAAAGCTACTGGGAAAAAGAATCCCCAGAACATCATGGAAGAAATCAATGGCAAATCTAACTCTGTATTGGTTCTAAGAAAACTATATGTCCATTAAATCATCAGAAGTCAAACTTGATCTTAAAAGACTTTTTCTCTTGGTGCCAACTTCCCAAACCATCAGGCAGTGTTACACTGATTGCTGCTATTATCAATCAGTCAAGTCATCCTTGCTTTTTGCAGATACGATTTACCTAACAGTATTGTGAAAAACTTGCTGCATTTGGTTCTGTTGTTCTGTGGCCCGCCATGGTGCTAGATTTCCCCAAATTCAAGAACCAATGAAAAACCAAAATGTGTATCCCCAAAGAATGAATTTAAAAACTTGCTTCCAGTAGACATACTTTCCCCCTTCTTGTGAGATAAGCCTGCTAAAGGTAGAGGGGAAATGAATGACAACAAAGAACAGCTGAGACCATGACGTTCGCTCTGGCCCTGGTGAAAGATCCTAATGGTAGAAGGTCTGGCACAATTCATGATGGGCCTTTATGAGCCCCTGTGCTTTTGGCAGATCCCTCATGTTGACCCTGCCAAAATCAGATGGCTCTATGTCAGGGGTGTCAAACTCAATTTCATTGAGGGCCGCATCAGCATTGTGGTTGCCCTCAGGGGGCCGGGTGGGTATGGCCAGGGTGGGTGTGGCCTACTGGGTGGGCGTGACTAGAGTGCGTATGGCCTACTGGGTGGGTGTGGCCAGCTCTACATAGTTCGCCTGAAGGGTGCCTATGGGGGCCTTGGCAGGAGTGGGACAGATCTGAGGGTCTCTGGCGGAAGGAGGGTCTCTGGGCCAGGGCCAAGGTAGTGGGGGCCGTTCCCTCACTGTTTCCAGGATGGCTTCGCGGGCCGCATGAAACCACTTCGCGGGCCGGATCTGGCCCCAGGGCCTTGTGTTTGACATGTCTGCTCTATGTTAAGCTTACTTTACTGACTGCAACTGCTTAATAATTTAGTTCAATTAAGTTCAATTAACCCTTCATTTTCAGATGTTGAATAATGCTTTCTAGGAATTATTATATTATGAAATTTGTTTTTTGCCAAGCTTTAACATTTGTTAGCATTAATTTTAGACTCTAATTAAAACTGCATGTAGAAAACTTATTTAACTTTCATAAATAGGAATTATTTCCTGTTTTTATTAATGCAATGTAAAGATTTTCTCAAAGTGGATTAATAGTAATTATTGCCCAATATATTTGTCATAGGGTTCTGTTTTTCTGCACTAAACATTGTATTAGCTTTATTTTGTTTCAATATTAACAAAACCTTAAGTTCCATTTTTCCATAGTACTGCATTGCCTATCAAAAGAAACACAGTAGGCTGCATTTAGCACATTGTGTTGCGTTCTTAAACACCCTGATAAGAATAGTCGTCTGGGTAATGTGTAAATCAGTGCAATAATACAGTCCAATTATAAATAGCACTATCACTGGAAAACCTCCCAAAAGAAACAATAACAACAAACAGAAGCAGAGAGCCAGTGTGGTCTAGTGGCTGTGATCTTGGACTAGGAAGCCTAATCTCTCCTAAGCCAAGGTCACTGGGTGACTTAGGCTCATCACTTCTTCTGAGCCCAAATGACCTAGCAGTAGTCAGTGTAGATAAAACTGCTGTGTGTGTTTGTTTGTTTGTGTGTCTCGGTATGTTGCTTTGAATTCCTGGAGGGAAGGTGACAATTAAATCTGACAAGCAAACAAGTGGAAATGCAAAGTCATATGCATGCAGAAAAAAAACCTTAACAGTAAAACAGGGCAAACTTATGACAGTATTAAAATTATTTTTAAATGCTTGGGAAAATAAAAAGGAATTCACAAGGTACAAGGAAGTCTACCATATTGGTGGCTGATGAGCAAATGTTGTGATGGCACTCAGTAATTAGAAGTCACCCTAAAAATCATACGGTGCTTTCTCAGTCAGAAAAAGAGAAAATTGCCTTTTAATGACTACTCTTTCAAACACAATATTGTCAAAGAGTCTGCAGTGGTTTTCAAGTGGCAATTTTTTCAAACCCATTCAGAGTAAAGTAAGTTGTTTGCTTGAAACGCATCTGCCTTACTGTTGACTACGTATGATATTGCAGTTATGTATTGTTTTCTGCCAGATGTTTAATTTTTATGGTTGATTGTTTTATGTGGCCTTATATTCTTTTTGGAAAATATTTTCTAAACTTTACAGGTTTAGAGAGGAAGCTATCTGCCTATGTTCAAAACTAAGACATCTGAAACTTAACTTATATAGAGGTTCATCACACCTCAGTACTAGATGATAGTTTCACTAAGGACTATATTTCAATAGTTCGTCAGTTTAAGGCTATTGATGACTTTCCTTTAGCTTAAATTATTTTGAGGCATTTAGTAGCAAAAAACATGCATTGATTCAAAGAAGTGGACACATTATTATGGTGTGTAAGTCATAGGTTTTATGTTTTCCTCTGCCAGCATTAATAAACCTTCATTGTACGTGTGCCATAACACTTGTTCTTAGATATTTTCTCCCCTTGCAGTTCAGTTTGTTTTAAATAAATCAGCAAAAGATAAATAGAACTTGAATCTTATCACAAATGTTTCAAAATATGGGTTGTGTGCCAGCATGAACAATTGTGGTTTGACTCATGGTAAAAGCATATGCATAATTTGTTTGCTAAGAACAAAAAAGAAAGTTGGCTGCAGATAGTATGGTGTGATCAGTTTTCAAGCACAACCTTGGCTTTGCAGAGTTGCTAAAGGTAGGAAATTATCTGCAGTATTAGAATCTTCAACTGATTTTCACAGGGGAAAAAAGATACTAGGTATGACAGCTTGTCAACACATTAAAAGTTTAAAAGATTAAGCCTGAGACAACTGAAAACTGTAAGCCTGTTCTGATGCCATGTCTTCCCTTCTAGACACAGCTAATATTTTCTGCTTCCTTCCTGAAAATAAATGAGCTGTATCATCCAGGGACAACTTAGTCACTTCTGTTATGAGAATATTTGTTTTGTTTAAATAATTTTGAGCAAGGAAAGGGATTCAGATGCAAGAAAGAATAGAATATTCATGTAATCGATTAAACAGACTCGTTTTAGCTCTGATATTATCCCTCAAACATTATATTTTGTCTACAAACTAGAGAAGTGAAGCAAATCAAGGTCTAGCCCTCTTTAAAAACTTGACTGCTGATTTTTCAAGAGACAGTTTGATGAAAAGTAGTTCTTTAAAACTGGGAATCTTTCAGTTCTCAAATGAATTTGCTTGCTCCTTAATGTGAGCTTTCTACTCTTGTCTCATTTTGTTTTAATCATCTGCTGAATTAGAACAAATGTTCTTTGTTCTGATGGTGTAAATTTGAGAATGGGTTATATTTTGCTGAAACAACAGGCTTGTTCAGCTATTTATATTATGGACTTGAAGAACATTGGAAGGGGTTAGTATATACAGGAACCTTATTGGCTGCACCCATTTACAAGTACATGGCTTATATTAGTAGTAAACTAAAAGAAAGATAAATCTGGATTTAAAGCAGATCCTTTATAAAAAAGATAATAACAAAAGGGGTAAACATGCATACAACATATTTTCTAGATTTCTTACCTTGTCATTTATAGTTACCAACCCCCAATGAAAACCTGAAGGTTTTTCAATAAATGTGTGCATGTGAACAACCTATGCAGGTTGTGGATATATGCAGTGCTAGAACCCATGATCGAAAAAAAGGTTAGAGCCCAAGCAAAGATATTAAATGAATGCTATTTGAATTAATGTTCATTGTTTAAATTTGATCTATTTGCATATATCTATTTTCTCTCACATAAACTCCTGTCCTACATTCACACAAATGCACAAAAACACCCATTTGACTAGAGACAGAGTAACTGTCTGGGTTCAGTGAACATAAACCTATGCCTTCTCATTCTCTAAGAAGTCCAACTGAAGCCAGTGACCTTTCTTCTTAGATAAACATAAAAGTACTGCTTGTGTTTATTCCAGCTTATTCCTTGAAAGTTGGCATGAAAAATTAAGGAAAGTTTGGCAGTATTGAGGTGTTTTTTGCCCTTTAGTTTACAACAAAGAATAGTTGCTTCAGGGCTGGAAGGAAAAAGAAAATTATTCAGGCTTTCAGTTTAGTTCCTTTTATTCCAAGGTAAATGTGTCAAGACTTCTGGTCATATTCAGTCCTCATGCTAGTTGCATTCTTTCCCTCCTTTCCTTCGAGGGGCAGGATGTAAATCTCTGCAGTGGAGAGTTTCTCGACCATGAACCTCTCCATGAGATGAGGATCCTGATTTTCTGATTTGCATGCAGAACCGTTACTGGTTGAGGAGGTTCTCCATTGCAAATACTCATTGTTCTCATATACATGACAAGGAAGAGAGGTTCACATTAGTATAAAGTTTCAATAGAATCTTATCTTTATTTATTTATTTATTTATTTATTTATTTATTTATTTATTTATTTATTTTATTTCCATTTATATCCCGCCCTTCTCCGAAGACTCAGGGCGGCTTACAAGCTTAGCAGTAGCCTTCATTCTATGTATATGCCTGCTTATTAGAGCTTTCACACACACCCCAAGCGGCATTATTACAAAGTCAGCTTAATTGCCCCCAACAATCTGGGTCCTCATTTTACCTACCTCAGAAGGATGGAAGGCTGAGTCAACCTTGAGCCTGGTGGGATGCGAACCTGCACTAATTGCAGGCAGCTGGTGTTACTTAAGGAGGCATTAGCCCACTGCTCCACCTGTTCATTCACACACTTTCAAGAGCCTCTGTCTCTCAGCACACTGTCAACCAATGATACGGTAGATATATAGAAAATATAGTATGGTTCACAATTAACTTTGCTCTTCATTTTCCAAGACTACATTTGTAATATCAGTTTTTAAACTAACATATGCTATTCATGTGAGCAAATGTTTATGCTTATGATGTTGTTCCTGAGGTCAGTGTATAAAAATTTCCTCCTGTTTTGGAGGGTGACGTCTGATTTTCCAACTACATCATCAGAAGGAAACATGCAGTATGTATAATCTCACTGCTGTCATCTGCATTTGCATTTGCTTATATTGGCTGAGGAAATGCCTGGTTGTAATATAAAATGTGCTGCTGTCTTTGTCTTTAGGGAAGCCCAGATTGTTTTTTGAAGTCACAGGAGAACAAACATAAATGTTATTCTGTACTTTTATTTTCATTTTTAATTTGCTTTTATGTTAGGCATAAAACATACTTATGTTAGACCTGAAACCTATGCAACAACATATTGAGATTTTTTCTGAATAAAATAGGCAGTTATGTCTCATGGTAAAAATAGGAAAGATTCATTGAATGACTTTATGCTGCTTCCTTTTTTCAATTTAGCAGAATTGTTGCTTGGGGGACAAATGGGAATTGCGAGTAGATCATTTTGCAATCCTGAAAAAAAAAATGCAGGCTATCAGTGTGAGAAACAGCCAAATAAATATTGTGGGAGTTCTTACTCATCTTTTCTCATAGACTCTGTATTGATTTTGGGCACCTTTATTATAGGATGGTCTCATAGTGGAATGCTTTTCTTAAAGGTATGCCCATAGGCTTTGGAGTTGACTTAATTACTAATTCACTCTCATTTACTTTCACTAACAGAAATAATGTCTATGATGTGTACTTTAATGTTTGATTCTACTGTCAATCTTCAATATAGACTGTGAAGATTGTGCTGTGGAGCCAGTTTCATTCTATAGTCACATTTGTATGCAGATTCAGTAATGTGAATATTTTTCATCTTCTCAGTCCTTTAAAGTGGTTGGGCTATTTTAAATGCAATTATATGGCTTGATCTCAAAGTTGAGCTGCTAATTAGTTGAGAGCTGCTATTGTGATGGTGATGGAAGGATAGAATAAAAGAGGACAGGACTGAGAGAGGTAAATAGATTTTCAGGAAGAGACCACCAGGAAGAGATCACAGAAACCTTGGAAAGAAAAAAAAATCACAAAATGAGAAAAAGCAAGTTTTCAGGAAAAAGAAGCTGAAGTCATTGTATCAGGAGACTAACATAAAACAAAGTATTTTAAAAGTAGGCACAGGTTTACCATATTGAGCCTGGCTGAAGAGTCCAGAAGAATGTAGAAGAATATCTGCAATTGGCAAAGAAGTAGTAAGAGCAGATGTTTTGTAATTTTCACTAATGTTACTGTGAGAAAGGAATTTAGTGTCCCAAGAAAGGTGTATGTTTCCAATGTTCACTTAGTATGTGCAAGTATAAGTCTGAGTAGAGAATATATGGAAACAGGGTCAGGCAATCTGTTTTTAGGCTGAAGATTATTTTGGAAGCATGTCTAGTAACACAAATAATAAAATAGGTATTTGGGCCAAATGTTTTTCAGCTCATGTTTGTGATTTTGGCAACTTTGGTCTTTGAAGTGGAAAAGAGATACATTTTGCTTTGTAGAATCTTAATGCATCATCTTCTACCCTTAGTTTGTCAAAAAGCACACACAGTCATATACTGTGGTCATAATCGTCCATTATACTGTTTACATTATGGTAATGTGATTGAAGGGTGTACGAGGAGGGGTTACAAAGTAGGGAGATGGGAAATAATAATAATAATAATAATAATAATAATAATAATAATAATAATAATAATAATAATAATAATAATAATAATAATAATAATGATGATGATGTTGGAAGGGACCTTGGAGGTCATCTAGTCCAACCCCCTGCTCTTGCAAGAAACCCTATACCATTTCAGACAAATGGCTGTCCAGTCTTTTCTTAAAAACTTCCAGTGTTGGAGCATTCACTGCTTCTGGAGGCAGGTTGTTCCACTGATTAATTGTTCTAACTCAGAAAATTTCTCCTTAGTTCTAGGCTGCTTCTCTCTATGGTTAGTTTCCATCCGTTGCTTCTTGTCCTGCCTTCAGGTGCTTTGGAGAATAGCTTGGCTCCCTCTTCTTTGTGGCAGCCCCTGAGATATTGGAACACTGCTATCATGTCACCCCTCGTCCTTTTCTTCATTAAACTAGACATACTCAATTCCAGCACCCGTTCCTTATATGTTTTAGCCTCCAGTCACCTAATCATCTTTGTTACTCTTCTCTATACTCTTTCTAGAGTCTCAATATCTTTTTTACATAGTGGTTACCAAAACTGGATGCACTGTTCCAAATGTGGCATTACCAAGGCATTATAGAGTGATATTAACACTTCATGTGATCTTGATTCTATCCCTCTGTTAATGCAGCCTAGCACTGTGTTGGCTTTTTTGGCAGCAGCAGCACACTGCTGGCTCATATTTAAGTGATTGTCCACTAGGAATCCGAGGTCCCTCTCACAGTTACTACTATTGAGCAAGGAACCACCTATACTATACCTGTGCATTTGGTTTTTCTTGCCTAAATATAGAACCTTACTTTTTTCACCATTGAATTTCATTTGTTAGATAGCGCCCAATGTTCAAGTCTGTCAAGATCCTTCTGTATCTTAAGCCTATCTTCTGGAGTGTTGGCCATTCCTGCCAGCTTGGTGTGGTCTGCAAATTTGATGAGTTCCCCGTCTATCCCCTTTCCTAAATCATTCATGAAGATGTTGAAGAGCACTGGGCCCAGAACAGAGACCTGGAGCACCCCACTACTCACTTCCCTCCATGTAGATACAGTTCCATTGAGGACCACATGCCGAGTACAGCTGGTCAGCCAGCTATGAGTCCATCTGATGGTGATGCTCTGTCGCCTACATTTTTTTATCTTAACAAGTAGTAGATTGTGATCTACTTTATCAAATGTCTTACTGAGTAAATTATTTCCACAACATTCCTCTGGTCCAATAATTTTGTCACCTGGTCAAAGAATGCAATAAGATTTGTCTGGCATGATCTGTTTTTGACAAACCCATGTTGGCTTTTGGTAATGACTTTGCCTCTAGGTATTTGCTGATTTGTTGTTTGATTATCTTTTCCAGAATCTTCCCAGGTATCGAGGTCAGGCTGATAGGTCTGTAGTTTCCTAGATCCATTTTTCCCCTTTTTTGAAGATGGGAACTACATCAGCTCTTTTCCAGTCCTCTCGTAGTTCCCCAGTGCTCCAGGATCTTTGAAAGATATAGTTCAGTGGTTCTGAGATCACATCTGCCAGTTCTTTCAGAACCTTGAGGTGTAATCCATCTGGTCCTGGTGATTTGAACTTGTCTAGGGTGGACAGGTGCTCACTTACCATTTTTCTTGTCTATCTTAACTTGTGTTTCTAATCTTTTTTTTACGGTACTGTTTTTGATAGGTTGGACTGCTGTTTTTTCCTTTTGTGTAAATACCGATGCAAAAAACGAGTTGAGTAGTTTTGCTTTCTCCCTGTTGCTTGTCACTTTCTTGCCACTTTCTCCCACTAATGGACAAATCATTTCCTTAATTTTTTTCTTGTTTTTTTCCATGTTGAAAGAAGCTTTTTTTGTTATTTTTTACTTTTGTTGCAAGCCTTAGTTCATTTTGAGCCTTAGCTTTCCTCATTTCATCTTTGCAGACATGGGCTATTTGCTGATATTCTGCCTTAGTTATTCCACTTTTTATACTTGTCCTTTTTATCTTTCAATTTATCAGAGAGTTCTTTATGCAGCCATGCTGGTTTCTTTTAAGAGCTTTTATTTTTCTTCTTTGTTGGTACTGTGCTAAACTGGGCTTTTATAATCTCACTTTTAAAAATTTCCCAAGCTTCTTGAGTTGTTTTCCCCTTGGGGATTCTCATCCATGGAATCCTTCCCAAGCTCTCTCTAAGTTTATTGAAATTAGCTCTCTTAAAGTCCAAGACTCTAGTTTGGCTGTGTTATATTGTTTGTGTTTGCATAATATTGAATTCCAATATTGAATGATCACTCCCCCCCAAGGTTCCTATGGCTTCAACACCTTCTATCATTTCACCTCTGTTAGTGAGAATTAAGTCCAATATGGTTGATCCACTAGTTCCTTTATGTATATGGATGTAGGATATGGATTACATTAACCCTACATGGGAGAATCTATAGCCAGATTCATTCTGTGGATATGTCTAGACATATTTGTGTGGGAAACATATTGAACCTGCTACCCAGTTCATAGCATTACTGGACACTGCCCTAATAAGGGACAAATAAAAGTTTGCATTTCCCAAAATGTCTACCTTGCAGCAGGAGGAATCAAGAACCTGGCAGAATGAAAAGCACTCAGTGGTTCCATCTTCTGATTGAATAAGGGATGGGTCCCATGCAAGACTTTAATCATGGCTGCTTATACCTTCGGGCTCTCTCAGCCATGCAAGAATGTTTGCAACAGAAAGTAAATAAGAATATATCAACATCTGAATTTTAATATTACAGTTTTTTGTTTGTTGGCAAAGTAGCTTGCTTTGGCTAATCTTAAAAACTGAGCTGAGTTAGACTGGGTTAATGTTTGGAAAAGAGATCAGCAGGAAATCACAGGATAAATGATGAGGCTAAAATAAATCTTCAGAAAAGGCAGGGGCAAACCACTTTCATACTATCGCCAACTAAACCAGTTACCGGGGCCTGAACTGTTTGTTTGATACAGTGGAAGGCTCCTGCAGAGAAAATCCCAAATCCACATTGTTTTGAAGTATTCCCAAATCTCAAACAGATTTGTGGCCTGCTGGGGAACATGAGACTTGTTCTGTATTTGCTAATGAAATTTGTGCTGGGTCAATTAGCTTAAAGATTGCATTGTTAGAATTTAACAAATTGAAACATGCTTGTATACATTTAAAAATTGGAGAACTAAATTAAATAATTGCTTTTTCCCAAATATGATCTCAAGCATGCCTTCCTTCCTTCCTTCCTTCCTTCCTTCCTTCCTTCCTTCCTTCCTTCCTTCCTTCCTTCCTTCCTTCCTTCCATCCATCCATCTCAACAAGTGACTCTGTGTGACAAACAAAAATAAATTAAGAATAGTTAAAAACCAGCAATACATAATTAAAATATGTAGCAGGGATTGCTATAAAATTTTATTATTCCATTGAAATAATCTTTCTTTTTACTACCCTGTGTTAATAATCAACTCTACATTGTTATATTAAAAGATGCTTATAGTCCAGAAGAATGGGATTGCTGATTTTTAATGCAAAATCTATATATGTTTTTCTTTTAGAATCAAAATGCCAAGAAACACTTCTCCATCTTGCAATGAGATTGGGTCTGGTTCAACTTTCACAGTTCCTGTTATTCCAACCAGGTGGAACAGTTGCAGTCACTTTACTTAACGAAGAAGGATTGACACCCTTGGACTTGGCTTTACAGAATGGACATTTCAGTCTTGTTGAAATGTTTTCCAAGTAAGTAGTATGCCTTGATATTAAATAATGGGAAGAAATAATAATGATGATGATGATGATGATGATGATGATGATGTTGGAAGGGACCTTGGAGGTCATCCAATCCAACCCCCTGCTCAGGCAGGAAACCCTAGACCATTTCAGACAAATGGCTGTCCAGTCTCTTCTTTAAAACCTCCAGTGTTGGAGCATTCACAGCTTCTGGAGGCAGGTTGTTCCACTGGTTAATTGTTCTAACTGTTAGGAAATTTCTCCTTAGTCCTACGTTGCTTCTCTCTGTGGTTAGTTTCTACCTGTTGCTTCTTGTCCTGCCTTCAGGTGCTTTGGAGAATAGCTTGATTCCCTATGTGGCAGCCCCTGAGATTTTGAAACACTGCTATCATGTCACCCCTCGTCCTTCTCTTCATTAAATTCAGTGACTATTTTTGTTTGTACCTCTGTTAAATTCAGTGAATTATTCTTTTTTTTTTAAAAAAAAAAGGTTTAATTGGTTTTTCAAATCTACATATTTAGAAAGCATCATGATGACTGGGTAATCAGAGATTCAGTAACAGAGTTTTCAGTACATAATTCAGGTTACATTTTCAAAACATCCTTCTCAATTTCCCTTAACATTTCATACAACCAGTTTAAATTAATAAATTTCTAGAAATAGCATGGTCAGTTGAAAAAGTTGTCAATTCAATTTCATTGAAATATATCTATGTCCTGTTATTAAAGTTTACCTAATTTTAATTTTAATTATATTATTCAAATTTAGCCTTTAACATCCCAAATAATATTCACAACCCAAATTTCTCTTATTTCATTACAGCAAAAACTATAGCATCTAACATGTACACAGTGGCTGAGTAGTTATGTTCTACCTAATAAACATTGTTTCACATCCTAATACATCACACATTACTGACAGGACCACATCCTATATTTATCAATCTACAACTATTTTTACACAAGCAGATTCTGTTTTAAATTTTAGCTAATTCTTAATTCTTAAATAGAATAATCAAACATCTTTTAACATCAAACGTAGGATCTATAAACCAAATTTCCATTATGTCAGTGCACAAATTATAATGTCTAAAATAAGCCTAATAGACACATTCTAGTTCTATCTCATAAACAATTCTATTTTAGATCCTGATAGATCACTGATTACTAAAAGGATAACCTTTAATGGTTCTCTAAGAACTCACTTTTTAAATCTAACTCTGGCTTTCTTTTTTTGCCAATCAGGTTTCCAGACCAAGGCCTTTGAATTGCCAGCTAGGTCTCCCTTCGCTCCAATACTTATTATTTGAATCAAAGGAGGCCATCTAGCCATCAGTGATCCTCAAAAACCAAACCATTGGTAATCATTATGTTGTTGCCGTGTTAGTTCTAGTCTCTGTATTTGCTCTAAAAACTTTATCTTCAGTTCGGTCTGGATTCCTCTTCCATCTGGGTTCATCTGCTTTAAGTAAAGAATCTTATCCAATTTTGTAATTAATGTTTGGCTATCCAGGCTTTCAGGAAACTGTCTTTGTTGATCTTCCACATCCTCTATGTTAGCATCACTATCTTGTACATAGTATACTTCTAAAATAGGCTCTTTTGGTGGAGTCAAAAGTTGAGTATTAAGTTTTCCCATGGTTTGTTGTTGGTCCTTAAGGTTATTTTCCATAGTGATAGTTCCTTGTACTTTTAGAGTTGTCAGTTCTTTGGATAGTTGTTGCTTATATTCCTCTGTCTCAATAGTAATATCTTCCAATTTTGTTATACCGTATATACTTGAGTATAAGCCGAATTTTTCAGCCCACTTTTTGGGCTGAAAAATTCCACTTTGGCTTATACTCCAGTCAACAAAAAAACTTACCGAGGACTTGTGCGCGGCCGAGGCTTTGGTGCTTCCGGGATCGCGCGCACCTCTCCCAAGCCACCGCCGTCCGAGACCTGCCGAAGTTTGGGGAGGTTTGGGGAGGTGCGCGCGCACCTCCCCAAACCTCCCCAAACGTCGGCAGGTCTCCGTTCCTCCGCGCCCTGCCTGCCTGCTTCTTTCCGCAGCGGAAAGAAGCAGGCAGGCAGGGCGCGGAGGAACGGAGACCTGCCGACGTTTGGGGAGGTTTGGGCGCCTCCCCAAACCTCCCCAAACGTCGGCAGGTCTCCGTTCCTCCTGACGACGTTTGGGGAGGTTTGGGCGCCTCCCCAAACCTCCCCAAACGTCGGCAGGTCTCCGTTCCTCCTGACGACGTTTGGGGAGGTTTGGGCACCTCCCCAAACCTCCCCAGGTCTCCGTTCCTCCGCGCAGACCTGCCGACGTTTGGGGAGGTTTGGGCGCCTCCCCAAACCTCCCCAGGTCTCCGTTCCTCCTGCCGACGTTTGGGGAGGTTTGGGCGCCTCCCCAGGTCTCCGTTCCTCCGCGCAGACCTGCCGACGTTTGGGGAGGTTTGGGCGCGTCCCCAAACCTCCCCAAACGTCGGCAGGTCTCCGTTCCTCCTGCCGACGTTTGGGGAGGTTTGGGCGCCTCCCCAAACCTCCCCAGGTCTCCGTTCCTCCGCGCAGACCTGCCGACATTTGGGGAGGTTTGGGCGCCTCCCCAAACCTCCCCAAACGTCGGCAGGTCTCCGTTCCTCCTGCCGACGTTTGGGGAGGTTTGGGCACCTCCCCAAACCTCAGCAGGTCTCCGTTCCTCCGCGCAGACCTGCCGACGTTTGGGGAGGTTTGGGCGCCTTCCCAAACCTCCCCAGGTCTCCGTTCCTCCGCACAGACCTGCCGACGTTTGGGGAGGTTTGGGCGCCTCCCCAAACCTCCCCAGGTCTCCGTTCCTCCTGCTGACGTTTGGGGAGGTTTGGGCGCCTCCCCAAACCTCCCCAGGTCTCCGTTCCTCCGCGCAGACCTGCCGACGTTTGGGGAGGTTTGGGCGCCTCCCCAAACCTCCCCAAACGTTGGCAGGTCTGTGCGGAGGAACGGAGACCTGGGGAGGTTTGGGGAGGTGCCCAAACCTCCCCAAACGTCGGCAGGAGGAACGGAGACCTGCCGACGTTTGGGGAGGTTTGGGGAGGCGCCCAAACCTCCCCAAACGTCGGCAGGAGGAACGGAGACCTGCCGACGTTTGGGGAGGTTTGGGGAGGCGCCCAAACCTCCCCAAACGTCGGCAGGTCTGCGCGGAGGAACGGAGATCTGGGGAGGTTTGGGGAGGCGCCCAAACCTCCCCAAACGTCGGCAGGAGGAACGGAGACCTGGGGAGGTTTGGGGAGGCGCCCAAACCTCCCCAAACGTCGGCAGGTCTGCGCGGAGGAACGGAGACCTGGGGAGGTTTGGGGAGGTGCCCAAACCTCCCCAAACATCGGCAGGAGGAACGGAGACCTGCCGACGTTTGGGGAGGTTTGGGGAGGCGCCCAAACCTCCCCAAACGTCGGCAGGAGGAACGGAGACCTGGGGAGGTTTGGGGAGGCGCCCAAACCTCCCCAAACGTCGGCAGGTCTGCGCGGAGGAACGGAGACCTGGGGAGGTTTGGGGAGGCGCCCAAACCTCCCCAAACGTCGGCAGGAGGAACGGAGACCTGGGGAGGTTTGGGGAGGCGCCCAAACCTCCCCAAACGTCGGCAGGTCTGCGCGGAGGAACGGAGACCTGGGGAGGTTTGGGGAGGCGCCCAAACCTCCCCAAACGTCGGCAGGAGGAACGGAGACCTGCCGACGTTTGGGGAGGTTTGGGGAGGCGCCCAAACCTCCCCAAACGTCGGCAGGTCTACGCGGAGGAACGGAGACCTGGGGAGGTTTGGGGAGGCGCCCAAACCTCCCCAAACGTCAGCAGGAGGAACGGAGACCTGCCGACGTTTGGGGAGGTTTGGGGAGGCGCCCAAACCTCCCCAAACGTCGGCAGGTCTGCGCGGAGGAACGGAGACCTGCCGACGTTTGGGGAGGTTTGGGGAGGTGCGCGCGCATCTCCCCAAACCTCCCCAAACTTCGGCAGGTCTCCGGACGGCGGCGGCTTGGGAGAGGTGCGCGCGATCCTAGAAGCACCGAAGCCTCGGCCGCGCGCAAGTCCTCGGTAAGCTCCGGGCGGTCACTTGCTTCGCGTCTCCTGAGGGAAGGGGGGGCGACTGGAGCGGGCGTGTTTCCTCGCCTGCTGGGCGCCGCGATTTGCCCGGGGAACGCGCGGGCCCCGAATGGCAGCGTGGAGCGAGGAAGCGGACAGCCAGGGCTTCCCCGAGAGCCGCGGCCACACAGGGTATTCCTGTGTATTCAGGCTTGCAAAATGGCGGATCGAGCCTCTGCTGGCGGCAGAGGCTTGCAGAGCGCGGATCCAGCCTCCGCCGGCGGCGGAGGCTTGCAGAACGGCGGATCGGCTTATACTCGAGTCAACAACTTTTCCCAGTTTTTGGGGGTGAAATTGGGGGTCTCGGCTTATACTCGAGTCGGCTTATACTCAAGTATATACGGTATTCTGAAGTATAAATTCTTTAGTTGCAGTCTGGGTTTCAATTTGTGACTAAAGGTTGGCATGTAAATTATTAAATCTGGAGATAGACATCTCAGTGACTGTAGATTGTTTCAAGTATGAGGTTATAGTCAAGCGAAGTTTGTGGCTGATCCTTCTCCATTTCGTAATAATTATAAATTGTCCTTGGTGGAGGCTATTTTTCAAACAAAAATTAGTAAGAGTCCACCTTCACAAGTCTAAGCAAAATTCATCTCTAGCTGTTTCAGGTTTTTATCTTAATGCCAAGGTCAGTCCAAAATGTAAGCAAGCTTGGTTGCCAATGGTATTCACTAGATATCCCCAGAGTACTTCAAATCCTTTCCAGAGAGTATCCTTTTATTTATTTCTTTTTTTGTCCCCTTTTTTAGACTAATAGGTAGAATAGTCCATTTCTGTAAATATAGGAACTTTGGGCCAAAAGTAGAAAGGTTTTGTTGTTGTTAGTTGCGAAGTCGTGTCCGACCCATCGCGACCCTATGGACAATGTTCCTCCAGGCCTTCCTGTCCTCTACCATCTTCTGGAGTCCATCTAAGCTCACGCCTACTGCTTCAGTGACTTCATCCAGCCACCTCATTCTCTGTCGTCCCCTTCTTCTATTGCCCTCAATCTTTCCCAGCATTAGGCTCTTCTCCAGTGAGTCCTTCCTTCTCATTAGGTGGCCAAAGTATTTGAGTTTTAGCTTCAGGATCTGGCCTTCTAAAGAGCAGTCAGGGTTGATCTCCTCTAGGACTGACCGGTTTGATCGCCTTGCAGTCCAAGGGACTCGCAGGAGTCTTCTCCAGCACCATAGTTCAAAGGCTTCAATTCTTTGGCACTCAGCCTTTCTTATGGTCCAGCTTTCACTGCCATACATTGCAACTGGGAAGACCATAGCCTTGACTATACGCACTTTTGTTGGCAGGGTGATGTCTCTGCTTTTTAGTGTGCTGTCTAGATTTGCCATGGCTTTCCTCCCAAAGAGCAAGCGTCTTTTAATTTCTTGGCTACAGTCCCCATCTGCAGTGATCTTGGAGCCCAGGAAAATAAAATCTGTCACTACCTCCATTTCTTCCCCATCTATTTGCCAGGAATTGAGAGGGCCAGATGCCATGATCTTGGTTTTCTTAATGTTTAGTTTCAACCCAAGTTTTGCACTCTCCTTCTTCACCCGCAACAAGAGGCTCTTTAGTTCTTCTTCACTTTCTGCCATTAGAGTGGTATCATCTGCATATCTTAGGTTGTTGATGTTTCTTCCGGCAATCTTAATTCCAACTTTTGATTCATCTAGCCCTGCCTTTCTCATGATGTGCTCTGCATATAAGTTAAATAGGCAAGGTGACAGTATACAGCCTTGCCGGACTCCTTTCCCAATTTTGAACCAATCAGTGGTTCCGTGTCCAGTTCTCACTGTTGCTTCTTGGCCCGCATATAGGTTTCTCAAGAGACAAATAAGATGGTCTGGTATGCCCATCTCTTTAAGGACTTGCCAGAGTTTGTTATGATCCACACAATCAAAGGCTTTAGCATAGTCAATGAAGCAGAAGTAGATGTTTTTCTGGAACTCTCTAGCTTTCTCCATGATCCAGCGTATGTTAGCAATTTGATCTCTAGTTCCTCTGCCTCTTTGAAATCCTGCCTGTACTTCTGGTAGTTCTCGGTCCACATACTGCTGGAGTCTAGCTTGTAGAATTTTAAGCATAACTTTACTAGCATGAGAAATGAGTGCAATGGTGCGATAGTTTGAACATTCTTTGGCACTGCCTTTCTTTGGAATTGGAATGTAAACTGATCTTTTCCAATCCTGTGGCCACTGTTGAGTTTTCCAAATTTGCTGGCAAATTGAGTGTAGCACTTTTACTGCATCGTCTTTTAAGATTTTGAATAGCTCAGCTGGAATACTGTCACCTCCACTAGCTTTGTTGTTGCTCAGCTTTTCTAAGGCCCACTTCACTTCACATTCTAGGATGTCTGGCTCGAGGTCAGTGACCACCTCATTGTGATTATCAGGGACGTTAAGCTCGTTCTTGTATAGTTCTTCTGTGTAATTTTGCCACCTCTTCTTAATCTCTTCTGCCTCTGTTAGGTCCCTGCCATTTTGGTCCTTTATCATGCCCATTTTTGCATGAAACGTTCCTTTCATCTCTCCAATTTTCTTGAAAAGATCTCTGGTCCTCCCTATTCTGTTGTTTTCTTCTGTTTCTTTGCATTGTTCATTTAAGAAGGCATTCTTATCTCTTCTAGCTATTCTTTGGAATTCTGCATTTAATTGGGCATATCTTTCTTTTTCTCCCTTGCCTTTCACTTCCCTCCTTTCCTCAGCTATTTGCAAAGCTTCCTCAGACAGCCATTTTGCTTTCTTGCATTTCTTTTTCTTTGGGATGCTTTTGGTTGCTACCTGTTGTACAATGTTGTGAACCTCTGTCCATAGTTCTTCAGGCACTCTGTCTATCAGATCTAATTCCTTAAATCTATTTGTCACCTCTACTGTATATTCAACAGTAGAAAGGTAGTAAGTCCAATAAATCAGTATAATTTAGTAGAAGGCTTTTCTTTTCTCTCCCAATGTAGACAAAGGCTGCTCTTAAGGAGGGTGGGGAAAAAATCCCTTCCCTCTCTCCTCGCAGGGGAAGCAAATTCGAGAATCTTTTAGCAGGGAAAGTAGACAATTAGGAAAACAAGAAGTCAATTCTCACCCAGTTTTCAAGTGCTTTCAAATGCTTTGTTGTGCTTTTGGCTTCGGCAGGAAACGGCTAAATGATGGGCCATGGGAGTGGCCGATGCGATGCTTTCTTCGTCAGTTCGGAGAGTAGCTCCAAGCCGATGGGAGGGCCGCCACCCTTCTACTGATGACTGGAGAGACCTCTCCCCCGCTCATTGCCCCTCCAGGGCGACTTTCGACCCCTTTACAGGGGCCCCCCATGAAAAAATCCAGGCGACACGAGGAGCGATTCCCTCGCGCGTCTGGCTGCACTGAAAATCCGGAACTGGAAGCCAAATTCAGTGAATTATTCTATTGCAGATGTTTAAATGGAAGTACTCTATCATAGGGTTTTTCAATCTTTGCAATTGCTCCTTGGCTTTCACCATCCAAAATTTCCCAGCAAACAAGGCCATTATTTAGAAGTCTGGGAATTGGAAGTCCATCTGAAAATTGTCAAGGCTGGAAAACACTGCTCAATGGGAGTACAATATAATTTACTTGTTTATGTCTTGTTATATATTATAATCTCATATTTGGTTTACTTAAAAGTTTTATGTGAACCTTATTCTTACGATTTATGGGTAGATAATAATTCTGTAAATAATGAGTAAATAGAAAAGAAATAAAATCCAGCTGGATCTAAAAACTGATTAAAAGGATGGGCAACCAAAAACAATCGAAGTGAGATAAACAATAAAACAATTTGAGGTAAAACTGATTGACGCCTCTGTTTATATGTTCTTAGAGACTATCCAAAGTATTTAGGAAATATGCAAAGTATTTTTCTCTCTAATGTGGACAGGTATTCACTGGATTTGTTGTATCTCTTGCTCTTTTTATGAATTTAGCTTCTCAAAAGGTGCTAGTTTGTAAGAGGTTAGAATACACTCTTACAGCAAAACAGCAGTCTTCTGTCACTTCCTTTCTTCAACAATTTAATTATTACCATTATTTTTCCTTTTCCTTACCTGACTTGCTTTTCAACTACATATAGATTTCGCTCTGTCATGCACATACAATCACACACCCCACTCACAAAGTTGCAGTGAAATAGAATAGATTTTAAGCTGTTCAAGAGTTCATTTCCTGCTGAAGTTCTGAAGCAATATGTTGTTGCTGATTAGACGACTTGGCTGGCACCATCTATTGTACCACAGACCTGCCCTGGAGATCCTCTCCACAATTGACTTAGCAACAGGCCAGTTGTCTAATTTTATTTTAAAGTTGCCATGAAGGTCGTATGCAAACAGAAACAAGTAAGCAAGGAGACTTGTGATTTATTTTTAAATATCCCTTTTTGGGATATTTATTGGGATTTTTGGTTTGTTGTGAACATACAAGGACACTGTACCACATATGGGCAACATAATCTTAAAATGAACAAGAGGGTAGTTTGGAGCCAGGATTCTGACAGTTGTTCAAATGCACCCATTCTCATTATCTAGTCATCATAGTATTAAATAGGAAAGAAAGAAAATGAACAAGAAAAAAAATCCCCAGTTTAGTTACTCCCCTTCCTTCAAATCTACACTGTTGTTTTGTTTCTAGTTTTACACAATATTCAGTTTATGAATTTATGCATTCTTTGTTATCACACTTCTTATGAATGTCACTTTTTTGGAACATTCAAACAATACAACTCTCTGGAGACTATTTTGTATTGTGGTATGCTTATGAGCTGGTATGCTGCTGCTTTGCCTATTGAATCTGGTTTGTGATTAAATAGTCTGCGTTTTTTTTAAAAAAGCCACAGAAAAAAAATCAGCTGTATGTTCTTTTTTTTTCATCAGAATTCTTCCAAGTTGGAATTGTTGATTCATGGGCAAAGTTCTTCAGGAAAATTTTTGTTTAGCCTGAGCATTCCATAATATTTTTTACATGAAATCTTTGTAATTAGTCAGATTAGAGTCTGAAATTATGGAATGCAGTGAGAGAGGGATTTTGCATAGGTTTGTGTTCCATGTTTCATTTGTCTGGCACTCTTACTCTAATCTCATAAATGTGTTGTTTCAGAAGGCAGACCATCCATCCTTTTGAGATTTCTAAAGTGGAGCTTGATGAAAATGCTGTCCTTCAATTTGCTTATTCATCAGGAACTTTGTTGCTGACATTTAATCACACAACAGACCATTCGTTAGAATCTGATGTTCAGCTCTTTAGGAAATACTTCTGGGATAGAACTTTTACACAAGAGGTAAGGACCAAATTGTAGTATAGTGAAATGTTATTTTCTTTTCACAGTTTAAGAAAAATGCTATTTATTTACATTTGATAGTTTCATTGATCATTTCCAAATAGTCAACAGGTCTTGCTAATAGGAAAAACTATGGAAAAAAAAGAATCCTGTGGTGCCTTAAATGCAAACAGTTTTATTGTAAAATTAGGATTGTGACCTGGAATTTAATTTAATCTTACACAGTTTAATTTAAACGGTGTAGTCTAGTCAAAAGTTTATGTGATATCTGCTATCTAAATTTAGTTTCCCTGAAATGTCTATAAAATATGATGAAACCAGGCAATCGGTTTGGTTACTAAACCAAGAATTGTAGCATTTAACATTTAAATTCAAAGCTACCAAATTGTGATTTTCAAAACAGAATGCTGATGGAAATGTAATTACCGCTTGATATTTTTATGTTTTAAGTTATAATTGTTCAGTTTAAACAGTGAAATAATGTGCTCAATAATGTATAGAAAAATGGTGAAAATAATGTACAAAAATGCATCATATTAGGAGCAGCCATTTGCAAAAGTGCATGTTGTAAAAATGCTGTATTAAGAAACATGCATAAAAATCCAATTGATTTTTTTATGAAGCTAGTTTTTATTTAAATTGAAAAGTGATGTGGAAAATGTTAAAAACCACATTCTAATTAAATGCTGTGTGTATTTTACGTAGTACATACATGTACGTTGTGTATATGTTCAAGCAACCTTTACAGAAAACAGTTAAGTATATGTACATTCGAAGAAAGAAATAAGCTATTTTATGTATGATTTAGCAATAAGGCCTTTGCAATACAAAATTAGAAGGAAATGTCTGAAGGAGTGCATAGTCCATAGAATAAACAGGATGTCCTGGGCAGACAAATAGTACAGAGGTTGAACAGAATTTGGAAGACAGATTATAAACAAATCTTAGTATAGCTGCAAAAGATTAGTGTAACCTGCTGAAAATTAAATTGTTCTTGAGGGAAAGCTAATATATGCTAGAAAATTCAAGATGAATCATCACTTAAGAATGAGAACTACAGAAATGTAATAAACTTTGAACACAAATTACTTCTATAGGATATAATGCTATATATAACAAAGGCACTGTATAAAACTAATTAGAGATTATAAAAAAAAGCTGAAGATTTTGCCCAACATGTCCATGGTTGCCTTGAAATGGAGAGTGAAATCAATAAGGCATCCAGGAACAATCTCTTTTAGAAATACTTGATTTCTAGTGATTCTCATAGACTGAATAAATGCATGTTCTACTTTTAACAAAGAGATGTAATTCGTATACATCCTGAATTTGAAGGAAGAAACCTGACTGAAAAATGTCAGTGCTTCCTCTAGAATTCTCTGCAGCTGAATCCCCCCCGCCCGTCATAGGCTCAATAGTGTGCTGTAAAAAGAAAAAGTTGGGCAATGCACTGCTGGATCTGGGGAGGGCCATTTTAAGAAAAATGTGCAGCACAGCTTTCTTAAGACTGTTAACACCATCTCTTTTCTGAAGTAGGGAGTTGCTGGTATCCCAACTCTTGTTGTTGCATCCCTATAATTCCATATAATAGCCAAGATATGGAATCCCTGTAATTCCATAATAGTCATGTGCCTAGTTGACAAATGGCAGGGGTCATAGCAGAAAGTAGTCTAGGTAATTCCTTGGAATCCACAGGACAAAATGAGTCCCTTGCAGAAAGATCAATGTTTTTTCAGTCTTTGAGTTTGGGGAACTGAAGAGAAATACGATGATTACCTTAAGAAAGGAATACAAAACTATTAAGAGAAAATAAACAACAACTCAGTCCTAGGGAAAGAAGGAGACATAAGACATTGATTCTGTTTGGTATAAGAGGGGGCAGAGGAAAACTAGCAGGCTTTCAAGATTTTGTTACACCTGCAAGTGTAAAGTAGCATCCTAAAATCTTTCCTTTGTTTCCTAACACGGCCTACCTTGAAGGGCTGAGAATTGGACAAAGTCAGCAATATCACTGCCTTGCCCAGTCAGGTATCAGTAAAACCTGCCAGGTCCACCTTCTCATTCACTACTGGATTGCAGATAACCATGCTGTTATTATGAAGGAACCTAGAATTTACCAGCGGAATATAACAAATACCAAGATGAAAATCCAGCCAAAATGTCTACTGTACTACTAATCAGAAAAGTACCAACAAATCCAAGAACATGCCCATGAGTGAGTGAAGGAAATTTTAGAGGTATAGGCAATGAGGGATGCCAGAAATAAATCTGAGGATCGTATTGCGAAAATCTTCAAGACCAAGAATAACAATTAAAAGTTTTAAATACTTCAGAAGCAGAAAATCGGCTAGGGAGGCAGTTGGGCTGCACAGAGAAGGAAGTTATAGCTGTGCCAGTAGGGAAGCTGAGAACATTGCAGAGAACCTGAATTAATTCTTTGCTGCCGGATTAACCCAAGAAGCTCATAATTATGTGGGAAGAACTTGCTCTGCGGCTTTACTTCATACTGGCATAAACTAGTTTCTGGTGCTGATGTTGGCTTGGCAAGGCAAATCTTATGTGACCAGGGGCTTTCCATGATGCCAAGAACCAGCCCAACATCATCCTCCCATCACCAAGATCCACGCCAGCAGCCTGAGAAGAGGGCTAAGCCGCATTGCTAATCCTCAGCACCTGCTCCTTCCACCTGTCAGACCTTTCTGGAGGAGAGTAAGCTACAGAATATCAGTCCTGGAAATCAGATCTCGTTCCCTACCTCAGCCTTTGTTCCACAGAAATGCCGAACACTAACATGGGCTATTTATTTACAGGTAATCCTTGACATACAATCATAATTGAGCCCAAAATTTCTGTGGTTGAGTGAGTCATTTGTTAAGTGAGTTTGCCCCCTTTCTTGACACAGTTGTTAAGTGAGTCACTGCAGTTTATAAGTTAGTAACCTAGTTCTTAAGTGAATCTGGCTTCCCCATTGACTTTGCTTGTGAGAAGGTCGTAAAAGGGGACCATGGGACATAGCAATGGTCATAAATATGAACCAGCTGCCAAGCATCTGAATTTTGATCTCATGATCATGGGAATGCTGCAAAGGTGGTAATTGTGAAAAAAAGGTCATAGGTCACATTTTTCAGTGCCATTGTAACTTTGAACGGTCATTAAATGAATTGTTGTAAGTTGAGGATTACCTGTATTGTTAGTGAAAGTGTTGATTTCTTTTTTATTTGACAGTGTCATTCCTCTACAATAGTGAACTTGAAATGTTATTTATTAATCAAACTTGCTATGCTGTCAAATCATCATGGACTTGCAACAGTGTAAACCTCAGTAGCTACAATGTCCAATAAAACAAAATTGACATAATTCACAATACGAATATATTAACAGGTATAACCAATACACAGAACGTATGTGGAGTGCATACCAAATTTGTACACTTTTAGTCTTTGCAATCTCTGGAAGGCCTTCACTGAAGATGTCGACTTAGCTTTTGGAAGGAGGCTGTTCCACAGTGTATTTGATAGCTTTCTGGATTCAACCCTCTCACTGCATGAACATGAGGCACCTTGAGCAGTTTCTCCTGGGAGGATCTCTTCAGATGAGTAGAGCCTGAGTAGTACAGGCAGTCCTGAAACACTTTGGTGTCAATCCTGTACACTTTTATATATCACAATTACCACTTTATTAGTAACCAGTACAGGGTCTGCAAGATAGGTGTAATACAATCATAGAGACTAGAGCGAGTGAGAGACTGATGCAGTCAAAATGGAAGCTGCCACATTTTGGACCAACTGTAGTTTGTAAATGATCTTCACTTCTACTTCAGATGGAATGCATTGCAGAAATCTGTGTGGTGATAAGGCCATGAGTCATCAACTCCTATTGTCCTTTGTTATATCTATATCTGGATAGGGTAGATCCTGAGGAAGGTCCTCAAGACCTTGTTGTCTTATCAGGCCTGGGGCTCCAAGGAATTGGAGACGATGCTTAGGTGGCTCCATTGCTGAGCTGCCTATTCATCATCCTCCTTCACCTAGGATTTGTATGTTTTTATAATATTTATTATTAATATGATTTTTTTATTTTTTGTATTTTTTAATATCTGGTTTTACCCATGTGTTGTGTACTGCCCATCTTCAGTGAGATGAGCAACTATAACTATCGTCCGGTCTCCAACCTCCACTTTTTGGTGAAGGTTGTTGAGAGTGTGGTAGCGCATCAGCTTCCTCTGTTCCTGGAGGAAACTGATTATCTGGACCCGTACCAATCGGGTTTCAGGCCCGGGTACAGCACGGAGACGGCATTGTTCGCGCTGATGAATGATCTCTGGCGGGCTCGGGACAGGGGTTGTTCCTCTGTCCTAGTCCTTTTAGATCTCTCAGCGGCTTTTGATACCATCGACCATGGTATCCTGCTGCGACGTCTCAGGGGGTTGGGAGTGGGGGGCACTGTTTTACGGTGGTTCTCCTACCTCCTGGGCCGTTCGCAGTCAGTGTTGACGGGAGGGCAGAGGTCCACCCCGAGGCCTCTCGTTTGTGGAGTTCCTCAGGGGTCGGTCCTCTCCCCTCCTGTTCAACATCTATATGAAGCCGCTGGGTGAGATCATTCGTGGTTTCGGGGGTGGGGTATCATCAGTACGCTGATGATACCCAACTTTTTCTCTCCACCCCGAACCAACTCAGTGATGCCCTCGCCGTGATGTCCCGTTGCCTGGAAGCGGTTCGGGTCTGGATGGGGAGAAACAGGCTCTCACTCAATCCTGCCAAGACTGAGTGGCTGTGTGTATCGGCATCTCGAGTGAATCACTCTTCTCCATCTTTAATGATGGGTGAGGTGTTACCCCCCATCGATAGGGCTCGTAACTTGGGCGTCCTCCTGGATTCACGGCTCAGTTTGGAAGATCATATTGGAGCCGTGACCAGGGGGGCTTTTGCCCAGGTTTGCCTGGTGCACCAGTTGCGGCCCTATCTGGACCGGGATGCCCTACGTACAGTCACTCATGCGCTCGTGACCTCCCGGTTAGACTACTGCAATGCTCTCTACATGGGGCTGCCCTTGAGGACCACTCGGAGTCTTCAGCTGGTGCAGAATGCAGCCGCGCGAGTAGTAATGGGAGTGTCCCGATACTCTCATGTAACACCTCTTCTACGCGAGCTGCATTGGCTTCCAGTTGCCCTCTGGGTGAGATTCAAGGTGCTGGTGATGACCTATAAAGCCCTAAATGGCATGGGTCCGGATTACCTTAGGGAGCACCTGCTACCAGCATCAGTCTCCCATCGTCCTGTGCGCGCCCACAGGGAGGGCCTCCTTAGGGTTCCGCCGGTTAGAGATTGCCGGCGGGTGATTCCCAGGGGGAGGGCGTTCTCTGTGAGTGCGCCCGCCCTTTGGAACGAACTGCCGATGGAGCTTCGGACTGCCCCCGACCTTCGCTCTTTTCGCCGGGACTTAAAAACCTGGTTGTTCGAATTGTCTGGCCTGGACTGAGGGATTTTAAATTTTAAAGTATTTAATTAAATTATATTAAATTAATTTTAAAATTTTAATTTTATTGTTATTAGGAATTGTGGGCCTGTACTAATTTAATTCCATTTTATTCTTTTTTGTACTGTTTTAATTGCCCTGTGAACCGCCCTGAGTCCTTCGGGAATAGGGCGGTATATAAATTCAACTAATAAATAAATAAATATATAAATTTGATTAATAAATAATAATAAACTCTTTTTCCCCCCAGGTCAATAATTGAACCTAGGCACTGACTCAACTTAGGTTTACTTAGCTTCAGGCTATGCTCTAATTCAACTCTGAACATATGTAGCATGTCGGAATAGTATTTGGACACCCCAAATATATTTGGACATCTGCTCCCAAAACTCTGTTGCTCTTGATTGGCTTTGCTGGCTGTGAATGCTGACTGCTGCAGCCTGAGGACATCTGGGTAGTACCTTGTGAATTTGCTTTGTGCATCCTGTGTGAAAAATATAAAATAATAATAGCATCATGAACATAATAATTAAACCAATTTATTATTTTTTTTAACTTTTTAAGAATCTTACTCCAAAGCAAGCTGAGACATTGGGAGGAATGCAGATGCCTTGCAACTCTATAACATCTAAAGAAGGTATTTTCATTCTCTATCGTTTGACATTATATACAATTCATTGTATTGTGTCTGTAAAATACATCAAAAGGCCCTCATCTTTCACTTGTATGCCAAGGCACAGTTTCTTTTCAACCAACATCTGCGAAGAGAACTGAAATATTATAATCTTTTTTTAAAATACCACAATGCTAAATATAATTCCAAAGTATTTAATTAAAAATAATATCTTTAGAAGAGGGGTTTGTGAATTTTAGAGACTGTAGTCTAACTGAGAAAAAAGTAGCAATGGCTTTAATTTCAGTAGCAGTGTTGCAAATATGGCTGATTACAGGTTTGATGGGTATCATTTGAGCTCTTGTTACTGCTCTCTTTTCCCTACAAGGGCCCAGATGGGTGTGAGCCCTGGTGCTCAATATGGTGGACACAAGCCAGTGATACACACTGATGCTTGTGGATGTGGGACAGATCATCCCACTGCCATGTCTCCTTCCTCTCTCAATAGCTCAGTGCTCACAGTAGTGCTTGCAAAAAAATTATCTTCCATTTCTTCCACCATTACTTATTCAGCTTGATGACAGAATTTGCTTCAAAACTTTCTTATTAAAGAAGAGGATTTTGTTGAAACTTCTCATAGATAAAATGTGGTGTCTTGTACTTACTTGAGTTATGAAGTTGCTAGGTTGTTGTATGAGAAGTTTTTCATTACGCAATTCTCTACCCAGACTCCCTGACTGCCCAGACTTTAATTAAAACCAGAGGAATTCCTCCAGTTTGGCTTTTTCCAGATTGGAAAGCGTAAGTATCCAGAGAAACTTCAGAGTACTGGAATGATATGGAACAGAAAACAATATCACCAGAAAGTGGCATTTCCCCCTAAATTATCCTGAAGGACTTTGAGAGTAAGCTAGAAAAGCAGAAACCTCTTGTGTAGGCAAACATTGCAAGGCAAATTTCAGCATGGCATTAGTCTGCAAATGTAAGCAAGTTGCTGAATGTGGATCATTTCACTAGGGCTACATTTTTGTGTAAAGTTAAGTTACTGAACCAGGAAACAGATTATTTGGATATGTTTCAGCTGGGATTTAGATCTGAGTATGGGATTGAAATGGCATTAAGTTACACTTGTGAACAACAGAATAGGACAAAATGAGGATGATACATCTATTCTCGTTCTTTTTATATCCCAGGGGCTTTTGATACCATTAATAATATATCCTTCTGGATCAATTCAGGGGGTTAGGAATGGAGGGCACGATGTTGCCATGGTTCCCTTTGCTTCAGGGCTAGATCTAGTTGATGTTGAGAGAAGAGATCGATTCTCTCCCCATTCTGTTCAACTTCTACTTGAAGATACTAGGTAATATCATCCCAGGCTGACAAAAGTTCTTTCTCAGTGCCTGGAGGCTTGAAAGTCTGCATGGAGAAGAACAGACTTCAACTCAACTCTAGCAAAATGTAGTGAATTTGGTTTTAAGGCCCTATAGACCCATACATTTCACCTCCTTACATCTTGATCAGGTTATGCTGCCTAGACAGATGTGGAAGGACCCCTTTTCTGATACAGTACATTATAACCCCCCTCCCTCCCTCCCTCCCCAATATTTGTTTTGCTTTGTATCCTCCTGGCATTTTGTAATCCTTAAAAACCTAGAAATTGCTCCAGTCATGAGGCCTGCAAGTTGGCTGAGCCTATTAATCTTTTTCTTGACATGACTGTGGTTTTAGTTTACTTGACTTCAGATGCCATTGAACTGCTAATATGGCATTTTTGTTTGTTACTTTGTTTAGTACTTTTGCTATATTTGCTGCAAGATGGGTGGTTATATAAATCAATGTAATAAATAAAAACAGTTAAGTTTCTCTCTTCCTAAATATTGCATGAGTGGGTCTGAATATATACTTTTCATAGCCTGGGAGGCACATAAGAGAAGGCTCTTTCCACAAACAAAATGGTCAGGCTTTTGATAATAGGGAGATCTTTAAAAAATGCTTTCTTCCTGAACTGAACAGCAGTACACGTTCATAGCAAGAGAGACAGATCTGCAAAAAATCAATCCCAAGCCATTATGAGATTTAAAGGCTAAGATTAGCAACATGTACTTAGAGGGCAACTGTTAAACAGTGCTGATTTTTAGTACCATCCTCTTATGATTCCTGGATTCTGCCCCGGTCATCAAACCAATCATTGTGTTTTGTATCAATTGCAGTTTCTAGACACTTCTCAAGGATATCCCTATGTATGTTAAAGCAGGTTGTAAACAAGGCATGAATAATTGCTATTAAGTCTAGCCAGCTATTAAGTCTAGCTGTATATGGGCAATCTTACCTGTAGTTGTGCTTACCTGTAGTTGTGCATGACAGCTAGTGATGAAAGAATATTCATAAATTGTGACTATACTGTCGTGTAGTTCTACCACAGTCACACCATAATTAAAAAGCAAAAACAAAGCAAAGGTCCAAACTCCAAAAAAAACCCTGCTTCCCCAATAAATGACATCACTCCTCCTTCCCAAAGGCTGTTAAATCTGGCTTTTGATTACAGAAAATAAAAGTTTGCATATTTCTTCTAAAGCATCAGATGGAAATTATAAAACAAACAAGGCAAAGAAATGTAATCTAAAATATTTGATCATGAAACAGTTGTGTTTCACAATTCATGTTTACTTAGAAGCAAATCTCACTGGGCTTACTGTATACATAATCTGAAATGTTCTCATAAGAAAAAAATAATTTAAACTATTGCTCAAGTATTGATATTCTAGATAAGCTTTAAGGTTTGATCTGTGGAACTGTAAAGCATAATAATCATTCTCTTTGCATGTATTACACTGGGTACATTAGCTATGGTGACATATCTGTAAATCTCTTTTAATTTAACTAATGTTCAGTAGTTAACTTCGAATTTAAGGAAATATCTTGTTTGTTATACGATTATTTAAAGAGGGCAAATTATCAACAGGCCGTTATTTAATAACGATCTCATTCCAGAATTGAAAATTTGGGAAGAAATTTCAGAGAAGAGGTTAGACCATCTTGGAAACTTCAGACGCCAAGAGTTAATTTGTCTGGAATATATAGTGTTGAAGTTCAGTTTATCTGAAAAACACTAGGTTAGGAGAGGACACATCAAACCATTTTCTGGACATTGTTTTAAAATTTCCATTCTGTTCACAATTATTTTTTTATTTTTTATAATTTTATTTGCTATTTAGAATCATTATAAATTACTGCATTGTTGTCTGCCTTTTATGGTTCTTAAAAAAAATCTATCTTGATCAATATGGCATTGTAACAACCAAGAGGTGCATCTGTTCCTCTATCTGTCAGGTGGGAATGCCTGTCAGACTTACATTCTTTTATATTTCCAGGGTAGAAAGGCTCATGATGTTTTACAATTACTAAACTCAGTCTGAACATAGGGGAAATCTAGGTTTTCAAAACTGAACTGCTATTGAAGGACGGGCTCATCTTCTAAACCTTTTCCTTTAAAAACTAAATGAATGTGTACACTGAGTACTCTGGCACCTAGAGTAATAGAAAGGGACCATGAGCGTCTGCAGTGTATAGGAAGTCCTTCATCAAAAAGTAAACATAATCTGTTGCAGTTTAAATCAGAACATTGACTTTACTGATTTACTTATCCAACTTAACCAAAACTTATTAATAAAGTTGGTCTTCAGTCTATTAACAAGGTGCTTCTTTAGGATTCCTCAACAGATGTGATTTTAACTTTCTACCAGCCTCTGGAATAAAGGTTAATTCACTCAATGGGGGGAGGATTTTCCTAGTAGGATGCAAATAGCTTCCAAGGAGGAAAAGTCAAACTGACCAAGCATTGCTTTAGATCACAGGTGTCAAACTCACAATGTCACGTGATGTGTTGCGATGTATCGTGACTTTTTTCCCATTGCTGGCAATAGGGTAGGCGTGGTTTTGGTGTGACGCATCTGGCCTGTGGGCCGGCAGTTTGACATCCCTGCAATGGTTTGATCAGTTGATTCTTGCAACACTTGGTTTAACATAAATCTGAATTTTACAAACTAGGAAGGTATTAATTTAAAATATCATGAGCAGATCTTTCTTCAAAGAGTTCTGTGTTAATTATGATAGGCTGTTAGTAGTCAGGCTCAATGTTCTGTCTGATCTTACTTTGTTTTAATTCTACTAAGGACTTTTCCCTTCAGCCCAGCTTTAAAAAATATGCTTTGGATTTACCTGCCCAAAGCCCTGAAATACAGAACTACCATAGGGAAAAATAAGCTTGTGTCAAATCTGAAAGGCAATGAATAGCTGTGTAACTCTACCATCTCCCAAATGGATAAGATTTTAATGTTTATTTATTTTATTTTAATTTAATCCCATTTATATCCCGCCCTTCTCCGAAGACTCAGGGCGGCTTACAAGCTTAGCAGTAGCCTTCATTCTATGTATATGCCTGCTTATTAGGGCTTTCATACACCCCCCAAGCGGCATTATTACAAAGTCAGCTTAATTGCCCCCAACAATCTGGGTCCTCATGTTCCCTTATTAAACCAATAAAGGCAAAATTGAAGTATAAAAAGTACTCATTGGATAAAGGGAAATAAGAAAAAATGAGTATATAACAATTACATATATGTAGAATTCCAAATAAAATCAGTGTAGCCAGCCTAGCTAAAGTATCACTTATTACTTGTTTATCTAAGGAAGTGAGTTTCAGCACATGTTCAAAATACATTGCAGAGAGGATAGTTGAAAGAAGTTATTACTTCTCCTGCTGGGGATGCTGTTAGGTAGAATTTCCTTGTGTTGCTACTTCTCTTCTCACCCCGCTTAGTTTTATAGAATACAGAGAATATGGAAACTAGCATCTTTGGAGAGACCACCTGTTGCTTTATCTATTCAAGTAAAATGCTTAATCCCAGGACTGGCCACTAAATCAGAAATGATCTAATATCTAAATTCATCTTCCTAAAACCTATAGTGGGATGGTAAAGGCACAATCTAGTTTCTTTTAGGTGTGCCATTTCATAAAAGATTGCTTGGGGAAGCATGGGTTGAATTTCATTTATCCTGGTGTTTCAATATGGGTTCTTTTTTATGGGGCACCATTGTGCCATAGCAAAGGTAGAGGTTTCTCCTATTGAGTCAGAAAAACTTGAATATGGATTCAAGTATGTTTTGGTCTGCACATGTCAGGGCAAAAGATATCTGGCCATGTCTTTTGTTCAAAAGAATGATCAAACAAGTAGGGAAGGGAATCTGAACCTATCAAAAGCATAAAAGGAAGTATTAATGCTCAGAAACATTTTGTTGCTCTTGATTGAGTCATCACCTTAGCTTGAAGCACCTGCTGCAAGTGTAAATATTCAGCAACTAAAAAATTGTCTATACTGATGGGAAAGTTATGATTGTTCTGTCCCAAATTCATAGTAGCCTAAATTATTTGTTGTCTGAGTACCGTACGTTGCCTCCTTCCACTCACATTATGGGTAAAGTACCGCTAGAAGGATATCTGTAGTTGTTTTGATACCCAAGAGAGAAAATCTCTCTCTGGCAGTAAAAATACAAAAGAACAAATAAAAAACCCTAATTTTTACTGTTTTGTGATTTCTAGAATCATCTCCTTGAAGCAGATGCTCCCTTTGGTTTCACATAAAGATCATTCCTTGCTGCTAGTTCTCAATATTTGGCTTTGACTTTATTCATGCCATGCCAACATGCCATCATGATATTTCTAGGTTATAGAGAATTATAATCAGATATAAATCTATTTACAACAGAATTCTGCTGTTTTTATGTTTGAGTTCTTAATAAACAAATGTCTACTCTTTGACTCTGATTTCTTGGCTATTGGCTGGTTAACCGCAGTGATACTTTGCTACTGGACAGAACTTAATGTAGAAATAAAACAAATTGCCATAGTAAATGTTTAGTTTGCTATAAATTAAACAGGCTAGAGAATTGATGCACATGGAATGACATTACTATGTAGGCTATATTTTGAAAGACAGTGATGGCTTCTACATTGTAGAAAATACTTTATACAGTACGCATTGTTTTTCAAGAAAGATTAAAATAAATCAGATACAGTCTTTCTCCACTCCGTCCACCAAAAATTTAATTTGCTTTTTTAATAAATTCAAGTTGTAGATGAGTACATTCTATAATGTTTTGTAAATCTTTGTGCAAGATCTTTGTGTGAAAGGTAGATTTGCTTTCAGTGTAATTTGTAAAGGAGAAATGTTCCCCTTCAGGTGGGCTCTGATTTGCAAAAGAATGCATGATTCACTTATGCTTCCTCCTCCTTCCCTGCTTTTATATAATATTTGAAACCCAACTGCAGTGTAAATTTGGAAAACAGATCTGCATCCAGTGTTAGAAACTTGATATAAAAATGGGCTAACGAAATAGAACTACTGTAAAAGGAAAAACAATGCTCACAGACTGTATTCATTTCTTTTTGGCAAAAATATTGTTTTAGTTGAACCATGTAGGTTATAAGAAAAGATGGAGTTGTGCAAAGTGTGCTCAGGCACAAAATATTCATGCTTCTCTTGCATAATATTGGCACTGTTTATGATGGGGGGAAATAAATTAAAAATGGTTTTGATGCAGCAAGTCTTTATTCCAGAGTTTTGAAAAAGAGCCAGGAAACAAAATAATAACATAAATGCAGTTGTTTCCTGTAGTTGAAAGAAAAGGAAGGGCAGTTTTTTTTTAAAAAAATATGAAATTGATACTCTTGTTTACAAAGTCAAAATCTCAGGTTCACTATAATTATGCTGCTAAAGAAGTATTAATAAGTAAAGATAATTTGGGATTCAGTTTGTGTACAGCATACCCCTTTAAGGAGAAAATCATGCTTAAATTAACCCATTAAAATAGCACAAAAACCTATTGTAAAGCCTTCTAGCATTTCAGCTCTAGTCATGTGACTTGGAAGTGGTGAATATAGTAAAGAAACATTGTTTGGTCTTTGTATATTCTTCTGTTTTCCTCTTTCAGTGGGTGTATGGGAAGGGGAAAGAAAAGGAAGAAGTTCCCACTGTGGCAACCGAGGATTAACCAAAAACTGCCTTTTTTAAAACAGATCTTAAAGATGTTGCGTCTGAGAACCCACCTCTTAAAAATGAAGATTTGACGGTATAGTAGTCTAACCACCTTTTTATGAATTGCTAAAATCAAATGAGACTCCTATGTTATCATGCCTATTTTGCACACTTTGCTTTGAGAGCACAACACTTCACAAAATCCCAGATGGGCTGATGACCGCTAAGTAATGCTTCCTTCTGAATATTTTTTTATTTATTTATTTTAATTCCATTTATATCCCGCCCTTCTCCGAAGACTCAGGGCGGCTTACAAACTTAGCAGTAGCCTTCATTCTATGTATATGCCTGCTTATTAGGGCTTTCACACACCCCCAAGCGGCATTATTACAAAGTCAGCTTAATTGCCCCCAACAATCTGGGTCCTCATTTTACCTACCTCGGAAGGATGGAAGGCTGAGTCAACCTTGAGCCTGGTGGGACTCGAACCTGCACTAATTGCAGGCAGCTGGTGTTACTTAAGGAGGCATTAGCCCACTGCTCCACCAAGTTATAAAGTGTCTGAGATTTTACAAAAACATAGTCTTGCTGTCTGGTTTGCTTTGCTTCATGCAAATTATCATAGTAATGATAATTGTGACCAGTCATTTACAGTAAGAAATCTGTATGGCATTATAGAGGGACAACCTCTAAGAGTAGATGGTTTGCATGGCTGCAGCCGTTTTCTGTGGCATTTCAGTTTTCATGTGATTGCATAAAGCTAACGATGCTTTGCTAATAAGTCTTAGATCTGTGGAAGACCTGAAGAAACAGAATTGTTTTGGGATATTTGGGCATGTAAACTTCCTTATATTTAGTTGGATCACTGTGGGGTTTTACGTGGAGATATTTCCTTATAAAACCTCTTTTGATTAGCAATGGCAAGACTTATATTTAAAATCTTCAGCATAGCGAAGCATGCTTTTTTTCCCCCTTGAGCCTTTGCTCAAGGAATTCCTTGCCCTGGATGGACTTGTGGGCTATAGGGATTTAACTGTGACTCCAGATATCAGAGATCTTAGGCAGGACATAATTAATGTCTCCACCTATTTTCTGGTATGGAAATGACTTGTAGGCACGATCCCAAGTCTTTGAACTATACAAGAAATAGAAGGTAAGAAGTTGTTTTTGATACTTTTATGATCTGCATTGTCTGCTTCTTGATTTTTCAAAGTTGCTGGAAGTTCTGATCCTTTATATGGTGGCTTTAAAAGCTGTGACAGCCAAAGTAGTTCCTCCTCCTCCCCCCCCCTTCTTTTATAATGAGCTATCCTTGTTGCCAAACTTGCAATATAAATTTCTTGAATTTATACTACTTTCCTGAAGTATTGGATGACTCCTTGACTGTTGAGATATAAATGGTTTGTTATTTGAGAATCTTGGACAAGAGCTTACTGTAAAAGCAGATATTCTATTCTGAATGGCTAATTTTGCTTGACAGTTTAGAAAATTAATGTTACATTCTGAAATGAACCAGAACAGCAAATGCATTTGAGAAATTTATTGCATTCTGAATTTTTTCACCACAATTTATTATAGATTACATACTGGAACATAGTATTATTCCCATTTGTTTTCTAGTTTCACCAAGAACATATAATTCATGCACAGGAAAATGAAGATGAGAATGTACTATATTTAGGTAAGAATTTTTTTTAGCTGTGTGCCTGTATTTTAAAATCCCATTTATTATCACTTGTGAATGGAAATTTTTGTCTGATGGCCTGAAGTGATAGGTTGCAAGTAACAGTGCTGAAACTGGTCTCCCCTCTGTCACTTCTTCTGTGCACAAGGATGCATCAGTTCAAGACTGATGCTGGGCCACTTTGTCACACAGTGTCACAGATGTTGGGTAAGTCTTCACAAGTTGAAGCAATTAACTGTTCATTTGTTGATACTCCAGGAGAAACACTGCAAATAATGTTTTTTGCACATCCTCTGAAGCTATGCTGTGTAGTTGCCTATGGGTGGTATAGCCATTTTGCCCTGTCTTTTCATTCTTCAGAAGTATACCTCTCCATTTTAAAGTCAAGATGCCATGGCACCATGTTACTTTCATCCTCATTGCTTTGAAGAGTGGGGCTGACATTTCCCTGAAGAAAGAGCAGTTGATTTGTTGTTGTGTTATTTGTTGTTTAATTATTGATTTCATACAGACCCATGGTCACATGATTGTGATTTCCAACAATTCTTGCTGATATCCCACAAGCAAAGTGAATGGGGAAACTAGCAACTGTTAGAATTTCTAGGCAGTATTGCTTTCTGTGCTGATGTAGAATTCCAGAAGTTGGAATACCAGTATATCTGGAAGGCACTAGGTTAAGGAAAGTTGTTATTAAATGCAGAATTGAGTATTTCAATGCTTTTTACATATTTTTTGAACAAGTGTATACAGATAAGCATATACAGATAATCCTCGACTTATGATCACAATTGAGCTCAAAATTTCCTTTGCCAAGCAAGGTAGTTGTTAAGTGAGTTTTGCCCCAATACACAACCTTTCTTGCCTCAAATGTTAAGTGAATCACTGTAGTTATTAATAACATGGTTGTTAAGTAAATCTGGTTTTTCTATTGACTTGGCTGGCCATAAGGTCACAAAAGGGGGATCACATGCTCCTGGGAATCTGCAACCTTCCTAAATACGTGCCAATTGCCAAGAGTCTTTTGATCACATGACTATAGAGATGCTGCAGTGGTCGTAAGTGAAAAATAGTCATAAGTCTCTCTTTTCAGTGCTGTTGTAACTTCGAATGGTTGTAAGTCATGGACTACTTGTACTGGAAAAAGAATAAGTTATTTTTAAAAAGAAAGTTCTAAATTGGTCCTAGGTAATTTATTAATTATAAATAGTCCTTATGAGGATTTCCATTATGAAACTCTTATTTCAGACTGCTGGCATTCATTTCCACTTTATACTTGGTATATTTCTTCATTTAATTAACAGCAACATTTTGGTTGTTTATACTGTAGATTAAAGGAGAAGATAATCACATCAGTTTGAAAAACATGTTGGTATATGTTTTAGTAATGGAAAGCATGTAGATTTTTTGGGTTTTCTTTCTGTCTGCTCTCACATTTATTTCTTTTCAGCCACTTTATATATTGGTCTTTGCATTTATACATTTACATTAATTCATCAAATTTGCATGAGCACAAACCCTTTATAGTTACTAGTTCTGTGGGTGAGGACAGATTTTGTCCAATATTCTTAAGAGTTTTTCTGCAATTCCTGATTTTAGCCTCACTTTCTCAGTGTTCCTCCTCAAAAGCTTTACAGTTTGGCTGTACATCATGGGCAAATAAGTGGCAGCCAGAGACCAAATGTGATTAAATGATTTGCTGGGTTGACCAGTTCTAAAATGTTTGAAGTTAATGATGCTGCATGACAACTTAGTGTTATTTTAAAGGAATATTATAGGAAAATGAGTGCTGTTCCTATTTTTGTTAGAAATGAAAGTAAGGAAGGGAGAAGAGTGACAAGGAGGAAAAGCAGAACACAGTTTAACTGAAGAAGGAAAAGAAAAGGAAAGGACTCCTTGTGGATTTTACTCGGCTAGTTGTTGCCCACTATACAGTAGGAGTGGTGCTCATCTCCGTTTCAAGGCTGTTGAGACAGTGCTGTCATCATGTAGCTAGCATGATGTTGCGGATCACTGTTTCCTCCCCACTAAAGTCATATCTATTTATCTACTTGCATTGGCATGCTTTAAAAATGCTAGGTGGGTAGGAGCTAAGCAAAGACAGGCGCTCACCCTGTTGTGTGACGCTTGGGTCTTGATCCCAGATTGTCGACTTTCCAGCTGACAAGCCCAGTGTCTTAACCACTGAGCCATCATGCTGCTCCAATGAAGTGAAGAAGACTAAAGAAAAATTAGAGAAGAAAACTAATAATAGCTGGAGGTGGTAAAAAGATAGTATGATATGGAAATAAATAAGAAAGAAGTTGGATGTTAATTAAGCAAGTCACACACTGGAGTTTGACCCAAATAAAGTAAGGGATTGATGAGACAGATAAAATGGACAAAAGTGGGCTTCTTTCCCACTGCAATAGCTCAGGTTGTTGCATTGGCCCAGTTTCCTAGGCAGTGAGGGGCTTTATCTTATGTTAGCTGGTTAAAAAGTAGTTGTTCAGATAGTAAATTAAATTCCAAACTGTAGCCAGATATTTCTGTTTCTCCTTAGCCTCTCTTAAAAACATTGCTTCCAGCCTCTATTATCTCTTTACAGAATGATTATCCATATTTCTGTGATGAAAGGGAGAGCTGTAGCTAAGTAAGTACTAAGTGTAAACCATTGCCTTGCACCAAAAAGGTCCAGATATTACCTCTGTCATTTTTAGTTTGGGCTCTAGTCCTTGGAGCGTCTACCAGCCAGTGTAGTTACTACTGATTTAGATGGATCAGAATCTGTATAAAGGAGCTTTCCTAAGTTTCTATTCTAGATGATATTATCCTATCTGTTCATGTTAAATTTGAAGATATTGCTTATAAAAAACATTTGGCACTCAACAGCAAAGGAATATACAAGAAAAATTAACAGGTGTTTTGAAGTGGTGCACCACACATTTATAATTGGTAATTATATCTTATGTTGCTGCTTTATCACCCACATTTCAGAGAATCCCCACAGAAGCATTTAGCTTAATATTAAAATAAGTTACAGAAAGAGATTTCACAAGTCAAATTCAGTTTCTGGTGACTCTGTGGACTGCAATTTTAAATAAGTCTGAATAAAGCAGTTACATTGTTCATGTGATTTGGCAGCCAATGTTTTTATTTTGCTGAGTTCCTTGGCTTATATTTCTGAGGAGGTGAGACATTCTACCGGCCACAGCTTGCTCTTCAAGAGATAAAAAGCACAGAGGCCAGATTGTTGGCATCATTCACAGTGTGACCAGGGTAGCAAAAGAAGATTTTAAGGAGTCTGCTTTTCGGGTGGATTTTAGATTCTTCAGTAATTCCCATTTAATTACTCATCACTTTCAAGCATTGAACAGAATGATCTGTTGCATTTTGAGAACCACTTGGGTTAGACTGGAGTCTGCAAACGTTGCTTTCAATATCACCGTTCTTTAAAGTTAGTTTCTTAGTAGGATTATAAAGGACTTTAGTTAATCCCTCTCTCAGGAAAGTAGGTATGACAATAGAAAAGGGATTTGGAATAAACATTTGCATGCTTTGCTTTAGAGTGCCTTCTCCAATCAGGCATCTTCCAGATATATTGGTCTACAATCCCATCATAACAAAGGAGGCTGATGGGAACAAGTCCAACATACTTGGATGATTTTGAATGAGGCAGATTTTGGAAATATGCCAAGCTAGGAAAATTAAACTAAACTCTATATGTCAGCCTTATTAATAGGATTTTGTCAATATTGAAAAATGTATTTCAAGAAATACATGCCAAATATAATTAGATAATCCAATACTATATTGTATCAAATTCCATATGAAAGAGCTATAGTTTATCATTATGATAATAAACTATAGAATATCCTTGTTCCTACCACCTTAAGCCATAACTGAGAGTTTGAGTTTTAACATTTTGCTTCCATTCTTAGTAGCCATAGTTCAACATTATCTTTGCATTCAGATTAGTTATGCTTGGTCTTAAGTAAGATTATCTGAAACATGTGAATGCCCAAAACATCATTTTAGATGTGGCTTGTTTTAATTAACCATGATTAAGAGCAAGCATAGTTAGGCTTCTGAAAGTGATTTTAACAATGAAAATTCCAAGTGGCTTCATAACCCGTTAAAGGCTCTAGGTTGTATAATTTCAGAGCATTTCTGCAACATCTGTATATATCTCATTAAAATAGCTGTATCTTTTATATCTCTGCAGTTGCCTTCTGCTCTGTATCTTTTCTATTATTCCAATTCCCATTTTACACATAATAATATTTAAATAAAACTTATGTATTTGCCATATAAGTCCCTGAATTACAGTAATATACTGTAAATAGTGCATGCTTTGAATGTCAGGTGGAGCTGACAGAGTCTGTTAAATAAAGAATTATTGTTTACCCAACTCTGGAGCACTATGACTGTGGTATTTTGAGAATCAAGTCATAACATGTTAGTGTTTTCAAAGTGATAAAGGCTGTTTTGTATTTTAAAATATAAGATTTTTATTGAAGATTTATAGATCAACAAATACAGGAAATTGGGTTATGTTTTAGATGAGACAGAGTGATAGGAGAATTGTTTAACTGTCTGAAATGTATTTCAAGAAAAATGATCAAGTAGGCAGTTTATTAGGTCCATTTTCCTTTAAAATTTTCTTTAAAAAAGAAAGATAGCAAACATAGATAAAACTGTACATACAGTTTGCATACTATGGATTCCATACCTGTATACTTACTTCCATGTAACATTAAAACATTTCTTTTTCCAAATACTTTTTGGCTTCTTTTTTCAAAAGGTGTGTTCTTCTCTCACGTGAGCATATGAAAATACTTTGCTTGAGACTTTGTGCAAAATAAATTCTCGCATATTCCAGGAATATGAATTCAGATAATATTGCAACTAATGGAAACACAGCTTGTTCCTTCTTGGACTTTCTTGCATTTTCAGCGTAGCACTGTTTGCTTTGATGTGTGAATTACTGCTTGCCCATCATAATGGGAAGCAATGCTTTGAAGTGGGCTCCCAGTTGTAGACATGTGGTAATATTAACCAAAATTTGCTGATCTAGACACCACAGAAAGTTAAGAACTAAGCTACAGTCAAAACGTGGAACCATAGTATGGACATGTTTGAAGAAGATGACATGGCAAGATGACAAATCCATCTGGAGATTCCCTCACCCATCTTCCTTCTGTCTAAATATATAAATCAGAGAAGGAACCTCTGATTTCTTTTTAAGCTTTTTTGGATTTGTTCCAGTGGACAATGTGACAATATCAAAACAAATGAGTGATTTACTGCATTTCATATGCAAGATATCTCTGGGCATAATTTTAACTACCATAAGATATGTTATTCAAACATAATTGGAGACCAAAGACTAAAGTTTGGTGTGATTGTGATTAATCATTAATTTCTAGAGTTTGGAAGTTTGTTCGAATTTAGCTTGCTGGTGGGAAGGGTACAAGGTATATTCTTTTGCCTTTTCTGGAAAAGCGGCTCTTGGTATTAGCTTAACAAGAAAGGCTCTTGTGCCATTTTAAACAGTAGCAAATATTTCCTAGACTAAATCTTTGTAGGCAAGATACTACTCTTCAAAATTCAGGAATTCATATATATTGAATATTCATGGTTCTTTTTTTTTGGTCAGTTGTGAAATTGTCACCCTCTCTATTGCAGCAAATGTTTCAAGAGGTGAGGGTTAATTCTTTGAACTGTGCAATCTATCCCATGATATGGCCAATTCCCTATGATCAGTTTCTAGGCAACTTGGGATGCTTCTTTTTCTCTTTTGGCTTGACATGAGAAATGAAGCAAGTTGCTAGTTGGAAGAATGTTTGGGTTGCTTGGCTATTCAACAAATCTTCCCTATCTTCCCATGCTTCTTTTCGATCTGCAGAGTTTGTAGAATACCATTGAAGTGAATTAAAAAACAACAACAATTGGACTTTTCTCTTCCAGGTAGAGATGGGCTGTGATTTGAAATTGTTTAGTTTGCTAGAACTGTCTGTAGCTGTTCCTTTCCCCCCACAATGCATGCTTCTATTACCAGTGACGCTGTTTAGCTACATAGCCTTTCATTGGCAACTTTTCTGATTGCCTTTTGATTTTTTTTCAAGCATTTCAAAGGGCTTTTCTAGTGACTCTTGCCTTCGTGTTATGTCTCTAAAATATATGTCCTGTATTCAATATTAGCACTGCTACTGAGCACCCTGCTTTTACTTCGTCCAGTATTAAATAATTCAAGTTATTCAGTCCAAAGGATTCTCAACATTTATCCAGTGCCACAATTCCAAGGCATTCGTTTTTCTTCATTCACCCTTTGAGCTTTCACAGCCATATATTTTGATTGAGAAAGCTGTACTCCTGACAATACATAACTTTGTTGGCAGCATTAGCTCTCTGCACCCTACTAAGCTCGTCATGCTCTTTTTTCCAAGAAGCAAATGTCTTTTTAACTCATAGCTACAGTTTCCAACACTGTGAATGTTGAGCCATGAAGATAAAGATGTTCTTTCATACTCCATACATCACATTTTTTCGCACATGGTTGGCATTGCTTGTAGACACAAACTTATAGGCTTATTCTCTTTTTTTAAAACACTAAGCAACAAACCAGCTTTTGCACTGTCTTCTTTCACCTTCAGCAAGGCATCCCTTGCTTCCAGCCATCAGACATCAATGCTATTATTTTTTCTCCTGGCAATTTTAATTCCAATGTCTACTTCTGCTAGTTTAACATCTTGCATAAGAAAGTCTTTGTAATAGTATATAACTTGGCCCATTCTATCTCCTGTTTTGAACTATTTGGTTGCTCCATATTCTGTTCTGATTGTTGCTGCCTGATCACCATACACATTCTTCCACAGAGAGATGAGGTGACTTGGTACAATCAATTTTTTAAGGGCAGTCTACAGCTTATGGTTTAAATGAAGTGTTTAAAGGTAAACTGTAGTTCATAATCTTTTTATAAGCAGTAACTGTCTTTTTATAAGGGTAAAACGGGCATTTTTTGACAACTCTTGCTTTTTCCATTACCCACCAAATGTTAATAATGTGACTTGGGGCACTCTTGCTTCTGAATCCAACTTGAACGAGAACAACTTGTATGTAATTCTCATTCTGTGTGTTGTTGAAACCTGGATTACAAAATCTTATTCATAATCTTACTAGCACGTGCAAGAAGCACAACATTTCAACAGTTCAAGCATTTTTTTAGTGTTCTCTCCTTTGATCCTCTCAATGATGTTAAGATGCATACATTCTTTTAGAGACTAGATTCCTAGCCATAATCAAAATAAGAAAAAGTGGCCCATGAAAATAAAATAGAATCCCCCCAGTATATTATGTCAGACAGTTGGTTTTTTTTTAAAAAAAAAAAAACTTTATATAAATTTAAGTTTGTCCCCTATCTTAAGTTTGGACCCTGGACCAATTGTGCCCCCTGTCCTCTCCTACTTCCTCTGGGTTCTTTGGTCCCATCTCTACAATTCTGCTTAAATATCTGCAAAGATACAGATAAAAGGGTAACAATGGGACAAATGCTGAAAATATGGTAAATTTAAAATGCTTTTAGTGAACTGAAATAAACACCAATAAGAACTATTATTCATGGTATAGGGTTTCCTGCCTGAGCAGGGGGTTGGACTAGATGACCTGCAAAGTCCCTTCCAATCATCATCATCATCATCATCATCATCATCATCATCATTATTATTATTATTATTATTATTATTATTATTATTATTATTATTATTCTCACAGTCAGCCAGATTTTCAGACTGGATTTGGCATTTTTGTCTACTTATCGAGTCCTTACCAAGGACCTCAGATGTTTGATGGTATTACAGATATTGTCACAGGATGGAAGCAGTTCCTAGTAAGGCCACTTTTGCAATTGACTAATGGCGAATTTGTCAATGCCAATGGTGTATCATCATCATCATCATCATCATCATCCAGTAGTAATTGGCAGATCTATCATGTCTACTCTATCTGTAGTTATGGCCCAGAAATATCTAATACAATAATTTTATTTGTCCAGAGGCAGTTTAAATAGGGGTTTTTCTTAAAAAAAATAGGGTAGTCATTCTGCAGTTTTGCTAGGATTTTTAGTTTATTTATAAAAAAGTTCATGCCACTTTTATCTTTAATAAATAGAAAGTTACAAAACAAAATATCAAATAACCCCCAAAATTAAGACCTTAAAATCACAAGGAGAGGATTTTTAATGTGGCTACGGTGGTCCTGAAGAATCAGTCTTTAAATGGTATAAATCAAGTTTGTTTTGGAAATTTGGGATTATGTACTTCTTTGAAAGTCTATGGATAGAAGAAATATTTCATATGTCCTGGGTTCAGGCGTTGTAAATATTAGTGCCTAGGAACAAATTATATCAGTGCAGCAGCATGGTTATAAGAGCATGTATCATCAGGGAGAAGTTTAGGTGTCTCAGTCTGCATCAGCTGAGCTTTCTGAACACTTTTCAAAAACATGCCAGTAGAAGGCAGTAGTAAATAGCCAGTGTTCTCAAAAAGCAAGCAAAACTCAGATAGTTCTTACCTTATGGGATAAATGTAAGTAGATAAATGTTATGAACTTGACACAGATCTCTTATGCAACTGTGCGCTTAATGAAAATATTACATAATCTGAATGGAATGTGTAAATGCTTGTTTAAAAATGCTGACTAGGTAAATGGGGATTCTTAAGCTTGAATTTGTTTCATAGAAAGGTTTTGACAGTCACTGGTAAAGTCTGGAAAATAATCTGACACAAAGCTTTGTTTAAGGTAAGATCATCTACATGCATGACACTATAGTTGAATAAAGTGTTCTTATTTATTTCTCACCTTGTAATACAGGAGTGAGCCCAAGAAGCTTGCTTAAGCCCTTTTCTTCAGCTCCCAGAGGCATCCACATGGCACTGAAATTGGGCCGCAATCCGCCTAGTTACAGTCGTGCTTAAAAGTTGGAGAACCCTTTTGAAAATTCAATATTTTTTTGCATATTTTGCAATATTTTCAATATTTTTTGCATGATTTCTTCTTCACACAAGTACTAAAGCTATACAAAAGGAATCCAGTTAAATAAAAACATTATACTTGTTCATTTATTTTATTGCAGTGAAGACCTGGATTTTTATCCAGGCTGTAAGACCAGGATGTTCATGGAGCTGGAACCGGCGAGCTCGTTGAGGCCTGAGCCTGGGCCGGCTGTGGGACTGACGGCAGAGGCACCGTCGGGGATGATGAAACGGCCTGGGCCCTGCAGGTGTCTGGGTGCGGGGCAGGGGGTTGCGGCCTGTATCCGGGTTAGCACAGCTGGAGACCCGGCGGCTCTGCATACCAGGGGTCCGTGGCGGGGCGGGGAGATGTCTGAAGAGCAGGAGCGGAAGGTGCCAGCCCAGGGTTGGGGTGCGGGGGTCGGTGGTGATGGTGGTGGGGCAGGGTTGTGCGAGGGAACTCACCTGGAAGGTGGAGGGTGCCGGGTGCCGGGACGGGAAATGGAAGGGGGTTTCTGGGAGGGACGTTCCTTAAATAAGGGAGGGGCAGATATGGGTGCGGCCGGGTGGGGCATGGACGTGTACATGCAACTTGTATTTAACAGCGTTGGTTGCGGGTAGCAGCCAACGCTGGCTTTGCTTCTGTTGGATTCGTTTTTCTTGTCGTCAATAAACCTTTCCTGAGAACTCGGCACTCCTGCTCTCCGAACGAGGCCTGAGACTCGTCATGTTTGCATGCTCTATAATTGATTCTCCCTTCTTGCTCCCCTAAGCTTACTAGTTTTATTATTTGGAATTTCATATTTAAACTCAAATCATAGCATCAGTTTGCTTGCTTTTGAGAAGTGTTAAACTCATTTTCATTTACTTGGGAAAAGCAGGCAAATATACTGACCTCTGTCATCTTCATCAATAGAAATAATTAAAACAGTGATGAAGATCTTCAAGTACTAGAGTCATGCAGAATCCTAGACTATCATGCTATTTCATACTCTTATGCTTGCAACATTGTTTATTAGAATCCTCAGAGAAATGGGCAGCATATAAATTTCATATATAAATAAATAATAAATATTTTGAAGATTTGCAGTCTGCAGAGATTAAACTGACCAGCAGTGGAAGTTAGTGATAATAAGGAATGTGTGGTGGCACTTGCTAGATTAGAATTATGTATAAAGCTATGTTAAGCAAAATAATCAGCATTATTGAGTTGAGTTTATATAATTTGCTACATACATAATTTCTTTTTTTTTTAATTGAAAAGTTTTAACATACAATTTTTCTTTAAAAAACCCCCCCTCCCCCTCCCTTCACCCTCCCCCCCTACCTCTCCCCCCTCCCCCCCTCCCCCCCGACTTCCCAGAGCTAAATACAAGGTATATATAAAAAAAACCAATCATAAACAATCATATACTAACAACTATAAGCTCTAAAATCCATCACTCTCTAGCTTATATAGGATAAAACAAACCTTAGTAATATTAAATATATATATATAAAAAAAAAAACTAAAAGAGAAAAAAAAAAGAAGAAAAAAGAAAGAAGACTTATTCAAATGCTACATAAAACTTCTTAACCCTATACTTATTCTGGATAAACTCAATCCATTTTCTCCATTCCATAATATAGCGTTCTTGCGAGTGATCTTTCAAATAGGCCGAAATCTTCGCCATCTCTGCCAGGTCGGAAACCTTTAAAGTCCACTCTTCTATAGACGGCAATTCCTCTTTCTTCCAATACTGACCTATCAGGAGTCTTGCTGCCGTAATTAAATTCAACATCAACTTAGTGTCCACAACTGTAGCATCTGTAATTATTCCCAACAAAAAAAGTTGCGGACAAAACTTTATCCTCTGTTTAAAAATCTTCTGCATGTTCCACCAAACTTTTATCCAAAAGGCCTTAACCTTTTTACATGTCCACCATATATGAAAATATGTTGCATCTTCATCACCGCACCTCCAACATTTAGGCTGATAATTCGGATACATACTTGCGAGCTTTTTGGGATCTAAATGCCATCTATAAAACATTTTGTAAAAGTTTTCTCTTAAATTTTGAGCTTGTGTAAATTTTACGTTCCTCACCCAAATCTTTTCCCACGTGTCCATTGTAATAACTTCCTGGATGTTTTGGGCCCATTTTATCATACAATCCTTAACAAGTTCTGTTTCTGAATCAATCTCTATCAATGCATGATATATCCGTTTAATATGTGCCGGTCCCTGATTTCTAATTTGCTTTATCAAATTTTCATCAGTCATTGTAAAACCATTTTTCTGATCTTCTTTCCACCTGGCCCGTAACTGAGTATATTGGAACCAGTTTTGAACAACCTTCTCTTCTCGCAAGAGACTATATGATTTCAAACACCATACATTTCTTTCCAAACTTAGGATCTCCTTGTACGTAGTCACATCATGTTTAAAACCAGCATGTATATTTTCTATTGCGTGTTTTGGAATTGCCCACAGTGGTATCTTGCAATCTAGCTTATGTCTGTACTTCTTCCAAACTCTCAGCAATGCCTGTCTTAAAATATGCACTCTAAACACATTGTCTACCTTCTTGTCATACAACAAATATGCATGCCAGCCAAACAACAAATCATGGCCCTCAAGATTTAATAATCTCTTCTGTGTCAAATTAATCCAATCACTTATTCCTACTAATGCAGCAGCTTCATAATATAGTTTAAGATTGGGCATTTTAAGCCCGCCTCTCTCACGAGTATCCTGCATAATCTTAAGTTTAACTCGTGGCTTTTTCCCTGCCCACACAAATTTATTGATACCTCGCTGCCATTCCTCCAAATTAGAATCTTTCTTAAGAATCGGTATCATTTGAAATAGAAATAAAAATTTAGGCAGGACATTCATTTTCACTGCTGCAATCCGTCCCAACAAAGACAATTGCAATTTTTCCCAATTCTCCAATTCTTTTTGAATTTTCCCCCATAGTTTTTCATAATTATTTTTATATAACTTTGTATTAGAGGGCGACAAAAACACCCCCAAATATTTAACCCTTTTAACAATCTCAAATCCAGTTAGTCCTTCTAAAAGAGCCTTTTGCGAAACTGTCATATTTCTGACCAAAATTTTGGTTTTCTGTGTATTAACTTTAAATCCAGAAACCTTCCCATATTGTGTTATTATCTCCATCAGGTCCACAACAGAGTTCTCTGGCTGGGTCACTGTAACAACCAGATCATCTGCGAATGCTCTCAATCTATAATCCTGATCTCTAATTTGTATCCCCTTAATTTTTTCCGAATTCCGTATTTTAACCAATAATATCTCTAATGTTAACACAAATAACAAGGGCGATAACGGACAGCCTTGCCTTGTGCCCTTCTCAATATTACATGCTTCTGTCAAGCTATTATTAACTATAATTCGGGCAGTTTGTTTTTGATATAATGCCCTAATCGGTTGCAAAAATTTTTCCCCAAAATCCATTTTGTCTAAAACTTTCAACAAAAATTGCCAATTCAATTGATCAAAAGCTTTTTCAGCATCTAAGAAAATTAGCGCCGCAGAGATCTGGTTGTTCCTTTCCAAAAACTCTAACACATCAACTATATGCCTCACATTATTTTTCATTTGCCTACCACTAATAAACCCCGTTTGGTCCCCATGAATCACCTGTTGCAGAACCCTCATCAATCTATTAGCCAAAACCTTAGCAAATATCTTGTAATCTGTATTTAAAAGCGATATCGGTCTATAATTTTTAACTTGAGTAGCATCTTGGTCTTCCTTCGGAATCAAGGAAATAAAAGCTGTTCTCCAAGACGGTGGCACCTTTCCCCCCCTCTGGATTGTCTGGAACAGTTCCTTTAACGGTTTTATCATCTCTATTTGTAGATTTTTGTAATAGGCCGCAGTCAAACCATCCATACCTGGTGCTTTATCCACCTTCAATTCCTTAATTGCTGTAACAATTTCCTCTTCTGTAATCAATTGATTAATCCCTTCTTTTTGTACTTGCGTAAGAACCGGGATGCTAGCATTTTCCAAATATATATCAATGTCTTTTTCATTAATTTTCTCCTTAGCATATAATTTAGAATAAAAATCCACAAAAGCGTCCTTTATAAGGTCCTGTTGAAACACAACCCTTCCTTTATGCTCAATCTTGTCTATATTAGAAGCCCTTTGTTTTTTCCTCAATCTATAAGCTAACCATCTTCCTGGTTTATTAGCGTTGCAAAAAGTATTATGCCTGGCAAACCGCAAATTGGTTGCCACTTGGTCAGCCATTAATTTATCAAATTGTCCTCTTAACAATTTAATAGCCTCCTTAGTTTTCACGGCTTACCCTAGAAGATCATGTAGTGGCCGTGACTAGGGGGGCTTTTGCCCAGGTTCGCCTGGTGCGCCAGTTGCGGCCCTATCTGGACCGGGATGCCCTGTGCACGGTCACTCATGCGCTCGTGACCTCTCGCCTTGACTACTGTAATGCTCTCTACATGGGGCTTCCCTTGAAGACCACTCGGAGGCTCCAACTGGTACAGAATGCGGCCGCGAGAGTTGTCTTGGGAGTTTCCCGGTACTCCCATGTTACACCTTTGCTCCGCGAGCTGCATTGGTTACCAGTTGTCTTCCGGGTGAGGTTCAAGGTCTTAGTTATGATCTTTAAGTCCCTACATGGCATGGGTCCGGGGTACCTCGGGGACCACCTGCTGCCGGCTTCAACTCCCCTCCGCCCTGTGCGTTCCCACAGAGAGGGCCTCCTCAGGGTGCCTCCGGTCAGGGAATGTCGACTGGCGGCCCCCAGGGGGAGAGCCTTCTCTGTGGGTGCCCCGGCTTTGTGGAACCAACTGCCGGTGGAGCTCCGGACGGCATCGGACCTCCGAACTTTCCGTCGTGGTCTGAAGACCCATTTGTTTGAATTGGCCGGTCTGGCCTGATGGGGGAGCTGTGTTTTAAATTGTCATTTTAGATTGCATTATTGTTTTTTAATTGGGCATTGATTTAATCTTTGTTTTAACTTTTGTATAGTATTGTATTTTTATTTATATGCCCTGTGAACCGCCCTGAGTCCCCAGGGAGAAGGGCGGTATATAAATTAAATAAAACAAACAAACAAACAAAACAAACATCCTTTGAGTTCAAAATCAAAGCCTTTTCTTTTTCCTTTATTTCATTCTCCAGTTCTTTCCTCCTAGCTTCCACAGCACGTCTATGTTTATTATTCATATATATCAACACCCCTCTCATGTAGGCCTTGCTAGCATCCCACACCATATCCATAGAGGTACCTTTGTTCATATTAGTTTCAAAAAAATCCTTCATCCGCTGTTTACATTCTTCCACATTTCTCTGATTTCTAAACAAATTCTCATTTACGCGCCACGAGCGCCTGTCTCTTTTCTCCTTATCAATCTCTAACCAAACTGGACTATGATCAGAGATAGTTCTTGCACAAATCTTCACCTTTTTAGTCCTCAAAAAAAAGTCATTAGTCACCAAAATAAAATCAATCCTCGAAAAAGATTGATGTCTATCAGAATAAAAAGTATAATCCTTTTCCTGCAAGTGTCTCTCACGCCAAATATCTCGCAGTTCCAAGTCATCCTTCATTTCAAAAAAAGATTTAGGCAGTCTAGCATGACTTGGAATGCGCTTAAAAGCTCCAGCCTTATCCATCTGTACATCCAAAACACCATTCCAGTCCCCCATAAAAATAAAAGATTTATAATCCAACTGGGTAAGCTTTGTATGAAGTAAACTAAAAAAGTCAGCCTGTTGTTGTTGATTAGGGGCGTACAGTCCAACTAAAAGCGTCTTTTTGCCTTCTAGCAACAAGTCTATCAGTACATATCTTCCATGCTTGTCTGCTTCAATTAAATCCGCTGTTATTAAGAAATTATGTTACATACATAATTTCTAGTTTAGTGAATCATATTGTTGCAAGCACAAAGATGGACACAGTCATTAGTGTAACAATGCCAAGTGGGACTAGATTGCCATTCTTATGTGAACCCTATAAAATTCCCATTACACTTATTAAACCTAAGAGAGAGGGAATTTCCCATTGGTGTCAGTATATATTTCAACTAGCTCAAGGGAATGGTCAGTTTATTCATGTATATTATGATGACTATTAGCTTTGGTATATAATAATAATAATAATAATAATAATAATAATAATAATAATAATAATAATAATAATAATAATAATAATAATAATAATAATAATAATAATAATAATATAAAGTTGGAAGGGACCTTGGAGGTCATCTAGTCCAACCCCCTGCTCAGGCAGGAAACCCTATACCATTTCAGGCAAATGGCTGTCCAGTCTCTTCTTAAAAACCTCCAGTGTTGGAGCTAGATAATATGCTTTTCTAGAAAAGTTGCTTGAGATTATGGTGGGAACACTTCACCAAATATAATGTGTGGTTTCTATATTTGTCACAATTTTTAGTTTCTACGGTTATTTAGGAACAGAATGGTAAATCAGATAGGATTTATTCTTATCTAGCATATATTTTTATTTTAGAAAGTTTATAATTAGATTTAATAGACCCTAATAAAATCTTTATATGTAAAATGAAAAGAACTAATGGAAAAATGGTTTTGCACATACCTAGTCTGTTAAAAAAAATTGAAACTTGGATTTTAAATAATTTTAATTGGCCCAGTTTTTACACACATTATTTTTGATGAATTTAATCTGGGTGTTTTTTTTCTTGGCGGGACTGTTATTAATCTGTAACTGATTACAGATGGGTGGGTTGGCTAACCATCTGATTTATCAAGAAATCCAGGAAATCATTTGATCTATTATGCTGTAATGGATCTGTATATTTCACTGGTTGGAAATAAGACTGAGGAAAGATAAGCTCAGATGCTGCTCTGTTTCTTAAACTGGTCATTTTGTACACATTTCCTTCCCCATTGAGTAAAGTGCAAAAATAACGTATGCAAGATGTTTTGTACAGAACTTTGGTTAAAAACTAGTAATCACAAATAGGTTAGTTTTGTGTTTACAAATGAAACCTTTAAACAAGAAAACTGTAGTTTGTGTAGTGTAATGATGAAGAAAGCAAAATGAGTTTTTGTTGAATACTAATAGCCACTGTGTTGTTCAGGGAGATTGTATAAGAATGAGAGACTTGTAAATTAGTCACTAGTTCTATTGTACATTCAAAGGAGGGCACGACAGCTTTGTAAAGGTGCCAACCTTACAAATATCTTTATGGTAGCTTGTGAATTTCAGACATAATAACTGAAAAAAGTGTTTTTATAAGTAACGTATCCAAAAGGACCATAATAATATGGTGGTTGCGGTGGGAATAGCATGCCGCTTCTTCAAAATTAACGGACAAAGTATTCTTGTCTGCCAAAGTTATAAATTTTGAGAGAAATCTTGAAACAAAGGAACTCAGGAATGTGATTAGAGTCACCAATTATTAGTTTAAATATTGCCCAGAGTTTCATGTTTTTGATGGCTCATGCTTTAGAATAACAGGATTAAATATTTTAACTTTGAAAACACAGTAAATGAAATAATTGCTCTAGTTTTCTATATCATTCTGAGACAATGCAAAAGTTCTTTTCTCTAACAACCCTGATTATTCTTTACTTGAGGTTTGGAAAATGAAAAGGCAAGTTAATGATTAATTGGCACACGGTGACCTTTCCAGTGACTGTAGACCAGGATACAGCAGTCTCAGTCCTGGGTGCACATCTTATTTTAACTTGGCTCTGTCCGCTTTCATGTTAGCCCATGTGCATTAATGCAGGGAACAGACTCCTATTGCCTCTCCTGGGTTTAGAGAGCAATTTGTTTCTGTATGGTTCAACTTTTTCATTTCCTACTGCTTACCTTGCTGCTCCATACAACAGCTAGTACCACTTGAAACGGGTGTTTGATTAGCAAGAACAATGGATTCGGATTCAGATGCACCTTTTCATTATTCTTGGCCATCCTTACCTAAAATGAAGATTCGAAAAAGGACATCCAAACCAAAAGGTAGAAAAAAAAGTCTGTCTTTAAATTATTCCTCTCCTTTGTTCGTTTATTTTGTTGGGATAGGTGCATACAGAAGAAAGTTGATAGTTCTGGTGGTTTTTGTCATTTCAAAAATATTTAAACTTTCTTATGGATGCCAAAAAATTTGAAAGCCAGATATCCCTTTCTTTTGACTAATGTATGGATGATCTTTGTCTCTTTTAAGCTAGTTTGGTATCTTTTAATATGCATGCATTCAAGTTCTAAATCATTTTATTTAGTAGAAGCTATGATTTCATTAGAGCTTACTCTAAGCAGTGTTGAACAAATACATCAAAAGCTTATGCCAGATATATATTTTAAAAGAAAATAGAAATGAACGACCTATCAGATGTGATCTGTAAATAGCTCTGTTTTTATTTTGCTTTGTTTACCCATGAGTGACTTTAATTATATCCCTAGAGGTTGTTATAGTGAAAGCCTATTGGCTCATTTACAGAATCTTAGATATATGAGATTTAAACAAAAGGAAAAAAACCTTTCCTTCCTCTATGAGACTTGGTCTTTGAGGGTTATTCTAGCAGTTTCAGACAGAAACAAGGACATTTTTATAGGAAGAAATATTCTAAAAAGCACTGATTTAGTAAGGCAGTCAAGATTGTTAAGAGAGATTCAGTGTTGTACCAGAATTATGGTTATGCTTCTGTAATCAGCCCTGGTTTTAAGCCTGTTTCCAGTGCTGCTTTAATACCCTTAATGGTTTTGGTCAAGGTTATTGAAGGCCATCTTCTGTGGACTTTCTTTGGGTGACTTTTTTATCTGAGTTGAAAAGAGGAGGAATGTTTCTTCAGTGTAATAAAATTTAGTACTAACAATTACAATGCTACTCCCAGTGTGAGGTTTGTCTTGTACCCAAATTATCTTTTCAACACCATGGATTGTTTTTCCTTTACTCAGGCTTGCTAGTTTTCCAGTTTTATAACTTGTTCTGTTTTTCAATCCTTGCATTACTTATATCTTTTCTTCCTTGACTTCTTCTGTTTGTGGACCAGCTTTAACTTATTTATATGTCTATATCTTTTCTCCTTACATTAATTTGTTGAACACTTCAGAGGGCTTCAGCTGTTCTGCAGTATAAATGATAAGGAGTCAAAATATTGCAAAAGAAATCATATATAACTGTGGTAAAATGAAGGTGTGCAAACTGAAAATTTGAGTTTTAAAAATATAACTAATAACAGATTATCATGAAAGGAAACCTGAACACATGCGTGTGCACATTTGTCCATTTGTCATGTGTTACTATAACAGATGTAGACTAAAAATTATTGAGAAAAATTGACTCAGATGTTCTGATTTTTGCTTTTAGAAATAGTGTGATAGTTCTTGGGATCATGAGAGATCAAGAATCTATTGCTGAAACAATATTTCCCATATTTTCTCCACAGACAAATTCAACAATGAGTGTACATTTAGAATCGCGACTGTTCCATTATTTTCCCCCTTGCCCTTTTCCCATTAAAATTGTCCTTCTCTTCTTTCAGTATGTATTGCAAGACAAAGATCTAGCCAGCAATCTACTGATCTGAATAGGATCTGAGAAAGTAGCGAGAAAGACCCTGTTATCACTGACTTTAACTCAAATTTACTCTCATTCTTATTGTCTACTATGACTCAAGTTACTGTAAAACAAAAAACCATCTGGAGATCCTATCACAAAATTATCTGCCGTCTGGAAATCCTACCACAGCTGCTCTATGTATCAGTGTGTTCCTGAGGATATTTCCAGATCAGGTGTTTATTGTGCATTGTGTCGCTTATGAACTAGGGTTTCAGGTATCACCAGTGCTTTTTTTGTAAAAGAAAAAGGTGCCGGAACTCACACATGTCATACAACCCGCCTTGCCTATCCTACAAGGTTCCATCCAAAAAATGTGCCGGAACTCCGTTCTGAGCATTCTATGACAAAAAAAGCACTGGGTATCACTGTAGTCTATTCTTGATTTTCCTGTTATATTTCTTTACTGGAAACAGATTAATAGGGAAGCACAGAATAATCAGATAGTGCTTTTAATTAGTAGTGATAGTCTTGAATTTTTATCTGAGCTCAAAGCTGAAGAAAGGAGGAGATTTTAGAAATTCTACTAGCGTGGAAAGTGATAAAAGCATAAACAATGTAGAAGAGTATAAGCTGCATATATAAAATATTACATATGTTCTGTCAGCATCATATCCTTCCAGTTACAGTCCCTGTGCAGTACAACAACAACATCATCATCATCATTTTAAATTTATTTGGTTTTCAGATGGTTTTCTAAGGCTCACAGCATGCAAAGTTGGAGATCCCAGATTCCAGAAATCCTAGGCCTTCATTCTCACATTCTACATCCTGCTTTGGGGTAGCAGCTTGGTAATTCCTTGGGGGATTTGGGGTTTCTAGTTTGAAAACATAAGTACAGAGTGAACATGACGAAGGTTATAAAATTATACATGGTGTACAATTTTATTATTTTTCCTATTTTAAAAATACTAGAATCTTGGATAATAGGTAGGAGATCACAAACAGATGAAGGCAATATGTCTCCTGGCAAACAGATTCAATTTGTTTTCACATTTCAGATGTTGTGATAGGTACAATACAAAATGGTTAACATTTGTGGAGATAAGGCTTTGAATGGCTATGAGTTGTGGCAGATAGTTTATTTATTTACTTAACGTTATCCCTAGTGATTACTGAGGGATTTCTTTCTCAAAATTGGTATTTATGACTCAGAACTGAAGAAAAGGTGTGCTTCAACACTTTCCATATGATTTATTGAAGAGCTTAGGAATACTCGAGTAACGATAGAGAAATCTGGCTGATTCATAGTAAAAGTGTGTAGAACCTGATCTGTGTTGGAGACAAAAATAAAGAAACCCTTCTCAGCCTTGGGTAGTAGAGTTGTAACTGAAGAGGCCTTTCCAAAGACTTTAGTTGATGACTTACATACTTTTCCGATAAAATCATTACTATCTATTCTGGTGGGATGGTTGAGATAGTTATTTGTTCACTTCTTAAATTGACAGTGTGAACAGTTTGCTTATATGGGTTAAATCAGCACATATCATTTAGACTTCTGCCTGTCCTGGCTAAAAAGAATTGAAGGTGAGGTGTTGTCTGTGTATCTGATGAGCTACATTTCTCTTCATCATATAACTTAAGTACTTGCTATGCCATTAATAATGCACGTTTTCTGGTAATGTTTATAAAAATACCAGGCTGAATAAAAATGTCAGTCATCTATGTGGACCAAGTTTAATGACTATATCCAAATTGGTGCTGACCCTCTTTTAGTTTCACGAGCATGGTGATATGTTGAAAGCATTTTCACATATAGTAATTCTTTGGAAGTTAGAAGCATGAGTATTGCCAGAAGAAAGTTTTGGCTTCTCTCATTAGGCTTAACAGAAAGAAAACATTTGGAACACAATTTTGAAGATCTGTCCTTTTAATCCCGAAATTCAAACATAAATTTTTACACGGTATGAAGTTGTACACTTTATCCAACATAATTTATACTGCAGATATTTTCCCTTTTTGGTTTCATAGCTTTCATTCTTTTAAGTTATAGATTAACTTATGTTAACTTTGCTGGAGGAAATTCTGGGAAGCTATTTGAAAACTGTTTGCTATTTTCTCTAGGTGATCATTATTCATTTTCCTCTCTAATATATGTCTAAAATAAATGAAATAAACTGGAATGTTACTAAATGGTGTTTAAGCATTTTTAATTGCCCTTTGAATGTTCATATGGGCATTACATTCTAAACATAGTAAACAGATCCAGAATTATTAGCCTATGTTATTTATTTAATATGATAGTTGCCTTTTTATTTATTTATTACAAAGATGTGCATGCAAACTATTCTATAGATTCTAAGCAGGTTATAATCAGTAAGACCTTGTTTCTTTATGTATTGACATTACTGAAAAAGTTGAAATGTTGGAGTGGTATATGATGAAAGTAAAGCATGAGAAAGACTAAACAGAAAACTTAACAAATGGGTCAAAAATGAGCAGAGAGTAAACCCAGCATATGTAGTATCACCATGGCTACTAAATATATTTTATAGATGAATATATAGAGAATACATGGATAATATTTATAATGCCACTTACTATACTGTATGTTTATTGGTAAAATAAAATCGCTCAGATTCGAACCGGCCTGGACTCCAACTGGGCAGAGTCTGAGGAACAGGACATGGGCAGTCTTGTCGACGTCATCTGGGAGGAGTTTGATCCTGTGACTCCAAAGGAAGTGGACAGGATCATGAGGAGGTTGAGCTCCTCCACATGCTTACTGGACCCGTGCCCTTCCTGGCTGGCTTATGCAGCTCGCGAGGGGACACGAGGCTGGTTTCAGGCGGTCATCTCTGCTTCCCTGAGTGAGGGTCACTTCCCCGCCTCCTTGAAGGAGGCGGTGGTGAGACCTCTCCTCAAGAAGCCCACCTTGGACCCAGCTTCATTGAATAACTTTCGTCCGGTCTCCAACCTTCGCTTCCTTGCGAAGGTTGTTGAGAGTGTGGTGGCACATCAGCTTCCTCAGGTCCTGGATGAAGCGGATTATGTAGACCCGTGCCAATCGGGCTTCAGGCCGGGCTACAGCACGGAGACGGCATTGGTCGCTCTGATGAATGATCTCTGGAGGGCCCGGGACAGGGGCCATTCCTCTGTCCTAGTCTTATTAGACCTTTCGGCGGCTTTCGATACCATCGACCATGGTTATCTTGCTGCGGCGCCTCAGGGGATTGGGAGTGGGAGGTACGGTTCTGCGGTGGTTCTCCTCCTTTCTCCTGGGACGCTCGCAGTCGGTGTTGGCAGGGGGACAGAGGTCGACTCCGAGGCCTCTCGTTTGTGGAGTCCCTCAGGGGTCGGTCCTCTCGCCTCTCCTGTTCAACATCTACATGAAACTGCTAGGTGAGATCATTCGTGGCTTTGGAGTAGGGTACCATCAGTATGCTGATGACACCCAGCTTTTCATCTCGACTCCAAACAGCATCAGTGATGCCCTCGACGTGATGTCCCGTTGCCTGGAAGCGGTTCGGGAATGGATGGGGAGGAACAGGCTTCAACTCAACCCGGACAAGACTGAATGGCTGTACATACCGGCATGCCAGGATACTCAGATCATTCCATCCCTTAACATCGGGGGTGAGTTATTACCCCCTGTTGATAGGGCCCGCAACCTGGGTGTCCTCCTAGACTCACAGCTATCCTTGGAAGATCACATAGGAGCTGTGACCAGGGGGGCCTTCACTCGGGTTCGACTGGTGCGCCAACTACGACCCTATCTGGACCTGGATGCCTTACGTACAGTCACCCGTGCACTTGTGACCTCTCGCCTTGACTACTGCAACGCTCTCTACATGGGGCTGCCCTTGAGAGCCACTTGGAAGCTTCAGCTGGTGCAGAGTGCAGCTGCACGAACACTTTTGGGGGCTTCCCGATACTCCCATATCACACCTCTCCTCCGTGAGCTGCACTGGCTTCCAGTTGCCTTCCGAGTGAAATTCAAGGTGCTAGTGATGACATACAAAGCCCTACATGGCATGGGTCCGGATTACCTACGGGAGCACCTACTGCCAGCGTCAACACCCCTCCGTCCTGTGCGCTCCCACAGAGAAGGCTTCCTCAGGGTGCCACCGGTCAGAGAATGCCGGCTGGTGGCCCCCAGGGGGAGAGCATTCTCAGTGGGTGCGCCAACCCTCTGGAACTGCTTGCCTACCGAAATCCGGATGGCCCCTGACCTTCGCACCTTCCGGCGCGACTTAAAAACCTACCTGTTCCAGCAGTCCGGCCTGGCCTGATAGCTCTTGGGGTTTCATTTGTTTTTACTATTGTTTAACTGTATACCTACCTTGCTCTGTACACCGCCCCGAGTCCCTCGGGAGAAGGGCGGTATATAAAAACAAACAAATAAATAAATAAATAAAATGGAAATGTGTACTTTTGTATGCAGATGCTATGATGTTGATGATCGAGAATCCAAATTATTTGCAGTACATGTTACATATATTGCATGATGGAATGATATGGATATGAAATTAATATAGAGGTAAACGCCAGAGAAGTTTTTAAGATATGCAACTATTTGTAAAAAAGTAATGGATAGTAGATAGCTTTTTGCAAGGAATTAATGTTTGTCCAAATATGCAAAGATGGCTACATAGGAGTGTAGTCCACATTATTATATGAAAGTGAGAGCTGTGTACATCAAGAGAAAGACATAAGAATAAGTTGAATGCAATGGGAATAGTTTATTTAATAATTTTAAGTGATAAAACAAGGACAGATGGACTCAACAATGAAAGGCCAATGTGAGCTGAATATAAAAATGAGTTGAGCAACAAAAAAAAATACTGAGGTAGTTTAGTCTTATAGAGATAATGAAGACTGAATTACAGAACAAATGTTTACTGCAAGAAAGAATGGGTTGAGAGGAAGGAAAGAGAATGTCATAATTAGATGAAGATGATAAAAGAGAGAAATGAAAAGTCTTAATATGTGAAACAATATATGAATTGATATATGGGTTCAAGAAAGCAACAGTGGTTCACAGTTATAGAAAAGTATGAAAAGGTACAATGAATTAGGTTAGTGCAAACTAGATTTAATTAGATTTCCTTTCCTTTTTTTTTACCTTGGTCTTGTTTTTCCTTATTGCTCCTGACATTTTCTATGCTTTGTTTAATGTTGTTTGCTTGTAAGGAAATAGATTGATTGTTATGTACAGTATGTATGTTTATAAGTAAAAAGTTAGCTTTCTAGAGTATTCTGTTTCTAGGGTGGGAATACATCTTGCCTTAAAGAAGAGACATTGGTTTTAAGAACTGTTCAGTCCAAATTTAGTTTAATGTTAAACACATGAAAGGAAAACAGGATCCTTTAGCTGTCCATCAAAAGTTAACTCCTAGACATCAGAGAGGGCAGACACACAAGCCGTAGGATCACAGTCTTCACATTGCAGTGAGATGTTTCACATTTCTATTTAAATTACAAACTAACAAATGCAAATCTATATCCTCTTTCTTTAGGTATTGTGTTTCCTCTTTTTGGACAATGCATATTATTATATTTGGTACACATAATGTGCCAAATTGTGTTTTGGAAGATGATAGCTGTGCATATGTATGGGGCAGATTCAATAAGCATAAAATAGGGGGTACTTACTGTTGGTGAATTTGTAGAGTTCTAGCTTTTGAATACGATGTGTACAGAGGATGCAGATAGTTCTTGCCAACTTGCAACAATGTCTGAAAAACATAACATTTGTCGTTAAAAAAGACCAGAATCACAAAATAACAGAGTTGGAAGGGACCTTGGAGGTCTTCCAGTCCAATGCTCAAGCAGGAAACCTTATACCATTTTAGACAAATGGTGGTCCACTCTCTTCTTAAAAGCCTCCAGTGATGAAACACCTATGACTTCTGAAGGAAATTCTCACTGTCAGGAAATTTCTCCTTTGTTTTAGACTGGTTCTTTTCTTGATTAGTTTTCCTCCATTGTTGGTTGTCCTGCCTTCAGGTGCTTTGGAGAATAGGTTGGAACTCTCCTCTTCTTTGTGGAACGCTGCTATTATGTCACCCCTAGTCCTTCTTTTCAGTAGACTAGAGTTACCAAGCAGAATTGATATGGTTTCCAGAAGCTGTTAATTACGATTAAACTCCAATGGCTTAGGCCAATGGCCTGTTTCTACAATAGTCTACAAGGTCTGGCTACCCACCATGAGCTGCCCAGGTTATATCAACCACGTCTGGGCAGTTGTGTGAATGGGGAGGGAGTGATCTGTCACGGCAGGACTAGAAAGTTAAAAAATGAGACAATGCAAAGTTTCTCCTATTTAGGAAACTTCAATCTGGGTTTGTGGCTCTTCCTATCGGCCCCCTAATTTCATCCCAGCTGAGATATCAAAGTATATCTGGGCTAGAATGTTAAAAGCATGTCCCAAGAACTAATACAAGCATTGAAACTCCTTTAAAAAAATGATTTAAAGTAACAATTTTCACATGTGCGAACTTGGATTTTTGGTTAGGAAACCGAAATCTTGATCTCTTTCTTGATTTTATAAGCGTCTACATAAACCACAGTCAATAAGTTAACACTTTGCCATACTTGTGCTGTAAAAAATGCATGGAACTTCAGGAATGTGATTTATCATCTGCACAATAGATATTGCTTTGTCATTTTTAAACTGGATTGTTTCTTCTAGTAAAAATAAATAACTAATGGAGTCAATGTGTAATTAATTTTCCTGTCTAGTGAATTAGAAGTCTTGAAATACCTTTCCTATTACAGTAGTCTAAAGTATGGATGAAAATAGAAAACTGATGAGCTATTCTTTTATAACACTTTGTTGTAACAAAGTCTAAGAGTATGCTATAGAAGAAGGGGACGACAGAGAATGAGGTGGCTGGATGGAGTCACTGAAGCAGTAGGCATGAGCTTAAATGGACTCCAGAAGATGGTAGAGGACAGGAAGGCCTGGAGGAACGTTGTCCATGGGATCGCGATGGGACGGACAGAACTTTGCAACTAATAGATATTTGATTGCTAAATCCATTGGAATTTTCAAATAATTTTCAATTATTTTCAATTATTAAGGACTTATGAAAAGCATAACAAAACGTATACTTTAAAAAAAATGCTTTGGATGGTTCATACCCTGCTGATGTTTTCAAGACCTGGCTGTTTTTCAGGCCTTTGGCAAAGGTGACCAAAACTTATTTTAAACAAGGTGGGCTGCTTTCCTTCCGACGGTTTCTGTCATCCTTCTTTTTGCCTCTTGGTGTTTTTCTTGTTTTTAATGTTTTAAACAATTTGTAAACTGCCCAAGTTGTTTATAATCAGGCAGCGTACTTCAATTTGATTCACAGTCTGGGACTGGTAAAAACATAACAGTTCAATATTATTATTATTTGCACAAAAATGTTAAATCACAGCTGCCAGGTCTCTAGCTGGTGTTTGCCTTCATATACATTGAGTTCTTCAAAAGAACATAGGATATTGTAATGAATCAGTGTAGTATATATGCCAATCCAAGCAGTGTCTTTCTAAGTGCTATCCAAGATTTTTTGGTATGTATTATTAGTGTGCCGATAACCACCAGGACAACCATAGCTTCAATTTTTTAAACTTTATTGACTACCCTTGATCTTTTGTAGAAATTGATCATGTAATGTTTTTCTTTGCCAGCATTCTAGGTTTTTTAAAAATTACATTTCCATATTCATGTTTTGTTTCCTGCACATTCAGTAAGTTCTATTTTTTAATTTGCATCAATGCTTGTTCCTGTCTGTCGTTTATGTAATCAGCCAATTCCTGCTTTTCTTCTTCAACAGTTTGTTTGACTTGAACTAAACTTCTGCCTCAATTTTTGCAGGGCAGGTATAATCTATCAAATGCTATTATTGTCGTTCATCACAGAGTCTGTCAGATGTTTAGACTGGATTTGGCATTTTTATCTACCTATCAAGTCCCTCCCAAAGACCTTGCATAGGCAGACATTATTATTATGGTTGGTCACCCAGTAAGCCAATATTAGTATTGGTATTCTGACCAAATCTTTTTTGCAGTTAAGAATCACAGCCTATCAACTTTCCTTCAAAGAATATTTTGATTAGATCTCAACTATAGGATAATGCAGACATTTATAAAAGATATTACCGGTAACTTGTATTAATAGTCATTATATACCATTATTTTTAGTTCTTATAGCCACAGAACAAGAATGCAAAAAAAAGAGAGAAAGAGAAGAAGCTTGATGTTTTATACTTTGGCTTCTTTGAAAACTACCGTATTTTCCGGCGTATAATACTACTGGGCATATAAGACGACCCCCTACATTTCCTGTTAAATTATAGGTTTTGGGCTATACTCGCTGTATAAGACTACCCCTCTTCCAATGCACACCAAATAAAAATTAAAAAACATCAGATTTGATTTTAATATGGTAATTTTAATTCAAATGCTTATGACATGCAGGTACTTAGTAGGAAAACTGTCACTTATAAACATAAGGCTGTTTGTCATCAAACATGTAAACATAAAACAGTGCAAGTGGATTAAACTTTTCCTAATTCACTCTAAAGCTTTCCCTGCGCAGACCAAATGGGAGATCTGCTCCAGGTTTTCCAGCCAGCCCGCCCAGTTCCTGAGTCAAATGTGTCCTTAGAGCTAAGCAGCTGTCTGACTGCTGCATTCCCCACCTGCCTTTCAAGTTGGGATAGACTGCAGCTGCTCTTCAACTTTAGAAGGAAAGACGCCCAGACCCCAGCCTGTAAAAAAACACAGACTGCAGCTTCTTCTCCAATTGGTCCGGCTTTCCCTGCACAGACCAAATGGGAGATCCACTCCAGGTTTTCCAACCAGCCCTGTCCCTAAAGTTTCAGCATCTGGTGTATAAGACGACCCCTGACTTTTGAGAAGATTTTCATGGTTTAAAAAGTCATCTTATACGCTAGTAAATACGGTAACAAAACTATGTATAAAATTCACTATTGACCGATCTGATTGGGGATAATGAGGAAGAGATTGAAAGCTTCAAGTTAGTGTTTTTCCTATAGTTGGTGGGGATGGGGTGTAATAGTATATGAGAATAACCTTGGGGGTCATGAGAAAGACCCTTGGATGGGACAACTGGTGTGGAGAAAATTTGTCAGCCCACAGAGAGGGAAGGATTCTCCCTAGTTTTCTGAGAGTAAAAAGAGAGAATGGGAGAAATACTTTTGATCTTGCAACATTTTGTTAATGTAGAATAAATATAGAGGTAGTAGTCAAGATTATGTTCCTTATCTGGACTACCTTAAAAGGCTAATGTGGGAAGAGGCAGGAATTTCCTTGGCAGTCTTCCAAGTAGATCAGAAGGAAACACAACAAGATGAACTTATTCTACTTTATTGTAAAGCTACAGTAACAGAATATTGGACATCTGAAAGTACAAATCTCCCATCATTTCTTGTACGTTAGGGAAGACCCTTTCTAAGTTTCTTCCTCTTATTAGTTGTAGGTTCCTCCCCCTATTATCTGATCCCTAAGCACCTTCTCAAATCCTCTCTCTCCCCCCAATCTTCCAAGGTCATTTGCACATTCCATTACACTCCAGTAATGACAAAATGGAGCTGCAGCTCTCTTCCCACAGATCAGGTTTCATTTCATTTCATTTATTTCATTTATTTGATTTCTATACCGCCCTTCTCCCTAGGGACTCAGGGCGGTTCACAGGGCATATATAAATAACTATACAAAAATTAAAAGAAAATTAAACTCATGCCCAATTAAAATACAACAATGATGGAATAATAAAAACCAATTAAAACCCATATTCCCCCATCAGGCCAGACCAGCTGATTCAAATAAGTGGGTCTTCAACCCGCGACGGAAGTATCGAAGGTCCGATGCCATCCGGAGCTCAACCGGCAGTTGGTTCCATAATGCCGGAGCATAGCTGTAGGTAGGTTCACTACCTACAGCTATGCTGCACCTGAGCTGGAAATAAAGCAGTTCAGACTTTATAGAATCCTGTCATAGACTCTTTGTATAGAAATGTGGCAAATTTAGGGAAGCAGAGAAATAGTGAAATTATTTTAATGTGGGCAGACAGTGAAGTCATTACATAGCATTTCTTCGAATACAAGCAGATTGCCAATTTTTAATTTCTATTAAGACATAAATAATATAGCCTCAGGGATGTGGTGGCTCAGTGGGTTAGGATGCTGAGCTTGTTGATTAGATGGTCGGCAGTTTGGCGGGTCAAATCCCGAGTGCTGCATAACAGAGTGAGCGCCTGTTACTCGTCCCAGCTTCTGCCAACCTAGCAGTTTGAAAGCACGTAAAAATGCAAGTAGAAAAATAGGGACCACTACGGTGGGAAGGTAACAGCGTTCCGTGCGCCTTAGTCATGCCGGCCACATGACCACGGAGACGTCCTCTGACAAGCGCTGGCTCTTCAGCTTTGAAACGGAGATGAGCACCGGCCCCTAGAGTCGGAAATGACTAGCACACATGTGCGGGGGAACCTTTACCTTTACCTTTAATATAGCCTCTAGATCAGTGGTTCCGAAACTTTTCCCTACCCTGCACCTCTAGAATGTTTCTGATATATTCTCGTGCCCCTTAGAAAAGTTTGAAATAATGGCAATGAATTATGCATATACATTATAATTTTGAAAACCCAAGTTTTTGCACCCCCTGGAATATTGTCTTGCACCCCTGTTGGGAACCCCTGCTCTAGATAATTCACCCTATGGACTTGTCTGTAATCTGTTGAAGCACTGAAGAAATCCTTAGCTGGCGTGGTGGTATCTAAATTTCTAAACCTGACTTTGGGCCAATAAATATGTATAAGGCGAGTTTTTGGTCTTATGAGGAGAGATGTCTGTCACTATGGCATGTTAATAGCTTTTTAAATTAATCATTACACATGAAGTAAAGAAAAATGCAGGCCCTTCATTTCCAGACTTTCAGTGTTAGTTGAGATCTCAATTTACTACAGTTTTTAGTTCCTGCTAGCTTATTAACTGCATCATCGCTCTTCTAAGAGAACCATTAATGTTGTTATTTCTATACTCCATCTGATATGGTGGTTTTAGTCATCTTTTTATAATATTAGTCATCATATAAAGTGTATCAGATGGAAGAAACCTTACAGGTCATCTAATCCAATCTCCTTTATCAATTGCTGCTTATTCCATTAGATTGCTCTATTGTTTACAGCTGTAACCATCAGGACATTTCTGCTAACATTCTACTGAAATTATTTTCTTTATATTTCAGACAGTGCAATATTAGATGAAACTACTGGGGGAGGTAATTCATTGGGTTGTGGTATCAGTATGCTGATTATAACTTGCTATACAGTTCTACTCCAGGCTGAGCAGGGGGTGCTGCTTAATTGCTGACCCTGTGTCTAGAGTCTGTGCTGGTCTGGATAGCAAGAATGAGCTCTGGCTCAATGGTAGCAAGAAAAAATGGCTTTCCCGCCACCCCAACACAGATCGAGAGTGGTGTCAGTTCTGATTCTTCACAGGGTAGCAATTCCCAAACAGCAGGTGGCAGCCATGGCTAGGTGGGGCACTTTACACAGAGCCATTTTATGCATTGGTTGTGCCAGTTCCTGGACTGGATTATTTCCTGATTGGATTACTTCAGTAGGACTAAAAGGGGTGAGAGAGAAGGCTAGAGCTATGTGTGTTTCTCCTCATGGAACTATTAGGAGTATTAACACCCTTAATAGTTCAGGAAAGAACATTGGAGGAAAGAGTTAATCTTTCGCTCTTCCAGTTCCACAGTTGATTTAATTTATTTAGTACTATTGGCTAGTTGATAACCTCTAATTTCTGCTACAATAAAACAATGTTTTCATTATCCAGTTTGGTTAGCTGCTTGTTTATTTGGACAGATTATATCCTGAATGAATAAACTATGAGGAAACAAATCTGTTGGCAGGCAATGGAGGATACACTGAGATTTCAATACTTACCACTTAATATTTTACTTCCTTTTCTTTCTCTCTCAAATGATTCTACCTGCTGTCTTCATTCCCCATTTTGAAATGTTATAGTATAAACATTAAAAAATAATAAGCAGCTGAGATACTGTTGCATTATTGAAACTCCTTCACAACTTGGCATAATTGCAATGTGTCATGCAGAGAATAGCCAGGTTCAAGGAGAAACAACTAACCAACATTCAAAAACACCCTGGAAACAATTTTAGTCCAGCAAAAACATTTGTGTTGCCCCAATAAGGGAACAGAGGAAGCTGAGTAAGGTTAGAACTAGAACTTGTAGCTTTTGTGGAATTCTTTTAGTTTGAAATAAACTGCTGGTCAGATTCCTCCTGTTTTAAAAAATCTCATTTGATCTTTAAAACAAAATACAAAATCATGTACTGTATTTTTTGGACCATAAGACGCACCTGACCATAAGACGCACCCAGTTTTTAGAGCAGGAAAACAAGAATTTGGATTCTACTTTTACGCCCTGGGAGCAGCTTACCTTTCAAACCTCCAATATATAAAAGAAGGGGAAACGTGCTACAAAGGCGCATCTCGCGGAGTCTTTCCCAAGCAACGCCTGCGCTCCACCACTGCAGAAAAAGAAGCGCTGCATTTCTCACCAGTGCAGGCAGCCCCGGTCCTGTGAGAGGACGAGTGGGAACGAAGCAGCCCTCAGGTCTGTGCTGCGGAAAAACCGCAAGCGCCGGTGTCGCCTGAGCTCCTGCCTGGCTCGCTTGCGGAAAAGAGGCTGCTTGCTAAATGAGCTGGGCAGCAGCCCAGAATCAGCATTTCTGAGTGGGATTTCTCAGCGCGACTCAGCTGATTCTGGGCTCACTTAGCAAGCAGCCTCTTTTCCGCAAGCAAGTGAGCCGGGCAGGAGCCCGGGATCAGCTGAGTCGCACTTAGAAATCCCATTCAGAAACGCTGATCCCAGGCTCCTGCCTGCTGAGACTCCGGATTTGAGCCATGGACCAGAGGAGAACACCGCTAATCAGGTGGGAGGCTGGGAGTCCAGATCCAACGCCACCGGCCAGCTGGAAGTCCTGGCAGGTGGCCCCGCTGCCGCCGAAGAGCTGGGAGCATCGGCAACCTTCTCCCCCTCCGCCCTGTGCGTTCCCACAGAGAGGGCCTCCTCAGGGTGCCTCCGGTCAGAGAATGCCGGCTGGTGGCCCCCAGGGGCAGGGCCTTCTCTGTGGGCGCCCCGGCTTTGTGGAATCAACTGCCGGTTGAGCTCCGGATGGCACCGGATCTCCGCTCCTTCCGGCGCGGGTTAAAGACCCACTTATTCGAACAAGCTGGCCTGGCCTGATGGGGAGTTAATTTAGGGTTTTAAATATTTGTATATTTTATTGCTTTATTTTGGGCATTAATTTAATTCTATTTTAACTTTTGTATTTTTGTATTTTTATTATATGCCCTGTTCACCGCCCTGAGTCCTTCGGGAGAAGGGCGGTATAAAAATTTAATAAAACTTAAACTTAAACTCTCGTGGCTGCCAGTCACCTGAGAGTGCTGGTGCTTTTGAGCAGGAGCGGCTGTCAAGCCCTGGGCTCCCAGCTGACTGGCAGCCCCCAGAGAAGGTTGCCGACACTCCTGGTTCGGCGGTGTCGGGGCCACCTGCCAGGACTTCCAGCTGGCTGGCGGCGTCAGATCCGGAATCCCAGCCTCCCACCTGATCAGCGGTGTTCTCCTCTGGTCCGTGGATAAAATCCGGTGTCTCAGCCTCCCAGCGGAGCGATGGGGGAGGAGCAGAATCTGGGGTACCATACCTTCGGACCATAAGATGCACCCTCGTTTTCCCCCCCACTTTTGGGGGGAAAAGTGCGTCTTATGGTCCGAAAAATATGGTAATCCTCCCTCCCTCCATCCCAGAAGTAGTAGACCCAGATATGGGAATATGTGGGGAACACGGCTCTAAGCCCTTATGCTAATCTTAATTATGCCCGTATTGATAGATTTATTGATGACAGTAATTACAATGACAGCCTTCTTCTGTCATGTGATTGAAATGATAAGGAACCTTTCATACTATTACTGTATTTATAAGAATTAGTTCTTATTGGAAAAGTTAGAGCTAGAAAGAGTTGATCTAATTACGATAGGACAAGTGAACAGTATTTTGGTGCCAATGGCTAGCTAAGGACTACAAAATAGATAGGCCCAGTTTACTTTTAAACTATGGTTTCATTCTTTCAAGACATATAGCCCAGAGTCTTTTCGATATGAGATAGTGGCAAATACATTTAATCAATTAATCAATTAAAATGTACAGTAGTTGTCCATTCTCCAACACTAGATGACTACAAACTATAGTCAAGAAGGGCTGTAAGTTGCCCATCGTTATAAACCCCATCCACAGCTAATTCTAGGAACAGTTCATTCCTTCTTCTTTATTTAACTTACCAATCTTCAAATATGATGGGGTTACAACTCCTAGAATTCTAAACCAGCAATGACCATCAGTATATCTGGAGGCCATGATGTTCCATGGGTACTAGAATGACCCTGTTATAGAGGGCTGAATGTGACAACAACATAGTTGGAAGAGGAGGAAAAAAAATGGCAAAGCTTTTTGTATGGACTGATAACTCTTTTTATCTCAATTGCCCTATTCATGAAACAAAAACATGAATAACTTCATCTCAAAATTATAATATTTTTCTTCTGAATTACAATGGAAAAAATCAATTCTCCTATTATTTTATTCCAGCTCAGCAACATTCCCCATTTGAAGCTTACAGGAGAAGACCAAATCCTTCCACCTTCTTTGCAGCAGCCAAACTTTCTGCTATGCTAAATGGAAGTGATGAAGTGTATGCAAACCGCATGGTAGTAGATCAGGTAAGATTGACAGGTGTACATTGAGATTAGTTACATATGCTATTGAAAGTATGTGATTATATCAAGTAATGAATTGCACAAGTAGTATTTGTTTATTTTATTTCAAGGGAAAGCAGCAAGAGAAATGTTTATCACTTATATCCTAAGCATGTTAATACACACAAAGAAACACACACACACAAACATACACACACACTACACACATACACACTAACAAAAATGTGTTGGCCAGAAATGAACTGCTGAAGTCCCACTGATTTTAGAGGAGCTTTGCATAATTCTACAACAGTTTGTCGACTCTTCTTTTTCCCTCAAACTTGTATAGTATTGATACTTTTTAAAAAAAGTTTCTTTTGTTTAAACAGGATACCAAGAACCTTGCACTTAATTCTTCTGAAATGGCTCTTAATCTGTACTAAGCCATGACATTTCTTTTGGGGGTTGATTGGTGTTAATTTTTATCAGTTATAAATTCAACAAAAATATTTTAAAAGTTAAAAAACATGAAAGACCTGCAAGCAATGGTTTCAGTTTGCAAATCTCAGCCTCCTTCCTTCCTTCCCCTTAACTACTGAGTGAATTGTACAAAAATATCTACTGTGTCCCTATTTCATCGCCTATGTGCTACCCATCTCTTTCCTGCACCACTTATCCCTTCTTTTATTTTTGTCTATTTCATGCACCCATCTGTTTTATGTTGTTATCTCTTTTATGTGCATCTCATGCACGTATACCTCTCTCTCTCTCCTGGGCCAGATTTGTCCCTCCAGATGTTGCCGGATTACAATTCTCAGTAGTTCTATTGGGAAAGGCCAGTGATGAGGCTGGAGTTGCTGTTCAGCATCCTCCAGAAGACCGTATTTCTTCTTCCCTATCATAGACTAATAAGAATCCTTGTCCATGGAGTTTAGTGTGATCTTACAATTAGTGTGGGGAACTACACTAAATAAATGCATACGTTAAATAAACAGTATACATTTTATTTGAAAGTTTTAGGTTTGATATAACAATATTAATATAAAAAGTTTAGTTTTTACTTATTTATGCTGGCTGGTATTTGCTTTCTGAGGAATTACTATGCTTCCTTGTTGCAGATACTTTTATTTCATTTTGATACCTGGTAATATCATTATAGATACTGAATGAATTCTTGCAGAATAGCATTGGAAGTTTACTCCGCTATCACTGTGTTCCTGATCCCACTGAACTGTTTTGTTGGGATACTCTTGATGGTTCTAATAGCTGAATTTAGCTTTACATCATTTTGCATTATTTTATATTTAACATTAATAATTTTATTTCCATACTTTAGATGGAAGATGCTGGTGTCAAGTACATTAATAACAGCCACAGTGCTTCTGATTCAAATAAAGATCCAGAAGTGTTGGAAAATATTCCAAGCAACAGAAATCTATCATCACTTATGATACCTAGCTTGGATACAACAGATTCTTACATGCCATTAAAGAAGACACATGCTCTTAGTAATCTACGGAATCATCGTTATCCCTTCATTAAAAAACGAAGGTATGCGATAGCTTTTGATTGCATTGTTATAAAAGCAATAATTCTTTTCATGATTGAGCCAAAAACAGAGTAAAAACTTAATGAATCACATTTTTAATAAAGGAAATAAAGTACCAACTAATAAGATTGTACCTAATTTTTTAAAAAAAGTTTTGCTAAAATTACAACAGAGTGAGAATTTTATGGGTCATTTTTATAATTATCACGTTAATACTGCTTTTTCTGGTCATTTACTTATTAGATTAGTAGCATGCCAAAAGTACAGTGCAAGGCAAATAGGGATTTTGTTATTCTTATGTTTCTTTGTCCTATAAAACAAATATGGGTTGCACGGGTTTGGAAAGGAAAAGGAATGTGTTGGATAGGGTTCCAAAACTTCCTGCATCTGTTCTGATGCACCGTGTTGGTTTTAACATGCTTTTTGCTTATCTGGTCTCTAAAAACATAACACATAGCAAAAGTGGTCAAGAATGACTTTTACAGAATGTTCTCCTTCCTTTCCCCTCTCCCCTACCCAGAAAGCATATTTAAAATCTCTTGTCACTATTTTTCTGTTTCTGAATTCATGCTGCCAGGGCAAATGTGGGCTTTGCGATGTGTTTGTTGATATATTGTCGATCTTTGACAGACAAGGTTATATTTTGACATTTGGGGAAATGTGGCCCTTTTTCTAATGCATGCCTCTAGTTTCTTAGATTTTTCAAGTCTTTTAACAATTTTTAAGAGTAGGTAGGGTGGATGAAAAGGGACGCGGTGGCTCAGTGGGTTAGGACGCTGAGCTTGTCGATCATAAGGTCGGCAGTTTGGCGGGTCGAATCCCGAGTGCCGCGTAACAGAGTGAGCGCCTGTTACTCGTCCCAGCTTCTGCCAACCTAGCAGTTCGAAAGCACGTAAAAATGCAAGTAGAAAAATAGGGACCACTCCGGTGGGAAGGTAACAGCGTTCCGTGCGCCTTTGGCGTCTAGTCATGCCGGCCACATGACCACGGAGACGTCCTCGGACAAGCGCTGGCTCTTCGGCTTTGAATCGGAGATGAGCACCGGCCCCTAGAGTCGGAAACGACTAGCACGCATGTGCAGGGGAACCTTTACCTTTACCTTTACCTTAGGGTGGATGAAAGGACAATATACTTTACTTATTGTGTATAACTACTGTAAGCTACTCTCGTAAACCAGTGTATGTTTGTGTTCCTTTGCTCCCAGTTCCAGTCTTGATGACTTGGATGTTGACAATGGAGATGAAAGAATGTCTAACCGGCCCCATAACTGCTATTCTTCAGTGTCCTACAACTCTTCTGTAATCTTGCCTAGTGATAGGGAGCGGTTAAGTGCTTCAGAGTCCACCACTAGATTATTGGATGGTAGTATGAACAGAGCTGAATCTCTTCCTTTATCCAGCAGTTTACAGTCCAAGGTATCGTATTCTTTTTCCTATAAAAGTAATAACAATTATTTAATTGATGGGTGAACGTATCTATACTTACATTTTTTCCAAAAATGCCATAGTATCATTTTTTTAACATTTGGAATTTACTAGTAAATTTTAGTAAAATGAATTTTCCATAAGAAATAATTGTTATAAAAGAAGTGTATATTTATCTAGTTTTGCAATTGAAACTTTTGTAAAAACTTAAAAAAGAGATAGGAACATTTCAAAATATGTTGTTTGTTTTATATGCTTAGGAATCTCTACTTTCAGGAATTCGTTCTCGTTCGTATTCTTATACTTCGCCCAAAGTCTTATTAGGCAAACCACAGTGTGCCCAGGAATTTATACAATGTGATTCAAATGATGGTGAGCACTGATATTTTAATATACTTAGAACTTTGAGAGTAAGTTAACATGGTTTATTCAATCTAAAATTAATTTTTATGTAGGGTATTAAGTGTACTTTTCATATAAGAGGAAATCTTTATTTCTAAGTGGGAAGATTCAAATCAAGGACCACTGATATTAAAGGTATCATTACAGGATATAAGCTGTTGTCTGCAATTTAGTATTATAATATAATAATAATTATAATTTGAAATCACAGGTGCCAGTTCTAGGATGTTATGATGTATCAGTGTAGTATATTCAAGCTGTGTGACCTTTTGTAACTGACATATTGAAATTTTGTCAACACGTATATTTGCCTGTCCAAGTTTTTTCGTATGGCACCTGAGGTATCAGTAACCACTGGGAACGCATAAACAGTGGGTTTATGCCATAAACTTTCAGCTTTTTTATTATTATTATTATTATTATTATTATTATTATTATTATTATTATTATTATTATTATTATTATTATTATTATTACTACTACTACTACTACTGCTACTGCTACTACTGCTTCATAGATGTTAGTAAACAATATTAAGTTTTAAATGGAATGAATACAAATGAATTTTTAAATGAAAATCTTATGCTGTCAACAATTACTGGTTGCTAAAATGTAATTACTTTAATAAACATTATTATTGTGTTACAGAATCACACGCATTCAGCTTGCATGAACACTCAGAAAAAAGGTATTTTTTAAAGGAAGTGTCTGTGTGTCTGTGTGTTTCTTTGTGTGTGTGTGTATGTATGTATGTATATATATATATATATATATATATATATATATATATATATATATATATATATATATATATATATATATATATATATATATATATATTACTGTTAATAATTGCCAAATAGATTCTGTTTACTTGAGAAATGTATGAATTTCAGCATCAGTCAGATATGTTATTTGAAATTAATGTGTGATGGTTGGATAAAATGCAGAAATGCATTTATATGGAGTTTTCCACTGTTAAATAAGATATAAGAATGCAATTATTTATTTTCTTGTATTTTATGACTTCTATAATAAAGTCACATTTTATTAATTATATGTGTTTACTTTATAACATGCTAAGATATTTCCTGGTATTGTTTTAGGATCCAAGAAGAAGAATGGGATAAGTACATAATACCAACAAAATCAGAATCTGAGAAATATAAAGTTAGCCGAACATTCAGTTTTCTAATGAATAGAATGGCCAGTACACGAAATAAATCTAAGGTAATTTGTGATCAATGCACTATAGCAAAAAACAAAACAAAACAGAACAAAACAAAAAACCTTAAATATTATGAGTGTTGAATTGTGCTTGCAATAAAAAGATGGTCACTAAAATGTAATTCTTATGGAGATTTTATAACTTGGAAATGAGAAATATGTCTTTGGACATATTGAATAGAAAACATTTCCCTGTTGCAAGAGGGTTTTTTTTTTTAAAAAAAAAAAGCATAGGAGAACCATTGACCTACAGTGAAACGATAATATCCTCTATATTAGTTTAGGATTTATCATTACATTGTCTGAAAATGCTTGACTAAATTAATTAAAAAGGGGGGAAAGGGACAGAATTTGATAGAAGGAGCAAGATCAGAGTTTTTTTGAAGTACCGTATATACTTGAGTATAAGCCGACTCGAGTATAAGCCGAGACCCCCAATTTTACCCCAAAAAAACTGGTAAAAGTTATTGACTCGAGTATAAGCCGAGGCTGGGAAATGCAGCAGCTGGAGGCTGGATCCCCCGAAAGACGTCTCTGCTGAGATGAGAGAACGGGGTGGCAAGCCGCCGAGAGAATGGGGCGGTGGAGTGCTCTGCCGAGAGAATGGGGCGGCTTGCTGTTCTCTCGGTGCAGCACGGCAGAGGCTGGATCTCGCGAAAGAAGTCTCCGCTGAGCGAGAGAATGAGGCGTCTCAGCGCCCATTTTCTCGGCGAAGACTTCTTTCGGGGGATGCAGCTTCTGCCGCCCCTTTCTCTCAGCTGCCCAGTGGAACAGCTTGCCACCAGAAATCAAGAGTGCTCCATCACTGGAGGTTTTTAAGAAGAGACTGGACATTCACCTGTCTGAGATGGTATCGGTCAGTGGTGGCGAAACTTTTAGAGACCGAGTGCCCAAACCGCAAGCCAAAACCCACTTGTTTATCACAAAGTGCCAAGGCAGCATCGGCATTCTGGTGCCCTCGGGGGAGGGGACAGGGAGGCGCCTCTGAGTGCCGCCTCTGGCACGAAAAAAAGGGGGAGCAAAAAATGGGCCACCGTACCGCAAGGCACAAAAATGCCAACCGCCGCGCCGCAGGGTGCAGATACAAGGCACCGCACCACGTGAGAACGGGGCTGGGCTAGTGAGTATCACGCAGGCACTAGCCCCGCCCCCTTTGCAGCATGTGCCTGCTCGTGGCCCCGTGCGCGCATGCACGCATGTAAAATGCTTCCCCCTCCCTTTTCTTCCAGTCCACCAACCGACAAGGACCTGCTGCTGGCAGCGGTGGTGGCGCACGTGCCAACAGAGAGGGCTCTGAGTGCCACCTCTGGCAGGCGTGCCATAGGTTCACCACCACTGGTATAGGTCCTCCTGCTTGAGCAAGGGGCTAGACTAGAAGACCTCCAAGGTCCCTTCCAGCTCTATTCTATTCTATTCTATTCTATTCTATTCTATTCTATTCTATTCTATTCTATTCTATTCTATTCTATTCTATTCTATTCTATTCTATTCACTTTCTATATTTCTATTCTATTCTATTCTATTCTATTCACTTTCTATAATTCTATTCTATTCTATTCTATTCACTTTCTATATTTCTATTCTATTCTATTCTATTCTATTCTATTCACTTTCTATATTTCTATTCTATTCTATTCTATTCCATTCACTTTCTATATTTCTATTCTATTCTATTCTATTCTATTCTATTCTATTCACTTTCTATATTTCTATTCTATTCTATTCTATTCTATTCTATTCTATTCTATTCTATTCTATTCTATTCTATTCTATTCTATTCTATTCTATTCTATTCACTTTCTATATTTCTATTCTATTCTATTCTATTCTATTCCATTCACTTTCTATATTTCTATTCTATTCTATTCTATTCTATTCTATTCTATTCTATTCTATTCTATTCTGTTCTGTTCTGTTCTGTTCTGTTCTGTTCTGTTCTGTTCTGTTCTGTTCTACGTTCTGTTCCATTCCATTCCATATTTTCTATTCCATTCTGTTCCACTGTCAGAGCCCATCGGAGGCAACCCAATCAGCCCAAACAGGAGTTACACTAAGGCTATGCAGCCTCTCCTCTCAACCTGAACCCCTCCTTACCTTTCCTTTTATCTGCATCCTATTTTTAACTGCCGGCTCTGCCCTGCCCTATTTTGTCCTTGAGCACTCGTGAGCTCATCAAGAACAGAAGGTAACCGTGGGGTGAAAGGCAGGGCAAGATCTGCAAGATCCCCATTTGCATTTGACTTTGCCATCCCATCTGGTTCGAGATAACACACCACACACACACACACACACACAGAGAGAGAGAGAGAGAGAGAGAGAGAGAGAGAGAGAGAGAGAGAGAGAGAGAGAGGATGAGGATGAGGAAGAGGATGAGGATGAACGAATTTTGCAGCTGTTTCTTTAAAAGCTCTCTTCTCTCAGGGATGACCGAGATAGTGAATTGCAAGCAGAAATGAATTTCTCCTTCCGTTTCTGATCCGCGCAAACACCCAAGCGTGAACGCCATCACCTGATAGCTTGGGTGCCTGTTCAATTCGTTAGAGAGAGAGAGAGAGAGAGGGGGGGGGCTTTCTGTTTGTTTGTTTTACCACGAGTTGACAGTTGGGCAGAAACCAGAGGGGGGAAAAAAGAATTTCGGGCTTCGTGGGAACCGAGGAAGCAAAACAAGATGCAAAGTCTAAAATCTATAGGCTCATAAACCACCCCGGTTTCTTGAAACAAACCGGGATTTCTCTACCCCAACCTTGAAACCATGGATCGAGTGAATCTCTTTACCGAAGAATGTGATGAACGGGAGAAGGTGAGTCTTCGCCGAGAAAATCTCAGCGCCCATTTTCTCGGCGAAGACTTCTTTCGGGGGATGCAGCTTCTGCCGCCCCTTTCTGTCAGCTGCCCAGCTGAGAGAAGGGGGTGACAGAGGCTGGATCCCCCGAAACAAGTCTCCGCTGAGACGAGAGAACAAGGTGTTTCTTTCTCCCCCCCCCGCTTTTGCCGCTTTTGTGTGTGCGTGTGTGTGTGTGTGTGTGTGTCCCATCTGCAAAGCTTCCGAGGAAGGAGAAGCAGGATACTGGTTGGGGGGGAGCGGCAAAAGCGGGGGGGGGGGAGAGAGAAATGGCTCCGCCTTTGGTTCCCCCTCCTAAAGCACAGGGGCGCTAGAGAAAGTTTGGAGTTGGGTAAGGAAGGGCAAAATTCAGGAAGAAAAGCGGGGCGGCGGGCGAACGGGAGACCTGTACAAGGGGGAAGGGGAACTCTCTGCTTTGTGTGTGTGTCTGTGTGTGTGTGTGTGTGTGTGTGTGTGTGTGTGTGTGTGTCCCATCTGCAAAGCTGCCGAGGAAGGAGAAGCGGGATACTGGTTGGGTGGAGGAGGCAGTGGCGGCGGCGGAGGCGGCCGCAGCACCGGCAGTCTTCCGCTTTTGCCGCTTTTGTGTGTGCGTGTGTGTGTGTGTCCCATCTGCAAAGCTGCCGAGGAAGGAGAAATGGAGGAGGCAGTGGCGGCGGCGGAGGCGGCCGCAGCACCGGCAGCCTTCCGCTTTTGCCGCTTTTGTGTGTCTTTGTGTGTCTCCTTCCCCGGCAGCTTTGCAGATGGGACACACACACACGCACACACAAAAGCGGCAAAAGCGGAAGGCTGCCGGTGCTGCGGCCGCCTCCGCCGCCACTGCCTCCTCCACTTCTCCTTCCTCGGCAGCTTTGCAGATGGGCCACACACACACACACACACACACACACACACACACACACACAAAGCAGAGAGTTCCCCTTCCCCCTTGTACAGGTCTCCCATTTGCCTGCCGCCCCGCTTTTCTTCCTGAATTTTGCGCTTCCTTACCCAACTCCAAACTTTCTCTAGCGCCCCTGTGCTTTAGGAGGGGGAACCAAAGGCGGAGCCGTTTCTCTCTCCCCCCCCCGCTTTTGCCGCTCCCCCCCCAACCAGTATCCTGCTTCTCCTTCCTCGGCAGCTTTGCAGATGGGCCACACACACACACAAACACACACACACACACACACACACACACACACACACACAGCAGAGAGTTCCCTTTCCCCCTTGTACAGGTCTCCCGTTTGCCCGCTGCCCCGCTTTTCTTCCTGAATTTTGCGCTTCCTTACCCAACTCCAAACTTTCTCTAGCGCCCCTGTGCTTTAGGAGGGGGAACCAAAGGCGGAGCCGTTTCTCTCTCCCCCCCCGCTTTTGCCGCTCCCCCCCCCAACCAGTATCCCGCTTCTCCTTCCTCGGAAGCTTTGCAGATGGGACACACACACACACACAAGCCCAGCGGCCAGACTGCGCTGCCTCCCCAAGGGCTCCTAATGGCTTGCTGCCCCGCGTGACACCGCTGGCTGACGCTAGCTCGTCTCTCTCTCTCTCTTCTTTCCTCCCTCCCTCGGTCTCCCCCTCCCCCTTTTCCGGCTCAGCCCCACGTCACCAGGAGACCAAAACGGGGACATCATGGCAGAGCAGAGGAGGCACAGGAAGCGGATCCAGGTACCGGGCTGGCTTATCTCCTCCCTCTTTTCGCAACCGCTCTGCGGGATGACTTTCCCTTTTCCTTCTGGCTCACCCCCCCCTCCCCCGCCCGGTCACCCTTCCCTCCCTCCTCCCCCTCCGCCTCCTCCGAGGCCGCCGCCAGTCAGCATCTCTCCTACCGTTTTTGCGGCTTTTCCGTCGCCCCCGCCGCCGCTCCCCCTTCCCCGCAGAGCCGGCCGCATCCAGCGCCTTCTTCCTCTGGAGGGAAGCACCGAAGCCTCGGCCGCGCGCAAGTCCTCGGTAAAATTTTTTTGTTGACTGGAGTATAAGCCGAAGTGGAGTTTTTCAGCCCAAAAAGTGGGCTGAAAAATTCGGCTTATACTCAAGTATATACGGTATGCTAAAAATTCCCCTTCTGATTTTGGGACACTTTTGGAACATTTTTTAAAATTGACTCATGCCAATATTTTTCCAATCTGCTGCTGTTTTGGTTCCATTCTGATTTTTACAAAATCTTATTTTTGGGAAAAAGTCTCATACATAGTCCTGTGTTATCATGTGGATATGAAGATATTCAGAACTATCTTAAGATGATTCCTACATCTCTGAATGATGTAGCCTTCAGAAAGTGCTGACCGCATTCTTAGTGATTATGCATTTTTGCTTCCTTTTTGTTACAATATCCAGAATTTCCAAAAACAAAGGTTATTATTTATTTTATTTTGTTTAGATTTTTTTTATTCTGCCTTTATTATTTTTGAAAATAATTCACGGCGGCAAACATACTTTTTCCTTGTCTTCTTTTCCCCACAACAACTCTGTGTTGTTGGGTTGAAAGAGTGTGACTGGCTTTCATACTTAAAGTGGGGACTACAATGCAGAATCTCCTTATTTTTAGTCTGGTGCTTCAGACCAAATGTTATTTGAATGAGGTTATTTTGCTATGGTTTGTATAAACATGTAAGAATATGATATCTATGGAATATTGTTCTACAAAATGGAGAGGAATGAAAAGATGATTCGTTGCTTCTTTTGAGTGGTGTGGTTGACTGTTTCTGGAGATACTGATGCTGTATCACTCTGAAAACTAAATTTGTATTTGTATTTCCCCTTTTGGTTATTAAGGCAAAAAACAAAGATGCCAAAGAAAAAGAGAAAGCCAACAGACATCACTTTGTTTCTGGATCTTACGCTGGGGTAATGCCATGTTTCACATGTGAGAAACCACTTTTGGGTAAAGAATCATTACAGTGTTCTTGTAAGTAACTATACTTACTGTTCATAAAAGTTGCTTTTTCCATCTCTGTGATAGAAAGTTGCTTGTATTTTGTACAACTTTGTCATGCGTAGAACAGACCCAAAGCCACAACTTACTTAAGTTCCTTAACTCAGGGGTTTTCAACCAGTGGTATGGGTACCACCTGTGGTACATTGGCACCTGGCAGGTGGTACGTGACCATCCTAGAAAAGTGGTAGTGGGGGTGGGGAATGAGCTGAACCGGTGGCAGCACCACACAAGCCTGAGCGAGAGATGGCTGGAGTTGCAGGGCTGTCAGGGCTCAGTGGAAGCGCCAGGATCAGTGCCAGGCTCCAGCTGGAGCTCAGTGCTGATGCTGGTGCTTCTTCTGAGCCCTGAAGAAGCACCAATCAGCCGGAAAGCAGCACTGATCCTCGCACTTCTGCTTAGCCTAGAAGAAGTGCCTATCAGCTGAAATGTTGCAGCATCTCCAGGGTCTTGTGATTTGCATTCAGATGCTTGGCAAGTGATTTTTATGATGGTCACAGTGTCCCAGGGTCATGTGAAGTGACCAAAACCTGCTGCAACCACCCAGCAAAGGGGGGGGCAAATAAAAACCAAACACCCCCCCACCCCACCTCCGCTGCCAATCCTCAACAGAAATGGTCACAACAATGAAAACCTCAGACAGGAGGAAGAGTGCCGCCGGGCAGGCATATGTCTTGCTCAGCTGTGGCTTGGGGAACACTTTTTTCAGTGCCATTGTAACTTTAAACAGTCACTAAGCAAACTGTTGTAAGTCCAGGACTACCTGTACTTCATCACTTTTTTCCTTTTTTTGTTTTGTTTTTGGTCATCAAGTTTTTGACACCTTGCTAGGCAACTGGTGGTACTTGGATATTGCCAATGTGGGTTAGATAGCATCACCACCAGATGGATTCGTAACTGGCTGACAGGCCATACTCAGCATGTGGTCCTCAATGGAACTGCATCTACATGGAAGGAAGTGTGTAGTGGGGTGCCTCAGGGCTCTGTTCTGGGCCCAGTGCTCTTCAACATCTTCATCAACGATTTGGATGAGGGGATAGATGGGGAACTCATCAAATTTGCAGATGACACCAAGCTGGCAGGAATAGCCAATACTCCAGAAGATAGCCTTAAAATACAGGAGGATCTGGACAGACTCGAATACTGGGCGCTATCTAACAAAATGAAATTCAATGGTGAAAAAAGTAAGGTTTTACATTTAGGCAGGAAAAATCAAATGCACAGGTATAGTATAGGTGGTACCTTGCTCAATAGTAGCAACTGTGAGAGAGATCTCGGGAGTCCTAGTGGACAATCACTTAAATATGAGCCAGCAGTTTGCTGCAGCTGCCAAAAAAGCCAACACAGTTCTAGGCTGCATTAACAGAGGGATAGAATCAAGATCACGTGAAGTACTAATACCACTTTACAATGCCTTGGTAAGGCCACACCTGGAATACTGCATCCAGTTTTGGTCACCACGATGTAAAAAGGATGTCAAGACTCTAGAAAGTGTACAGAGAAGAGCAACAAAGATGATTGGGGGACTGGAGGCTAAAACATATAGGGAACAGTTGCTGGAATTGGATATGTGTAGTTTAATGAAGAGAAGGGTGAGGGGTAACATGATAGCAGTGTTCCAATATCTCAGGGGCTGCCACAAAGAAGAGGGAGTCAAGCTATTCTCCAAAGCACCTGAAGGCAGGACAAGAAGCAACGGATGGAGCTTCCGGGTGGCAAGGCTCCATCGATGGCGGTCATTTTGACCGTCAGCCCTGTTGATTCCATTCAAACCATGAAAACAGCGACAATCAGCTGTCGGGAGAAGAGGGGAGGGTGAGCATTCAGGTAGAGATAGAGCTCCCCTAGACCCCCAGAATGATTAATCTGGGGGCCAAAGGGTGAGAGCTCCCTCGGAGCCTGAATTTAACTCCGGACTCAGGGACTCCTCTGTTTTAAACAGAGCAGGACGCTGCAACCATCCCTGCACTCAATACTGAACTTTGGATTACTCGGATGCAGGCAGAGCTGAGCAGGAGAATTTTGAAATTGCAAGTACATGATCTTTAACTCTGGGGAGTTACCTTTTTTCTTCTCCAAAGCTTAAATTAAAAGAAAGGGGAGGAAGATGGCGTCGGAATGAACATTTAGAGAAAACGGGGGAGGGGGGGAAATGAATTGTTATGGCAAAAAATACAAAAAGAGTTAGATAGTTGGAGAAAACTACAATTGTCTTTATTGGGAAGAATTGCAGCAGTGAAAATGAATGTTTTACCAAAATTTTTATTTTTGTTTCAAATGATACCTATACTTAAAAAAGATTCAAATTTGGAGGAATGGCAGAAAGGTATTAATAAATTTATCTGGGCAGGGAAAAGACCGAGAGTAAAACTTAAGATAATGCAAGATATACGTGAAAGAGGTGGTCTTAAAATGCCCAATTTTAAATTATATTATGATGCTGTGGCTTTATCGACAATTAGCAACTGGTTTAATTTAACAGAGGAAAGAATATTGAATATTGAGGGATGTGTTTTACTATGTGGTTGGCATGCATACTTATTGTATGATAAAAAGGTGGATAATGTTTTTAAGACACATATATTAAGGTATGCCCTGTTGTGAGTTTGGAAAAAATATCAATATAAGTTAAATCATAAAATACCAATTTGGGCAATACTTAAACATGCGATAGAAAATATAAGTTTGGGATTCAAACATGATGTGATTACATATAAAGAAATTCTTAGATTGGAAAGGAATGTATGGCAACTAAAGCCATTCAATATTTTAAAAGAAGAAAAGATAGTACAAACTTGGTTTCAGTATGGGCAGATACAAGCTAGATGGAAAGATCATAAAATTGGTATTACAAAAACAGATGAAAATTTGGTAAAACAAATTAGAGATCAAATTCAAGCGCATATAAGAAGGATATATAATGCATTGATAGAAATAGATTCAGAAACGGAACTTGTTAAAGACTGTATGATAAAATGGGCCCAGAATATTCAGGAGCCAATAATGATGGATACTTGGGAAAAAATCTGGGTCAGAAATGTTAAATTTACACAGGCACAAAATTTAAGAGAGAACTTTTATAAAATGTTTTATAGATGGCATTTAGATCCCAAAAAATTAGCATGTATGTATCCAAACTATCAACCTAAATGTTGGAGGTGTGGCGGTGAAGATGCAACTTATTATCATATATGGTGGACTTGTAAAAAAGTTAAAGCTTTTTGGATTAAAATTTGGTGGAACATTCAGAAGATATTTAAGAAAAAGATAAGGTTTTCCCCGCAGTTATTTCTGTTGGGTATTATTACAGATTGTACTGTTATAGAAACTAAATTGATGTTGAATTTAATAACGGCAGCAAGACTTTTGGTATCGCAATATTGGAAGAAGGAGGATCTGCCTACTATAGAAGAGTGGACTCTAAAAGTTTCGAACCTAGCAGAAATGGCAAAAATTTCAGCATATTTGAAAGATCAATCGCAACAAAGATACATTTCGGAATGGAGAAGATGGATTGATTATATTCAGAATAAATATGGGACTAAAAAGTTTTATTTAGCATATGAATGAGTATTAGAATTTAATAAGATGTATTACTTGATTATGCTTAATGGGAGTTAAAGTGCGATAGGACTTAAAGTGTATTCATAGATAGTTAGCATATTCTAGCTTAAGTTTGTTAGATGCAATACCCTGTATTCAGCTCTGGGAAGTTGGGGGGGAGGGGGAGGGTAGGGCAGGGTTTCTATGGGGAGGTGGGGGGAAGTTGGGGGGAGGGGGCGGGAAGGGTGGGTTTTTGGGGGAGGTGGGGTCAATTTATGTTTAAAATGTATTGTAAAACTTTTCAATAAAAAAAAGAAGAAGCAACGGATGGAAACTAGTCAAGGAGAGAAGCAACCTAGAACTAAGGAGAAACTTCCTGACAGTTAGAACAACTAACCAGTGGAACAACCTGCCTCCAGAGGTGGTGAATGCTCCAACACTGGAAGTTTTTAAGAAGAGACTGGCCAGCCACTTGTCTGAAATGGTATAGGGTTTCCTGCCTGAGCAGGGGGTTGGACTAGATGACCTCCAAGGTCCCTTCCAACTTATTATTATTATTATTATATCCTAAAAGTGGTACAATAAGTGAAAAGGTTGAAAAGCCCTGCCTTAACTAACTTACAAGTTCCTTAACTTAAGTAAAATTTTTGTGGGATTAGTTTAAACATGACTAAATATAGTTTCAATCCCATTTCTTGATTTGAGAATACTTTGCTTAGTTCAAGATACAGCGTTTGTATCATAGGTACTACATTTAAGGATTCATCCATAGACACATTGGAGACTATACTATCCTCAGTATATGCTTCCTTGAGTGAGGGGTGCTTCCCTGCCGCCTTGAAAGAGGCGGTGGTAAGGCCCCTCCTCAAGAAACCTGCTTTGGATCCAGCTATTTTAAATAACTTTCATCCTGTCTCCAACCTTCGCTTTCTTGCGAAGGTTGTTAAGAGTGTGGTGGCATGGCAGCTCCCTTTGGTCCTGGAGGAAACTGAGTATCTGGATCCGTACCAATCGGGTTTCAGGCCCAGGTACAGCACGGAGACGTCATTGGTCGCGCTGGTGGATGATCTCTGGCGGGCCCAGGATAGGGATTATTCCTCTGTCCTGGTCCTATTAGATCTCTCAGCGGCTTTTGATACCATCGACCATGGTATCTTGCTGCGACGTCTTGAGGGGTTGGGAGTGGGAGGCACTGTTTTACGGTGGTTCTCCTCCTACCTCTCGGGCCATTCGCAGACGGTGTTGGCAGGGGGGCAGAGGTCAGCCCCTAGTCCCCTTAGTTGTGGGGTGCCTCAGGGGCCAGTACTCTTGCCCCTTCTGTTCAACATCTATATGAAGCCGCTGGGTGAGATCATCCGTGGTTTCGGGGTGAGGTATCATCAATATGCTGATGATACCCAGCTTTTCATCTACACCCCGAACCAACCCAGTGATGCCCTCAATGTAATGTCCCGTTGCTTGGAAGCGGTACGGATTTGGATGGGGAAGAACAGGCTCCGACTCAACCCGGCCAAGACTGAGTGGCTTTACGTACCGGCATCTCGTTTAGTCCAAGAGGTTCCATCTTTGGTTATGGGAGGAGAGGTGTTACCTCCTGTTGATAGGGCGCGCAATTTAGGCGTCCTCCTGGATTCACGACTCAGTTTTGAAGATCATATTGGAGTCGTGGCCAGGGGGGCATTTGCCCAGGTTCGCCTGGTGCGCCAGTTGCGCCCCATCTGGACCGAGATGCCTTACGTACAGTCACTCATGCACTCGTTACCTCTCGTATAGATTATTGCAATGCTCTCTACATGGGGCTGCCCTTGAAGACCACCCGGAGGCTTCAACTGGTGCAGAATGCGGCTGCGCGGGTAGTGATGGGAGCATCCCGATACTCCCATATTACACCCCTCCTGCATGAGCTGCATTGGTTACCGGTTGTCCACCGGATGAGATTTAAGGTGCTGGTACTTACCTTCAAAGCCCTACATGGCTTAGGCCCGGGATACTTGCAGGACCGTCTGCTGCCGGGAACGACTTCCCATTGCCCAGTGCGCTCACACAGAGAGGGCCTCCTCAGGGTGCCGTTGGCTAGACAATGTTGGCTGGCGACCCCCAGGGGGAGGGCCTTCTCTGTGGGAGCGCCAGCCCTATGGAACCAACTCCCCCTTGAACTTCGGACAGCCCCGGATCTCTGGTCCTTTCGCCGCGGCCTCAAAACACACCTTTTCCATCAGGCTGATCTGGACTGATAGGGATTTTAATAATGTCTTAATTTTTAACTTAATTTTAATTTTTTCTTAACTTTTGTACTATTGTATCTTATTGTTGTTAGCCGCCCTGAGTCCTTCGGGAGATAGGGCGGCATATAAGTCCCAATAATAAATAAATAAATAAATAATAAATATTGACTAGCAGCGGTTCATCATGCCTTTAGGAAAAACATTTCTAGCTCTGAGCCGTTAGAGCCTGAATTTGGAACTCCTTCCACAAACCCATAAGATTATTACCCCACATGTTTTAGTGATCTCTTAATTAGATGTGACCAACGTGATAAAGCCATATTAATAAATTAGCATATTAAATATCTAATGTTGCCTCTGCCTAGAACAGTTGCTGGGTTTATACAGTTTTGTATTAGTTAAATTAATTAAATAAACTTTAGACTTGTAAATATTTTCTTTTAGTTATTCCACAAAATGAAGCCAGAGAGATCTGTTTAGAAATTATAAAGTGAACACTGGTGAAAGACTGTCAGTTTTTTTAAAGGAAAACTGTATTTTAAAACTTTTCAATAAAAAAAAAAACAATAAACAAAAAAAATCAGTTCCACCCCCAACCCTCCTCCTGGCCTAAACTTGCATTTATTTTTCTTCTTCCTCATTACTTCCAGTAAATGAAACGAGCTCAGAAATTGAAAGAAAAACAGCTTGAGGAGATATGTAAAGGAGCTATATGAACAGGATTTAGTAAAGTTCATTCATGCTTGTCTGCCTTCTCAAATGTGGATCACTCAGTCTCAACATGGTTGGGGCTGATGTGAATGTAAACAGTCAAAGACCTGTTTCCAAATCATGGCATATCTGAGGGATCGCCTTTCTCCAAATGTTTCTGCCCATTTGGTATGTTTGGGCAGAGTGGATAAATCCCACTTCCTCTTTATTAAATGCTATCATCTGGTGGGATTAAGGAATTATATCTGTCATAGTCCTTGCCTGAGGTATGATAGATGGTGTCTTCCTTGGGATTTTGGAAAGCCCTTACTACCCTGGTTGGGAGTAATGCATTTGCATAGTCCTTATCAAGCTTGTAGGGACGCGGTGGCTCAGTGGGTTAGGATGCTGAGCTTGTCAATCAGATGGTCGGCAGTTTGGCGGGTCAAATCCCGAGTGCCACGTAACAGAGGGAGCGCCTGTTACTCATCCCAGCTTCTGCCAACCTAGCAGTTCGAAAGCACGTAAAAAATGCAAGTCGAAAAATAGGGACCACTACGGTGGGAAGGTAACAGCGCTCCGTGCGCCTTTGGTGTCTAGTCATGCTAGCCACATGACCACGGAGATGTCCTCGGACAAACGCTGGCTCTTCGGCTTTGAAACGGAGATGAGCACCGGTCCCTAGAGTTGGAAACGACTAGCACACCTTTACCTATCAAGCTTGTATTGTTATGGTTTTTTTAAACTGAGTTGTCAGTGTTTATGTTTTCAACGGTTGTTTTTTTAAAAATTTTGCAAACCGCCCAGACTATTGGGACGGGCAGCTATAACAAATTGAAATCAATCAATCAGTACATTTCCTCTAGTTTGATTCTCAGGGTAATTCTTGACAATAATTGATTTTCATAATATAAACATTAGATGGGGCTGTTTTCTTGGTGGCAACCTCCTGTTCTGTATGATGTGTAGTTTTGGTCTTAAGTCTAAGATCCAAGACATACTCTACTTTTTTATCTTTTCAGTGAAAATTATCTGGGTCTTCGCCTATTTATATACATTTTTCAACTCTTTTGAATGAACTGGTCATCACAGTTGGAAAACATTACGAGAAAAATTACTTCTAGGTGAAAATTAAATATTTAAAAACTGAGATTGTAATTGAGAGAACCTTTTCTTGCTTACTTGCAGATTGCAACGCAATTGTGCATAAAAGTTGTAAGGACTATGCTCCTGTGTGTACAAAAGTAAGTTTTAAAGTGAATACTTGGGGATATTATTGGCCACTGTGGCACTCATTAATGTGTATTTTGTTGTTTTCCGTAGTTATATACGAGAAAGCTTAGACTGTAACATATCAAGAATATATTTTATCATGACATATGAACCAGAATCCCTCATTCATTTCTTTCAGAGAAAATCAAAATTCATGATAAAAAGAATGGCTTCCAAGTTTGACTTATAATATGCCTCTTTCCACTTCATGTAGAAAACCGTGGGTCTATTTTTTTAGTTGATCCCACATGGCAAAAGGTATAAGTTAGTGACAACTAATTAGTAGTGTACATACTAGTCACATGATTAGCAACTACAGTAAGCAATATACTTTATTGGGTGTACAGGGAGTCTTCTCTTAACAATGGTAGTTGGGACTATAACTCCACCACTGAGCAATGCGGTTGGTAAGGTGTCATGTCACCATGCCAACCTATGGCAGCAGTTCTGGCAGTCCTAGCTATGGTCGTTAGGCAAATCATGGAAGATAACAGCTTTCCACGATTATGAGACCACCATTTGTGGCCTCCTGCGGATTTCCTCGTTTACTTTGGCAGCCATATGATTGTGCAATGTTGCAAGGTCATAATTGTGAGCTGATTGTCAAATGCCTGAATTGCAGTCACATGGTTATGGGTACACAACGATTGCTGTAACTATGAGGACTTGTTAGTTCCACTTGTTCAGCACTATCATAACCTCAAATAATCATTGACTTTGAACAATCCCTCAATGAGTGGACTTTAAGCAAAGACTACCTGTAGTTTAATGCTAGAATAATAATTTCAGCTAAGCATTTCAAATGAGTAACTATTGTTAGCCTATAGAAAAAAACCCAGGCATTGTGGTAATAAAGTCATTACAAATAGGTACAGAAAGAGTAACTAATGTTTATATTTTCTTAAACTCTCTTGCTTAGGTTTTTGCTTTGTTTCTACACTGAATGTTTGAGTCTTTTTGTTAGGCTTCCTTATTACAATGATTTGTCCTTTTTATAGCTATGTTTGCTTATTGTGGTTGCTAGTCATATGACTAGTATGTACACTACTAATTAGTTATCACTAACTTATATCTTTTGCCGTGTGGGATCAATTAGAAAACTAGACCCAAGAGTTTCTACATGAAGTGGAAAGAGGAATGCTGGCTTATTATAATAAGTCAAACTTGGAAGCCATTCTTTTTATCCGGAATTTTGATTTTCTCTGGAAGAAATGAGCAAGGGATTCTGGTTCATATGGCATGATAAATAAACAGTCACAGGAATTTGGCCACAATTTGTTCATGCCCATGATTCAGACTTGCCCCATCTCTCTCTGTTTCTGTTTCTCTTCATATCCCTATTAATTCTTGAGAAAGGGTGTGAGTTTGGGTGGATGGTTTGACTGTCTTTGGGATTTGGAATTGGCTTCTCAGGTGACTGTATATTAGACCAGTGAATTAGCCACTTCAGATCATTGCAAGAGCATAATAAACTGAGAATTCAAATTCAAATAGAACAATGGTATCATCTTCCAATAGCATCATCTTCCTGTTTTATTAAATCCAGAGGCTGTTTACATTATTAGGTAGAACAAAGAGGAATAGCGTCCCCTAGTGTACACCAGTTAGAATGACATAGGTTCAATGAATAGCATCAGTTCAATATTATTGACTTTTCCCAATAGCATTAGTTTTTAAAAAAAATATCTGTCAAAAAGTCTAAAATACATAATGATTTATAATAATTATTGTGCCTGGTACTTTAGCAAAATTCTAGCAATTTGCAACCTCACTATTAGGGTTATGTAAAAAATGGAGCATTATAGGTCAAGATAAAATCTTTCGATAAAATATGATCACAAATGCATAGAAATATTAAATCATATCTTATTTATTTAACTAATTAAAGTTTATATTTAATATATTTAATAAAAATCATATTAATGAAAACATTCTTCCTTACCAGAAATTGCAAGATAGAAGTTATATTAAGAACAAGATACAAACTGTCCAGACAAGTAAGTTAAACAGTAAGAAAGTTAATAAGTGTAAACTGTATTTCTTCTGTTCTGTTTCATATTTTGTTATTATTAGTGGCTGCCTTTGGGAGAATGGATAGCTTTGGTTGATTTTTCCATTTCCATTACAGCCTTTCTTAGCTTATAAACAAAGTTGTCCTTGAATATCAGATTCCTTTGTTTTAGAAGAGGAGATAGTTCGGAGAGCTGCAAACTAACATTGGCAAAGATTCCCTCCATCCTTCCATCTTCTTTATGGGTCTCCACTATCTCTTGATCCATGAGTAGTATGTAGTACACTTCTCAGAATGAACCGAACACATTCAGTCTAATCCAATATTTTTAACTTGCTTCACTATCAACTCCAAGATTTTCCTTCAATAGTTTACCAGAAGGTCTGATAGTATATATTCAATAGTTAAATTAATTAAATTAAACATTAAAAAGCAGAAATACCCAGAAATACCCAATCTATGACCATATTTATTGGGCCACATGTAACGTTCTAGCTATTTAGTGTGGTCCTTGTAAACTTCTCAAAAGTTCTTGTTATTTTTAATGTGGCAGAAAGATGAAATTATTAAATATAATAATATTAAGAATTTTAAGTTTTATTTATTTTAAATCAGATATAGTTTTGGCTCTGGCTTCTTTCATTGCGTGGTTTGTAACATGCAATTCAGAGGCTAACAGTGGCCCTCAGCTCATTATGTACCTTAGCTCTAAATTATGACTTGGAAAATTGGACTTTCCTTCAGATTACAGATTACAATCAAACGTTGAATTTAAACACTATTTAATCTTTTTGAACAACTATTAATTTATAAACTCTTCAGATAATCTGACATTTGTAGAAGTTGATAGAAGTATTAAAGTCATTTTAAAAATATTGAAGTCGAATGCTGAACTTGCAGACTTATGTAATAAGTTTTAGTGATCACAGAGATAGGAACAATATTCTTTTCATAAATTTAAAATACTGCAACATTACAATAATATTTGAAAATTTCATTTTGAGAAATAATTATGCTCTGTGTCGAGACTTCAAAGTTTTATTCCAATTTGATATACATCTACTTATATATATAAATCTTACTAAATTCAGTGGGATAGTTATTAGTACATTAGATTTTGACAGTAGTTGCAAAGTCTGTTTATGATATATTATGAATGAATACCAATCAAACAATGGAATGGGTTAGTAGAATTTTTTTTTATTATCTAAGCTATTTACTGGCAGAATATAGGAAGCAGCTGTATAGTCATAGGTTTGCCCACCAAGTACAATATTATTTAAATAGATTGGCAGTTCTCCACTATTTCTGAGATGAATCTGATCCTGGGATATTTCATGCATCTCATGAAGTGAGCTTTAGTTCACAAAAGTTTATGGCTTTTTAAATATAATTTGTTAGATGCTACGAGACTTCTCCTGATTTTGCGGATCTTTGGCATACAAGATAAGTTTCACCATGACTGTTTCTAATACATGGATAGAATAAATTGCTAAAATCTTAACACTGTATTTTTTATTTTCCAGATCTATCATTCAGAGATACTCCACAGCCAGCATTCTCGGCAACTCTGCCTTCTACTACAATTCCCATTGGAGTATCCCTTATGAAAAAAGAAGCATTACAGCAACAACACTCCTTATCCAGAAGCGTTCCAAGTACCACTTCTGAAAGGTAGACAGCAGTCTCTGATGTCTTGTAGTTAAAAAAAAAACTTTACAAGTGAACCACTATATTCATATGATTTTGTTTTATCCATAGAAAGAGTATGTCCTCACTGGAGCCAGATACTAATACCAGCAGTTGGAGATCTAGGTCATACTCTGAAGAGCTGCTACAAACTTTAGGGTCTGCTTCATCTGTTGACTCTTTTATAATTGAAGGTAAATTGGGAACTCAGTGTAATACCATTCACATGAAAAAATAGTGACATTATTAGCAAGCAATATTGAATTACACTACATTAAAAAAAGGGATTCATTGGTGGTCATCTTATTTTGAGAAACATGGCTCAAAATTTGTGCAGCTGATCTAAATTCCTTTTCAGATACATTAAAATGTTGGAAAAATTTTAAGTGGTGCCATCACTGTATTCCTTTAAGATGTCTTTTTAAAACTGAACATGCATTTGCTGGTACTCCAGGATTATTGTGCTTCTTGAGCAGGAAGCGAATGAATAAAGTGTTAGTTCCTTCATAGGTACTCAGCAAAACTTTCCAAGCAACACCAAAGAGATTTTAAGGTAAAGAGTAGTGAAACTGGAGAGGGTTTATCATATTCTTTCCCTCTTATCTTAATAGGATTAACCTTTTGCAAACTCAATGACACTTAAGTTTTTCCTTATAGAATATAACACTCTTATTCATTTTGGGATCTCCATTTTTAAAGTAAAGTGCATCCCATTAAATGCTATCATTTTTAAAAATGGATTTTATACTAAAGATACACAGATGCAAACATTATAAGAAATTGATAACCGTATCACCAGATTCATTGACGCATTAGTAGTCCTTGGGACTTTAAAAGTCAGCACACAAACCAATCCTGGAATACATTTTAGTTATTTTATTGGTATCTGAGTTTAACTTGGCTATTTTTTTATGTTTAAGAATGACTTTTTATTTTTTTGCTATAGATGATGTTGATGCCTCTTTATGGAATGATCTCAGCTCTGATACACTGGAATTCGAGGCAGAATCTTGGAGTCTAGTTGTAGAGCCTTGGTTTTGTAGCCAACAAGAAAAGCATGTTATCAAGCGACAAGATGTAATCTTTGGTTAGTTTGCTATAGTATCCTCTATGTTTCAATATAGATGGTTGGACATGAAAATATAAAATAGCCTTCTTTAATTTGGTGCTCACTAGATGTGTTGTATTCTGCCAGCAGGATTTGATAATAGGAATTGTAATCGAAAATATATGCTGGAATCAGTAGTGAAATAAAATAAAAAATGTGCACTAGTCTAGAACTTATATTTTATTTTTGTCTTTGTAATATTCTGAAAAAGTGAGAGGAGCTATGCTCCATTTGTATTTAATGTGATCTCAGTTGTGCAGTTATCTGATAAACTGTTATTTAATATTCTTAATAGATTTTTTTTAAAAAAAACCTTAAATACTTTTTAAATCCCACTTTTATCATTCCTTACAAATAACTCAAAGCAGTGAACATAATATTCCTTACCCTTCTGACTTTCTCCACAACAACAACATCTGTGACGTGGCTGGGCTGAAAGAGAGAGATTGAACCGAAGTTATTCAGCTGGTTTTCATGACTAAGGCAGGACTAGAACTCACAGTCTTTTCTAGCCTGGTGCTTTAATCACTACATCAAATTATTCAAACATCAAAGTGCCTTAACCACTAAACGAAACTGGCCCTCATTTAATAAGAGTATTTGAAGAGAATGTTAGGACATGCTGAATAAAGATACAGTGCAGAGCACATTTGTTTAGGATTACAGGCAGACAGCCATGACCTTTTCCCCCCAGTGCTGCATTCTGTTTTTCCTTCCCATGTCATTGTTTTGAGTGTATACTTAGATTCTATGGGCTTTAATCCCCACCTCCTCTTTTCAGTTTGTTTTCTTGTTAAAGATGCATTTATACTTCTGTAGACTTTAGATGTTCCCTGATAGCCTCCTTCATTTCGGAATGGATCTTCAATATGCAAAAATCAATATATAGAGAAAGAATCTACTGTAATTTTATATATTATGTTTTCTTATGTAGAACTAATGCAAACAGAAGTGCACCACATCCATACCCTGTTCATCATGTCCAAAATATTCAGAAAAGGAATGAAAGAAGAACTACAGCTGGACCACAGCACAGTGGACAAAATATTCCCTTGCTTAGATGAGCTGCTAGAACTTCACCAGCAGTTCTTCTGTAGGATGAAGGAAAGGCGACAGCTCTCAAGTCAGGAGGGAAGTGACAGAAATTTTGTGATCAGCAAAATTGGAGATGTCCTTGTGCAGCAGGTAAAGCACTGAATAAAATTATACTTTCAACAAAGTGTTTGTGAAGATATAGTCATTGTAAGGGAAACCATTTTGCTCAGCAATTGTTCAAAGTTAAAATGTTGCTGAACCATGGGGATTTATGACTGCCCAGTGGATCGGCAGTTATGTGATCATGAGGCAGGCACTCAATGTCCAGAGCGGTCACATGATCACCATTTCCAACATTTCCTGCTGACATTCCACAAGCAAAGTTATAGGAAAACTGGCAGGAAATCAGAAATTGCTTCCATCACTTTTTTTGCCTGCCCACACACTATAGTGCTTGTCCACAGCACCCCCTCCCACTACAGCACTCATACATGTGCCCATGGTCCAGAATACCTGCTTGTGACACTCCCTGCAGTACCCATGTGCACTCCAGGACTCAGCCTATGGCACCCCCTTGTCCACCTGTATCTCTCACCTGTTTGATTGGAACTCCCATCCTTTACCACAATGACATGTGTGGTCCTGGGATTAGGACAACAGCTGGAATTGCCAGGATTGCCATTCCTAAAGGATGAAGTCACGTGATATTACACTTTACTATTGCATTCCTTAGTGATGAAAATTGTGGCCCAAATTGCCTTTGTAAGCCAATGACTACATATATATCCATTTGTTATGATCCTGGTCCAACAACATCTCCCCTAAACAGATGATGAAACTGAAAGAGGAAGGCCTTAACCTTCCTTTACCAACATTTTCAAGGTATTTAAGACCACATAGACAATGCTTCCCTTTCTCCAGCAATTGTGTGACAACTTTCAGTCCATAATGCTTTTCCAGTGTACCAAATAGATTGGTGATGAAGGGAAAGAAATCTATTTGGTGAGTGGGAGAACATATTCATTTGTGCAGCATAGTGATAATTCTACCAGTACTCTAATGAGTTTCTACTATTTTTCAGTTTTCGGAAGAGAATGCAAGAAAAATGAAGACAATTTATGGGGATTTTTGTAGTCACCAGAAAGAAGCAGTTAGCCTTTTTAAAGAATTGCAGCAAAACAAAAAATTCCAGAACTTCATCAAAGTAAGTTGACAATATCTATCTCAGTTGCCTTTATCTACTTTAGGAGAATTGTTAACATGAGACATGGTACAGCTCATTAGCTTAGAATTCTAATAAATGGTTCAAAAATGGTTTTCCTATGTATGCCACAAGGAGGCTCTATTTAGTGCAATGTGGCTGATAAGACTGACTTTCAGAATTGTAAGAACTGCAGCCAGTATTACCTGTGACACATAAGAGGCTTCCATTTATACAAAACAGTTTTCAAAGTGGAGAGTGAGTCTCTTAGGAAAGGGAAAATCCATTCCTATAATAGTATTTTATTCTGTTGTGGATAAAACTCATTAAATTTCATCCAATGTAAAAAAAAAGCCATTGAACGTTTTAAGGCAGAGGAATTGGACGTTGGACATTATACAAATAGAATAAAATGAACAAATAGACACACGGCTCTTTTATAGAAGTTGTCTTTATTTTAAAATATAATAATTATAGACACAATTATTTTCATTCCAAAAAAGGGCTTATAATTAAAGCCTCATGAAATTAAAAAAATGAACTTCAGTGTTTCTGATTATTTAAATAATTTTTTAAAAAAACAATTACATGCATTGGCTTATTTGCTGTTGGCTTATTTGTTACAAATAAGATAATAAATTACCTATCCCATTCTAATGTGAGGGATCCACAGTGGAAATAAAGGTTTTTTAAAAAATTTATATACATATAACAATGTACTTTGTTAGTATTTTATTTCTTTTATTGTTTCTTCTGAATGTTCAGACCACCTACAGGCTTTTGTGATTCATTGGAGTGGGGGGACCAGCAGTATCCATGAGGAGAGGCAAAAAAGTCAAAGTGAAAATCACAGCAGCACAATTGAAGCCCAACCCTTTTTGTGGGAGTGCAGCATTGCTAAACATACAAAAGAGATGGGTTTTTGATAGTCTTGCTATTAACGCCATCTTTTTTTTTACCATCCCATGCCACTTACTTTGGCACTGTAAATAACTTACTTAAAATTATTATAAAATTCCTTAGTCTTTTTCCTGCATCAGCCATATAACATGGCAAAATGAAATGAATAATAGCTTAATATCAGATGGATTGAAGCAAGAAATAAAATATAGAGAAGATTCTCTTCCACCACCCTAGCAGAGACACTAAAATCTAAGTGACATTTTATATCTAGCAACCCTGAAGATTGTATATTAAAAGTTAAATCTCTTCTTAAAGCTGCGGAACAGTAATCTTTTGGCCCGACGTCGAGGAATCCCAGAATGCATTTTGCTAGTCACTCAAAGAATCACAAAGTACCCAGTTCTAGTAGAAAGAATATTACAGTACACCAAAGGTAAGCAATATTTTTCTACCTGCTTCATGAATAATTCTTATGGTGTGCTTAGCTAACTAACATCAAATCATCATTATTTTTAAAATTTCCTATAAAAATATTTATTTTAAAAAATGTGTAATACTTTTTATGTTTTCAAATAGCTTATTTTGCAAATAACTTATTTTGTTATAAATGAAAAGAGGGGGAGGAGGAATCTGCCATTGATCCATCAGTATAATACGCTCCTCTATTTTATTGGTTTTCTTATTGTAAAATTGCAACAACGTAAACAGAGTAAACTCCTAATCTTGTAAAAAAAATTGCCTGAAACATGGTAAAGATTCTAGGAACCCAAGTAGCTGAAGTCCAAATAGCCTGGGCATTCGGGCTGGGGAAGGTTGCTGTAGTTAATCAGTGGCCTTTTGAATTCCTAGTCCAGTAAAGAGATAGTGAACAAAGGAGTGTGTAGAGGAAGAGACAGTGGGAAAAAAGAAAAGAAAATGAAGCCAATCTGATTATGGTTCCAGCTTCTATACTCTAAGACAGGGGTCTTCAAACTTGGCCCTTTTATGACTTGTGGCCTTCAACTTCCAGAATTCCTCAGCCAGCATGTCTGGCTGAGGAATTCTGGGAGTTGAAGTCCACAAGTCATAAAAGGGCCAAGTTTGAAGACCCCTGCTCTAAGAGCTCATGGTACTAGCACAGGGGTCTGCAACCTTGACAACTTTAAGACTTGTGGACTTCAGGTCCCAAGTCCACAAATCTTAAAGTTGTCAAGGTTGCAGACCCCTGCCCTAGCAGTACAATGCACCAAATTTAGCATTACTTCCACATGATAATACTGGGAGATTAGTGTGGCAACACCATGGCTGGTTCTTTTAAACAATAAAAGTTGCTAAATGAGGAACACTAACATGACTTTTCAGTTTTATGCTTTTTAAAGCAGCAAAGCATGCATTTTGATTTTAGAATCCATGAGTCATGAACCATTCACAAAACAGATTTGAAAATACTCGTGATTCTTTCCATTCTAAATATTTAAGAAGGGTTTGCTAACAATACACACCTCTTTGTTTTTGTGCAGAAGGAACTGAAGAACACCAAGATTTATGTAGAGCCCTTAACCTTATCAAGGATATGATTGCAGCTGTTGATTTGCAAGTCAGTGAATACGAAAAGAAACAGAAGTTGCTGGAGATTCTTAGTAAAGTTGAAAACAAAACCTATACCAAACTGAAAAGTGGACATGTTTTTAGGAAACAAGATTTGATCAAGAAACAGAGGACGCTTTTGTACGAAGGCTTAGTCTACTGGAAGACTGCGACAGGACGTTTCAAAGGTTACTGAAATTCAAATTCCTTGTTTATTTTCAGTCGTGCATCATGTTCTGTACTTTTCTAAAGAAAGTCAGTTTTTGTTACAAATGTATAAGTTGCTAAAATATCTTATAGATAGGATAGCAATATGTTGATTAAGTTTATGGCATAGGCATTTTTTCTCACCAATTTTGCCCAGAGTTAAGGGACGCGGTAAAAGGGACGCGGTGGCTCAGTGGGTTAGGACGCTGAGCTTGTCGATCAGAAGGTCGGCAGTTTGGCGGGTCGAATCCCGAGTGCCGCGTAACAGAGTGAGCGCCTGTTACTCGTCCCAGCTTCTGCCAACCTAGCAGTTCGAAAGCACGTAAAAATGCAAGTAGAAAAATAGGGACCACTACGGTGAGAAGGTAACAGCGTTCCGTGCGCCTTTGGCGTCTAGTCATGCCGGCCACATGACCACGGAGACGTCCTCGGACAAGCGCTGGCTCTTCGGCTATGAAACGGAGATGAGCACCGGCCCCTAGAATCGGAAACGACTAGCACGCATGTGCGGGGGAACCTTTACCTTTACCTTTAAGTTTCTCTAATCCTTTATTTTCTGTCTTAAAAGTAAGAAATCAGTTGATCTGATGGTAACACACCCAACACTAGCAATCTGTTTTCTAATATAGTGTTAAAACACATTAGAACATTAAATTAGTTCAAATGTTAATTATATCTTCAAGTTAAATTTATTTCATTAGCCTAACAAGTACACTGTAACAAAAAAGCACAAAATTCAGAGAATAATAAAATCCAAGTACATAAGTTGACTCTGAAATAGCAACCTTATGCTCAAATTATGTACTCAAAATCATTCTAAAATTAAGATGCTAAGGTGGATGGGCACCTAAAAAAAATCACAGGTAGCCCTCCTGAACGAGAAGTAAATGTCCCCTGCACTCAGTGCACCTTGAATATTGAAGGACACCTGGGAAAAGGTCCAAGTAAATATTTTAATAGATAGACAGACTGAAGCAAGTGAAGGTAGTCCAGCAACTAGATGAACTAATTGTATCACCCTGAGTCTGGTACAAGTAATCCTCATTTAGCAACCATAATTGGGACTGCTAAGTCAGTCATTAAGGGAAGTGGTCGCTAGGCAAAGCCACAACAACTTATGATTTTACTTCAGCTTTCCTTTGCTTTGCTGACCTGTGTAGCTTGTAATTACGAGAATTGGTAATCCCTGAGCAGAACCGTGAATGGTAAAGTTACTTTTTCATTGTTGAAACTGCAAATTCTCACTAAATGAGGCAGTCACTAAATGAGGATTCCCTGTATTAAAATATAAAATGTAAATCAATTTTTTTTACTTAAAGTGAAGAAATAAATTAATAGCTATATTAATTGGTATTGTTTCAAAACATTGCTGGTGGTAAATCTATGCATGCCACTGAGGTTCCAGTCTGCAGCCTCAGAGAGAAATGTACCCACCTCATCAATTTAACTACATGTTTTCATAGGATATGCTATCTTAATCAATGCACCTAGTGAATCCTTGTGTGTTGTACTGTGATGTGAATGTTTTTAAATAACTGAATTTATTTTCATTCAATTTATTTGATATGATATAAACTATTGGTTTGTAATAGCAATTTTCTTTTTTTAAAGATATTTTAGCTCTGCTTCTAAATGATGTGATGTTGTTTTTACAAGAAAAAGATCAGAAGTATATATTTGCATCTGTTGTAAGTATAAATGTTTAAAATGTTGGATTATCTTAATTGGGAAATTGTGTCTTATAAAAAGTAATAAATGTTGGGATCTTATTCAATAAAAATGAAGCCTTTTAAATGACAATCTTGAGTGTGTGTAAATTTGGACAAATTTCTGTTCGAGTCATTGAAAGAAAATAGATATTTAGTAGCAGATTTTCTTAAATTTCTAAAATGATAAATGAATTGCCTTAATGATTGCCTTAATGATTCATACAAATGATTTCATAGCAGGTTAGGCAACATATAATTACACTCTTTACTAAACAGTGGGGGGCTGCTGTAGCATTCCTGAAGTTGGTTTTGTGGGTGGGCAGATTTCCAAGGACCTGAATTTTGTTCCCATGACTGCATGGTGCTGCATGACAGTAATTGTAAAACCAAGTCATAAGAAGCTTTTCGGGGTAGCTTTCATAACGTTGAATAGTTGATAGTCATAAGTTGAGGTTAACCTATAACTTTCCTCAAATTACAGCTTATATATTGCAGTATGCAGTATACATGTTAAGCATTATTCCAGATAATATAATGGATAGATTTTAAATGCAGAACAGACTGAGGAATATTTAGACACAGTGTACCTTAGAAAGTCTTTAGAAGAACAAAAGAAAGCTCCTAATAAACTAATTAATGAAGAGCAAACAATAGGAGCAATACAGATGTTAAAATTCAATAATCAGGACTAGGTGGACTTTTTATGTATTATAAGACATTTTATGAAATTCTGATTAAGCTATTAACTTGGGTAATGAATGAGATTCGACAGTGTCAAGCATTTTCATCCTCCTGCTTTAATTTCTGTGTTATTCAGTGAGGAACATTACAGACTGTTCAGAGTCATACAGACTTATTTTGTTAATGCACATAACAAGCTTTTCAACAGCAAGATTTTCAAAAAGACTAATACATTTCTAACTGAATTGATACTTCCTGATCAGGCTGGATTTCTCCTGACATGAGGGATAATGATTTGTATATATTTTGAATGCTGTTGTAGTGAAAGAACAAGCTTGCTCTTTCTCACATTATTTTCTTTTGTTTGCAAATAAAATAAAATAAAACAAAACAATAAAATAATCTTCCAGAAATAGCTGATTTAGTGTTTTACTGAAATGATTTAATTTAGATGGTCACTTAGATGCTTTTACTCAGAATACACTGTTATTTGCAATGTCTTTTGCATAGGACCAGAAGCCTGCTGTTATAGCTCTTCAGAAACTTATCGTCAGAGAGGTAGCCAATGAAGAAAGAGGGATGTTTTTGATCAGTGCATCCTCCACAGGACCTGAGATGTATGAAATTCATACTAGTTCCAAAGAGGAACGCAGTCACTGGATGAGGCAGATTCAAGAAGCAGTGGAAAGGTACATACTGAAACATTGATTATCGCTTACTAAATTTTTCTTTAATGTAAAAAAATTCCTTAGAAATGCTTGTAAACTGCATCGTACCAAAATATATGGCAAATCTTGGAAATATATAAAAATTGAAGATACATCCACTGAGATTTGATCTAATGGACTCATATTGGTTCTTGCTGTCATAAAATAAAGTCATATGTCTTCCCAGGTCAGGCTATTTGGGATAGTTAAATGACAGTGTGAATTGGGATCTGACTCGCAAAGAAACTGTTCTGCTAGGGCGGACAGGAATACTAAGGCACCATCTTTGTTGCAGTTTAGTGTCATTAGTAAGCATGTCATTTATGATGTCATGTCCAGCCTGCTTTTTAAAGTAGATGGTAGCCAACTGCTTAAATGCAATCTTTATTTCTGTTCAATATTTCTTAATCAGTGGACAAAATGTGGAAAGAAAATATATCTGCTAACCTCATCAAATTATAAATATCTCTACAATAACCCCTTTATATTAAGTCTATTAAATTAGTATGACTGAAGTTGACATTTCCAAATGGATTTTTGTATATAATGTTTTATGAAAAAAGATAAGATTGCTTTAATCTGTTTTGCTTATATGGAATCACTGAAGTTGTCCGGAAGAAGAAGGCAAAATAGGTGATTCTGATGAAGACCGAAAAATAACTGAAGCCAGAGCGGCAAAAATTCAAAAATGTCAAGGTATGAGTGTAATGTTTTTTGGCACTTTAAAACTAATATGTTCATCCATTAGAGTAGACATAATCTTACGAAAGAATGTCCCTTCCTCCATTAGACATTTTTATAAACATGTCTGTGCATTTGGATTTCCTACCCAGCGCTGTTTCCTTATTGTGATGTAACTATAATGTGTATGTGGTTGCTTCACTAGGTGGGATTGCTTCCAATTCATAATAGAAATACCAAATTTTAAATGAAAAAATAATAATGTGGATAATTATGGTTCCAGCATAAATAAGTAATAATTACAGTCACCATAGCTTTTAATCTTAATAGTACATTATTTTTTTGGTATAGTACTCTTGAATAATCAAGATCAGCAGATCTGTAACTACTTAGAAGATAAGCTTAATATCTATGCAAAGCTTGGAAATATGAGTGGTTTTGAAGAAGTTCATGCAGAACCACACCTACTTATTAAACCAGACTCTGGAGAAACTCCTCAAGTGGCTTCACTTCTGGCGGCAGCTCTTAAAGAAGGTAAGTCTGTGTCTACATAAAAAGTATTCTTTCCAAGGACATCTCCTCCCCTCTGCCCCTCATCACACTTCTTAGTATTTTAATTAATTTCAGATTTAAAAAGTTTGAAAGCAGGCACTCAATTCTTCCCAACTGTGATCGTAATAGATCCAAGGTAATTCTAACTCTCTAACTTCACTAACCTTTTGAGTGGGCACTTCCAAAGTCACTGAGGAATCTGTCAACACAGACTGTCTCCTTCTGAATGAGCCAGTCACTACGGAAAATAGCATGGTTTTGTTTAAACCTTATTGTATAGAACTCTTAAAAGGATTTTTTTTATTAATTAGGAAACTCTATAAGTGACTCTAGGCCTATGCTGGGGAAACCAGTTTGGGCTTTGACTACTGCATTGCTCTCCATGGCTTTCTGTCTGAAATTCAGAAGCCATAGGCTCCATGTGCCCTGTGACCCTTTTTTGAGCCCCTTCAAGGGAACTCAAAAGCCTTATTAATTTGTGTATCTAAAAAAAAAGAGGAGAAAGAACATATTCCAAATTAAGGCCTAGAAAGTTCTATTTATGTGATAGTAAAATAATATTATTTTACTATTGTGCCCCTGGATCTGAAGATAATACTCAAACAAAACCAAGATTAACTTTGAGATAGCTGATTTAGTCAAACTAAGAATTTAAACTTTCCCCCCCTCAAACTTATATTCTTGATGATGCATCCGCTAGACAAGGACATTTCCTAATTAATAAAAGATGCATTTCTCTTCCTTTGGATTGCATTTATATTGAGATTATAAATTAGGATAATCTTCATAGGGACCTCTAAATATTTTAGGTGATGGCATATTTATTCATATTTGTAAACTGCTTTAAAAAATACTTGTACATTGTGGCCTGTCATTCTATTTGCTTCTAGAAATAGTCTATCCTTCATACTTCACGTACCTCCTACAAGCCCAGCTAGACTAGAATGTTCTAGTCTTGTTTAATTATAGATGGCAGAAAATAATATTTCTAAGCCACTTGTAATTATTACATTTACTTCAAATAAACAGGCATGATATTCTGGTTTTGTAATGGTGTCTCCTCACGTTCTGATTAATATGAGGTAAACCTAGAAGAGAGAGAGAGAGAGAGAGAGAGAGAGAGAGAGAGAGAGAGAGAGAGAGAGAGAGAGAGAGAGAGAGAGAGAGAGAGAACCCTTTTTGCGTCATTATATTTTTACTTCCAGATTCAAAGAATGGTTAATCTGATCATTGACCACAATAAAAATCTCATTCGCCTTCTTTCTACTTCTTTCTTATAAGTGATATAAAAGTTATTGTTTACTTTGTAGATACAGTAAACATCTAAAAATTTGCTTTTGTTACAGCTGAAAACCTTCATACAACAGTAGCATTATTGCAAATGAAAGACACAAACTACTCAAAGGAAGAGAGTGTTGGTGACTCATGTTTGACAAATCTTAGTGAAACTGAAGTCTGTGAACCTTTCACTGATTGTTAGTAAGAACTAATATTTTTAATCGTCCCCTGCTTAGATATATTTACCATGATTGTTTCAAAATACAAAAATATAAAAAATATAAAATACAAAGATATTTCCTAGAAAAATTAGATACTTAACTGGTACTTGCATTCCTGACATAAATATTTCAATCAGGTACGTGCTAATATGAAGCCCTATAAACAATGAACTGACCATCAACTCAGTACATTATTATTGCAAAAATGGAGGTCTATTAATCTGTAGTAATGATTGAATGGCTTGGAGATTGCTTGAAAAAATAATAATCTGTCCTTGAAATCTATAAGTGTGTTATTGCAATTATTTTTCTGTAACAAAAAAGGACACTTCTATATTATAACAATACTCCATTGGAAAAAAAGTCGAACAAAAGTGCAATTTATTTGATTTTTAGCATGGAATGGAGAATGGAAGCACTAACTAAAAAATTTGAAGGCAAGGTGAAGTAGGTCTTCAAAACGTAGACCTTCCACATAACTACACTGATGATGGTTGATTCTCCAGTACCAGTTAAAATAAATGTTCTGTCAGAAATTAGACATGGGGAAAACGTCAGGAAAGAAACGGTTGAGAAAGAACAAAAAAGAACAAGAGAGAGGAAGAAAGCTAAGTAAGCAAAGGGGGGGGGGGAAAACAAAGCTAAGTGAGGGGAATGCTAGAAATAATATATCAGATCCAAAATAATTAAAGAGAGACATGCATTTAAATGTTCAATTCTAAGTCATATTTTTCCTGTTGGCATTAATCTCTAGGTACAGAACTGAAGGTAGAGAAAGAAACTTGTAATTCTGATATGCATGAGGAAAACAATGTAGCGGAAATGGATATACTAGACCAGGTACTGTACATTCATATGCACCTTGCATGGCATTATCTAGGCATTGAATTTAGTCTTTTTCCTATTCTCTGTTTTTGTCTGTACTTTCACTTTTATCTAGTCTTTGTGCCCTTTTGCCCTCAAAGCTGCCATTAAATAGCTGCTTAATATCAAGAGCATGACATGTCAAACTCACCATGTCATGTGACGTTGCACAACGTATCGGAGCTTTTCCCCCATTGCCGGCAATAGGGTGGGCACGGTTTCATAGTGACGTGTCTGGCCCGTGGGCCGGAAGTTTGACACCTCTGTACTACACCATATTTGCAAAAGTTTAAAATAATTTCCTAGGCAGACCAGACGATGGCAGTACAGTGCCACAAATAGTCTAATGTAATTATATGTTTGTAGGAAGAAAATGCCTGCTTTTCTGCTTCTGCACAAACTGAGGTAAGATGGTTCTCTTACAGTGATCTATTAATATTCCCTACTCTAAGTTTATTATGTTTTGTATCTCATCCTCAATGTTTCCTTTCTTCCTTAGGTTGTGCAGACTATCCAGAATTTAACACGGCTCTTATACAGCATCCAGGTGATTATTGCTTTGTGAATTTAATTGTTTTTTGTAAATTGTACATTCAAACAGCTTTTCCGATTTTCAAAGCACTGTTAACAGTTTGGTGGCCTCTTAATAAAAATATTCTCTGAACATTATCCTATTCTTTGAAAAAAATAGTTTGTTAACTACAAAGGGTTGGAAACTACCATACAGTGGATTAGTTAGGAGTTAGTATTTAGTAGAGACAGTCTGCACCAGCATCGATTGTCTTTTTGTGCTGTCTTTGTTCTTGGATATCACATTTGGGGAAAACATTAATATAATTTAATGTAGCATCTATTTTATCCTAAAGTACATGATTGATTGACCATGATTGAGGTGACAGGCCCCTGAATTGTCTCTACTACAACTCTGAAGTCTGAAGTTAGTGGGTTCTCCTTGAAGAATGTTTATAGAACATTCTGAATAGATATTAAACATCGTGCATGTATTTATTGTCTATATGAAAATAAAAAAATATGCAATAAGACTATAAAGAGGAAAACATTCTATAAAATGTAATTCAGGATTATAAAATTAAGCATACTTAAATTCTAGCCAAGCAAATTCATCTCACGTGGACAGAAAGAATGATTCAAAGATAACCGTGAATCCCAAAAATCTTCAAAATCAAAATTATAGGACACCTTTGTTAAAGCTGGCTGAAATTTATTTATGTATTTATTTATTTATTTATTTATTTATTTATTTATTTATTTATTTATTTATTTATTTATTTATTTATTTATTTATTAATGGGGCTTATATCCCGCCCTATCTCCCGAAGGACTCAGGGCGGCTAACAGCAATAATATACAATAAATACAGAAATTAAGATAAAATTAAAATGGTGGGATAGTGAGCAAACGTCCAGGATTTTTTACTGTTGGAAGTTTGATTCTTAGGCATCAAGTCATTTTCTATTCCTGGCAATCATATAGAAATTTGGTTGATTGGAAATTTGGCCCAGTTCTAATATAGCCATAATTGAATTGTGGTTTGGGGAATAAAACATTTTCAGAGCTCATCTGCAGCCACTAACAATCATTCTGTATTTGTCGCTCTGAATGGGGTTGTTTGGAAAGCTCTGTGTGTCTAGAATCTACAATTCTCACAGTCCTAACTAGATTGTCCGAATGTTAATGTCCTGATCTTAGCCCTTAGGCAAGTGCATATGGGTGCAAGCATTCTTCACATAATGTGATCCCCAACCTAAATTTTTACTGTAAAAGGTGGAGGAGATTTTGAGATTACAGCTAGGGTGTGTGTGTGTATATATATATATATAGAGAGAGAGAGAGAGAGAGAGCTCTGTTCAAAGCACTTCCTGTCTCACTTAAGAATATCTTTATTTCCAGATAAGCCAGAATTTGTAAAATTGTAAGGTATAGTGAGCCCAAACCCATAATGTTAATCATAGAATTAGTGCAGAAAATGAACACATGTTATTATCTGAAAATGGAAACAGTATGTTAAATGAATAAAACAACAAACATTATCTTAGACTTCCATGTGGAATTTTTCTTTTTAAGGCTATTATGCATTTAATGTTTTGATATTTTATAAAATGAATAAAATAACTGAAACAAATTGTTGCTGCATTTTGTTTTGATGAAAAGGCAGCCTTGACCATCCAGGACACTCACATTGAGATCAATAAGCTGCTTCTGCAGGAACATGAAAGATGCAGCTTGAGCCACAGCCCACGGAGCACTTTCTTTCTCGAACAAGAAAAACACAGAAACTTAAAAGAGGAATTCGCAAATATTCATAAACTCCAGCAGCAGTTTCAGCAAGAGCAGCAACGATGGCACCGTGAGTGTGAGCAGCAGCAACAGGTGCATGAGACAAGAGAGAGCAGGTTGCTGGAGAAGGAAAAAGAGTGCTGTGGCCAAGAAGAGTTGCTTTGCAAAAACCGTGAAGAGCTGGATAGCCAGTTGCAAGATTACCAACAGAACCTAGAGAGATTCCAAGAGAGTCAAAGGATGGTGGAGAAGGAACGGGAAACTGTCAGGTTGCAGCAAAAGATTCTGCACCACTGGAAACACAACCATCAAAGCAATTTGCCAGCAGTTATCTCATCGGGAAACAATGAGGTATGCAGCATTTCCAAACATTACCGAACTTGGTGATTGATCTCCGTCAAGCCCCACCTGAGGTAGTCCAGTTTGATGAGCTAACACATGAGACTTAGGACTTAGTAAAGAACCCATTGAGTTTATGGCTCAGATAATATCTGAATCCCTACCTTATTTATATTACTGAGAAAAAAAGAGATAAAGATTGATGGGAGATTAATAATTTGGGATGAGCTTAATAACTTATGGTGATTGCTTTAAGCTTCAAGCATTCATACTACTATTTACTAGAAGTACCAAACTCCAGGCATTACCACTGAAAAGCCATTGTACCATTCTGATGGACAATTCAGGGTGATCAGGAAGATCTAGGAATTGAAAAGATGTGAAGGAAGCCATTGACAGTGGAGTACTACGGAGGGAAAACAAGGACCTTATATTTAGAGTACAATACAGTAGAGAAGGGACGCAGTGGCTCAGTGGGTTAGGACGCTGAGCTTGTCGATCGGAAGATCGGCAGTTTGGCGGGTCGAATCCCGAGTGCCACATAGCAGAGTGAGCGCCTGTTACTCGTCCCAGCTTCTGCCAACCTAGCAGTTTGAAAGCACATAAAAATGCAAGTAGAAAAATAGGGACCACTACAGTGGGAAGGTAACAGCGCTCCGTGCGCCTTTGGCGTCTAGTCATGTCGGCCACATGACTACGGAGACATCCTCGGACAAGCGCTGGCTCTTCAGCTTTGAAACGGAGATGAGCACCGGCCCCTAGAGTTGGAAACGACTAGCACGCATGTGCGGGGGAACCTTTACCTTTACCTTTACAGTAGAGAAATGCATGAAGTCCTCACTCTAAATGGGCCTTTGGGGGTCTTTTCTATAATATGCAGTGGGAAGTGAGGAGTGCCACTTAGATTGTTAGGATTTCTCTATCTATCCACGGGAAGTGTCAGCCGGTAGAATGAAGATAGCAAAATTTGTTGCTTTAGAGTTTTTGCAGTTTATGGACTATAATTTAAGTATTGTGCTTTATCATTTACAGGTGTCATTTACAGGTAACATAATGTGAGAAGCAGGATAATCTAAAAATTAGCTTCTTTTTAAACAGCAGACAAAACATAGACAAGTGATAGCAGTCTATTCTAGTGCTCACTTGGAGAAAAATATAGCACATATCTTTAAGAGGAGAAAAAAAACCTATTCCAAAACATGCCCCCTCCGCTCCCTTCTTCCCTCTCTCCCTTTCTTCATCAGGTGAATTTGTTTAAGTGTTAAATTATTATTTTTTTCCACAAATTGTGCATTGCATGAACTTGCTACCCTACTCTTGATTCTCATCTTGGCAACAGATGAATAAGTTGAGGGGTTTTTTATTTTTTCTTCAAAGCTGGTTAACTATTTCAAGTTACAGGACAGAAATTTATACTTTTCTTTTGTATTTTTGTGTACAGATAATGGGACCTCTTCATTTGGACAGTTTTTGTGGTGAGAATTCAGCCATCATAAAAGAAACTCTAGTACAGATGTCATTAAACCGCCTCAACAGATCAAATTCTCTAGCTTACCAAGACTGTGGGCTTAGTGTAAATTTAACAGATTCAGAGTTACCGAGGAGAACTGAAAATCAGGCCAACTTCAACGTGGATATTTCTTGTCAGCAAATGTCCACTGCTGATCTCTCAAAATCGACGGGAGCCTGCCATCATACTTCTTCCAACACAAATCAGTCAGATGCTTGTAACAATCGTAAGTTATAATTCAATATATATATCTAGTAAATAACATAGCAGATGTAAGACTGCCTATTTTTTAATTCAGCTAATACAAATTACTGCATTGAATTTCTGTGGTAATTGAGCGATTTCTGTATTTAACATTCAGCAAAATAGTTCTGTAGCAAGGCAACTGATGAGCTTTTTACTGTTTACTTCATGAAGAGAAGGTGCAATTCCAAATCCTAAAAATTGCTTCTTGAGCAGATTTGTATTGTTTTCTGTGTGCCTTAGGGCAGTCTAGTATTGACATTTTATTTTAAACAATGTTGGTGAAAGAACTACAATTAATCTTAAAGAACCATATTTTCCCTTCTATTGTGCAACAAGCACTTGTTGCAAGACTTCCTAATGTGCAACATATTTCAAAATAATAAAGTTCATGTTGCAAGATTATTATTATTTCATAGCAGAGGGTCTTTTCCAGAAGATTTATTTTTTAATATAAAGTTATTAATTTTGATAATGTTTACCGTAAGATTTAAATGTGTTGATTTACACAGCTTTTAGAAAAATATTCTGTTTGGTATATAGGGGGAATACACGATATAAACAATATACAAAAAGTTTATCTTGTAAAGATAAAATGATAACTTATGGGTCTACCTGATGTCAGTCCTATATCTATATGTAACTAGATTGCCAGAGTTTTTTGAGCTGTGATCCAGAATGGGGAGAAGATTGAAAACTGTTACTTTCACCCTGCAATTCACACAAAATAGATACATTTGCTTTGGAAACTCGAATAAGCATATATCTATACGCCATATAGGAGTTTTCTTCTATGTATGAAATCCATACATACTGGTATGAATTCTAATTTTTCTCCAATGTGTTTTGATTTGAGCGTCCATTTGATTTCCCCCAAAATATGTTTCTGCCTTTCTCATTATTGCTGCTTAAACACAACAACTTTAAGCAAATCAACAGTAGATTATTTCTGCTTCCTCATCATCACAAAGAATTGTGTCCTCCAAACATGGACTCTTGTTGATCTGTGCTAGCTATCAGTCAAATAAAAGCCCAGTTCAAATAAAGAGCAACACATAATTTATATACTTGATTTTTATCAATTAAATGAAATGTGCATACCTTGTTATAAGGTTCTGGGCCTGACTGTATGTACAAGAAATTCTGGACTATTTCTATTCCAAAAGAATAATACCGAAAATGTTTGACTATCTCTCTTCCAATGTTTCTGCCCACCCAGTTATGTTCTGGCAGCATGGGTGTGCTCTAGGTCCCTCCAATTAAATATTGTCATCTTATGGGAGGTAGGAAACGTGCCTTCTTTGTGGTGGCCCCTACCCTTTGGAACAGCATCCTTCCCAAGTTAAGGACGGTACCCACTCACCTGGGATACAGCCCACTCACCTGGGATACAGCCCTTAAGACCGGACTTTGGTCCCAGGCCTGATGGTGACAGGATTCCCCATCATGCTGTGTTTTAAGAGTCAGACTGTTTTGTCTTGTCTGTATTTCTAATTGGTTTATATTAGTATTAGATTTTGTAAGCTGCCCAAAGAATATAGGAATGGGCAGCTACTGTATAATAAATTTAATGAAATAAATAATAAGTGAACAATAATAAATAACCTTATGTTGCCTGCAGTGGGAATTTTCAGACTGTTTTCCCCATAGAATCCTGATTTTTTCAAGCCTGAAGATTACTGTCAAGCTTCTTGGCAAATCTAAAGACAATTTTGCTCAAAATACATGTTTTAAAACTGAACAGTGCTCAGACTTGTAGGTGAATGTCTGGTTGGTAGAATAATATTAGTAATACTGCAGAAAATGGAAGTCACTGAATTATTTATCAGGATAACATATTTGAGCCAAGTTCCAGTCTGTGGATTACAGAGTTTCATGTACAACTGTAATGAAGTTTTCTTTGCAGGCTTCTTAACGGAAGTGAATTATGCCTTTGGGAATAATATCACCATTTGTTTAAAGCATATGGCAAATAAATAAATAAAAAGTTATATGACAGTGTAATATCAAAGAAAAGAGGAAAAATTTTTCACAAACGTAGTCAGCTAAATTATTTTGAAATGAGACAATTGAAAAAAAACCTTTATTTTTATTTCTCAGTGGAGGAAAATCCAATCCACTACAGAACAATTGTTTTTTTCAAAAGTATCTTTGCAATCTTGCCAATTGCTGTCCATGAATTTGGACAGACGATTAAGTGTTAGTTTTAATAGATTATATAAGCCATGGCGGCGCAGTGGTTAGAATGCAGTACTGCAGGCTACTTCTACCGACTATTGGCTACCAGCAGTTTGGCAGTTTGATTCACACCTGCTCATAGTTGACTCAGCCTTCCATTCTTCTGAGGTCGGTAAAATGAGGACCCAGATTTTTGGGGGCAATATACTGACTCTGTAAATAAATAAATAAATAAATAAATAAATAAATAAATAAAATAAACAATATGCATTGAATCCATTATATTTTCTATACAGCAATAGAATGACAGCCTGAAATATATTTTGTCTCAGAACAAAACATAGTCATAATTTGAGATTTCTTCTATAGTTATATTAAAATGCTGTCAGGATATTGCCCCCAACAATCTACTAAATATTCTAATGCTTTCTCATCTGTCCAAATTCATGGACAGCAGTTGGCAAGATTGCAAAGATCCTTTTGAAAAAAACACACAACTGTTCTGTAGTGGATTGGATTTTCCTCCACTGAGAAATAAAAATAATGTTTTTCTCAGTTGTCGCATTTTAAAAGAAGATGAGAGCACTTAATTAACTGCATTAGTGGCTGCAAAAGTAAGCACAGTTCATATGTCTTTTTTTAAAGAGTTTATAGGCTCACAAAAATCTAAAACACAAGGTGATTGCCAGAATATTCCCTCAGCAGGACAACTATTTCTCTTCCCCCTCATGGTAAATTCACAGAGATACCTTTAAAAGCTCTATAGTCCCTTTTCATTACAGCTGTGTTTAATGCATTGGAGAAGAAGCAAGCCAATAAAAGGTATGTTCATGGTTAGAAGAATACTGAATGAATCATGTGCATGTGTATAATTATACTGCAAATCTTCAAAAGCTGAAAGGAAAGGCAGCTTTAATACTATGAATTTGAGAGAACAATAGAAGTGAGCTAGCAAGCACCATAAGATGAGGCAAAAGGTAAGTAGTAAATGGCAGAGGAAAGCTGTGTGTTCTTTAGGAAATCCTAATTTATTTAGTTTAGACGCTGCCCAACTCCAGAATAATGTAATAATTATAAATGTATATAACAATGGACTCTGGGAAGTTCACAGTATAACAAAAATGAAATTTAAAAGGCCAAAGTTAGCAAAAACAAAGACAAGATAAAGAACAAGATGGCAAATCCAGCCAACAGCATAAATAAACATACGTTAATAAAACAATTGACTCCTATCCAAAGGCTTGAGAGTACGGCCAGATTACAAACAATTAAGTAGATGGGAAAGGAATAAGTAAAGGATTAATACTGAATAGGAATGAGACGCTTTTTCCTAAAAACTGCAGTTCATATTGATCTGACCAAGAGATCTATAATAAATACTCCAGATGTCTCTTCTGGCACTTCACTTCCCTTAGTTCGTAGAAGAACCAAGGGGAACACACTATGAGAGACCATGAAGCAGTGTTAGAAATATTTATATACTTGAATAATAATTGCATTAGATTACTGTAACTATTTACAGCTAAAATGATATATCCCTTTTCTCTCATTTTTTCACTTCAATTTTTTTAAAAAAAGATTTGGGTATGATACATTCAGATTTTGGATAAGTTGATCATAAACACTTTCTATTTATTTACAAATATGGCATAATTTTTCAGAAATAGATGTAAATAAACATATTTTCTGATTTTACCTGTGGCTCTTCTTCAAAGGTTGTTTGCTTTGGGACATTATGGCAGTATCATTGTGACTCTTAAAGATAATTGCAGAGTTTTTCATTTCCCTCCCCCACAATACATAGCTGTTAGCATATGAAATTTTTATTGTAACTGAAGAGCTGATTTCCAGTTCCTGGAGATTAGAGATCTACACGAAATGAAAATATGTTTTGGTGAAGCATTGTTTTGATTATATTGTTTCAAACAAAAAAAAACTAGAGCAGTGTTTCTCAACCATTGCAACTTGAAAACATATGGATTTTAATTCTCAGAATTCCCTAGCCACTATAGAGAATTCTGGGAGTGAAGTCTACACATTTTAAACTTGAGAATGTTGAGAAAGTGATCTAGAGGATTCCTAGAATGTTTTACTGAGCATAGAGGGCAACGGTGATGTAAGCTGCCCCTTCTTTTCCCAGTCTTTTAGACTGTCCAACTCTGACCTTCTTGGTGTCTTCCCCTTGTCTCTGCTTCCATCTGTAAAGGTGACCCAGCAAGCAAATCCCATCAGCTGACTGTGCCCAATCTTTCCTTACCCACTTTTATCAGTCAACATCAGTGTACTGACTTGTGTGCCTGTTCCTTAGAGCAATGGTCTCCATAATAAAGAACAGGCTTCCAGGTACTGATGTCTACAGATGCCATCAGTAAGGAAATCCTGTAGCATAATTTCTTCCCTACCCCTTCTGTTCAGTGCTCCACTTTTTTATGGAGCAATGTCCATCCATATCTAGAAAAATAAACCATCTACACAAACCAAAACATCCAACATCCATGTTTTAGTTCAGGTACAAACCACTCAAAATAGCTTTTTTGTATATTGAAAGGTATGACATTTCTCATGACATGTAAAAGTACAATGGATTTACTTCCACTGTGGTATTTTAGCAATCAATTTTGCCATCTGTTGTGCCCTGGATGTGTCTCAGAACTGTGCCACTTTCAAGATGAACTTTGAAAGCATGCAACAGCAGGATTTCCTGTTCCACTTTCAGAAGGATGGTATCACACATGGGAAAAATCATGCTTTTTGTCAGGGAGACTGAAGATATGCCTGCTTACTTAAATAGCAGCCAAGGACTGGTGCTTTCCACTTTCTTCTAAATACTTTCTCATTTATGGAACTTTCCAATACAAATCCGTGTTTTGCTCTCTTATCAAAAAGGCTGCCACTAATCATTGCTCATTGGTACCATACATAATGACTCTTCCACTAGAATTTGTATTCCTAAACTTCTGTTATTCCATGTTTTGCATATAGAATGAGAATAAATGTATTATTGCTTTCTTTGTAAGATACTTGCTTAAGTCCTCACCTCATTCCATACTGTAAGACTGTACATTCCCAGTTCACTCAGTCCCTTCTAGTAAGGTCAGTGGTTGATGGCCATGATATTAAATCCCATATCTTTAAACAACTAAGAGCATAAAAAAATTGAAACAGTGGAGAACTGCCTTTAAATTATGCATTATTCAGAATAGTGCTGTCATGGCAACCCTGGAAAAGATAAAGTACATGTTTTATAGGATCAGTTTTTCTGATGTATATGTACCCTATTGAGTTGTTCAGAAGGTACATACATTATATTAACAATTCATTTTGAATTTCTCAGAAAACATAATCCTGTTGGATGATACTGTACCTTAAAAGACAGTGAGATATATATTTATTTCAAAGTAAATATTTTGTACACTTTGAATATATAACATAGTCCATATATATTATGGACCATACTCCGAGTATAGTATACCATACTCCGAGTATAGTATAAACTCTATTGAGGCATTAACTTTTCTTGGACTTCTTGTATTGGGAGCTAAATACACTGTATTTAAGAGGCTTTTCAGATTCTCCTGGCTTGTTCTCAAGAAGACTTTGTAGCCAGAAGTGAAGATATGTTCAGTGACTAGCAATAAAGAAAGTGCTAGCAAGTGACATCTCCCTGGGTCAGACATATCTGAAAAAAGTTCTTAGGCATTTGAAGCTGGTGCTACTAAATGCAAATTCAGCCTTTACCAAAAATTATTACCCATCAGGTTTATGCTATGTAGGCAGCATTTAGAAACTTAGCATCTTTTCTGCCTGGCCATTTAAAAAGTTGCTTATGCTAAGTCAAGTAATTGGGCCATACATTTTGTACTGTTTGCATTAAAAGCAATCCTTAGACTCTGAAGAAAGGCCAGTGTCCTTACAAAGGCACCAACTGCTCAAAATGGTTTTTTCCTTATTTCCCAGATCTTTAAAACTGCCAGAGACTGCTACCTTAAGGTCTCTTCATGAGGAGCAACTTGTGGGTGCTCTCGAGTCCTCTCCTTGTCCAGAAAGGAATTATTGAGGAACTGGTCTTCTTGCCAGGTGTTCATTGCCTTTTCATAGAGCTGGTTTCAGTCTGTCATTTCTTCCTGGAAGTTCAAACATGGAATCTATAAGATTCACCCAAAAATATTTAGAAAACATAATTTATCAGTCAGTTCCTAGGTAGTGCCCTTCACTGAATAGCCATATTCTCTGGGGACTGTGGGAGATGAATCTCAAAGTTGTTGGGGACAAAGGCTACATATGTGCTGCTTTACATTGATTGTAAATATTCATATTTTTATATGAATATTTTGTGTTCAGGAAGTACATTGAAGAACAATACTTTCATTTGTAAGTATTAATAGTATTGAATATTTGAAAGTCTCTTTAGTCTCAGAGGGGGATTTTTAAATCCCTTTGAATTTATTAGTCACCTAAAAAGCTTACAGTCACAGGGAAAGCGTTAAGAATAGGTTTCCTTTGTTTTTTTACTGTTTCAATCCAAAGCATTTAAATGGGGCTGAAATTTGCCCTCCTTTCAAAAAGTTAGTTTTGAACATAAACACATTCGTGCTGTGCCTGTTTTTGAACATAAATACACTCACGCTGTGCTTGTAATGAAGGCATTCAGTCCTTGGGAAGACAATTCTCTGGTATAGAAGCGCTCAGTCTCAGCTTGATAAACTTTAAGGATGACAATGGGAGGGTGATAGGAGGTGAATAGGTTCCCCCCACCCCCCACCGCAATTTTTTTTTTACAGTATTTGTAGTTCTTCCTGTTAATTGGCTTTTAAGGAGATTCTCATAGCCAGTTCAGTGGGTGAACAGCAGGGTCTGATTGGATTGGATCCAGAAATGGGCATTTGTAGTCTATCTTCCAGAAGTGTTTCCAGATAACTCGCTGCACATGTTAATTTAAAAAATACAGGTCATTCCCATTCCCAGAATAAATGGAATCCTGTGAATCAGGATTGTGAGAAACACCTGGAATCATAACAGTCAAGTTTAATAATTACAGCACATTCAGGCCACAGACAAAGTTTTAAAGTGGAACCAGTCTAATTCTTGCTAAAGGCTCATGGAAAACAAATTAAGCAATAAGCAGCACAAGAATTTGTAACTCAGCTCTTGCATTTCACTCAACTGGCCAGTCACTGGATTATATTTTTTAAAGTTTATTTAATATTTGTTAATTTTGATATGTTTTTATTTGTTTTATTTTCTTGTGAGAAAATAAAATATTCTTTTATTTTCTTGTGAGAAAAATATGAAATGATTTTTATTTTTTATTTTAATTCCATTTATATCCCGCCCTTCTCCGAAGACTCAGGGCGGCTTACAAGCTTAGCAGTAGCCTTCATTCTATGTATATGCCTGCTTATTAGGGCTTTCATACACCCCCCAAGCGGCATTATTACAAAGTCAGCTTAATTGCCCCCAACAATCTGGGTCCTCATTTTACCTACCTCGGAAGGATGGAAGGCTGAGTCAACCTTGAGCCTGGTGGGATGCGAACCTGCACTAATTGCAGGCAGCTGGTGTTACTTAAGGAGGCATTAGCCCACTGCTCCACCAAGGCAGTGGTGGACACTACATGTTTCTGCAAATTTGTTATAGGGAAATCAGTTCAAGAAACAGCTGCCCTAGGAAAATAAATCACACAAGTCTTAAATTAGTGATTTAATTTGTTATTGTATAATTATTGTCAAAGTGGGAAACAGACATGTGCAAGATATTTTCACATGCCAAAATAAATTAATACTGGATACTTTGCACTTTGACTTTGGTGGATGATGGTTCTATTTGGTTGCTTTGTTTTAGGCAGTGAAATATCATGGGATGGTCCCACAAAGTAGCCATTAAGAAAATTTTTGAATATAATTATTTACCAGGATTACATGCATAGTGCAAGCCCAGAAGTAATTTTAACCTACCTATGCTTTTATGTTCTAGATATGAATGCATTGCAGAACCAGTATCCAAGATTACAAGATTTTGATTCAAGTCATGGCAACCTTCAGTTACTTCACCCTTCAGATGTTCTGCTTCATAATTTACCTTGTGACATGGAACAAGATTCAGAAAATGGTGGCATGGAAGAAAATATTGTTTATCTCTAATTCTTCATTTGTAATATTAATATAGTAGCACTTTGGGGTAGCTTTTCTAACTGTAGTTACTCTGTATTCAAATTGCTTTGCCAGTATATTATTTATTTCAAAATACAAATTTTCCTTATCCATAGGATACAAATTAAGTTATTTTTTAAAATATACCTGTAATATTTAAATTGTCATATTTGAAACATTGATGGGCTCTAAAACTAGACTTGGTGTATATATGTATATATACATATGTATTTGTATGTCTGAAGTAAGATTATCAACATTGGACTAGGTTAAGTGAAAAGATTTTTGCTTTAGATGATGTACACTGTCTATAATTTGAGCAGCTAAAATTTAAGTGCAACTTCAATTAAAAAAATGCACCAAGTAATAACAAATGATGTAATGGAAACAGAAACAAGAACCTCAGTATGTTACGGTTGTACTTTCTGAATGTACTATGGTGGATTTAGTATAGACATTTATAACTATCAGTCCAGTCATTACCTCAGGTTGCTTCCCTTCAGATACACTGAACTTCAGTTCATGTATTCCACAAGCATCAAGTTGAAGAAGGCATTGTTCTCAGTTACTTTCCAAGTTACATGACCATAGTATGTATTTCATCTTAGTTTCATCATACCATGTACGCATTATCGTGTCCTGAAATAGTTATAAAAAAACTAGAAAACTTTGTGCTGATAATCTAGTTTAATTCAGGTCACATGTCTCTGGGTGGGGATGAACACCTATTCGCTTGAAATAAGACTTCTGAATCACCATATCTTTTCAATTGAATTATCACACTAGGGCCTCTGCCATTATAGTTTAGTGGGTTATTTTTATCTTGTTTCAGTTGTGAACCTTTTGATCTATAGTCTCATGTGGTCCTAATATATCTTAATAGCAAAGAGTTTTAATAAATAAATAATGGCCACATATTTGTCACTGCAAGCTTATATTTGTTTATTATATCATTCCTTAGTAGATATTTTTTGTCATCTACATGTACATTTTTTTTTGCTTTCCAGAGATCAGTTTTATGTATTGCCTTAGAATTTGTTCTTGCCTATTGAGAGTGCCCTTTCATATCAAAAACGGCAAAATGCATGACATTTCTCTCTCACATGAGATATAAGACTAGGAAGTGGAATAAGCAAATGTAGGATTTTTCCCATTTAAACAATAAACCAGGATCCACTGATGTTTTTTTCACATACATGGACTGTGATTCAGCATATATCTTTCAGAATGCAGAGCTTTGATGCACTATAATAAATAAGGATCTTTTCTGTACATTTTGCAAATGAATTGTATACTTTTTGAATGGAATTAATATTTTCAATCTCCAAATGTGTGTTTCAGTGTATGTGCTGACTGTATGTATGTAATTTCCATATGATATTGAAAAATTCCAGCTGAGCTGAATTCAATTCCTAGTGATCACATGGGACACATCATTGTACTTTTATTGATGTTAATCACAAAGTGGTATCCTAAAACTGGAACTTCCTTCCTTCCTTCCTTCCTTCCTTCCTTCCTTCCTTCCTTCCTTCCTTCCTTCCTTCCTTCCTTCCTTCCTTCCTTCCTTCCTTCCTTCCTTCCTTCCTTCCTTCCTTCGTCCAGTTAACAGTTGTAGGATTTCAGGGTGGGACTGCTTGTTCACCTACTATTTACATTCTCCAACCTTTCTCTAATTTCTAAACAAATTCTCAGTTATGCGCCAAAAGCGCCTATCTCTATTAACCTTAATAATCTCCAACCAAACTAAACTATGATCAAAAATAATTCTTGCATGTATCACGCCAAATGTCTCGCAGTTCCAAATCATCCTTGAGTTCAAATAAAAAGAGTAAAAAAAAAGGTTTAAGCAGTCTGTAAGACAACTTGTTGTTAATTAGGAGCTTGCATACCCATTCTTAGTTCAACACATACTTTTAGTCCATAACCCTAATATACTTTTCTAACAAGCAAATAACATCAATCTTAAATTGTGTTAAATATTAAAAAAAACTTTCTTTCTCCTCTATGATAAATTTAATCCATTGACATTCTAATTTAAAAATTTAATCACCAATCTTAACACTCCAAAGCTTTTGGAGCACGTCTGTCATGACCCCCAAAACTTCTTTGGACCGCGCCCCTCCCATAGCTTCACTGTAAGTACACTTTGGAGATTCCATAACTTTCTGCTGGTCTTGCTCTTGCTCTCGTCTCGCTCTTCTTAGGGCGGCACGCGTCATCCTCTGGCCTCCTGCAACATCCGATGAAACTGTATCTTGATCCCCTCCAACACCATTGTCCTCTATCTGTCTATCTGCAACATCTTGAAGCTTTCCCTCGCCGTATCCCTTTACAGCTTCCAAAAATAATAGGGGGGTTGCTTTTAACACATTGCTATAAAAATCACGTGCCTGGGCCACAGTAACCAGACGATGTCTTTTACCTTCATGCATCACCACCAGTCCAACTGGAATCTCCCATCTAAACTTAATATCACATTTCTTAAGTTCCTGTACAAGAAATGCAAAATCTTTCCTTCTCCTTAAAATCTTCGGAGGAATCTCTTTTAAAACCAAGACTTCTTGCTCAGCCACTACCAATTTAGTATCATAAGCAGCTTGAATGACTTCATCTCTAATTACTCTCTTTGTAAAATAGACCACCACATCTCTGGGTAACTTCCTCTGTCTTGCAATCCATGAATTTACATGAAAAATTTTGTCCATATTTCCCTCAATTTCAGATGCTGGCTGGCCCAATACCCCTTCCAGAGCCTCAGAAATCAGCTGCTTTAAATCTTCTTTACAATTCTCCTTTAAACCCCTGATTCTAATAGCATACTGCATCTGATGATACTGAACAAGGCTCAATTCTCCGTCCATTTTATCCCTTATATTTTCATTTTCTAATACCTTTACTTCTAATATAGAGTTCTTTTGACTGAGATCCTTCACTTTTACATCCAGCTGTTGCACACATTCAGCTACAGATTCAATCATAGACAACATGTCCACCCTCATTGCTCTAAACTTCTCTTCCATCTTCTTCTCCAATTTCTCCATTTTCTCCTCCATTTTCTCCTCCAGCTTTTTCAACTTTTCATCCATCATGTCGGACATCAATTGTGAATGCTTTCCAAGAGAATCTTGTAAATCCTTAAGTGTCAATGCCGGAGGAGGTGCAGGAGGAAGCAAAGCTTGCAATGAGGTCTGTTGCACCAGGGAAGACCCCGCACTCCGAAGAGCTTTAGAAGTTTTAGCCGCCATCTTCCCCCACTTTCACTTATTGCGCACTTTCACTTTAAAGCTATAAAATCCATTGAGCTAGAGAGTAAAGATAAGAGTCCACATCACCTTGACCTCCTGTACCGCTCTGCCTGCATCTTGATAATCAAAAGTATTTCCTTTTGGCAGGGGTGGTTGCTAACGCCTGGCTCTGCTCCATAAATCCCGGAGCAGGGGCGCTGCGCAGCTCGGAGCAACCCAGGCTTTGGGGGGGCTCAATCCTTCAGCCGCCCAAACTCTCAGCTCAGGTGGCCCCGGAGAGCTCAACCCCTACCTGGGGCCTCACCCCCTCCTCTTCTCCCGAGGAGGGGGCTTCAAATCCATCTAAACAGCTGATCGGCGCTGTTTACGATGGAAAAACACAGCTGCGGAGCGGGCAGCCCGAAAACGGCTGTCTTCGGCGTCGCGTCGCCACCGGAAGTCAGGGAGTTATAATTCTTGTAAGCAAAAAGGGTCTGCCATAGGATTCAGTCAGTAGTGTTAGTAAGTGCTTGCCCTCTCCTTATTCCTACCATTCAATACTTCCTTCAGAGAACTCTCTGTAGCTATGAATGCTACCCCCAATTTCCCTGCCATCTCTATATGATCACTTAATTTAAACTTAATTTAAGCAATTTTCAGAAAACCTGTATTAGTACTGTATGTTGCAAACTTCTAAAAACTGCTTCCTTTCCACTTGGTAAAAACTACATGTTTCATGTCCCCTTCCCCTTCCTTTGTTTCAGCTGTAAATGAAATGTTAATCCTCTATTTGCAGGAGTTGTTTTTCTCACTGGATAGATGGCCTCTCAAGTGTCCCATTTTGTAGATCTATTTGACACAGTCTAGCTCTGGAAAAATACCCTTGTATGCAGCTTGGTTAGCATGCTGAATTTTCATAATTTACTGAGATGGGACATTTCACAGTGCATGCTAGAATAGCACCATAGTGAACTGAAGGTTTGTTGTGAAGGAAGAGGGAGGGCTTGATTGTTGATTCATGGAGAACTAAAAGGGAGGGGAGAGTTAACTTATTGACCAGTGGGTTTGAGATAAAATTTGCAGATAGGCTGAGTTCTCAGAGTTAGCTATTGGTTTTCTACATTTGAGCAATGATTAGCTTAATTTGCTCTCTGTAAATTCCAGGGCCATGCTAAATCAGTCAAGTTCAACAGAGGAGAGGAAGATAAAATGGGGGCATTGCAAACTGGGTAATAATATTTTGAAATATATTAAAATGGATAAGCATTTCACATCTGTGGCCATGCAACAATGAAACATAATGGAAACAGCAATGGCTGTTACAGGTAAGGTAAAATGTGCACAACCAACCCATAATATATTGGAGTCCATTTATTACTGTGTATACTGCACAGTATTTGTGTACCACATACTGTATTTTCCTGGAAAAGAACAATTGCCTACAAACCTATTTCCTGCATTGCACTGTGCCCGTGGAAGAGAACTCATGGCACATCTTTATTTACAATACTTTCAGTGATCTTCAGACCTTTAACATTAAGTATTGTCTATTTTGTTTACCCATATTCACAATAAAAGTAAATTTCATCAGTTTATAGCTTGCCTCTGTACTTATAGGGGAAAGAAAGATGTAAAACATAAACTAATGTGAATCTAGGTGGTCTTTTAAGCAGTCTGAATTCTATAAGTATCCATCATTTAGACATTTTTAAGGTTTATTTGAATTAAACATGAGCTTTTAGAAACATTAAGAATTCATTAGCTCAGTATTAGAGACTTAATTCCTTTCAACACTAAGAACTGTTACAGAAGAAAATCTCAATGTAGTTTCAGATATTTGGGGTATATGTAAAAAAAGTCAAAATCGCAACTTTGCTGGATCGCAGCCATTATCTTGATATTTTTTTAATCACTACTTTGCCCCTGGATACCCCAGCACAGTGGATCTGGCACAGGATTCATGAAGAAATCTCTTGCAGACCACATACGTATTAGCTACTATCAGTGTTTGTGACACTTCAGTGACATTTCTTTAGACTGGAGATTTTCAGTATAGCATGTTCATCTGATTCACTTCAGGAAGAGGCAGATGGAGAAACTCAAAGAAGCACAGAATGGAATTTAAAAATGAAAAGTTAGCTTCTGAGCTCTGTTGCCAGCTTACAGATAGATTTTACATCCAGATAAGCAACCTTTGTTTTAGCTTTAGTTCACACGCACCCACCCCCTGCCCGTGCCAGCAATGTAAGATACTTAATGCTGTCTTCCAGGTCAGTCTAAATCTGTCTATCACTTCTTTTCACTCAGAATGACTCTTCTACTATCTTCCACTTGTGCAGAGTCTGCTTTAGAAAACAACAGCACTATACTGTGAGGCAATTGGTGCTGATGGAAACATCTAAAGGGAAAGAGTAAAGAGCCTAAATGGGGAAATAAATGCATATCTGGAAATGTATTCATAAGTCTCAAGTTATTTTGAGGAAACGGCTTGTTCTAAATTTTATGGTCCTGAGGATTCCAGAAAGAATAAACTGCTGCTTAGATTGAAACTGGACAGTGAGATGGTAGTATATAAATTTAATAATTATGTGGTGGGGATAAAACAGTTCCTTGCTGCATTCACTTTACTCTGCTGTGTTCAACTGTACTCAACTGTAGGAAGCAACAGCACACCCTAGATTAGGTCTGCCCAAGTTGTAGAGGGAAAGATCCTTGCAGGCTGCAAAGGAGTACATGACACGTTTTGTGGCTGGTGGATGGCAGCAGTGCTAGAGCTGGTGGCAGCAAAGGCTTGGAGACCTCTGGCAGCATACCTTGGTGGTGGAAGCAGTGAATTTATTACTTTTTTTAAAAAAAATGCTGGTCGGCCATGGAAGGCTGCTTGGTGAGCCACTTGAAACCTTGGTCCGTATGTTGTACGGTCTGGCTTAGGGTATAGGATATTATAATAATTACAGTACCAGAATTCCCTCAAAGAAAATTAACGACCTTTTCCATCTGAAATGATCCTGACTCCAGTTGGAACCCCAAGTATATAGCACTAATAGGTTTCAAATAATTCATCTATTATAACTACCCACTGTTAAGAGAATGATGAAATAGTAGTGGGCTGCCTCAACGTATACTGATACTTATGACAAAATTAACTTGCAGCAAAGGCAGATTGACTGTGACCACAGCAGTTCAGTTCAGAAATGACCACAAATGGTGCACGAGCTGGATTTGTGGAAAGCCTTTCTTGGCCAGGACTGCCAAGCTGGAACCATGAGGATCTCCATGGGATCATTTTGGGGAATACTATCCTAATCAAAATCAACTATAGAACAACTCCAGATCTGGTGTACCTAAGCCCAGGACCACTCAGTCTGGCTAAGGTTGAGTTAAGTCCAGTTATATCCCATCCTATCCCCCATAGCATGCAGGCATTAAGAAAGATAGTTGATGCTTTTGCTTGGGAAATCAGGAATAGAGATATACAGTTCTGTATCATCTCCATATTGATGATAGGTAGCTCCATGCCAATAAATTGCCTCACCTAGTGGCTTTATGTGTTGGCTAAACAGGAGCAGGGAAGGAGTTTAATCTTGAGGCACTTGTAATGTAGGGTCTAGAACTGGATCTCTCCCCTTCCCTTCTGCCAGCATCTAGAACCAACCCACCAAGTGGAACCTTCTGTCTCAACACCAACATGGACTGGTAATAGTATATCAATGGCCTCTAAGGGAATGGCCAGGATTCCAATTCCATCCCGAGTCTGCCAGAGATTATCAAGCAGGGCAATCAGTGTCATTTCAGTGCTATAACCTGGCTGGAAACCAGACTTAAAGGGATCTAGATAATACTACTTCATTTCTTCTTTCTTCCAAAACTAACAAGTCAGCAAAATCTGATACACTAAAGGTAGGAAAAGAAAATATTTCACTTTGCAGCAGAATAGTGCTGCAACAAGGTTGACATGAGTTCTTTCTAAGTCTCATGATGCTGGCTTTTTTATTTTGAACAGAAATCCAGTGATATTCAACTCTTGTCTTGGACTCTGAATTTGGACTTTGCCTGGTCCCATTTTAGCGAGCTAAAAGTCTACAAATCTTGCTGATCTGTAGAAGAATAAATGATCTAGGCTAGTGCCAATCAGCCAATGTTTTGGCAGTATTTTTAGTAACTGCATAACTAGTGTTAGCAATTTGGTGCTTGAGACTGTCTCACTATAATGCATGTTGTACATATTTATGAATGTGTTACTATGTGAATTCCTGAAATGTATCCGGTTTTTGGCAACATTCCTCATTCCATTAAGTACAGTGGCAAAAGCTAGTACTTGGACATTAGACAGAGTACGAGCCAGCAGTGTGCTCCAGCTGCCAAAAAAGCCAATGCAATCCTAGCTTTCAGTAACAAAGGTATAGCATCAAGATCACTAGTAGTGATAACACTGCCTATACAGCACCAATAAATCCCAACTTGGAATACTGCTTTCAGTTCTGATAAAGGTAAAGGTTCCCCGCACATGCGTGCTAGTCGTTTCTGACTCTAGGGGCCGGTGCTCATCTCCGTTTCAAAGCTGAAGAGCCAGCGCTTGTCCGAGGATGTCTCCGTGGTCATGTAGCCTGCATGACTAGATGCCAAAGGCACACGGAACATTGTTACCTTCCCACCGTAGTGGTCCCTATTTTTCTACTTGCATTTTTACGTGCTTTCGAACTGCTAGGTTGGCAGAAGCTGGGACGAGTAACAGGCGCTCACTCTGTTATGCGGCACTCGGGATTCGACCCGCCAAACTGCCGACCATCTGATCGACAAGCTCAGCGTCCTAACCCACTGAGCCACTGCGTCCCCTCAGTTCTGGTAGCACAATACAAAAAAATGTGCTGCGATCCCAGAAAGTATGCAGAGAGTAACAAAGACAATTAGGGTCTGGAGGCTAAATTGTATGATGAATGGTTAAGGAAACTAGATACATCTAGCTTAATGAAGAGAAGAATTTGGGGTGACATGATAGCTGTCTTTGAGTACTTGAGGCACTTTACAGAGGAGAAAGGTTGACTTATTCTCCAAAGCACCCGAGGGCAGGACAAGCAGCACTTGGTGAAAACTTGTTAAAGAGAGGTCTTACCTAGAACTAAGACATTTTCTGTAATCAATGGAACAGTTTGGTTCCTGGAAATGTGAGTGCTTCATTGCTGGAAGTGTTCAAGAAAAGATTAGATAACCATTTGTCTGTGATATGTATAAGGTCACCTGCGTTGGTCAGGGGTTGGACTAGAAGACTTCCAAGTCCCTTCCAGCCTTATGATTCTGTATTCTATAAGATTGACATAGCAGATATCAGACTACCTTAAGCTCATGAAGCACTGATATACAAAGGAGAGAAAAATGACTTTAAAAAAACTCACAAATTTGTTGCTCGGTCTTCAGAATGTTTTATATCCAAGTGACTTCTGGTAGCACATCTTTTTTTATTTTGTTTTATAGAAATAAAACTAAAACGTAATTGTAAGCAATGAGAGGGAATAAATTTAGAGATGCTCTTAAAATGGAGAACACAGGAGATCTCAGAACCATTTAGCTCATTTCCATCACACTCCATAGGTGGATATGTTTGCCACTTTGAATTGTTTGTAAAAATAATAAAGGATGCAAATAAATGAATACAAACTGAATCAGGAATTTTCTGATCTGTTGTGTCTGGTTTGTAAATTGATAAAGGATTCATCACTGTGGATTTTACTCTGCTAGTTGTTGCCAGCTAATGGGGGCTGTGCTCATCTCTGTTTCAAGGGCCATTGAACTAGTGCTGTCCAAAGACATTTCCACCAATTTGTGGCTCAGCATATCATGGAGCACTGTTACCTTCCCACTGAAGTGTTACCTATTTATTTACTTGTGTTTGCATGCTTTCAAACTGCTAGGTGAAGATGGGAGCTCACCCTGTCATGTGATGTTTGGGTCTTGAACCTGGGCTGTTAACTTTCCAGCCAACAAGTCCAGTGTCTTAGCCACTGAGCCATCACACCACCCACAAACTGTAAACTGGAGGGAAGTGACACGGGGCATCCCATTTTGAAATACTCCACTTGAAAGTGGCAGGTGTGATTGCTTTCTGATTTCAGGACAAGGAAGAAGTCTACATGAGTCGTGGCTCTTGAAATGTGATCTCAGTTGCCAGAGGCCTGCACTCTGATTAAGATTACTGCTTGATTGATGTAAGCAACATCAAGTATTATAAATCCTGAAGAGCATTAGAATGGGATAGATCAGTGTCAGACACAACCAAAGTAAGTTTGAACCTTTTTAGATTATTTATGTCAAAAATCAATGATGCTATCCCGCATTGGAAAATGAAAAAAAAAAAAAATTAAAAAAACCCTCTTTTAAAGTACAAGTATTACCATCCTCATAATAGATAGTGAAAAATAGAAACTTTATTGCAATCATTATGATGTTTAATTTTTAGGCACCTCATGAAATTCAACAGTTGGGTTGGTTAGAGGCACTTGCCTGCTCAACATCTTTTGCAAATGATTTAGAAAAACCAGTGAAACACAATTAATATGGAGTGGAATCTTCCTGATTTTGTCTTCCAGAAAACCAGCTTATGACTTTGTGCTTATGTAAAATGTTTCAATAACCACAAGGCATCTTGGGAAAGAAAATTCCAGAGACTTAAGTAATGCTCTAAATAAATTTAAAAATTAATAACAAGCTAGCAGGCTAAAAATTAGGAAAATCCCCTTTCCAACTTGGTAAGGCATTTGTGAATACTCTGCCAGGACTAGAAAAGAAACAAAGGCAGGCGGGAAGGTAGATCAGACAATTTCTACTATAAGCAAAAACAAATGTCAATCTCTTATATTATTTAGAAAGAATTGTTGGTTAAACGGCAAAGCAAATGTTTTGCTTTCAGCAATTCCAGTTCAATCCAGTGAAAAAGAATACTATTTCAGAGTTCTAGAAAAGACTAGTGAAAAGCTACTGCCAGTCAGGGTAGAGACGCTCCAGGACAGATGACTAAGGAGCTGAATATGTCTAAGCAACTTACAATCATCTTAGAAACTAAATAATGAGGGAGAAGATACAAAGAAGAAAACATTTTTATTTTTTTAAGAAATATTTTTAATACTGTATATCAGTGTTTCTTAGGTTTGGCAACTTTTAGATGTATGGACTTCAATTCCTAGAATTCCCTAGCCTGAGGATTAAAGTTGTATATATAAATTACAAAAAGAGAAAAAGGGGGCATGTATTTGTGTGTGTGTGTGTGTGTGTGTGTGTGTGTGTGTGTGTGCGGGGAGGGCTTTACCACAAAACTGTCAAGAGGTATAGACTCATGGAGAAACAACTTATATGTGTTCATCACAAATGTGCAACAGCTGCAGTAGGATTTGGTGGCTCCTAGTTTTGACCCATGCCAGTTACCAGGGCTGTTCTTGATATATGTCAGTAGTCTACTAGTGCATTGTCAACACACCTCACAGTGACAAGTCCCGGAGTCTACCATTTGACTGTTGAACATGGCCAGAAAGCGCCCCCGTAATTTAGACACTGCAATGTTAACTTGCAGGATGGTGTTGCCAGGCATGTGTAACATTGGAGAAGAAGCTCTTTCAGTTGTAACTCTGAGGATATGTGAGTCTTCTATGTGAACAAGTGGTTTTTTTTTGCTGCCAAGATAATTGGCATCAGACAACTATATTTTTTTCCTCCTCTGCTCTATATGCTTCTGCCATTTACAGAGGAGAAGGAGATATAATGGGAGAATGGCTCCTTCACTGATACTTCACTGATCTTCAGAGCAGTTAGGAACTAACAGCAGAACACCCTACTTTTCTCAGGACATTTGCTTTATATTTATCACTTGGTATATCTTTGTGTTAGCAAAAGTGGGGAAACAGAGGAAGGAAGGAAGGGAGGGAGGGAGGGAGGGAAGAAGGAAGGAACAGGGATGAAGGAAAGGAGGGTGGAGGGAAGAAGGAAGAAATGTCCCAGGGCTCGCCCTGGTTCTGTCCTCCTCCGCTGGAAACCCTCAGATCTGCCCCAATCCTGCCCAGGCAGCCCTGAAGCGAGTGATGTTGAGCTGGCCACACCCACCCAGTAGGCCACACCCGCCCAGCCCCCCCCCCAGGGCAACCACAATGCTGATGCGGCTGTCAATGAAATTGAGTTTGACACCCCTGCTCTCGTTCAAAGTATGTTTTGGCCTGAAATTACAGTTGTTTTTGTTTTATATATATCTGATTTCCTGCCTACTGATATCCGAATAACATCCTTCAGTGTTTTTCTACTAAGTCACTGAAAATTCCCTCCAAATTGAGATAGGAAGTAATCCTAAAAAGTATATTGTAAAAAGTAAAGTTCTGAATATCCTGTTATTCAGGATTACAGAAATAGCAATATGGAAGTAACTATTTCAAAATCTCATAGTTCTTCTTATTTACATTTTTTTCCAATACATCCTTTATCTGATTCCCAAAGAATTAGAAGTGAGAAAAACAAAACAAAATGAAATGAAAAAACCCCAATAAGTAAAATATATGATCCTAAAACTCCCAACATTATTAGAATATTTAGATCCGAAATACTAGACTATGACTAGAACTGATTTGAACTGATTCACATAATCTAAAACTTACATAAACAAGCAAAACTGCCAGTTTAAAACACTGGATTCATTATTCTACTTATTTAAAAAAATCAGAACAAAACACTCAGCCTATCCAAGGAATAACATTTGAATGGAGAATGTTATTTTCAACAGTCTGCAGGCCTATTTTATTGAACACTACATGGAGGCCTAAGCCCCAGCAACAAAGAGTCGTAATCAAAAGGAACATGGGAAAAGCTAAAACAGGTCTCATTTCTCTGCCATTTTCACTTCAAAGCCCAAGAGGGAAGATTATACTTCAGCTTCTCTTTAGAAAATAGAAGTAATCCACCTTTCTGCTCCTCTTTTAATTTTTCAGTACATGGCTTGGCTCAAAGAAGTTATGGATGTGGAGTCACCTTCTGGCAACGCTTCTGGCTTGCCTCTCCTTTCAGCTTCTGGCACCATATGTGGTCTAGACTGAAGTCTGTGAATTGACCCAAGGGAGAAGGGAAGTGATATGTGGTGTTGATGTCTCATTGCTGGGGAGGAAGTGTAATGATTTCTTAGTCCCATCTGAATTAACAATAACAACACCCCCTCAGTCTGGTATATTCCAGATGTGTCAGTCTAGCAGTATTATAATTTCTCAGTCAGATTTTGAATAGGAAATTATAGGATCTGAATTTCAACATATTTGCAAGGCAATATATGTATATATAGGTTCACAGTGTCATCTTTGTAAGATTCCAGCAAATTCTTCTCCATTGTGATTGTTATTACATTCTCAGAAGTGAAGTGATAGGCAACCAAAAGAAAGAAAACACATGGTTGGGGGGAGGTTGATAGGAGGGAGCTGAGAGCCCAAATGGCTGGGGGATTGCCTGGCAATCAGAAATGTTAACAGTGTTGCCTTAGCACCAATAATAGCCTTGTGGTTTCCCTTCAAAGCCACACTAGTGGGGAAAGAGTAGAAAAGTCTAGATTCCAATCAAGGCCAATGTAGACCCTGTGTACAATTAACATCTTTGGACACCTTGTCCCAGGGCTTTTTTTCTCATTGAATGCTCAGAACGGAGTTCCAGCACCTTTTTTGGATGAAACCTTGTAGGGTAGGCAAGGCGGGTTGTATAACATGTGTGAGTTCCGGCACCTTTTTCTTTTACAAAAAAAGCACTGCCTTGTCCTCCCCTTCCCTTCCCTTTCTATAAATAAATGGTAAGCTTTCAAGCAATCCTATGTATTTAGCAAAGAACACATTCTTAGAAAATAAATATGATAAGGGGCTGCAGCTCAGGGCTTATTTGGAATGCATTCACTTCAGAAAACAAACAAGCAAACAAAAGATAAGCATCCTATGAAGGCTGAAGGGATTATGGGGAGCAATCATCAGCTTGTCTTCTGCTAAAGTGATGTTTTATGATATCCATGGTATGCATTTTATGTATTAATAATTCAAAAATAATTTGGGATCCTAAGGAATGAAAACAAATAACTAACTGTAGAGCCATTCTGCCTCACTCCTAGTGTTATGTTTACAATGGATCTCATTTCCCGATCAAATAATAGGATGTACTATTTTTACTTCTGGGGATTCTGTTGCAAAGATTGTGAAGACAATTATAGTTTGCCTCATTTCTACATAAGTCCCATGGGAGATCAGTCAGTTTTTATTAATGCATCCAACGATGTTGGGAAGGGAGGGAGGGAAAGAGAGGAAGACCTCCTGTACCAGTAGACAGAAAAATATATTTTGCCGCTGAATTGTGCTGCCACCAATTCAGTCTTGGGAAACATGCAAACATTTGCACCTAGCACTCCATTTTTAAGTTAGAGTATATAAGCAATGAAAAATAAAATTTTAATAAAGACAGAAAAGTGTCCCAACAACCAAACACAACACATTAACAGCATGTGACTCATTTAATCTTCAAAGCTTTACCCTGAAAGTTTTATAATCCATTTAATCAATATTGTTTTGCAAGGAAAAAAAATACCCTACAGTTCAGGTTAATGCTGCATTTCTACTTATATTTGGAATAGCAGTTTTGTATTATTAAAGAAGAGAATAACATTTTTTTCAATTTCATGGTACAATTGTACTTGTTTAATAATTTTTAAAAATAAAAATTCTTTCTCTTACTCTCTGAGCCCATCTGTGTGCTGTTGTACTGTAGCTTATTAGAAGATCAGAAATAAAAATTTAAATGTGTTAATTTTATAAGAGATTTACACTGGCTTCATTATATGTAATTAGCATTATATTAGCTAGTTATAACTTAAAAATCATTCGCAAATGCAACTTCTGATGTGGAATTACTGCTAAACAAACAAAGGCTAATTTAGTGGGTGCCCCAGGTGTCAGGACCCACCCCAAACCACGTCTTAGGAAGACAAAACTCTTGGAGCCAAATCTTAGTCCAAAAGGAATCTTTACTATGACATGCTTGGTTGTAGGAGGCGAGACAGGACTTAATATTTCCACGAAGTAAACCCTTATAAAGAGTTCCCGGTTTAACCCCCCTTAATCCCCATTTGGTCAGTCCCCCATCCTTCCTCTCGTATCATCCATCTCATGGGAAAAAGGAAGTTAGGACCCTTTTGTTTATTGCTGTCTTCCGTGACAAAACCCAGATGCTAGCCCCCCCTTTTGTTTCCCCAGTTCAAAAGGCTTCTCCTTTCCTTTGAAATGCCTATTGCCGGTTCAATACACATCTATCCTCTTCTCTTCGGGAGATGGCAGAATCCATGGGATAATGTTTGAAACAGTGCTCTTCAACATCTTCATCAACAATTTGGACGAGGGGATATATGGGGAACTCATCAAATTTGCAGATGACACCAAGCTGGCAGGTATAGCCAACACTCCAGAAGATAGGCTTAAGATACAGGAAGATCTGGACAGACTTGAACATTGGGCGCTATCTAACAAAATGAAATTCAATGGTGAAAAAAGTAAGGTTCTACATTTAGGCAAGAAAAACCAAATGTAAGGTATAGTATAGGTGGTACCTTGCTCAATAGTAGTAACTGTGAGAAGGATCTTGGAGTCCTAGTGGACAATCATTTAAACATGAGCCACCAGTGTGCTGCAGCTGCCAAAAATGCCAACACAGTGCTAGGCTGCACACAGTGCTAAGGATAGAATCATGTGAAGTGTTAATACCACATTACAATGCCTTGGTAGGCCACACGTGGAATACTGCATCCAGTTTTGGTCACCACAATGTAAAAAAGATGTTGAGACTCTAGAAAGAGTGCAGAGAAGAGCAACAAAGATGATTAGGGGACTGGAGGTGAAAACATATAAGGAACGGTTGCTGGAATTGGGTATGTCTAGTTCAGACATGTCAAACACAAGGCCCGGGGGCCAGATCCGGCCCGCGAAGTGGTTTCATGTGGCCCCCGAAGCCATCCTGGAAACAGTGAGGGAACGGTCCCCGCTGCCTTGGCCCTGGCCCAGAGACCCTCCTTCTGCCAGAGACCCCCAGATCTGTCCCACTCCTGCCAAGTCCCCCATAGGCACCCTTGATGGTAATGATGTAGAGCTGGCTATGCCCACCCAGTAGGCCATACGCACTCCATCTGTGGCCACCCAGTAGGCCGCGCCCACCCTGGACATACCCACCCGGCCCCCCGAGGGCAACCACAATGCTGATGTGGCCCTCAATGAAATTGAGTTTGACACCCCTGGTCTAGTTTAATGAAGAGAAGGACGAGGGGAGACATGATAGCAGTGTTCCAATATCTCAGGGGCTGCCACAAAGAAGAGGAAGTCAAGCTATTCTCCAAAGCGCCTGAAGGCAGGACAAGAAGAAACAGATGGAAACTAATCAAGAAGAGAAGCAACCTAGAACTAAGGAGAAACTTCCTGATAGTTAGAACAATTAACCAGTGGAACAACCTGCGGTGAATGCTCCAACACTGGAAGTTTTTAAGAAGAGACTGGACAGCCATTTGTCTGAAATGGTATAGGGTTTCCTGCCTGAGCAGGGGGTTGGACTAGATGACTTACAAGCTCCCTTCCAACTTTTTATTATTATTGTTATTATTGTTATTATTGTTATTATTGTTATTATTATTGTTATTATTATTGTTATTATTATTGTTATTATTATTATTATTATTATTATTATTATTATTATTATTATTATTATTTATCACAGTCAGCCAGATGTTCAGACTGGATTTGGCATTTTTTTCTACCTATCGAGTCCTTACCAAGGACCTGGGATAGGCAGATGTGGATGTTTGATGGTATTACAGATATTGTCGCAGGATGGACGCAGTTCCTATTATTATTATTATTATTATTATTATTATTATTATTATTATTATTATTATTATTATTATTATTATTATTATTATTATGCCTCTAAGAAAGAAGACTTCCTTTTCCCCCTCTCTGATATGACTGATATGAAAGATAAAAGGTAAAGGTTCCCCCGCACATGCGTGCTAGTCGTTTCCAACTCTAGGGGCCGGTGCTCATCTCCGTTTCAAAGCCGAAGAGCCAGCGCTTGTCCGAGGACATCTCCATGGTCATGTGGCCGGCATGACTAGACGCCAAAGGCGCACGGAATGCTGTTACCCTCCCACCATAGTGGTCCCTATTTTTATACTTGCATTTTTACATGCTTTAGAACTGCTAGGTTGGCAGAAGCTGGGCCGAGTAACAGGTGCTCACTCTGTTATGTGGCACTCGGGATTCGACATGCCAAACTGCCGACCATCTGATCGACAAGCTCAGCATCCTAACCCACTGAGCTCCCGCGTCCCACTGATATGAAAGATACCAGGATCTAAATGAGGTTGGATAAGTACTTAATATTTGGGAGAATGAAGGCCTCACTGAACAGAAATTAAAAAGCTGGTGGCACCATAGGTTGGCAGATTATGGTTTCTAAAGTGTATAATAATGTTTGAGAGCCTTAGGGCAGTAGCCCCCCCCCCCCAACCTTTTGAACACCAGGGACCAGTTCCGTGGAGAGAGGTTTTTCCCTGGACAGGAGGGGGTGTGGTTTTGCATGCTGCCTGCATCCCATGGATGGGGCTTTGCTTGTTTGCATGGCCCAGTTTCTGGCATGCCACAGACTGGTGCTGGTCCATGGACTGGACTTTGGAGATCCTGTCCTAGGGAATAAATGGGTGCCTTAATAATTACAAAAGCAACAATTTATGCTTTAAATCCTGCACACTTTTGAATGTGGTTTTTGACATGCTATGCAAAGCTGAAGTGGTCTTCAAACTGTCAAGTAGTGTACTTCTAAGTATGCCATTTAGATGCACTTTGAGATCTTTGTTTCTCATAGAAATCTGTCTCTGAGCCCATTATCTAGGATATATTTTAGAAAGACTACTACATAGGTTGGCAAGTCAGCATACCACCATGCTGGTCTGGGCTTACTGTGGTAACAGCACCATCCAAAAAATACATCCCACTTTCTTAATACATATGTAGGCTCTATATCTATTCATTAATGTAACTACATTTTACTAGTTAGTATAAGAGGAAAATAAAGAGAAAAGATTGCTACAACAGGAACACTTATTACATTATGCAAACTATGGATTTGCTCAAGCGATAAGTTCCCTTATTTGCATAATGGGAGTCATCTGTCTCTGGGAAAGTGCCCATGTCTGCCCATGTCTCCAGATTAGGCAATGCTTTCAGACAGTGTTTTGGACAACGGTTCACAATGAAGAAAAGAAAATCTAAAACCCTGTTTTAGATTATTTCTGCAACATAACTCTAAATTGTATTGTTAATGTCTTACTTGACTAATATCTGCTACTTGATTAGTACTTGACAAATATCTTCTTTCCAGCCTTAATATATATATAAAGTCAGGCTTTTAGGATGACAGCTATTGCAGTCTTTCTACCCATTCTTTTATGCCTGAAACAGCTAAACTCAGAATCTATAAGAGTTTTAGACATCACCCAGCAAATGCATTTGGATGTTGTTGCCAACTCTCAGTGGTTGGTTTCAAATCAGAAACCTTTTACAATCAAATCAAATCAAATCTTTATTATGGTTATAGATCAACCCAAACCTTTTATATTGGGAAATGATTTATTCAGCTTGTTTGCGCAGGTCCCTGTAGGCTCATTCACCCTCAGTTGTATTAGATGGAGGTACAGTTGGACTCCATTCACTGAAAGATGATATCCTTATGTCCAAATGAATCCAAGATGCTCTCACATGTATTTTTCCATTTCCTTTTTTACACCAGTATATGTACAATCCTAATTTTACCACCATTTAACAAATCTACATTTTGTATGAGGGAGAAACAATCCATTTTCTACTTGCTGATTGAAACCTATCATCAACAATAGAGTTGTTAAATTTCTATCTGTTGCAATTCACATAAGACAACATAAAATATTCTAATCTTGGAGCAATGATATGAAATGTCTTTACTATGGTAACTCTATCTTATTCCTATTCTTTTTGTTTCATTGTATTTTATTTAACTTTTCTCTACTCTGGTTTTAAATCTAAAGTTTTTACAACACTGTTATACTAATTTTAGCTGCATTCTGTCATATGTTTTTGAGTTTTTCTTTTTCTTTTGCAGGTCATTGGATATACCTATGACAACAATATGGAAATTGAATTAAGGTCTTAACCAATGTTGCAAATGATGCTTTTATAATTTAGCTTCCTGCTTGTAATTAGTATATGTATATGAACAGGAAGTTGTGAAAACCTTATATTTTTCATCCACTTTCAAAAATCTGAACTGCCTGATTTTTTTTAAAGAAAAATATGAGTTCCCAATCAAGCTGAGTCAATTGAAAGTGAAATTGTCTTCTTTGTCCTATATTTGTGCTTGCTTGAAGTAGATGGAGCTTTAATATTACCGCTGGGCTTGTAATAAAAATGGGAAAGTGTCACATTTTGATGAGCTGTGTCACACTTGGAGCTTTTTCTCATTTTCATGTGATAACTACGTCACTAACATGTCCCAGGAACCTCTGTTACTGTTTTCATGACTTGTCCTTCATCTGATCCATAGCCCATGTCTAAAGCAGCCTGAAGTCATTCTGATCTCTACCAGTGTTGATGTACTGTTTCCCCCCCACCCCCGTAACTAATGCACAGGGTTTGCAATGTATACACTCTTAGTTTTATTCACTGGAGTTACATGACCATTTCATATAAGTGATTATGGTGGCTAACACAATAAAAACATTATTTTTGCTATATCAGCCATTTGGTCAGTGATGCAGTCTGAGGATTTCTGTTGTCTCCTTAGCGCCATCTCCTCTGATTCCTGGTTCCTGTCTTCTAGGCCCATTCTACTTTGGGCAGTAGGAGAGCCTTGTTATTTCAAATAGGATTATCTCCTTGTACCTCTTGTTGAAAGAAAGGTCTTCATCATGGCTCAGTCCAAGCCGGGAATAAACAACATGGCAACTGCTTTAGAAAGAAGGTTGCAGTTTATTGAAGAGGAGAGCCAGACAGAAAGATTACTCTGGAAGAAAAGAGAGAGTACATATAGAGAGTGGGTTTTTATAGCCTCTGGGACTTTTGTTTGGAGTTGTTTCCTGTTCCTGTTTGAGGCTTTGTATTTCCTGTGTCATGTATTCTGACCTGAGTCTGGGTGTGCCCCTTTGGCATCTCTGTGTTAATCCTATTATGTCCTGTCCTGTTTGGGTGGGGTATGTAGATTTTAGGTGTCTTTGTCTTCCTAAACTTCTAGCTTCAACCTTCCTGAATGGTTTACATCTACATTTCTACAGAGCTGATTTCTGCTTGGGGGAGGGAGACTTGGACTATTAAGAAAAAACTGGGTATGCTTTTCTGTCTCTTTTAAGATTCTTTGAGGAAAAATAATATTCTCCCTTTTAATATTTCCTTCTCTGGGGGGCTGACTTCCCACACTCTTAAATCTCAACTGATCTCAGCTTGGATCTGTTTGAACAACAGCTGACTAGAGATAGTAATGAGAAGGCTGCATGATGAAGCAAGAAAGAGAAAGTGAGATAGCATTCTTTTCACAGCTTTATTGCATGAAATTCACTGTACCTACTGTTAAGTCGTGGGCTCTGGTGAGCAGGAATGATGACACAAGGCTGAATACAGAGAAACTAATTCTTTTATTCTGCCTCCTTTGTTGTCCTCACCATGCGTTCAGCTTGTCCATTCGAAGAAGGATGAAACGGTGCAGACGTAGCATGTCTGATAAGGTTAGCTCTAAGAAAAGCCTGAAACTCAGCAGCAGTGAATTGAGCCCCACTATCAGAAACTAAAACGTCAGGCAACCCATGCGTTACAAAGAGTTTTCTCAGCACCTGGATGGTTCTAGAAGTAGTCATATTAGGAACTGGAATTACTTCCAGCCATTTTGAGTGGCTATCCACTACTATCAGGAAAAGCTGTCCTTGAAAAGGCCCAGCGTAGTCTATGTGAACCCTAGACTGGGGGGTATGCGTTTCCTCCCACCTGTGAACTGGGGCCTGAGGCATTTTAGGCCTAGATTGTTGGCATGTATAGCAACCATGAACTTGATCGTCTACAGCCTTATCCAGGCCAGGCCACCAAAGGTAGCTTCTCGCTAAGGCTTTCATTCTGACAATGCCTGGATGTCCTTCATGTAAAGAGTGTAAGACTCTGTCCTTCAATGAAGTGGGAATTATGACTCTGTTGCCCCATAAAATGCAGCCCTTGTGGGCAGACAACTTATGTCTCCTGACAAAATAACTTTGAAATTCAGAGCCTGGACTTTTTTTCCAACCAGCCCGCGTACACCCATGACAACACTCTACTCAGAATTTTATCTGTGGCAGTTCCAGCAGCAATATCCCCTGCGTGGAGGGGAAACTCAGGTAAGTCCTGAATGGACAATATTTTAGCAGCAGGAGCTGGATCAGGATCCATTAGTGGCAGTGGTAGTCTGCTGAGGCCATCCACATGGCCCATTTCCTTTCCTGGTTTATGAATTAACTTAAATTGTAAGCAGACAAAAATATAGACCATCTCAACATTCTTGGAGATAGTATGTGGGGAGTTTGCTTGTCTGTTGTGAACAACCCCAAGAGAGGTTTGTGGTCAGTGTAGACAGTGAAATCCCTGCCATATAAATAGTTATGACATTTTTTAACTCCAGCCACTATGGCCAAGGCTTCTTTATCAATCTGTGCATAATTGCACTCAGCAGAAGATAAAGTCCTAGAGTAAAATGCAATAGGAACCTGTTTCCCATTTTTCTCTATGTGGCTTAAGACTGCCCCCACCCCATAGGGAGATGCATCACATGCAAGACATACAGGTTTAGACTCTATTTAATGAGTTACAGTGGACTTTTCTGATAGAAGGGCTTTCAGATCCTGGAAACTTTTTTCATGTTAGTCCATTTCCAAGGGGCTTTTTTTTATCAAGCAGCCTGTGGAGGGGCTCTGCTATTGCAGCCTTACGAGGTAGGAATGTGTGATAAAAATTTAGGAGGCCCAAAAATGCTTGCAGCTCTCCTTTTGATTTTGGCCTTGGAGCCATTTTGATGGCCTTCACTTTTTTTTATTGAAAAGTTTTACAATACATTTTTGAATACAAACCCCCCTCCCCTCTCCCCAACCCTCCCCAACCCTCCCCTCCCCTCCCCCCTCCCCGACTTCCCAGAGCTAAATACAGGGTATAAAATACAAACAAACATAATCTAAAATATGCAAACAACAATAAAATATTAAATTCTATCGCATTTTAACTCTTAGTAAAATAACTACAATGGCCTTCACTTTTGAACCAGTGGGGTGAATTCCTTTATCATCGATATGGAACCCCAAGAATTCTGTTGATGAGACCCCAATACTACATTTGTTTTTCTTCAATTTGAGACCTGCATTGCGGAGCCTCTGCAAAACAGCCCTGAGCCTACTGGCCAACACTTCTGGGGATTCCCCAGCAATGAGAACTTCATCAAAATAAGGGCAGACACCCTGAATACCCTTAAGTGTGCGTTCCATAATCCCCTGGAAAACACCCGGTGCAACACTGACTCCAAACTGTAAGCGTTTGACTTTGAATGCCCCTCTGTGAGTTACTATTGTTTGAGCCACGGCTGTGGCCTCTTCAGCTGGCAATTGCTGATACACCTGCACTAAATCAAGTTTAGCAAAAATGGTTCCCCCTTGCAAGGAGGCTAAAATATGGTTGACTACAGGAACTGGGTAAGCATGTTGATTAAGGGCCTTATTTAGTGTGCATTTATAATCAGCGCAAATGCAAACTTCTCCGTTGGACTTCAGTGGGGTGACAATAGGAGTTTCCCACTCCCCCCCATCAATAGGCTGTAATATGCCCTGTTCTACTAGCTTATCGATTTCGGAATTGATTTTGTGCTTTAGGGCAAAGGGGACCCTGCGAGGCTTAATCCTAATTGGCACAACGTTAGGATTTAACTTAAAAGAAATTAGTGGGCCAGTGTAAGTCCCCAGGGTTGAATCAAAAACATCCGCGAATTCTTCGCAACCAGTCATGAGGTCTGCAGTTTGTGTCTGGTTAATGCCTGTAATTTGAATGCCTAAAGCATCAAACCAATCAAGTCCAATAAGACTCGTTCTTTGGCCCTCTACTACTATTAAATCCAGGTGCCCCAAAAACCCTTTAAATTTTACCAATAATGTGGCTTCACCCTTAACTTTAACATGAGCATTCTGAAAATCCGTTAAAATGATATCTGAGGGTCTTAGTTTAGCCCAATTGTTACTGCGCCTATACACAAAGTTGAATGTGTCTTGTGAAATGATCGATACTGCTGAGCTGGAGTCCAACTCCATCTTACATGGAACTCCTTGTAGCTCTACCGAAAGCTTGAGTTTAGGCTTGAGGGGGCGATGAGCCCTGGTGTGGCAAATGCTTCTCCGGCTTCTGAAGAACCCCACACTCACTGGACCCTGAGCCCCAGTGCCTTTCCTAGTCGGTTCCTCTGACTGGTGTTTGGGTGGCCTGTCTCTCTGGTGGGCTCTGCAAAACACCGTGATGTGGCCGGTCCTTCCGCCAGCTCTACATGTGGCCGAGTGAAATCTGCAATTGGAGCGAAGATGGTTGCCTCTGCACCGCTTACATCTAGGTAAGAGAACTGCCTTGTAATTGTTCTCTCATTGATGGTTGCCACGGTTTTGCACATTTGGTTGCCTTTGGAGCTTGTTGATTTCAGGTTCTTCATCTTCTGACGATTCTCTGACACATTTGGCGACCTCAAGGTGGATGGAATCTTCAACCTTTGAAGGTTTGGTGGGCTGAACTGTCTGCACTGCACCCCCGGCAGCTTCGTCGGTCATGACTTCATCCTGTGCCTCGGAGAATGTGAGATTGGGTCTAGCAAACAGTCTCTGCTGGAGGGTTCTGTCTCGAAGGCCACAGATGAGTCGGTCTCTTAGTTGTTCCTCTAAGTTCGAGAACTTGCAAAGGCATGCAGTCTGCCTTAGGCCCGTGATAAACTCTGAAGCTCCGGGTAGCTGCACTCTTTGGTCGAATTTAAAATGCCACGCTATCTCCGACATCTTGGGCTGAAAATGCCCAGTCAGCTTCTTCTTAAGGTCTGCAAACGATACTGCTTTGATGGGTGTCAGCGTGAAAAGATTCTCTGCTAGGTCAAAAGTTGCTGGTCCACACACACACAGCAACATGGCAGCTTTTAGGCCTTCCTCTGCAATTTGGTTTGCTCGTAGATAGTTCTCCACTTGTGAGAGGTAAGACAGCCATTCTTCTGGATGCTTTACATCGCACTCTCTGAGTTTGCCAACCTTTGGCATCTTTCTCGATTCCTGCGTTCTTGGATCCTGCTTCTTAGGCTCAGGGAATGCATCCGCTGAGCATGCGGCCGCTAGTGTGGCTTTACTAGCCAGCCAAAAGAGGGGAGGGGAAATGCCTCTTCCCTCCAGAGTGGACTGCCAACCCCTCGTTGACTTCAGCCCTTTAAGCAGCGAAGCAGGATCCCATCCTCGTCGCCACTGTTAAGTTGTGGGCTCTGGTGAGCAGGAATGATGACACAAGGCTGAGTACAGAGAAACTCATTCTTTTATTCTTGCTGGAACTGTACTTGAGCTTGGGCCGCACCCAGCCACAAAATATAGGCTAGCCCTAAGGTGGCAGCCAATAGGTTTGAACACGTGCTTGCCGCCTGGGGCTGACCAATTGCAGGACTGGAGACGGCCTGTGGTGTAATACCACAAGCCCAGTACATAACACCAACCAATTGTTGTTTGGCCAATTTTGAACATGGTTTAGTACTTCTTTTGTTTGGAATAGCATTAAACTCACTCCAAAAAAGCTGATAGTTGTGCTCTTTTTGAATACACTCATGCAAAATGCTTGCACAAAACCACCTTAGTTCTAATAGATGGCTTTATCTCACTAGTTCCATCCCATATAAGGTGATTGGTGAAAAATTTCCTGTTAGCACAAAAAATAGTGAATAGCATATTCACTTGGCTTTGAGAAAGAGGTATTGGCATCTTTCTGTCTAAGTTAGTTTTTTTGTTTCACTGAACTAATCATTATTTTTAAGCCAAATCCTAATGTCCTTCCCTGTTCAGAGTTTCTGTAAAAATTTTCAGGAAAAGTACAAGGGAAAATTTCCAAACAAGTCTTTAAATTATTTCACTTTAAGATAAGGTGATCTCCCCTTTTCTTCTTTACAAACTGTGACAGGAGTTCGAATCTATACAATTTCTCTTCATTGCTTTTAATTTCTATTCAGCTTTCATGATCAGACCAAATTAAATGGGAGATGAAGGGCTTGATTTATTGTCATTATTTGGTATTGTTGTTGTTGTTGTTGTTATTGTTGTTGTTACTACTACTACCAAGCATGAAATGTAGTAAAACAGAAGAGGCAACTAACTGAACCAAAAATTGTTTATAATTCTCCTCTATGACAGTTGTGTATGGATGGAAAATGTCCCACTGGTACAAATTCTGAATGTAGAAACAATTTCCAAAACCTCCAAACTTTTCTGTTTCATTTCTCTTCTCTTGGAAACTGTAATGCTAAACTAAAAAGAATTTGTTTAGGTACCTGGTAAATAGATATTGACAAGGGCTTCAGCATTCAAATGATATCTGTTTATGGTCTCATTCTAAAACCACTGCTGATTATTACTGTTGTTTTGAAAAGAATGGTAGCTCCTGGTAAGGGTTCTAGGAAAACCCTTATCCTAGATCAAGCATAGTTTTGTATTCTCCTATCTTCTTCTTTCATTAATGGTGACAGTTTGTTTCAGGAATGATATATACATATCAATGTTTGCAATAGTGGTAAATATCTGTTTCTGTATAAAACTCAATGTATCATTTTTGCCCCCCACTCATGTCTTTCCATAAAATCTGTTAGAGATATTTTGCTATGGCCACTTATTACTTAGGGGTGATCAAGAGACTTTGCATTTTTGTCTTTGCAAAATCTGCATTTGCTATTGAATTTTCATTATGGCATTTATTGCTGGTACTTGTGCTGCAAATATTAATTCTTTCATTTCATTCTTGATGGATCCAGTCTAAAGCTATTGGCAAGTTTAGCTACTTTTCATTTTGTCTTTGGTTTTTTTAGACTGACTAAACAGACGTTTCCTTCCAATTTTTCATTCACTGTTGTAACATTTTGTTCTCTAGGTCACCTTTGATTCAGTCACATTCAAAATACTTTCCTTGCAGATATTTATTAGCATCCTCTCTTTGTTTAGTTTTATGTAACCATTTAAACCACATATTTCATCTTCCACTGACTGCTTTACTTGTAACAAACCACAAATACATGCTTTCCTCAGTAGATACAAACGATTCAGTTCACATTTCAGTGTAGTACATTGTCTGTTGTCGAGTATTGCAATCTAAAATAACTAGTTCAGTTGTGCCTAGCCAATAATGATTGCTGTGAAGTGTGTAACAGGGATAGCTCAAGTAGTAATGGGTTTGCTTGTATTATTGCCATTCCACTTCAAATTTAAAAGTTTTCTAATTTGTTTTATAAGTTCAGAGCTTTTCTTTTTCACCTGGGCATGTCTAAGTCTAGTGGCTTTTTATTAAAAATTATTATCAATGGAATCAAAGTCATATTGAAATGGAGGAGACAAAAAAAAAATCTCAATTTTTTCTTCTTCTTTTGTTGACTTCTCTAAGTTCTTCTGTGTTTGCCTCATCACATCTCCTTACATACCTCCACTTATTCCTATTTTTATTTGTATTAATATATGAAATCCAACTTCTGTGCCAATCCTTAATTTTCCCCCTCTCAATATGTAAAGATATATTTCTTACAACTCAGTCTATACTGAGAATAGAATAGAATTCCAAGAGTTCCATTAAGATGATTGACAATGAACTTTGGTTCACAAAGGTATTTATTTCTATTAGTAATAAGGCCTGTACACTAATTCATGCAAAGTATGGCTCCTGAAATAAAAAGCATCTTTCAATGTTATTTTTTTTTTTGTTTCTGCCAGTTTCAAATTGCTTTCCAGAAGTCATCTGGTTAAAAAATGGACCAATAAATTTTATAATTTTCCTTATTCTGCCATTCCAAGGATCTGTCTAAGTAGAAATGAGACAATGAACTTAGTCTATTCTTTCTGGTCAAGACTGGGGCTTTATTGTCTTTGAGCTGCATCTGAAAACCAATACCTAACTATTTTATTTGGCCTTTAGATGCTTTAATGAGAAACAAATATCTGTCTACAGAGTTTAACAGTCTGGCTAAGTTCAATGCCTATTGGGGAAATGAAAGCCTAATAGTTGTAGGTAGTATTATGTCTTCTTATACAGGGCGTCTGTTCCCTGAAGCTGCAGAATAAAATCCCATGTAGTCTGACATTCTCTCAATAATGTTAACTCACATGTATCTTTTTCAATATGCTTTCAAATTTGTACCTGTGGATGTAGAATGGTTTGGCTATATATAATATTTAATACACTAATATTTAATACACTGAGGTTGGCTTGGATGGAAAGTGCAGTCTTTTGCACAAATTATCCCTGTTGTAAATATTCTTATCAATTATCTGTTTGAACATTTTTGTTTTATTTTACCCATAACTATTACACAAGATTAGTAGTAATTAAATAAGATGAACCTACAAACAGCAACATGTTTAAAACATTAGGGCATAGGGAAAAAGTACAGTATACAACTTAAGCAGCAGATAAAAGAAGCCACTGCAAATTAAAAGAGACCCAACAGCCAACTGCCAGACCCAAACAGGCATCCAATATCAAGCCCAATAGGATCAAAACATATTCAAAAGTCTAACGTACAACCCTTGCCTGACTTTTAAATTTACAAAGTAGTATGATAAAGAAGAAGAACTAAAGAGCCTCTTGTTGCGGGTGAAGAAGGAGAGTGCAAAACTTGGGTTGAAACTAAACATTAAGAAAACCAAGATCATGGCATCTGGCCCTCTCAATTCCTGGCAAATAGATGGGGAAGAAATGGAAGTAGTGACAGATTTTATTTTCCTGGGCTCCAAGATCACCGCAGATGGGGACTGTAGCCAAGAAATTAAAAGACGCTTGCTCCTTGGGAGGAGAGCCATGGCAAATCTAGACAGCACACTAAAAAGCAGAGACATCACCCTGTCAACAAAAGTGCGTATAGTCAAGGCTATGGTCTTCCCAGTTGCAATGTATGGCAGTGAAAGCTGGACCATAAGAAAGGCTGAGTGCCAAAGAATTGAAGCCTTTGAACTATGGTGCTGGAGAAGACTCCTGCGAGTCCCTTGGACTGCAAGGCGATCAAACCGGTCAGTCCTAGAGGAGATCAACCCTGACTGCTCTTTAGAAGGCCAGATCCTTAAGCTAAAACTCAAATACTTTGGCCACCTAATGAGAAGGAAGGACTCACTGGAGAAGAGCCTAATGCTGGGAAAGATTGAGGGCAAGAGAAGAAGGGGACGACAGAGAATGAGGTGGCTGGATGGAGTCACTGAAGCAGTAGGCGTGAGCCTAGATGGACTCCAGAGGATGGCAGAGGACAGGAAGGCCTGGAGGAACATTGTCCATAGGGTCGCGATGGGTCGGACACGACTTCGCAACTAACAACAACAATGATAAAGAAGGGAGTGTAGATTGAACATGAACATCCATGAAAGAGGGCAAGGAATGAGAATGACATCTCATATATGATGACTTAATCATTTGATTATAACATTGCTCACAAATTATTGTTTTGTGTCACCATGGTTTATTAGTTTTTCAAACAGAACAGAACAGAACAGAACAGAACAGAACTGAATAACAGTATCTCTCCCTCACCTTATTTTTCCTCTCTCCCAACAATAAATAAGCTTATAAATACTGTATGACTAATATATATATATAAGAATACTGATTATACAGTAAAAAAAATCTCAGTTTTCTTGTGGTGGAAAAAAATATTATTGGAATTAAAATGAAAATTAAAACACACATTTTAGTATAGTATTAATTTCAAGTTGACACTTCTTTGTATGTACTTGCATTTATTTTGGATCAACTTTAAGACCTGAAGCTGTAGAGACAGAGCGCTTATTCATTCTTCATTCATGCCTCTGACTATGCCCTCTTTATGTTGATTTAAACTTCACTTAGAACAATTAGAGTGAGGAAGTTCTTAGACATCAAGATTGCTCCTTGGAATTGGATGACAGAGATTTGTAACTCTCAGAGGATTTAGCCCCAGTTGAAACAAAGCAAACAGTTTCAAACAGTGTGCACTGATCTATTTCCTTTGTTGAGATATAAATAAAAGCCAGCTGTTCCATGGGCCATTAGATATCTTCAATGTCTTGCTGTAAATTTTTGTGCACACACCTGCCTTGATCCCCTTTAGTTTTTTTTCTAACTCTGCATCCTATTTAATAAACAGATGCAATGTGATTTTGGTCTCAGAGAGGAAGTAATGCAACTTTACAGATGGAGCAAAACATTTATTTATTTTCTATGGCTGCCTATCTCAGCAAGTAGGCAATGAACAGTCTTAAAATAAATTTAAAACAATTCTGACCACGAATTCACAAATCAAAATAAACAGCAGGTGAGGAAGATATTGCAATCAACAGTTGTTTGTACTACCAGGCGATGGAATCCTTCATACATTGAGACCCCCTGGCCTGGGCATGAACTCAGCTATTTAGGCCTTATAAAAAGCCACCAGGGTAGGGACCATCTAATTCCCTAGAGGAAGAGATGAAGGTGAAAATGTTGCAAGGCATTTAATATATGTACAATTTCTGTTTAGATTTCATTGTAATAATGAAAGATATGGCATGTAAATAAGTAATAAAGCACAGAGGAAACCTGAACAGTAAAGTTCAGGTTTAAGTTGAAATAATGTGGCAATTCAGTAAAGAAGGAAGAAAGAAAGGGTCTAGAAAATGAAAATCATTAATTGACCTGGTAAGCCTATTATGTATCTCAGTTTCTCAAGAAAGGAATTGGGGTGCAGAGCCTTAGTACAATCTTGCATTATCTAGGCTGGTAGTGTTTAGATCAAGAATTACACTCAACTTGATTATTATGAGCCGCGGTGGTGCAGTGGCTAGAATGCAGTACTGCAAGCTACTTCTGCTGACTGCTGGCTGCCAGCAGTTCAGCAGTTTGATTCTCACCAGCTCAAGGTCGACTCATCAACTCAGCCTTCTATCCTTCCCAGGTCGGTAAACTGAGGACCCAGATTGTTGGGGGCAATATGATGGATCTGTAAACAACTCAGACAGTGCTGTAAAGCACTGTGAAGCAGTATATAAATCTAATTGCTATTGCTATTATTCCATATTTGGGGAAGTTAATTTTGAACCTGAGTAGTGAATCCTCAATATAGTACAAGCGAGTAGTGTATCTCAATTCGGCATCCTCCAAATATTTTGAACTACTTACAGTTTTCTATAAAAGTTAAATTTTATCTTTGATTTGGAGAAACTGAAATATAAAACTCTATTCTATTAATAAACTAGAATAACAGAATAACAGAGTTGGAAGGGACCTTGGAGGTATTCTAGACCAACACCTTGCTCAGGCAGGAATACCGTATACCATTTCAGACAAATGGTTGTCCAATCTCTTCTTAAAAACTTCCAGTGTTGGAGTACCCACAACTTCTGGAGGCAAGTTGTTCCACTGGTTAATTGTTTTGTCAGGAAGTTTCTCCTTAGTTCTAGGTTGCTTCTCTCCTTGATTAGTTTCCATCCATTGCCCTCTTCTCCTGCCTTCAGGTGCTTTGGAGAATAGCTTGACTCCCTCTTCTTTGTGACAACCCCTGAGATATTGGAACACTGCTACCATGTCACCCCATAATATTTTCACTTCATATTCCTTATAACATAAGGGAAGAAGAACTATGTAAACCATCTTCAATTTCTTAAAGGAAGCATGGGATATCAATAATAGAAATAATTCCCTTAAATATTGAGATACATATTTGTGAAATTTCCACTCCTGAGCATTTTAACTATTTTTATTTGATTTCTAAACTAAATCAGCTTCAGCTTTCTAAACTATATCAGCTTATCTAATTATTAATTATCCTAGGATGGAAACAACTATTGTAGCACCATTTTACCTGAGCCTTGAAACAAATCAACCAAAATATGAATTTTATGGGTAATAATAAATACAGCTACAATCAGCTACAATAATACAGCTACAATCTACAAAGTCTGAAAGAAACTCTATAAACCTAAATATCAAACAGTAGACCTATGGGCAGTCTTCTATAATGGACTACCTTTGCATACATATTTATTCTCTAGCACAATGCTTAGTGCACCGATTCATCTACTCACGTTATCAGAGAAAGCTACTTTAAATATTCTGTTCCATATAAATGTATAATTGTAATAACAGAAATCCATAATTTATTTTATGTAAATTCAAAGCAGCTTGCTTAGTTCTTTGAAGATTATTAACTTTCTGAGTGGTTCATCTTCTTAGTTACAATAATGACTACCATGATTTATCCATGGCTGTTATACCAGAGATAATAACTGTTGATGTCCTTGGAAAATACTAATATTCTTAATATAAAAAGTTTCTTTATGAAAAAGAAAGAAACTTGTAAAATATAACCTATTCCGTTATGCCTTCTTTTTTCCTGAAAAATAGGATTACTATAATCACACAATTACAATAACAACAAATTCATTTTAATTAATATTGCCAATATGTGACAAGTAAATCATTAAAGCATGAAGGATATTAAAGCTGCTTATGTGCTGCACGCTGTTAGTATTTCATGCTCCAAATTTATTCCATATATTTTAAACTGAAATATGCAGAGACTGTGTCATGCTTGAAAAAATGTAATGCCTTCATAAATATGGCCCAGTGTATCAAATTATTTGAAATATATGTTGAAAATACAGGAAAATAGATTCATGGTTTATCAGCAGGAAATATTTTGTTTTTATACAAGGAAGTGAACAGTATAATATTATTTCATCATGTGAAATGTGTTCTATTAATCTTATATTCCCTTCAGAATAGTTTTAAGCGACATTTGACAAATGTAGTTGAAACAAAACTAGATTTATAAAATTATTCCTGCAAACTAGCAGTTAAGCTTTTATTCACAGATGTACTGAACACCTATAGAGATAATACTACAAGGATTTATCTAGTGTCCTCCAAGACATTTCAGCAGACTGCTTTAACTTCAAATTTGCTTCTCCTCCTTCCCCATGAGAACCCCCTTGCTCTCGTTCTCTTTTTGAAAAAGAGACCAGATATGTTTTTGTTTCAGAGTAATAATAAATCAGAGTTCCAGATTTTCACTATATCTATGACAATAGACTAAGCTGTGCCAAGTAACTCTGTTGAGGATCAAGCTAAAAGTCCTATCAATTTGTACTGTACACAAGCCAACTGCCTCTGTGTGCAGAATGAAAGCAAGAGTTGAAAACTGATTTTTTAAAAAAATAAAAAATGGAAAGGATTGTGTGAGGTGAACTTAGCCAGTTCTATAACACAGTATAATAATTTCAGATAAAGGAGACTATTGACAACAACTAATTAGAGCTATTATCTATCAAATTATATTGATAGATATGAATTGGAAAATATATTCATTGGTCCTGCTGAAAGAAAAACCATATTAATGCCCCACTGTATTAAATATCTGCTGTAAATTAACAGAGATCTTTCCAGAAGTGGCCACCTAAATTGCATGCATAAATCTTTTTGGCAGGCTTGTGAAGGTATAATGAAATCAGACCTGTTATTTGTGGTTGCTTAAGTGCCCATCTGTGTAAATAAATTTGTAGAATTTCTTTGAGTTATTGGAGGAGGAAAATAATTCTGCAGATGAGTCCCACTATCAATGAGCAAAGGAAGGTAATCATCACCTGGTGGCCCAGGCATATGAACTATTGCTTGTGTCAATTCCTAACACTATGAGGATATGCAGTTAGATTCTCTATTAGTTGGCCACATGCCCTGATAGCATTACTACAATTATCTCTGCAAACTGTGTAACAGCACAGCTAAGAAAGCTTTTGCACTCTTTATGTTTTATGCTGAATGTTTGGAAGATTGATTAAGATTATTCTTTTCTACTTACAGTAGTTTAACACTCTCAGAGAAGCATGCGTGCAACTCTTTCTCTACTGCATTTCTGTGATTTCCAATTATCTTGTGAAATTGTATTTTATTTTAAAATAAACTTAAAATATGGGCCACCACCACCACAAGGAATTACATATATAACATTACAAAAAAGATTATGAAAGAAATAAAGAAGCTCATGATTTTCATTCTTTGCTTAATATGCATATGTTTATGGATTAACAGAATTTAAGTAATATAGTACCTAATGAAAAATTGAGTGTATTTATATCTCATACAGAGAATTCTCCTTTAAAGAACTGAGAAAGGTAAGAAAAAGTGGGCAAAAAATTATCTTAGCAACACAAAGAACTTTCTCTACTATAGTAAGATTTTACAACCAATGTCCACTAGGAAAAATAAATAAAAAAGAATTCATTTTGAACCTTATTTATGACTGAATTTTTTTTCTAGGATCATCTGGTATGAAAGAATTCAGGGTATAAAAATGGACACCTGAATGAGGACTCTAAAGCTAGGTTGAATGCCTGTCATCAAATCTCAAATGGAATAACCTTGGAAGACCATGAAATTAATAATAATAATAAACCTTTATTGTCAAAGTACAACATGTGTACATTGAGATTAGCTGAGCCTCCCCCCCCCCGTGCTCTCTCCCCCCAACACACAGTGACAACAAACCCTCCCTCCTACCACACCATGTGAACCAACAACACCACACACCGGCCTCCTAAGTCAATTCTGCATAAGATTATGTCCCATTTAAAAGCCTAACAGCCCACGGATAAAAGCTATTTTTCAGCCTGTTGGTACGGCTGGCTATATTCCTATATCTCCTACCGGATGGTAGGAGAGTAAAGAGATACCGTCCAGGGTGTGAGTCATCCCTGAGAATTCTCAGATTGCTGAGAAACTAAGACAACTTTCTGCTTTTGATTACAAAGACACACAAAAGACTAGGCTGGATTTGGTAGGGTAGTTTCTAAATACGCAAATTAATTATCTGGAGAGTAAAAAAAATCTCTCAGAAAGAGAGAACTCATCAATGCCAATAGAAAGTTAGTAAATCAATGGCATTTCTCACTCCATAAGATGAAAGAGTGGAACTTTTAAGCCTCTCCCCTCCAGAAGTCCACTGACTTTCTGCATCCTGGTCTTTCCCCTGCACTTGTGCAGTTACTTGATAGCCATTGCTACACTACCTGTCTTCTGAGGTTTTTCACCTGCACTTTCCCCCTCCTCCCTATTTGTGAGAAAGTTGGAATTCTTACAATCTTCTGATGGATAAATCTTCTGGTTCTGTCCAAGTCTAGATTTCAACATGTGTCATCTTTCTTGTGGGAACTGCATTGGTTTGTTGATTTCTTCTGGGCATAATTCAAGGTGCTGATTGTTACCTTTAATACCCTGGGATGAGGTTATTTGAAGGGCTGTCTTTTCCCAGTCATATCTATCTGACCCACCAGAGCTGGGAAGCAGACATGTTATACGTTCCCTTTATTAAGAACATTCATCTGGTGGGACCAAGAAGAACAGCCTTCTTCATAATGACTCCATCCCTTTTGAATAACATGCCTGTGGAAATAATATTGGCCCCCTCTTTGACTCTTTCAAAAGGCCCTGAAGACATGTTTCTTCCAATGAGCCTGGAGACCCATTAATTGTCTGATTGTTGTCACTAAGACAGTGGAGGTTTATTGCTTTTTGTACAGGGCTTTTATTTTTGTAAGCTGCCCAGAGTCACCATGAGTGAGTTGGGCAGCAATATACATTTTCTTATTAAATTAATAAAATAAAATGGAGGGGGAAATTATTTATTTGTTTCATAAAATTTGATATGGCCAACCACACCAGTAGATTCCAGGCAACTTTCAAAATCCAAAACATGGTCAACAGTTAAAATATAAACCAGTGAGATTGTCCTGATTAAAGCAGCCACAACAAATCTTAACATTTTGATAAGGCAAGCCCTTGCTGTTATAGAAGGAAGTCATGTATGGGAGTAAGGAAGATGACCTTGACAGAGATAGGTGAGATTCCTTTCTAAACCAATGAGAGGAAAATTATGGCTAGAGTCCAAAACAAGCAAAAGAAATGTGCGATTCACTCAGGAAGATACCTCCCTAATTCATATGAATATAAGGGTGGGGAAATAAAACACAGGTTTACATGGCCAATCTTAATAAAAGTAGTTTTAGCCTTCATATAGAGTTGATTTCTTGGTCTAGTCTACATAGTGGGCTAACAGCATGTGACTAATGGTTTTTGTTCTTTCTCCTCTTAAAGATAAATCAAACTCACAAGAGATAAATAAATCAAACATTTTTTAAAGTTAACATAAAAGATTTACTTTACAAAGATACATGCAATGCTCTTAGCAGATTACAAGATGATGCTGGTCCTTCATAATTAATAAATTTGAGAGAAACATGGCTTTCAAATTATTCATTGGCTTCCCCAAAAAATAACAAGGAGAAAAATAAATATTGAAGTCAGACTGACATCACATAAATTGCTTGACTTGTACAGGGAGATAGGAGTAATAAAAATATATTAAGAATCAAAACTTGAAACAGTGATTAACCAGATAGTTAGCTATATCCTAGAGATTACCTGCATCCTAATACAAACCCCTGTTTGTTTCTGGATCTTCCTCAGCTTCTTGGGATCAGAGCAGTAGTTTATCAGAGTTGTTGGGGACATGCTACATCCCAGCTCAGGCACAGCAACTTCTTACTCCATGTCTCCAGAGTTCTCCCTTCATCTTTAAGAGAAGAAAGCTTATTTTTCTTCCAGCAGAAGGAGAGCTGGAGGAGAATCACTCTGTACAGTACCTCTGTGCCAAAACCGGAGTCTTAGCTATATGTGTATTAGGAGTCAGACACAGTTTATTGATCTGGGAATATTAGTTAGCTGGGAGCTACCGTGCAACAATGATACGGAACTGCTTAGATTAGAGTAGGAATTATAAAGAAAACTAAGTGATAACAATTTCACCACTATGCGGAAATGGAAATGTTACTTTGTCTTTGTCAACAAAGTATTCCTTTGTGCATTTTATCCAATCTTTTCTTCCACACAAAATGGAATCTTTTCAGCATAAGTGCTCATGAGATGGAGGGAAGACATGACATGTAAGAACAAGATTGTTTCCTGGTAGCAAAAACCTGCATATCTACATCTTACTGAAACATATTCTATAAAAGAATTCCCCATCTGATCTGTAGCATTAGACTGGTGTTCCTTACCAATATTTTCACAGGCCTCTTTGTGACAGTGGATGAGAGAGACTTTGGAAAAAACTAGTCAGATTTATTTGAGTTATTCTGTCTGTACTACAATGTTCTAGGTGTTTTCTTTCTTTTTGTTTGTTTTAAAAATAAAATGTGTAGCATTTGCAATGTTTCTTTTAGCAGTATTTACTATTAATTTTAAGGGTATGGCTTATTAACATTTCATGAAAGTTGAAACTTCTATTTTTGTCATAACTGATTTATTTTAATATATTTAATAAAACCTCAAAGAAAGAAAAATAAATATAATGAGGTTTTAACTGAATGCTGAAGTCCTTAAGTTATAGTTTAGTTAGATCAATCTAGGATTTGGATGAAGTGCAGTGGAGTGATTTCACATAGGGGTGTTGTTAAGCCTACAGTTTAATTTTTTTTCTCTTCCAAGTATAATTCTTTAATTTTTATATTAGTTACCATGGAAACAGGAATTTTGTATTAAAGTATGAAGCAATGATGTGCATGGTACAATAATATTTGAAAAATATTTGATCTCTTGGAATTGAAACAGATGAGGTATAAAATTATGTTTTCTTTCTTTTTAAATTCTAAAACAATGTAAAGCCTTTTTTAAAAAAAATGTAACTGTGTACTGCAAAACAAAACCCATGTTTTATACTCATGATAAGTTATATTTTGTCCCATAACAATCTAGGTGCCAGGGCTCCTCTGCTAATTATACACGGCACTTTTGCCCAATAGATAAATTAGATTAGGTTGGGAAATTTTATATGCTGATATAGGCAGGACTTTGTTAAAATCTGTTGTTCTTATCATTCCAATGTTGGGTGTGACAAAAGAAAAAATGAGCTGAGCCAGAGATAGAAATGAGCTATAGATGTGCTTTTATTCAGGGCAGAATGTGATGTTATCTGTACTGTACATATAAACCCAGGGCTTTTTTTCTCATAGAACGCTCAGACCGGAGTTCCGGCACCTTTTTTGGATGGAACCTTGTAGGGTAGGCAAGGCGGGCTGTATGACATGTGTGAGTTCCGGCACCTTTTTCTTTTATAATAATAATAATATAAAGTTGGAAGGGACCTTGGAGGTCATCTAGTCTAACCCCCTGCTCAGGCAGGAAACCCTATACCATTTCAGGCAAATGGCTGTCCAGTATCTTCTTAAAAACCTCCAGTGTTGGAGCATTCACCACCTCTGGAGGCAGGTTGTTCCACTGGTTAATTGTTCTAACTGTCAGGAAGTTTCTCCTTAGTTCTAGGTTGCTTCTCTCTGTGGTTAGTTTCCATCCGTTGCTTCTTGTCCTGCATTCAGGTGTTTTGGAGAATAGCTTGACTCCCTCTTCTTTGTGGTAGCCCCTGAGATATTGGAACACTGCTATTTTACAAAAAAGCATTGTATAAACCAATACGACCATTGGTGAAAGATGTGAATCTAAGAGAAGAGACATCACATAAGAATCTGAAGATTTGGAGCAAGAATCCTGGAGGTCTAATATTGATATCTGGACTGAAAGTTCCTTATACATATAATGGATAAATTGACAGATAGTTATACTGTGGGATTTTGCTCTCGATTTTCCTAGGTAACCATCTTCATCCTCCAAACATACAGGTAGTCCTCGACTTTCAACAGTTCGCATAGTGACCATTTGAAGTTACAGCGGCACTGAAAAAGTGACTTATGATCATTTTTTACACTTATGACCATTGCAGCATTCCCATGGTCATGTGATTTACATTCAGATGCTTAGTAACTGGCTCATATTTGTGACAGATGCAGTATCCTGGGGTCATGTGATCACCTTTTGCGACCTTTTGACAAGCAAAGTCAATGGGGAAACCAGATTCACTTAACAACCGTGTTACTAAATTAACAACTGCAGTGATTCACTTGACAAATGTGGCAAGAAAGGTTGTAAAATGGAGCAAAATTCACTTAACAAATTTCTCACTTAGCATCATAAATTTTGGGCTAAGTTGAGGGCTACCTGTATTTGCCTTTTGCCTTTTCCCATAAAATACAGACTGAAAATAGGCTTGGTATGGTCGCCTTAGAATAAACGTGTTCCAACCTGGCATCATCTTGATGAGTTGGGATTGCAGATCCAAGAATTCCTAGCTATTGACCGAAGTGGCATAGAATTCTATGAGAGTGTAGACTCATTTTTCCCAAGGTGGGATATTGGGGAACAGCAGGTTAGAATTTCATTGCAGCTTCACTAGGTAATTCCAGAGCTCATGATTTGTATTGTCTTGCAGGCCTGCTAATTCATCTCATCATAGTGCTAAGGAAAGTGCTTCCTCTGAATCTTCCATATAAACAATATTTATTCATCATTGACTTGGTTATTTGTCTTATCTTGCAAATGCTCAACAACATTAATCTTCAGGAATAAATTATTGATATTTATCTCCCTATGATATTTAAATACCCATCTTTCTCTTTCAGGAAGAAGTACCCTCTTTCAAAGTCTGAACTTTAAAGTGCTGTGCTTCGCAGGGATTTTGTTATTTATTTTGAAGAGACACTGCAAATTCTCAAGCCTCATTTCTACATAAGCTCCTTCTCTCATCAAATTATCTGAAGCTCTGAAGTATAGGAGAAATGAGTATAATCAGACACTGTAATTAAATGTTTCATATTTTATAAGAAAATGCAGAGTGGGGAGTTTCTGCTTTCTAGCACACAATATCTCTACTGTACTGGTACAGCTGTTGTATGCCAACACATTAATCCAGGCAACCCTCTTTTTTATAAAAAGCTATTTCTGTTTAATCTACAGTGAAATGTTAGCAAAGATGAACCTCCCTGTGTTCTGCTGGATAGCTACAGTAGAATAACAGTCATATTGTGTTGAGAAAGTCCAGTTATGGTTCCCAATGTAAAGTTGGTTTCCCTCTAGTTATTTATTTTTATGCCTTCGAGTCAGTGTTGATTCCTGGCAACTGCCTGAGCAAATCCCTGCAGTTTTCTTGGCAAGATTTCTACACTGACTTGCCACTGTTTCCTAGGGTTGAGAGAGAGGGACTGGCTCAAGGTCACCCAAATGGTTTTGTGCCTCTGGTAGGACAAGAACTAGAACTAAGGAGAAATTTCCTGACAGTGAGAACCATTAACCAGTGGAATGTATTGCCTTCAGAACTTGTGGGTGCTCCATCACTAGAGATTTTAAAGAAGAGATTGGACATTGTCCAAAATGGTATAGGGTCTCTTGCTTGTGCAGCAGATTAAACTAGGAGACCTCCAAGGTCACTTTGAACTCTGTTATTCTGTTATTTTGAGAACCCACAGCCCAGGTTTCTAGCCTTGTGCCTTAAGCACTACATCAAACTGGCTCTCCTTCCATCTAATGAGATATAGGATTTGCTTTATGCCTATGTTTCTGAAAAGGCTTGAATGCAACTAAGAACGGATGTGTCAGGACCCACCTCAATCCACATCTTAGGAAATAAGAACTCTTGGATGCAAGTTTAGTCCAAAAGGAAAATGTTTACTAGGATGGAATCGATTGTGGCAATACAAGACGGAATCTAACAAAGTTACATTTCAATCCTATATAAAGCATTCCCATTTCAGCCCCTCCGCTCATCCATTTGGTCAGATGTCAGGCCCTTCCATGGGAAAGGGAACTCTCCTTGGTTTTATGGTTATTGCTTCCTTTTTTGTTCAAATGTTTCCTGTTGTTTGAAGATGCCTAAAGTCTATCCTCTCTCCCCCCCTTCGGAGAGATGGCAGAATCCCCAGAATAAGCACATTGTTCTACCTATACATTTATGAAATGTGATATAAATGGATTCTGACATTCGGCTCTCCTTTCAGAAAAAAGATGAGTCCATCTGTGGGGAAAGAAAACATATTAATGTTAGCCTGGTTTGTTCGGATATTCTGTATGAAACCTCTTAAGCAACTTAGGTGCTTTAACATGGAGTTTGTTAACCCACTCATTTTCTGAGGAGGGGAGGTGTTTCCATGCCACTAAATATTGTATCGTTCCATGGTGTTTTCTGGAATCTAAGATTTCTTTCACTTCAAAATGTTGTTCTCCTTCCACCATGATGGGGGGTGGTGGTGGTGGGATTTTTGCTCGTAGTGGTGATTGTTGTTCTCTCTTTAATAGACTGCAGTGGAAGGTTGGGTGTATTCGTCTAAGATTTTTGGGTAGTTCTAATTCAACTGTTACTGGGTTTATGATTCTTTTAATTGGAAAGGGTCCAATATATTTTGGTCCTAGTTTTTTACAGGGTTGGAGTGATTTCAGGTATTTTGTGGATTTCCCTTGGGCTCATGGCATACGTCCTGGGTTTTGGGAGTTTTGCCCCAGGTTTGAATTCTATGGTGCAGTCTGTGGGGCGGTGGGGGGGGAAGCTCATCTGCTCTTTCCTCACTGAAAACCTCAGCAAGGTCCCTGTATTCTTCCGGTATCTCTGGTAACCCCTTCTCTTTCCCCACCGCTGCTGTCTCCTCCCTCTGGGTTGGGGGGGGGTGCTTTTGGAGTCTAAGTTCTTCTGCCCCCCCTTTGGGAAATTGAGTTCTGCTGTCCTCCAGTTTATCCCGGGGTTCCATTTCTTCAGCCATTCCAGTCCTAGAATCATTGGGCATTCCATGCCTGGGGCCACTATAAACGTTATGTCCTCCTCATGGGGCCCCAGTGATAGGTGGATTGGTAAAGTGGCTAGGGTGGCTGGTCCTCCCCCTGCTATTGTCCCATCTAATTGACTAAAAGAGATTGGTTGTTTTAGCTTCCTCACTGGGATGCTCAATCTCTCCACCAGCGTTGGGCTGATAAGGCAGCGGATGCACCCAGAGTCTATCAGAGCTTTTATTTTGGCTGCTTCAGGCATAGGGGAAGCTAATATAGTCACTGTCTTAAGTATGGGTGGAAGGGGTCCACTTACCAATGGTTCTCCCTCTGAGCTGTCTTCCGAGTTGTCCACCGTCCCTGCAGTGCAGGCCGGAGTCCAATCCCAGTTCCTGGCAGGAATTGTGGACTCTACAGCCGCTGTCCCCTTCATGGAAGATTTTTTTGTGTTGCCTTGGGACTTCCCCGGCTTCTTGGAGGATGATGCCTCTGGTTTTCGTGGGGGGGCTTTTGAATGACATTCTGCAGCACGGTGGCCCTCTCTCCCGCAGTTGAAGCAACCTGTTGATTTTTTGGCTGTGGCTGGTGGGTTTTCCCCCTCGCGTGTTTGCTCGGGTGGCAGGCGGCCCCATGGTTTTCCTCTGCAGTGTCTCTTCAGTAGGTCTATTTCCACTTCCTCCGCTAGGATGTACCAGTCATCGAGATGGGGTGGGTCTCCTCGAGGCAGGCAAGCGTCATACAGGTCGTAGTTTAGACCGTCTTTGAAATGGCTGAGGAGGATGTCTTCTGGCCAGTTCAGCTTGCTGGCAATGGCTCGGAATTCTTGGGTATAATCAGCCACTGCTCACCTGCCCTGCCTCACCGTTTTGATTCTCTCCCAGGCCTTACGGTCAGCCAAAGGATCCTCGAACCGCCGCCTCAAAGATGACATGAATCGGTTGAAGTCGTTGAGTTCTGGGGCGTTGGAGTCATGCAAGTTCACCACCCAGTCTGCAGCCGTCCCGTCCAGGGCAGATTGCACAATTCGGATGCGTGCTTTGTCACTGGGGATGTCCCGTCCGTACTCTTCCATGTAGCTGAGGACTTGGGTTAGGAAAAATCCCAGTCGTGATGGCTCCCCCTTGAATTTGACTTCCAGGGGCGGGAGTCTTTGGCTGGAGCGTTGTCTGCGCCGGGGCCGGTATCGCTCCTCATCCTGGTCCCCGTCTGTGGTTCTGGGGGTGGGTGGGTACTGCTGAGGCAGCAATTCCTGTTCCATTGGACAGCCCCGGGGTTTCAGGTGCTGGATCCCCTCCGTTACCTTTCCAGTTACGTCCCCAGGCGCTGCCTCGGTTGCGATTTTCAGCTCTCTCCTCCCTCAGTGAGCTCAGGGTTGCTTTCATCAGATCAATGGCCTTTTCCAGGATCCGCTCCTCCTCACTGGAACTCTCCTTGGTTTTATGGTTATTGCTTCCTTTTTTGTTCAAATGTTCCCTGTTGTTTGAAGATGCCTAAAGTCTATCCTCTCCCCCCCCCCCTTCGGAGAGATGGCAGAATCCCCAGAATAAGCACATTGTTCTACCTATACATTTATGAAATGTGATATAAATGGATTCTGACAGGATGCTTCTTCTCTTCTCTAATTTGAAATGGCTCATCTAATGGATATTTGCCCAGAAAATTGCCAATATGGCAACAATTTCATATTAGTTTGTGCATCTGTAAGTCCAGACATGGCTGAATAGAATGATGCCTGCCTCTTAGCAAAAACAAGAAACACTTTATAGATTACAGGACTTTGGGAAGGAAAAGATCATTTCTTACCATGGTGAATGTTGAATTTTTCAAAGTTGAACACATTAAAGTATATTTTTAACAGTCAATCTTCTCAATCACAGATGTCCCTCAAATTATTCTGGAGCCTTTCTGCAGAATAATAGATTAATGTTCAGAAATTCATGGAATGTAGAAGAAATGGAATGCTACAAAGAGCTTATTTTTCTTTCTTTTTTCAGAGATTGCCATGACTATTCCCACGGCATCTGAATACATCTACAGATAAGCAAATAGCCTAAATTAAGAACTGGCAGCCAACATTTCAGAACCAAGAATAGGGAAAGATAGAAAAATGGCTTTTACTCATCTGTTTCTTTTACCCTTGACAATATATTATGTTTTTCAAACTTAAAGGGCTGCTTTCCCATTTGTCCAACCAAACCATGATTTCATTATATCTTGAAGTAATATGGGCAGCCTATAAATTTTATAACTAACTAACTAACTAACTAACTCTCTCTCTCTCTCTCTCTCTCTCTCTCTCTCTCTCTCTCTCTCTCTCTCTCTCTCTCTCTCTCTCTGTGTGTGTGTGTGTGTGTGTGTGTGTGTGTGTGTAGTTACTGGGAACCTTTCAATGCTGTGGAAGGCTTCAAGGGTCAAATTTCACTTTGGTGGGTTTAAAGCCAAAAGAGCCAAAAAAGAGGCACTCTTAAAATATTTGATTATTTATTTTTATAAAGGAAATAATTCTTCCATAAACTTATAAATTAAGTGATTAAAAATAATTAATTTACTAATATATTAATCAATTAGTTTTTGATTGGTATTATGGCTGAGATTTAGTATTGAATTGTGTGTATGGATAATTAATTGATTAATTGGCATAATTTGATAAGTTTTGATATCACTGTTTACAGGAATATTTGTAATTGAATATTGGTTAAATATTAGGGGTTTAAAAAGAAATTGGGTGATTAGGATAATATTGAGAGTACGAGGTGCTTGGGGAGGAGTCTTGGAGATTGGGTAAGTGTAGGCTATTTTGGAAGAGCACCAAAGAATAACGGAAATGGCGACCATTACAACTTTTGCCAAGAAGAAGACCATAGTGCCTGTGCCCACACAATCCCCATCAATTACACCCCTGACAGCTCGCAAATTTCCAGATGAGACAGTGACAGGGAATAAAGACGCTTTATCTATACAGGGAGTTCAGGATATGTTCAAGTCACTTCAAGACTTAATGTTGAAAAATCAGGAAACTACAGCTATAGGATTTGAAGAGTTAAAGCGGGAAATGAAGGCTGAGATGGGTAACCAGATGGAAGGTTTAAAGGGAGAAGTAAGGAGTATACATACGAAGCTCCAGGAAATGCAGACAATGGTAGTGAGTCAAGAGGAACAGATCCAGGTGGTGGAAACGAGAATGGATAAGACAGATGTAAAAGTGGAAAGTATGGAACACCAGCTGGTGATAGCTAACAAATGCCTGGAGGATGAAATAATTGCCCTTGAATTAGATAAATCTGCCTTCTTCCTACGTTTACAAAACATTGAAGAGGACCGAGAGGAGCAGTTGGAAACTATTGTGACAGAGATTTTGGCTGGAGTGCTTGAGGTGAACCCACAAGAGATGTTGAGGGATATAGATGACATATTTCGGGTTTACACTAGTTATGCACGTCGAAACAAACTCCCGAGAGAGATACATGTCCGACTGAATAAAACATCAGTGCGGGAGCAGGTCCTAAGGAAAGCAAGACAGAAGACTATATCCTTTAAAGGAAGATCGGTAATTATTCTTAAGCAGCTACCAAGAAGAGTAAGAGATCAGAGGAAAAAATATGCTTTCCTAACAAGTCAGTTTAGGAAATTTGACATTCACTACCGATGGCTGATTCCAGAAGGATTGGCTTTTATATGGCAGGACAAGAGATATCGTATTGATAACTTACAGGATGCCCATGGTTGTTTTTTTTTGAATCTCAGTTCAATCAGGAGAGTGAGGAGGAGTTAGAAGGCAAAAGCCAGGAAGAAGTCCAATTGGATTTCAAGGGGAGAAGTGGAGGATTAAAAGAAAAGAAGACTATAGATAAGGAAGCTTTTTTATAGATAATTCAAAGCAATGAACGTATCTAACACTGCTGCCTATTTTCCCCATAACAATAACCATGTTGGGGGGTGGGTGGGCTGGGAGACTAGCTCAAAACCATCTACCTAGCTTTCATGCCTAAGGGAGGCCATAAATTTCCTAGTTTCTAAGCCAGCATCTTCACTACTACACCAAATTGGCCTCTGTGAATTAAAGGATAAATTTGCTATACAGGGTAGCATCAGTTGGTTCTGTCACCCACATTTTTACCTTAGCCAGTACAAAACTGTTTATAGAAAAATTTTTCCTTATAATATATTTGAAAACTTTTGCTGTTTGCTCAGTATAATGTTATATATCCCTATTTAAGTGTCTGTCTTGTTGACTTTGATAAGGTTTATTTTCATCTGAGACAGTGGTAAACTGAAACATTTTAAAACAAAATTAAGCAGTACAAGAAGAAACAGACAACACTGTCTCTGGAACTTTGTGGCAGGTATTAAAAAAAGAAAAAAAAATCATCTTCACTTTCTACTTTCTGACTCAGAATCTATAAACAAAATATTTGTGAATCAGAACTTTAACAAAAAGAGTTATGTTCATGTATAAATCTCTTCACTCTGATATCAGTCTTCACTGAGGTGGGAGATAATTGAATAAAGTTATAAATTTTCTATTTTTACCATTAGGAGGTTACCTCTGCCCATAAATGGCTAGCAAAGGTCCAGCAGCAGAATAGATAACTTCTTTATTATTGATCATTGATAAATGAGCAGATGAAAGATAACAAATTAGAAGAACTAAAATTAGACAAATTAGAGTAAATTCCATGGAAGATTGATTTTGTATATCATAACTACAGCAAGATTACTATTTGAGCAGTAGTGGAATTATACTGAAATTCCCACAATGGAAGAATAAATTATGAAAAATGTCAGAACTGTTGGAAAGGGCAAAATTTCTGTTTGCTCAGAAAGAAAACAATAAGCACTTCTCTGAAAGACTAGAAAACGTTTATGGACTTTTTGCTAACAGAGGAAAAAACTTGAAATTATGATTTATGGATTTAATGATTGAAAAAGATGAAGACTAAATAAGGGGCTGAAGGGATCTCTGGAATAGTTAAAAAGAGATTAAGAGGAAAGGATGAGTTTGTTAATATTTTTTGAAAAGAAGGTTGGAAGTAATTTGTTTTAATTTCTTTAGTTATTGCTTTCTTTGTGTTTTTACTTTTCTTTCTTTGTACTTTCTTCTTTCTTCTCTCTCTCTTATTTTAGATTTGCTTTAAAAAAAGGCAAAGGAGAAAGACTAGAAGAAATTTCTTGGAGAGGAAAAATTAGTAACCAAAAGAAACTCTCTGAAAGGAAAGGCAAAAATTAAGGTATTGATTTCAACTATTTGGAGCCTGGAGTCTTTCTACTAAAGGGTTTTATTGTTGAGGCTCCCATTTAGAAAAACTGGTGGGCCTCAAAAGATGGAAACAAATGGTTGAAATAAGCTGGTCATCTATAAGACAAGAAAAGTACCATTTTTTTTCCTTCCAAAGAGAAAACATGCTGGCTGGGGAATTGTGGACTTTAAGCCCATACATTTTAAAGTTGCTAATAGAATTTTAAGTCATTTTGAACATTTTTATTTTATTTTTGTGTACGCCTATATATTTTAAAGACCCCATTCTGAATTCAAAGCAGTTTATTTCACATTTGAAAGAAACTATTTTGATTACTTTAGGGATGTTTTGAGCTTAAAATGGAGTGTTTCAAACTTAAAACAGAGCTGCTTCAAGCTTCACACTGCCAGCATGATTAAAACAGCCTGTTTCAAATTTGAAATACTTCTAATTCAAAATGATTTGCTCACCATATTTTGCAACACAGGGTGAATTAGTGATCAGGCTGATACTTTAAGAGGCAAGTTTGTACAGAAAGTATTTCCTGGAAATAAATGTTGAAAAATAATAAATCAATAACATTTTTGATTAATAGGAAACAATTTCTTATCCTAACAACATTAAAAAAGAGTAGAAGGCAGAAAAGTCAACTCTAAAGGTGGTCTGTCTAGCCTGCCCTCCAGAATCTTATCACTGGGAAAAAAATTTCCCCTGGAAATAAAAAGCATTGACTCCACAAGATTGTTTTGGTCCCCTCCTTACTGTTTCTTTTAACTTGTCCTTTGATTTCCAGACTCATTGTTCTTATTTCTTTGGACAAAAAAAGTGAAATGTTATAAGAAGCACATGAAACATATTTGCTAAAACTCCAGAGACAGGTGAGGCAAGCTATTTAAACAGCCATACACCTAAACTTAATGGAATGAGTTGTGGCATGACAGAAAATTAAATTAAAACAAAAATCAGGATCAGGGAAGCCACACAGTTACTGAGAGAAACTACCGTATTTGGTCCAGAAAACAAAACTAAAACACTCATTTGAAAGTTATATTCTGACACACAAGAAGAAATGGAAGGATATTAACAAAGGAAAGATATATTTTAATGTTTTCAGTAAAATGTATACAATTATTACTAATGCCATCTGTCAGTTTGGAGTTATGTATCGTCAATAAGCTGTTTATTTCCAGCTAGACAGTGTCACCACAGACTGAATTGTAAACGCTGTAAAAATGCTAACCTGGTGTCTCAAATTAAATTCCAGCAAGACAGTTCAAAATGTTGATTTTCATCTATAAAGCCTTCCATGACTTGGCTCAGCTCCAGTATACCTTGGGTAAGGAGTGTTTCCTCCAAATGGAATCTGCCTGGATTATTGAAATAGACAGGGAAAAATACTTAGAATCCCATTCATATGAGTAATCAAAGTGACATGGACCTGAAGGAAGTCCTGATCTTTTATAGTACATGCTGTGGAGATACACCTGGCACCATCTTTAGTGATTCTTGCATAGAATCCAAAGAGTCTTTTGTTTCTCAGATGTTGAATGTTTATTTCAGTGGGGTGTATGTGATTCTATGCTTGTGTTTTTATCCAGACTGCTGTTTGGAATGATGAAGTCTGGATTTTTGAGGGGGTCTTGGTTGTTGTTTATTTATGTTTCTAATTCTATTATTGTAAATTATCTGGAATCTCAGGAGCTTGTCAGTATAGAAATGTATGAGGCCTGGCAAATGTCTTGTATGTTATATGAAACCAATAGATTCATTTTTGTTTTTAAAACCCTAATGTGTGAAAATAGGTTTTCCTTTAAATATTATACTTCATGCCTGTGAACAAGCTGATTTTTCATTTTTTATGCGCTCAGGAACTTAAGGGTGCTCAAAAGTGACTAAAGGGTAAGACAAGTTGTTTCAATTGTTTAACACATTTCTAATAATGAATGTTTCCAGTGGCATTAGAAATATGTTGGTGATATGAATGTAAGTGTATATATTTGTGTATATGCACTGCTGACTAAAACCTGAATGATTTCCAGAAAATGTTAATTAATTGATTAATTAACATTTCAATTAACTCATTCAGCACCTATTTATTCTTGATCTTATTTCTTCTTTTTTTTTAACCATGGACCATTTTAAAATACTCCATACTTTCTACATTCAACTTATATTTATGTTTCTGTTAAGATACCTAGTTCTCCTTTCCATATAACGTAGTGGGCAAAAGCACACTCTTATAAACAAACATGATTGCTTTTTGGACAATTTTTTTAGTATCTTTGGCTACTTAGTTGAAATAGAAGCACCTGGGTGAGGAAATTGTGACATCACATTGAATATGAATCTTAATTCATTGGATTCCAAAATACCCAAGAAATCCTGAGAGCCTCATTCCTAAGAATCAACATATATTTAAGAACTGTATTTTCCATTAGGAAAAGAATGAGGATTAAGCAGACAGAACTTCAGTGCCCCAAGGCAGGCTGGCTATGGTGATATTTCTCTATAAATGCTATTGAGATAAAATCATTTTTCTCTGCACAGAATTATAAGGCTCCATCCTGACTACAGATGGAATATAAATAGCCAGGCTTGCATTTGCATCCTGAAGCAAGGAACCTTTAGATAGAGCAGGAAAAACAACAACTTGAAAGCAGATTTCATAGTAAGAATCTATTAGGCCAGACATGAATGAAAGCAAATCAGTTCATCTAATCTCTTCAGGAAAAAGCATTTCAGCACAAAGCAACACAGACTGAAATGTCTGAGTGCAGGCTGAAGGCCAATTTCCTTAGAAAAGTGTGGAGAGAAAGATACTACCGGTACTTGTTGATGAACAGAGATAAAGCCAGGATGAAACATAGAGACCTGATGAATACTTAACTTCTCAATTTTATAGTCAAGTCTTATCACTTTAAAAAGAAAATTGAGGTGATTATATAGTACTTTGAACTAAATAGGAAGACAAAAAAAATAGCAAGTGGAGGATTAGCTTTTCTTTGAAAATACTCCACCCAATTAAATTGCTGCCAAAGTATCACTAGAGGAAGCCACTTTTTCAGCTGGAAGATGACATCACTGAGAATAGAAAAAAATCCCTTTGCTATATTATTATGATTGCTATTCAGAATTGAAAATACTAGGGTGTCTGATTACCATATTTGCCCCTTATTATATTTTAGTATATAGCTAGGCATCCACAAGGGGAATTAACCTCTTGCCATTTGAGTTGTGGATTGCCTGCAATAGTCTTTATGGTATGCAGATTTCAGTCAGAAACAATGTCATAAGAAAGGCAGACCACACAGAAAAAGTAGCATTTGCAACTTTACGATCCTTCATCTGTTTTTAGAGCAGCTCAGATTTATGTCAGTGCCTTAAGCGTACTCCCATTGTACAGAATGTAAAAAGTACAGTGAGCTTCAAGCCTTTATTAGCTACCCAGAGTAATGAATTTAAGATGGAAAGTCAAAATAAACCAACCAATCCAACTAGCCAACAGCCAACCAACAAGTAAATAAATATTCCAAGTGCTAAATTTGGACCAAAGCTACCAATTATCTTCTCAGGATCAGTGCACAAGGGCAATGTCCCATTAGCAAGAGAATGGAAGAGAAAAGGAGGTTTATGAAGCCCAAAGCAAGGATAAGCACAGATTTTAATAACTCATTGACTGATTATTGGCAGCAATGTCAGGGACCCTACCTTTGACCACTGGCATTCTCCCGTAGGTGGAATTGAAATTGCAGTATTGTACAATCTAAGAATCTCAGAAGCAGCAGAATAGCCAAACAGTGAAATTATTTTATTTTATCAATAGGGAAAGCACAACACATCCAACACAATAGTTTTTTTACAAGTTTGTGAACCTTTTTGATTTTCAATGCTCAAAATATTAGACTCGTGCATTTATTTATTGAGAAAAATTATTCAAAGTTACACATTTGACTAGATCAATCCAAAATATTAACTTTCATCTGCTTGAAAAATTCTATTCTTTAGTTACAAATCTTATGGACTTTGGGTTGTTGATATGCTGCATGAGCTACATTCACTTGAGGTTCAATTCAGGGACCGATACCCTAGCATTTTCTTGTAGAATTTGTTACTACAATTCAGAATTTCATCAATGATAGCAAACCATCTTGGTCCAGAGGCAGTAAAGCAGGCCAAACTATGATACTGCTACCATCATGTATCACAGATAGGAAAGAGTTTTTATGTTGGAATGCATTGTTTGTTTTTGGTAAATATAAAGCTTTTCATTCAAACAAAAAGATTCTATTTTAGTCTTCTCAGTTCAAAGAACATTTTTCCAGTACCATTTTGGTTTACCATTGTGGCCTTTCACAAACTGTAAATGAGCAGCAATGTTCTTTTTGGAGAGTAATGGCTTTGTCCTTGGAATTCTGCCATGCACATAATTGTTCAGTGTTCCCTTGATGATGGTTTCATAAACACTGACATTCACCAATGCAAGAGAAGCTGCTAATTCTTTAGATGTTACCCTAGGTTTCTTGGAGACTTTCTAGACCTAGCATATTATACACTTTGCTCTGGCAGTAAGCTAGTAGAATCCAAACTCTTTGGTATTAATTTTGTAACCTATTCCAGGCTGACTGAGCATTGACAACTATTTTTGGATGTCCCCAGAAATCTCCTTTGTTTGAGCTATCACACACACACACACACACACACACACACACACCCCTGTGTGGTGAAGATAAAACTTTGATAGTAAATACCAGAATTCTGTTCTTTAAACAATGCAAGATTATTTACGCTTGCACTTGATTATCTTCCCATCGATTCATTCTAATTTCCCCTTCAAATGAACTGAGAATCCTAGAGATTCACATACTTTGCCAACAGAGACTAGCTTTGGATCAAGTATAGTATTTTGACTCTTTTGTTTAATTTTCTTCTTTATCTAGCTTTAGGATTTGTGTAGAGAACAGATCAAATTTTAGGTCGTATTTCTGCAGAAACATTAAAAATTCAAAAGGGTTAATAAAGATTTAACCACCTATATAAAGTATGTCCTGTTGCATCAATGAAAATGGTTTTCCAATTATGTGGTAAATTTGTCACATGGCAAAAATACAGGTTAAGAGAGCCCATGATCAGCTTTCTCTAGGACTGAATATACTATGCCCTTATCTTTCAGATGCCCACCCTAACCTGCTAATGCCACTGGAGATATACGAAGAGGCCATCAACTTCATGGTTCTACAGCTAATCTTTTTTTTTTAAATTAATACATTCTACTAAGAAAGGAGGAAGGGACGCGGTGGCTCAGTGGGTTAGGACGCTGAGCTTGTCGATCAGAAGGTCGGCAGTTTGGCGGGTCGAATCCCGAGTGCCGCGTAGCAGAGTGAGCGCCTGTTACTCGTCCCAGCTTCTGCCCACCTAGCAGTTCGAAAGCACGTAAAAATGCAAGTAGAAAAATAGGGACCACTCCGGTGGGAAGGTAACAGCGTTCCGTGCGCCTTTGGCGTCTAGTCATGCCGGCCACATGACCACGGAGACGTCCTCGGACAAGCGCTGGCTCTTCGGCTTTGAAACGGAGATGAGCACTGGCCCCTAGAGTCGGAAACGACTAGCACGCATGTGCGGGGGAACCTTTACCTTTACCTTTTACTTTACTAAGAAAGGAACAAGAAATAACTACAGTAGAAAAATTATTTGCTAAATCACATGGATAATTTGACTTGTGCTTTAGGAAATGCATGTAGGGAAAACATAAAAGATATTTTTTGCAGCCATAGTACTTCTGTTTCATTAGTAAGCCATTAGTGAGTGATTTGACTATGGTGTAAGAGAAATGAGGATTATGAAATAAAAATAGCTTTTGAGAGTGGGGAAAGAGAGGTTTTTATTTAATGTTAGCAAGAAAATAAAATATCAGCATCTAAAATAATTAGAATGTTTAAGTGTTAGGAATATGCAATAGGTGCTACTGCCTGCTTTTCTACAGTTTTAATTTAATATATTAAATTAGGAATTCTATTAGAAATTATTAGAATTTTGGAGAAATTTTCATGGGTGAAGTGTGGTGTTCCTGTATTTATTTATTCCCAAGGTGACCATGATGTGTGTGCTTAAGTGTTTCGTTTTTCGCTGTGCAATCAGCTCTTCTGCAGCTTCTCATGTCTGTTACATTCCATCATGAGGGAGCTCTTCTCACCATTTTTTTCAGTCGTGGTTGCACTAAAGGACACTTATTCCTTGACAAATTGTAATTTTCTTTCCACTGCAGGGTTGTTGTTGTTTTTTTTAAATTTCCACACAATTATTTTGCCCACTAATTTGGTGGAGAATTCCAAGAGAAGTTGCATGTTCGGCACTAAATGTCTATGGAGATTCTCAGTCATCCAGGTCATAGTTTTCCCAAAGATGCTTTTTCATGAAGCAACTGGACTTCCTTGTTTTTTCTTTGAAGTCAGTTCGGTTCTCATCCAAGAAGCTTCTTTCATTGCCCACCAGTGAGAGCTGAAGAAGTTTCTTGGATGAGAAGCAAAATGTCTTCAAAGAAAAAACATGCCTCGTGAAAAAACATCTTTGGGATCTTCAGCACTAATTGATACTTGGCAATTTCCCAATACTTATGATCACTCTTGCTGCTTTCTTCCTTCTTTGATTTTTCCTCAACTGTCACATATATAGATAGTCTTCATTTAGGTTGTTGAGTGAAATGGTTGCTAAGTAAAACACTACCCTATTTACTATTTTACTTTAACTTTTCTTTGCTTTACAGACCTGCAAAAGTCATAAACTGGAACATTAGTTGCACATTTACTTTTTCATCATTGTTATAACTGCAAGTGGTTGCTAAATAAGGACTACATTCTAATATCATTAGAATGCCTTTAGAAGGCATAATTGCATGAAGAATTTTTGTCAAAGCATGACTACCTTAGGTTGTATTTAAGGATGATCTCTTAGGCAAACCATTGCAGTATAAAAGTTGTCATGGTATATTTTAGCACATTGGGTCAGTTCAGGCAGATAGGGGCATTCGTGTGTGTTAGATAAGAATTTATGGAAGCCAATGATAACCTGTGTCATGGAGTGGGTGTTCTTGGAAGGGATGAGCAAAGAACATTGTGAGTGTATGCCAAGAGTATATGTTCTCAGCAGGGTTACCCAAAATGTGAATGGCACCCCAGTTACTCAGCTAAAACAAGCAGGCATCTACTGTATGTTGAGCAACAGTGATACAGGAAGATGTTGGAGGCAGATGATCACTTTAATGGTAATGGCAAGAACATCAATTCATACTGTGCGGAAGAGGGCAATGATAAATCACTCCTGTATTTTTATCAATAAAAACACATGGCTAGAAAATATAAAATGATTGATGACATAATTCCAGATGCATTCAAGATGCAACGAAGAAGAGTTGAAGATCTTTCAGGTACTAATGGTATGTGTGACATGGCTAGATTAATGCCTTCAGGATGTCTAGTTGCTGATGTTGCCATATAGGGGGAAAAATCTGAAGCTGCAAAAATCTGAGAAGCATGAACTCAAGGAAATTAAACAAATATGAAACAGAATGATTACAAATCATTCTTCATAGATAAAACTTTAATATGATAATTGAAGTTGATGTTCCAACCATAGATGCAGAAGAAAAGGAGGTGGATGACGTCCATGTCAAGTTCAATTTGAAATTGACAAAACATGCAAGCAGGATGTGCGGCTTATAATTGGTGACTGGATGCCCAATATGGAAGCATGAAAGAGAAAAATGTAATTGAACTGTATGGCTTAGGAAATGAAGCAAGAAACCAATTGCAACTCCAATGATTTCTTCATAGCTAACACTGTCTTCAAACAACAAAAATGAGACCACTAGATGGAGTATCAAGAAATCAAATTGACTATATTATTGCTAAAAGAAGATGGAGCAGTTCAATTATAGTATTAAAGACATGGCCAGGTGCTGTTGTGATTCAGGGTCAGCCTGTGGGTTCGGCAGTTGGGTCGGACGACTCAGAGGAGGAGGGGGTGTTGAAGAGCTTGCTGAGGGGGTTGGAGAGCTTGCTGATGAGAGCCCTCAGCCAGGCCCCTCCCACCTGGTCACGACGGAGACCCAGCTGTGTGAGCCTGACAGCGTGGATGAAAATGACCCACAGCTGGCCCTGTTCAAGGACGCCCGACACAGGAGGCAATCAGGAGTAAACAGAGGAAGGCAATGGGGCACCTTGGAAGGAGGCAGAGAGAAGCCACGCCCTGAACTGTATAAAAGGGGAATGCGTGGGAGGGCTGGTTTGCTGAAGGCAACCGCTTGAATAGTTCCTGTTTCATAGCTCCTGTTTCATGGTTGGTGTCTTGTTTTGCTCTGTTTTATGTTAAAAAATTTGGCAGGCTTAATTCCAGCCTCTTGCCGTTTGTAAAGGGGTTGTCCCTGCCTTTTCTGCAGGGCCGGTAGCAGGCTGGTACAGAACAGGTGCTAATGTGGAACAGATCTTGAACTGCTCCTGTGCAAGATCCAAATTAAACTAAAAGAAGAAGATAAACAATCAGTTTCCAAGATATGATCTTGAATATACCTGCCATTTTCAAAAACATCAGAAATCCCTTTGATAGATAATAGATAGATAAGAGGAATTATGGAATGAATTTCAAGAAGTTAAGGATGAATGTGAAAACAAACTGCCAAAAATGAAGAAAGAAAAGAAAGCAAACTGAAAGTTAGAATGTACTGTGGAAATTACCAAGAAGGGAAGGAATCTAAAGCCAAGAAAGCCAATCTCAGAAAGAAACCTACAAAGAGTTTAAAAGAGCTGTTAAAATAGATAAAAAGCAATATTACAACAACATCTGAAAAGGCACTGAAAATGGAAAATGGAAAAACATAGAAAAACAAGGAAAGTTTTTCAAAAATACCTGAACTTAGAAGAAGTCTCCAACCTTCAACTAAAGGACATCAAAGGGGAGGTAATAACCTATTCAAAGGAAATCAAAGGAAGATGGAAAAATATATTGAAACTCTGTGCAGGAAACATATGAACATCCACAATATCTTAGAAGATATTCTTTACTTATAAGATCCTCTAGCACAGGGGTGTCAAACTGCTGGCCCATGGGCCAATTGCATCATGTGGAGGCCGCGCCCACCCCAGCTCTGGCAATGCAAAAAAAGTCATGATACGTCACGACACGTCACATGACACGGTGAATTTGACATCCGTACTCTAGCACTAAAAGAGGAAGTTAGATCAGCACTTCAGTCATTGCCAAGTTGGAAAGCTATAGTATTGATGGAATACCCACTGAAATATGGCAAGTAACAGAAGAAAAATTAGTCAAGGTTTTAACTAAGCTATGCCAACAAATACTGTAGTCCTCTTATAAACAAATCAGAATTAGCATTTTCCAGAGAACCAGAATCAAAATGGTCTCATCCGCTCTCTCCCAGGGAAAATGAAAATAAAAATGTATTCTGAGTTACCCTAGTCCTTTTTAAGATCCAGTCATGTCTGATACACACTCCTTGTACTCATCTTTGGAAAAACAAAAACTTTATTCTAACAGATCCTAGCGATGGTCATCAAGCATAAAATAGCTCCTGGAAATATTCAAGCATGTGGGTGGATACAAATAACCAGTTTCAAAGGGTTTTAAACATTTGTATGCTAGTTCACCTGCATTAATGCAAAGATTGCACTTTTGTCTACATTCTTATGGTATATTCTCTGTGTATTCTTGTCACATAATTGAACAGTCTTATGTGTACCTAACTATGGTTAATTGCATGTATAAAGCACGTGCTGGTGGAAGGCTTACAGTATATTACTACCTATCATAATGCATTGTGAAGTACTTTCATCTTTTTCTCCTTGATGTTTAGTTTTGAAAGATGATAGAATAGCAGGAAAAGATGGAAAAAAAACATTGCAAATGGAGAATAATATCCTCTGGACTTGTTTTAAGATGCTGGGAACAAAGTGAATTATGGTTGCAAAGTAAAAACCTAATTTAGAAACACCCATACCAGAAGTAGGTTAAGGACCCAGCTTTAATTTAAAGTTAACTTCAAAGATTCCCTTGAGCTAAGCTTCATTCCTTCAGTAGTGACTATATGGATCTCACAATGTTGTTTTCTTAACAGTGGTACAGGATTGAACTGTCCCTATCTTCTCCCTGAATGTTCTTCCAAAGTTTCAGTCCAGCCAATGCCACAGAATTCCCCAGAATTTTCTTGTCAAAGAACTGATTAGTTTTAATTTCCCTGTCCTGACCAGATTGATCAAGTAATTTAATTTATATGCATTTAATTACTTGCGATTAATATTGCTAACTAAGTATTTAATAATTTTCTCTTATTAAATATCATGTGAGACTTGTGATCCACTGACTAGATTTTGGGGTGTGACATGCCATCCTTTAGGCTCGAGTTGTAGATCTCTGCCCAATGGGTTGCATATAAATTTAATAAATAAAAATATATTATGTAAGATAAACCCAACACTGACTGTTCAGAAATGTATTAAATTAAGAAAGTTGCTACTCATTTCTTTCTTCCACTTGGGGTCAGCATTCAACTGATCTCCAAGAGTCTCTTGTGGAATATGTTTACAGAACAGAATCTGCAAGAACACACTCAGAACCAAAAGTTAAACAAATGAAGCCACATTGCCTGCTGGGTGAATCTGGAATCTAGAAATACTTTGCTTTTCAAAATATACCATTGTGACTGAGTTTATAAGGCAACTGGGAAGCCTAACATATGTAAAAACAAAAGTATTCACAAACTATGCTTTAATTATTTTTAGGGGTCAGTCAGATCACATCATGATTTTATATTCTAATTTCAGCTTTCCTTTGATTTAAAGACCTAGGAAGGTAACAAAGGCAAGGATTGGTGACAAAGCTACTTTTTCTTGTCTTAACAGCGAATGATTGCTAAATGAGGCAATCACTAACAGGGATCACTTGTTTCAGGACTGGCCAGATTGTTTTCTTGCTTCTAGGTATTTTACTTTTTAATTAAATTTCTATGCCACCCATCTCTCCAATAAGGTGACTGTGGGAATATGGTAAAGCCAAAGGGCTAGGAGAGAGGGGGTGAGATTGGTTAAAATAAGGAGCTGTTAGTTGGTTGCCATCTTGGATCCCCTCCCAGCCTCCCTAATGTATTGGGTTTTCAACAGGGGAAGGCATCTTTATGTCCTCCAGAAGCGTCATATTTCTTTCAGCCACTATGAGCAATGATTGTAGGTGCTGTAGTCTCAATTTTGAGGACATTGAGTTTAATATCCTCACTCTCAAACCCTATCTGATCTTGTCTTAGCTTTCTGTTCTTCCATTGCTTGACTCGCTTCAACTCAAAATTCTTTCAAGTTATGTAGTGCAGACTAGTATCATTAAATCTTGAAGATTAATAGCCTAATTGTTTAGCTCATGGATAGGCAATGTTGAAAATTGGTTCTGTAATTGATTAAAATGTGCTGTAGTTTTTCCAATTTGAGGTGAGAGACAGAGGTGGATATAACTACCTCATAATAATAATAATAATAATAATAATAATAATAATAATAATAATAATAATAATAATAATAATAATAATAATAATAATAATAATAATAATAATAAAGTTGGAAGGGACCTTGGAGGTCATCTAGTCCAACCCCCTGCTCAGGCAGGAAACCTTATACCTTAAACCTTTATTTTGGGTTTTAAAATAGGCCAGGAAGGAAGGAAGGAAGGAAGGAAGGAAGGAAGGAAGGAAGGAAGGAAGGAAGGAAGGAAGTTCTAGACAGTTTTAGGATACCACTTTCTGATTCTGATTTCCTCATGCATTTTATCATTTTTTTCATATATTTTATCATGCTCTGAAAATAGTTTTCCTCACACACTCAAAATAAGTAAGCATATTAGCTAGTTTAGCTCTTTTTTAAAAAAAGTGGCATACAATTGTTTTTTTAATCAAATGTATGTATGTGTGTGTGTCTCTCTCTGTGTGTGTATAAATAAAATACTGACTGTATGCTGTTTTACATACATTGTATGTTTGGAAGTAAAGTTGTTGAAGTTAATCCACCTTGGTTCGTATCAAATTCATATTTCATTTCCACTCAGTTGAAGAATAGATTCTGTGCTTTCTTTTCCACCTAATTTCCACATCAATCTATGAATGTAAAATAGAAACTGAAAATCCACATTATTATATGCAGCTTTCTCTACCATGCATACAAAATGTGTCATTTTTGCCTGACATTTGGCACATCTTTCTCTCATATTCACATGTCATATGCTTAGGATTACAAATGTGTCACAAAATTTAGACAAATAATATCCAACAGAAAGAATAACTGTGTTTCAATCCATGTTACTGATTTGATCAACACAGATCATTCAGATCATGTAAAAATGCAGAAAACTGAAAGTTTGCAATTATTTCTTCTGGAATCTCTATTCACACAATTGTTTTTCCCCATGATCAAATCCACTGTTGTTCTACAGGGCAGGATGGATACAGTAATAATAATTCATGGCATAGAATGAGCACCATACAGACAATCAAAATTATATGTAGATGGTATGTGATTAGAGCAGTGGTGGCACAGTGGCTAGAATGCAATACTGCAGGCTAATTCTGCTGACTGCCGATTGCCCCCAGTTTGGCAAATCAATTCTAACTGGCTCAAGGTTGACTCAGCCTTCCACCCTTCTGAGCTTGGTAAAATGAGGACCCAGATTGTTGGGGGCAATATGCTGAATCTGTAAACTGCTTAGAGAGGGCTGTAAAGCACTGTGAAGCGGTATATAAGTCTATTGCTATTGCTATTAGGGATCAATGATTGTTATAATCCATAATCAGTTTTCACGTGCACCTTTATAAGAGTGAGAATCAGACATTAACTAAAGCACCTCTTTTTTTTTGCAAATTAGCTGGAAACCCATCAGGAGAAAGGCATAGAATGCTAAGGGCTTTTAATTTAATCAGCTATTTTTAGGATAATTATTCTTGGAAAGAAAGTCATTGGTATCATTGATACAATAGGGAGCTGATTTCAAGGATTTTTTTTCTTCTTCCCAGCGTTAATCAGAAGAAAAGGGAAACCTTTAAAGTGTTGATTAATTAGTGTGCAGTTCAGCTTTGTTCTGAGAAGTTCACTAAAAGTTCTTGGGCCATGTGTACATATGCAGTTTCAACTTTCTTTGGCACTCTAGACTGTTATGACTAGCACAGAAGTTTTCAATCACAACTGCACATCTTAAGCATAGCCGGTCCTCCAAAGGACACTTGTTTCAATGCAAGAACTTATCTTGAAAACAGAGATGGGATGGGGGGCCTAGGGGAAAATTAAGGTGCCCTTAATTTTCAAAACAAAGGTTGAGTTTCACTGAAGGATTGCATAATGTGAATGCATTTAATTGGATCATGCTAACATTTGTTAGCTTAAAAATGTCTCCTTACCTAAGTTTTGCATATCACACAAAATTTTTATTGATTTTTAACTGTTGAAAAGTAAACTTAAGAGTGAGCAGTTTGCATCTGAAAAGGGCCAGAAGGAAGGGAATGTTTAATGTCACCTTCTCTCATCCTACTTTCTCTCAGATTTAACATTTCATAGCTTCTACCACCTGTTGCTCTGCATGTTTACTCATAGTTAAACTACTGTATGTAAGATGCACAGGTTTAATCACATTCTTTTAACAGAGCCGTTGTACAGAAACACACTACTGTAGGATTAACATTGCTTTGCAACTGATACAAATGCTTATGTTCACTGTGTTTCTTATCTGTGCAATATTCAGTACAATGTGCTATAGATAGTAGCTGCCCTGAGGTTGGCCTGCAGCAAATTAGTCAAGCAACAGACTCTACTGAAACTTACCTGAGACTAATTGTTTCTAAACTTGGTAAATTCTCCTGCATTTTAGTGACTCAGCCCCAACCCTCTGCTCTGCAAATTTTTAAAATGTGATTTACCTTTGCAAATATTTATTTGTGGCTACAAAACAATATAAATTTACCTGAGAATAACGCCTATTGTGAACAGTGTGACGCTCGTCAAAGCAATGAACCTTAAATGGCAGTTACTATTTTCATTTCTTCAAATGTCCTTTATACCAGGGCTTTTCAACTTTTTCACCTTTGTACCACTTTTAGGATATGGCAACATCCGAGTACCACCAATCGCCTAGCAAGGTGTCAAAAATTTGATGACCAAAAAAAAAGAAAAAAGTGATGAAGTACAGGTAGTCCTAAATTTACAACAGTTGGCTTAGTGACTGTCCAAAGTTACAGTGGCACTGAGAAAAGTGCCCCCCAAGCCACAGCCAAGCAAGACACCTGCCTGCCCACCCGGCGGCACCCTTTCTCCTGTCCGAGGTTTTCATTGTTGTGAGGATTTCTGTTGAGGATTGGCAGCAGAGGGGGGTGGTGGGGGCATTTGGTTTTTATTCCCCCCGTCTGCTGGGTGGTTGCAGCATGTTTTGGTCACTTCACATGACCCTGGGACACTGTGACCGTCATAAATAGGAATCAGTTGCCAAGCATCTGAATGTAAGTCACAAGACCCTGGAGATGCTGCAACATTCCAGCTGATCAGTGCTTCTTCTGGGCTCAGCAGATGTGCCAGGATCAGTGCCGAGCTCCAGCTGGAGCCTGGCGCTGATCCTGGCACTTCCGCTGAGCCCTGACAGCCTTGCAGCTCCAGCCGTCTCTCGCTCAGGCTTGTGCGGTGCTGCCACTGGTTCAGCTCATTCCCCTCCCCCACTACCACTTTTCTAGGATGGCTGCGTACCACCTGGTAGGTGCCAATGTACCACAGGTGGCATCCGTACCACTGGTTGAAAAGCCCTGCTTTATACCCATGTTGAGGAAGCAGGGGAAATTAAACTGCTCCGTTTTTTTGAAGGAGAAATCACAGAATGAACAACCAGACTTAGTCAACCTGTTAAAAGAGGGAGGTGAGGCAGATGCTCTGCTCCTAATCTTTGGCTTATAAATGCTAAGTAGTGGCCCTATCCCTGCTTGCCAACTGAGTTATCTATAATGTTTTACCTCTGCAATAGAGGTACAGATAGAGATAGAGAAAAAGATACCTTTATACAAACTCTTGCCTAGTATGAGGATTTGTTCTAAATTGAAAGGTGCAATAGCTGCACTGAGGCCTTTAAAGTAAACAAGGAGAAAATCTCATCAAGGATCTTTTACATTCCCCTCAAATTGTGCCTTATGTCATTTATGCAAATAATAATCAATAAATCCCTGAGTATGAACACAGTCTCAGATGTTTCCTTCTACCACTTGTACTTATGGAAATTAATAATCCAATCTTGCCATTGTATTAAAGAGAAGGAAAAATATAGGTTGCTCAGTTTCATTAACGTGAATTGACAAATCATGTTTCCCAAAATGGATTGAAATGGGATATTTGTGTAGAAACAATACCTTTAGAAGTATGTAGATAAAAGAAATGATTTTCTGGTTGTTCTACATCTTCAGGGATGGTAGAGAAGTAGGTAGATAAGAAAGCCAAGATGGTGGCCAGAATTATGCATTAAAATTCCTGCCCCTGACATGTGTTTAAAAATGGTGGGACTTTGGGGTTTGTGGCCACCTTCTTGACTTTTTTGACTCCTTTCCACAGATAACAGTGCATTGCTATCTTTCTAGGGAATGAAAAAATAGCAGCAGTCAACTTTAACTTAATTGTAATCTGCAAGTTACTAGCCATGATGGTAAATATCAAGAGGTGATCCAGTTTTAATAATTGTCTTCAGGCAGAAATGATTTAGATGACTCCCGTGGACTCTGTTCAGACAGTATGCCTCTAATTGCTATATATCCTACACTTTATATAGCATTTGGAATGTCATGAATAAATAGTTTCTTTTTTCCCCCACAATAGCTGACTGAAGAAAGAGGAAAAATAGAAACTGAAGCTGAGACATATGTTGCAAGAGTTGCATATAAAAATTTCATGGAGAGGTTGACTTATCACATCAAGACAGGGATATCTAAGCAGAATCTTTTCATAGAGACATGCTTATGCAATCTTGATCCATAGAAATAAACCAACCAATAAAAAGCCACCTTGATCCTTTGGTTTCCAGAAGTCATTCTAAAGGAATGTGTCAGAATCCATTTACTGTATATCACATTCATAAATGTATGTTTAAAACATTATCCCCTCCCTATGGATTCTGCCATCTCCCGAGGAAGGAGGAGCATATGTGGATTCAGCCTGCCTTAGGTTATTTCAAAGACCAAGGAAACCTTTTGAACTGGGGGGATCAAAAGGGAAGGTTAGAGAAGAAGGTATCTGGCTTGTGTTTTCTTTTAATTCTGGAGAGGAAGAAGGCAATAACCATAAAGATTCGAAGTTCCTTTTCCCCCCCCACGAAAGGGATGACACGAAGTAGAAGGATGGGGGCTGACCAAATGAGGTTGAGGGAAGGGGAGTTGAACCGGGTACCCTTTATAAAATTTCAATTTGTAAAACAATACTAAGTCCTGTCTTGTATTCCCACAACCAAGCATGTCCTAGTAAAGATTCCTTTTGGACTAGAACTGACTCCAAGAGTTTTTGTCTTCCTAAGACGTGGTTTGGGGTGGGTCCTGACAGTAGACAGGACTTAGGACTTAAGGAGATGAATGGAAGACTTCATTCAACTGCCCAATGGGGTGCTACCAATTCAAAGTATTGCCATTCGGACTGCAAAGACCCCGCAGTCTTTATGCAATGAATTAATGATGTGCTAAGGGAGCAACTATATAAGGGGGTCCTGGTTTACCTGGATGACATTCTTATCTTCACGGAGACCAAAGAAGAACATATCAAACTAGTCAGAGCAGTCCTGAAAAAGTTGCGAGCTGCCCACTTATATGCTGAATTATCTAAGTGTGAATTCCATCAGGAAAAAATCGACTACCTGGGATATCGCATATCTCCAGAGGGCATCGAAATGGACCCTGAGAAGGTCAGGGCAGTATTAGAGTGGACACCCCCCCCCCCCGCACACGGAAGCAATTGCAAACTTTCCTGGCGTTTGCAAATTTCTACCGCCAATTCATCCCTGCATTTGGCCAAATAGCCATGCCCCTGACAAACTTGTTAAAAACGAAGGGGGGGGGGCTTTGAAATCCAGCCAGCCTCTAAAATGGACAATGGAATGTCAAGCAGCATTTGAGAGGCTAAAGAGACTCTTTTCTGCTGAACCTGTACTAAAACACCCTGATCCCGACAAACCTTTTGTAATACAGGCAGATGCGAGCGATGTAGCAGTTGGGGCTGTATTATTACAGGAAAATGATGAGGGGATGTTGCAACCTTGCGCATATACATCCAGAAAACTCACGGAAACAGAACAACGGTGGCCAATATGGGAGAAGGAAGCATTCTCATTAAGGTGGTCGTTATTAACATGGCGACAATTTTTGGAAGGGAATAAAATACCTTTCCAGGTCTGGACAGACCACAAAAATTTAGAAGTACTAAAGACGCCCAGGAAACTCACTCCTAAGCAAGCCCGCTGGTCCCAACACTTTCATCGATTCAATTTCACTCTCAAACACTTGCTGGGGGGGAAGAACTTCCTGGCAGATGCATTATCTCACATGCCCCAATATAACAGCACACGAGTAACTGACTTTAAACCACTTGTACCAGAACAACAACTGGCAACACCAGTTACCACCAGGGCACAAGTAAAAATGAAGCCGGAAGTAAATAGCCAAACCGGAATAGAATTCCAAAAGTCCTTGGAAAGCGACGAATGGTTCCAGAAAAATAGACATATGTGCACAATTAAAGATGGGTTACCTTGGGTGGGTGAGAAGTTATACATACCTACCACCCAGAGGATCAATTTCATGCAACTGTGCCATGATACAAAATCAGCAGGACATTTTGGATTTGTAAAAACATTACACTTAACTAAAAGACAATGTTGGTAGCCATCTATGAAAAAAGACATAGAAAGCTATGTGAGCAGTTGTCAAATTTGCGCGATGGCTAAGAGGTTGCAAGGGAAATCACCAGGACTGTTACAACCAGTGGCGAATCCCTCAGCCGCATGGAAAGAAATAGCCATGGACTTTATCGTAGAACTACCAGAAAACAACGGAAACACCGTTGTCTGGACTGTCACAGATCTGTTCTCTAAGCAAGTTCATTTCATACCTTGCCAAAAAATTCCAACTGCAAAAGCATTAGCAAAACTTTTTGTACAGCATATTTACAGATTGCACGGGGCACCACTACGCATCATATCTGACACAGGGGTGCAATTTATCTCGGCATTTTGGAAGGAATTCTTATCCCTGTTAGGAACTACCCAAGGATTGACATCTAGTCATCATCCTCAAGGTAATGGGCAATGTTAGAGATCTAACACAGTGCTTGAGCAATATTTAAGATGTTATGTAAATTTTCAGCAGAAAAATTGGACAGACCTACTGCCTTTCGCAGAAGTGGCCTATAATAATGCAGTCCACTCCAGCACAGGTTACACTCCTTTTCAAGTAGCTACAGGCCAAAGCTTCAACCCCATACCTGAACTAACCCCAAAAGAACCGGTAATTCCAGAACTAAAGGAATGGATTGCTCAATTACAATACACCTGGCCTATTGTCAGAAAAGCGTTAACAGATGCTAGACTAGCATACAAAACACAGGCAGACAGGAAAAGAGCCGATACCACACCGTTCAAAGTGGGAGAGATGGTATATCTGTCCACAAAATACCTTAAATCACTCCAACCCTGCAATATTCAATAAAACCCTTACAATAAAATTAGTAAGATAGTGGGTAGTACCTTCTATTTATCTATCAATAGTAAAGGACCCAATGGTCAAGAAATGTGCTGCAGAGTAACATTTGGTACCATACCAATGAAAACTCTGAAAAAAGATATTTAGATGCTATAATAAGGTGCTTATATCTGCAAAAATCACAGTAACAGAGGCAGTAATTTTCTATGGCAATCTATGGAAGCAAAAGTTCTATTCTGAGGAACTACAATAAAAAAATGTTAAAGCTTTTGAAATTTTGTGTTGTTCAAAATAACATGAAGGGCTGGAAAACAAAAATGGGTATCATCGAACAAATCAGCCAATAAGATAAATGGACCCGATTAAAGCAATGATTAGTGGACCTAACAGGCCAGACTGGGGACAGATTTTCATGGAAACCCCATATAGTTGTTAAGAGCAAAGGTCAAATTTCTGATAGATAATAATCAAATAAAAATGTTTGTTTTTTTTATTGGACATGCTCTGCATATTTTCATTCAAACCACAACAATCTTTTGAGAGAATAATAGCAGTAAATGGGTGTTTTGAATCTAAATTTCTTGCTTTCAGAGGATTATATCCATTTAATTGACCACAGTAACAAACAAAACAATAAAATACAACATTATTTGTCTAATTATTATTAAATTAAATTCGACAGTATTTATATCAATGGATAAACATAAAACAAACCCCTTCATCTTGGTGAAAAAAGTGGTTCCTGATATAATCAGTTCTTCTATGACAGCGATGGCGAACCTTTTAGAGACCAAGTGCCCAAAATGCAACCCAAAACCCCTTTATGTATTATGCTGGGTGGGTGTGGCCTATTGCGTGGGTGAGGCCACTTGGGTGGGCGTGGCCCATTGGGTGGGCGTGGCTGCGGTGGTAACAGCAGACTGGGTGGGACTAAAAAGTTCAATCAATCAATTCCAACTTTGCGAGATCTTTTTTTTCCTCACAAGAAGTTGATTGATTGATTGAATCTTTTTTTTTTTTTGCACACGGCGGTGGAGACCTAAAGCGAAAAGGTTTTATAAAACCCAGCTGAAGGCCTAGGACTGGGGCGAGGGCCCGTGTGCCCACAGAGAGGGCTCTGCGTGCCACCTCTGGCACCCGTGCCATAAGTTCGCCACCATGGTTCTATGATAATGCCATGGGATGTTACATCACAGGTTCCCCTCAATCTTTGAATAGAAATGGGGAAACATATTTTCATGTGAAGTAGTCCATCTCTACAGAGCTTCCATGTCAATTAGAAATCAGGAGGCTTCCCAGTCTTCAAAAAAATGCAATGGAATCCTATTGATGCCTACAAATGCGTGCAGTTCAATGGGACTTGATTATGGCCTCTTCCACAAGCAGGGACTACACCAAGCTCTCATTAGTGACACCCTCCCATATACCATCATGCTGGTATCAGATGTGCAAGATGATTGGGAAGCTGACATAATTACCCTCTTGCTGTTTTTTCGGGCTGCTGGATAGGGCAGATTTCATTGGTGGAAGCTCCTGCCTCATTCTAACTGCAGGTCTTGGAATTTCTCCTTTCCTGCCGAATGGTAAGGCACAAAGTCTTTGCAGCCAACCTAAAGAAGAGAAGAGGTTTGGTAGAAATCACAGGTCAAGCTAGTGTTTGGATTGTATTTAGGATTCTTACGGTGTATAAAATAATAATGGCAAGTTCATAAAAACCTTCCTGCTTTCTATCCCTTTGGGAGGGTTATTCTTGCTTTACGATTAGAGGTATAAAACAAATTGTGAATAATAAATCAGGAAACCTGAAAGAGTTAACATATCCCCATTTTCAATTTCACATTAAACCACAGTGGTAATCTATAAACCAACAACAATATATGGCTACAATCTTTCATTTACTCCCCTAAATAATAGATTATTCATTAACCTCATTCATAAATCATAATAGTCCAAAATCAAATGAACCGCATTAAGGTATAGCACATTGACCAGTAGCTATAAGGATTATTTGAGGAATAACGGCAAAATATTTCTGGTTGAGACTATATATCTGTATATTTTCCTGAAGCTTATGACGCTATTTTAACTTTCATCAGTGCAAGAAAAATTTCTTTTGCATGCAAGAAAAAAAAGATGATATTAGTCAAATTGATTTTTTTTCCTGAACCTTGATTGAGTGCTTATCTCAGGGAATCACTAAAATTCCTTGTTCCGGATTTTTTTTTTAAGCAAACAAAACCAAGCAAAATTTTCTTCTGAAATGAATTGGATATGCTGTATTTTTAAGACAGATGCTTAAAATATTGTTTCCTTCTCTGTTTAAGCCTTTCCTGACCTCTTTGGGGGCACGGACTTTGATAATGGATGAAACTTTCACCATTAATAAGCTTTTCCCTGGTTATTTTCTTTTTTTATAAGTAGTTTATTAATTTTCTAGTTTTACAATCATAAGTACTTAATAAACAACAGGTTGTCTGGGTCCATTAGTAATTCAGTGGTACATATTAACTTCCTCAATCTAGGTACAATGCTACACCATCCAGTGCTTCCTCTCTTCTTCCGGTGTTATACATTTTCCATACTGGGCAAACACAATTCTTATTGCTGTTAATACATATACAATTGAATATCAGCATCTTTGTTACTTGAAACTCAAATACTTTGGCCACCTAATGAGAAGGAAGGACTCACTGGAGAAGAGCCTAATGCTGGGAAAGGTTGAGGGCAAGAGAAGAAGGAGACGACAAAGAAAGAGGTGGCTGGATGGAGTCTCTGAAGCGGTAGGCATGAGCTTAAAAGGACTCCAGAAGATGGTAGAGGACAGGAAGGCCTGGAGGAACGTTGTTCATGGGGTCGTGATGGGACGGACACGACTTCGCAAGTAACAACAACAATCTTTGTTACATTTTTCTAATATTATATATAATATCAGTAGTGTCAAGTTAAAATATCTTTTCTAACCAAAACATATCTCAATTGTATTTATATTTAATATCCATTTGTTCAATCAGTATACTGTTTTTCCTTTTTTAAAAATTTTTTGATTTCCCATCAGTGTTCAGAGTGTCTCTATCACTTATAATTTTATCATAATAAATTATATTTGGGCAACCAAAGACTTCCCTTGTTCAAACCCTCTTAACATTTTCATACTTTCCTTCTCATGCCAAAATGTAAAATTCTAGTTATAAATCCTATCTTTCTAGTTCTAATAACACTTCTATTTCTAACAATTATCTATTCTCTTAGCCATATTCAAACATCTCTTTAATAGTATAATATCCCATCTAATGGGTCAGGATCTCTATTTTCTTCAATCTTACTCTAGCTTTCTTCCTTTGCCAACTAACTTTCCAAGTCAGTGCCTTTGAATCATCAAGTAGTTCTTCCTCTATTTTTATGTATATTGTTTGAAATAAGTAAGACAATTTGGTTAAAGTATTTTTGGAAGAACACTCAGCCCATTGATATTCATTAAAGAGCCTCCCTCCTTCTCCAATTTCCCCCAATTCTCCTAACAGCTTTATCTTCCATTCGATCGGCTCTTCTTCCTTAGCCTCAAGAGTGTTCTGAGATCTTGACAGGTGAGATGTTTTTTCCTCTTTTTTTGTAATATTAATTTTCTAATTTTACATTTAAGTATTTAAAAAGCAACGTGGTGGCTGTGTTAATCGATAATTCAATGACATACAAAAATCTCAAGCTACCACATCAAATATTTCCTCTCTTTTTCCCTTAATATCTACTGTTTCATATTTAATCTAATACAGTTCTTATTATATCAATTAAGTAAAGATAGCATTGTTACGTTTATCAATGAATTTTTAGCTTATACATATCCTAGTTACTTTAACATTCAATCTTTATAGACAATCAATGTCCTGTAATTAGTTTTTCCCAATTTTTAGTTTCCCATCAATATTTAAATTTAACATTTAATATTTATAATTTCCAAGTTTTAGGTAACCAAGGTTTCCTTTATCACAATTCATAACAAAGTCCAATATTCAAAATACACATCTTATCTATTTGAATATATTCTGTTTCCCACAGTTCTGCAATTTGTATGGATCTTGGCTGTAATATTAATGAATAATACCTTTTTATTAAGTACAATGTTAGTGTCTCTTTTCTGAAATTGGTTTTTTTTGGTAATTAATAAGGCTTGTGGGCATCAAAAATCTAAATCTTGAATAGTGTGCAGGAGCTGGAAACATTAGGAATCTAGAACCCCAAAGAAAAGGGACTGTTCCCATTTGGGGGGGAAAAGGCAGCTTTGAAGTTTGGTGTTGCAAAGTTCCAGTTAGCTGCTCAAACTCTCTTCTCATTTTGGCTGATGAAATGCCTGGTTCAAATCCTGGAAGCTTTGACACTAGACATCTTGGACTAGATTATTTCTTAACAGTAGACTATACTTTTTATTTCTTTGTATATACAAAACACAGATACAGATGCCAGAAGTAATAAGTCAAATGGCCAACTTTTTTTAGGCCAGTTTTTTAAGTTTATAGTCTTTTTTGATGGTTGAATGACTTGTTAAACATCTACATTCTTTTCACACACATCTTTGCAACCACTCCCTGGATGCTCTGTTTTCCCATTTCTTCCCTCAGAACATGAGCTGTGTGGCAATCTGTTCTTTCTGAGAAGTTTGGGCTTCCCTCCTTTGTCATAGAGTTTGGTTTGGTTTATTTATTTTTTGAGAATTATTTACAATTTCTATATAAGGCCATACCATCTGCTTTTTTTCAAAACCATACATGATGTTGCTTTACAGTCATGACTTATTTCTGATATGGTATGAAAGTAGAGCACATGACAAATGAAACTCATGGATTCTCAGCTTTATAATCATCTGTATTCACAAGATTCAGCTGGGATAGTTTTCTCACTCTTGTTTAGGGAGCCATTATTACAGTGTTGAAAGAAAAATCTTCATCAGGGTCCAGTCCAAGCTGGGAATAAAAAAAATGGAGACTGCCTTAGAAAGAAGGTTGCAGTTTACTGAAGAGGAGAGCCAGACAGAAAGATGGCTCTGGGAAAACTGACCACATGTAGTAGGTAGTGGTGGGCTTTTATACCTTCTTGAGCTTTTGTTTGGAGTTGTTCCTGTGGCAGGAACTTTGACCTGAGTTTGAGTGTGCCTTTCTGGTATTCTGATGGTGGTGGGTTAATCCTATTATGTCCCAAAGGTCATATCCTGCTTTCCTGGGGTTGATGACTGTTGGATTTTTGGTGTGAGGGATAGTTGATTCTAGGGATCTTTGTCTTTCTAATCCAAGCTTCCTGGCTCCAGTCTTTCTGACAAGATTATCACATCTGCATTTCTGCAGACCTGGTTTCTGTTTGGGGCAGAGAGACTTGGGGTGTGTATGTTGATTTCTGCCTTTAAGATCCTTTGGGAAAATATATTTGGCCTTTTTAATATTTCCCAAAATATTTCTTTCTCTGGATTCTTCCCACAACAGGTTGGAAAGAGATGACACTCAAATAGGCTTAAAGACCCCACTCAACTGAGAATCTGTTTTTTACTCTCAGTTTTGTTAATTAACATTGCACTTAGTAGCCACATAGGAATGGCTCAAGATTATAGTTATTATCCTCTAGAAGAGTTGTGGATTCTTGGGTAATATAAAGGTGGAAAACGTATCATTAATTTATCTGAGCAAACTTGTGACACCCATAACAACATTAAACAAAATTCTACCTTATGTCTTTACTTTATTCCTGAATAAGGAATAGCATTCTTGCAATTTTCCACAATGGGAAAAATTGGACACATCACAACGATGCTTGCTTTTTCTAAGTTTTGTCAATGCAGCTGAAAAGGGTAAAATTAGGAGATAGTATGATTATGGACTTTTTAAGAGACTATCTTTTCCTGCCCTTCTGTCATGTATAAAGCAGGCATTTTAACATCAATCCTGCTATTTGTTGATGTGAAGCATTGAAGATTTCTAAAATTCTACACAACTGCTATGTAGCAGCAAGAAGTTAGATTTTTCTGTTCCCCCTTGGAACCATGTTGTACTCAGCTGGGCTTTTGCAACCTAGATCTGGTAATCTTATAGAATGCACCCCATCTATTGATGGTCTCAGTTCTATAATGGTGAGCTACTTGTATATAATGACATATACCTGGTGGCTTCCTGGTACCCACTATTTAAATTTCTTACCATTATTTAATGTAGTACTTTCTGGAGCATAGTAAGAAATAAAAACACATGTTCTCCACATTCAGTGATTCCAAGCAGACATCAACAGAATATTGCCAGAATTCTGCCATTGTGGGAGCTGTCCAAAAATTGCTTATGTTAATGCAATGTTAGCACTGGGCTTCTACCACAAAATTCTGCAACTTTGAGTGAGGGAATTGAGAAATTTCTGTTAAAATTCAGAGCCCCAACTTACCCTTTTCAAAATTCCCTGGGAAAATCAAACATATCACTTTGGCAGCAGCAATTCCTTCATGAGCCCTACCCAATATGGCAAATTTTGAACCTTTTGGAAGATATCAGATTACCTATGCTTTTACTCTATATTTGCTTTTCAATATTTCTTTCTGTGCTCCTGCAGTTACTGTTGTGTGAGAAGAAGGTGGATAGTTCTAGTAGCTTCACTCATCCCTTCCCCAAGCCTCTGCTATTGTTCTGCACTTTCCATATTTTGTGGCTGAGCCTCTGCATCAGAGTATCTTTTCTAGTCAAGTAGGCTCACCACAGAATTAGAACTAGGAATGTGCTGATCAGATTAGATCCAATCTGTTTTATTACAGGGCAGATTTGTGGTCTGGCAGATCCATATATGGATTCTTAGTAAAAAGTTTAGATCTAAATATGTTCTTTTAGGAATAGTGGAAATTTGCATTTAGTTTTGAAAATAATAATAATAATAATAATAATAATAATAATAATAATAATAATAATAATAATAATAATAATAATAATAATAATAATAATAATAATAATAATATGTATGGCATAGAAATGCATCTTGGTTTTTCCTTTCTTTTCATTAAAAATGACACACAACTTTTCTTTATAGTCCTTCCTAGTCTGATCATATAGTTATGCAAATGTTGCATGGCTGCATCATGATTACTCTAGGAAATGTTATAAAAGCAGATTAGTTTTGGTTATAACTATAAATATATTAAGCATTTTTACTATGAGGAAGACAAAGAAGGATGAGTTCTGTGGCTATTTTGTATGTTTTTCCAAGTCCCCCCCCCTAAAAAAAGGATAAAAGATAAACTTTATTCTGCTAATGTTCCTCCCATTATGGATCTACTGGGATTAAAAGAATCCCCAGCAACTATTACTGGTATATGTGATAAAAGTTCTCTTTAGAACCCAGATACTATATCATGTAGGAGACCTATATAAATTTCAAAATGTATATGATGGAACTGCGTGTTTTATTTTAGGGAGAGAATAACTGGATAGATTTTATGCCTTTGTTAAAATCAAATCTTATCTGAAATATGAAAGAGAGAAGTTCTTATTTTGGACAACTTCTGAACTGTTGGAAAAAAAACCCAGCCTGACACTCTGTGTGAATTCATTTTGACAATTTCTATTTCCATGCTATAAATATGTTGCAGCCCCAAGTTAAATTTCATCTCAGCTTCCTGCAACCATATGCCTTTCCTTTCTCCCCTCCCTCCTACAGCTCTGAACCTAAGCAAATGAAATAATGAAAAGCCTCACTTTTCTACTGCTCCTCCTTAATGAAAATGGAGTGTATTTGAAGCCAAGTGCCAGATGGTGCTTGCAAAGCTTGGAAATGCAGAGAGTTTCTAATTAAACCATTAAACTTGGGGATGAGAAGCAGCAGTCACCTATTTTTTCACCCTCCTTTTTGATAGTCACACAGAAGACATGACAGCAGACGGCACAAACCCTTTCAAGCTCACCCCTCATTGATCCTTGGGGAACTCAGAATGGCAAGAGGTAGTTAATTTAAAGCTAATTGAGAAATCTCTTTCCTATCTTTGCATAATAAAACTGGGTGTTGGGACTCATCTGGTCTTCCCATTCATGACAGAATGAAAGTATGCGGAATAATGGAAGGAAAGATGCTCTCTCATTTGCACATCCCCGTTCTTTGTTCATAAACCAAGAGCTATGTAGAAATGCTGTGGAAAAGGAATTGTGGGCTCAAGATTTAACCCTAGCACTGCCTTCCCTTTACAAACTTCTGGAAAGGTGATAGGAGAAGCATCATCTAGGGCAGGGGTCCCCAACCCCCAATCAATGGACCGGTACCGGGCCGCGGTATGCCAGCAACTGGTCTGCACAAACAGGCAAAGCCCCATCCGTGGGATGCAGGCAGCCCACAAACCCATGCCCTCTCAGGTCTGTGGAAAAACTTTTGTCCACGGAACGAGTCCCTGGTGCCCAAATGGTTGGGGACCTCTGATCTAGGGTCAGGCTGTTCCAGGGAAGGGAAGCCTCATGGAAAATGAGTGCCATAAAGCTTGTCCCATCACCTGCCACCTTAGGAGATGCTGCCTGGTCTCCAAGGTGGGTGGGCAGAATCTATCTAAGAAATGCAGGCATTCATACACCCAGGTTCTAAGCCGTGGAGGTCTTGTAGGTTAAACTGCATTCAGAAGCACACAATGGTTAATGCAGCTGCCACATGGCAGTAGTGAGGCTGCCCATAAAGCACACAAGACACTGTAATTTGGACAAAGAAAGTTTTTGGATGGGTTTCAAGGGCAGCCACAGGTAAGGCAAATCAGATAGTAATCCAAATGAGAGATGACAAGCAGTTAAGTGACTGACCTCAGCATATCCTATTCCAAGAAAGGTTGAAAAGGGTTGATCAAGCCAGAAATGGGCAGAGACCTCGACCTTCAATTGCCCTTGTAGCAAGAGCCTGAGGATCTCCCCCAGATTGTGGGTCTGCCTCTCTGAGAGAGCACAACCCTGTCAAGAATCACATACAGACAAGTAATAAATAAAGATTTATTTATTTTAATCTGGTAGGATGATCTAAAATTGAAAAAAAGAACAGTTTAAATTGTAAATAATAAGATACTGAAAATATTTTATTGATCAGAAAAATAAAACTAATAATATTTTTAAAATATGTATCTATTATAACAAACAGGTAACCACATATCATGTCCCAGTATTTTTTAAAAATATGTTTAATAAAACAGAACAGACGAATAGCAGATGTGATTTTCTTTTATTCTATGTGCAGCACAGAAACCTAAACCCAGTGAAGATATCCAAGGGTGCTTGTAATATTAACATTTAAATTAGCATGCAGGAAGCAGCTCAAAGATAATGAATCAATGAGAGTGTCTAATATGAAGCTAGCAATGTAGCCATTAAGAATTAGCAAGAAATTATCTGGGTTTGCATTTTAATGCAGATTTATCAAGCTTTGCATTGCATTACTATGGAAGTAGAAAAGTACTGTTTTAAATGTGCATCTCTACATTTTCTGATGCAGTTCTTCAAAAAAGGCATATAGAAAGACCTGTATTACTTAGGGAACACTGCTTCTAAAATTTGTCTTAAAGATGAAAGTCGGCTATGTCCTGGTTTTGGAAGGTGTCTTTGGATGCCACATTCAAAATCCCAAAACTAGAATTTGTTTGTGTCAGAAAGATGCTTCAACTTTGTCACAAATATAAAATTAAAGCAAATAGAAGACAAAATACAGTGAGATGGGAGCATTTGGGATAAATACAAAACCTCTTCCTATTTTAAAATTCTGGGCCAAACTTCACATTTGTTTTTTTTAGAATTAAAGCTTGAAAATTCAATTTAAATTACAAAGAAAGCATGGGGCTTTGTTGGTTTCCACCAAGTTTCTTCCAAACAATATGTTTTCTGCTTTGAGCAGGTTGTATTCTCAGTTCCATCAAAGTGACCTGACAGTTGGATGAGCTGGTCAAAGGGTTTTGGAAATAAGGATCATAAACGATTTAAGATATCCTTCTGCGATGGGCACCCTCCAGATGTGAACACCTGCATTTCCAAAGTTCCATGCCCTAAAAAGCTATTTCTGAGAATTCTGGGAGTTGAAATCTACACAGCTGCAAGGCGTTGGTTCAGGCTCCTTTAAAGCCCAAGAAAATCACTTTAATAAACATGTGATGGATCAGAATAATTTGTCAAAAAAAATTCTGGCTGTAGAACATGGATTCTGAAGAAGTCTTGCCTAGTCCTCCTAGCTACTCTCTTTTTATTGACAAGCCAATTTGTATAACTGAAACATGATGGTGATGAGCTATGTTCTGAACATCTGGTTAAGCTCTAGAATTTTTGGCGTATCCTTCAAAGTTTGACAAAGGAAAATAGGTGCAGTGGTTTCAATTAAGTGAACAAGGGTCTCAAGGCAGAGCAGTCCAAATGAATAACTTGCATGGCTGAGGCTATGGTGGAATATGCATTTAAAAGATGCATTTTTCCTACAGACTAGAGACATATTTTTCCATTTAAATAGCAGAAGCTCTATGTTTTTTTTAATTCCATACTGCCTCATACTGACACTGAAACTTCATTGTGTTGACAAAATTGTGTTGATAGTTAAGGTGAGAGTGTTACTGACAGACATTTTACATTAAATATTTATATGTCTTTCATTAAGGAGACTTACATGTTATAATATATCAAAAATAAAACTACAGGCTGTAGATTACATACTCCTACACCATAGAAACCAGTCATAGAAGGTTAAAGTTTATAGTTTATTGCAAACTTTGCTAAGCAGACCATAAAAATGCATTTATGTTTGTGAATATTTCATATTGGATATAATTTTGGAAACGGTTTAGTCATTCTGGGACCTGGAGGAAGTTCTAAACATTTCCAATATGGAACAAATGCTGCCACTAGGAAATATATTTTTAATTGTAGGTCCTTGCTGCTCCTTGCTTCTTGTGCAGCTGTAACGTTGGGATTCCTAGGAAAGTGAACCAAAAGCATAACATAAAGCAGATTTTTCCCCTTGTGTGAGGAATGTGGCATCATAAGCTTCTCGAAATCTAAACTCCTGCAGTCATTGACAGGAGTGCTTTGACCTTGGAAAAGGCAGAGAGGGTGAGAGAGAAAGAAAAGAATGCCAGAGCAGACTGGAAAGCTTGGGTCCATGAGATTAAAACTGAACAAGAACTTTACCTTTCAACAGCTGGTATCTTTGGTTTCCTCTCACTGGAGTCAGACTAGAATAGGTTCAGCAGAGAACCAACAGAAGAAAGAAATGCTGTTCTGACAAGCCAGAGAGAAAGTTGTTACCCACATTCGATTTTCCATTCCTTGTCCTCGCTAACATAATTAATACAAATACTAACAGAGCTGTGCAAAGCATTTGAAAACGATTCTTTGCAAAGCACGTTGTTGCTGTTAACATCTCCTCTCAAAGTGATAAGGCTCCTGCCTTTTTTTCCCTGTGGCTACTTCAAAAGCTGTTCCCGGTTGTATGTTTATGTGTGGTGCATTGCATTTGCAGATAACACCGTTGCTGGGATCAACAGTAGCATAAAGCAACTGATCTGCATACAATGTAGATGTGACCACAGACAGCTTTTGAAAAAGCTATCCTGGAATCTACTGAAAGACATAACTGCTTAAATAGTTTAAGGAAGATGGTTTGCTTGTCTCAATGCACCTTTTGAAGCAGGTCTTTAAAAAACTTCACACAGCTCTAAAGAAATGAGAGACTTCTTGCACAAATCATAAAACAGAAAGATTGAAGGATAAATGGCAGCTACAGAGGATGAATAAAGTGAAAATGGCTCAGAAAAGCAGAATGTTTCTGCCTTCACCATTGTCTAAAGCAGCCACCCTGAACCTGGTATCTTCCAGATATGCTGATTCTATCTTCCATCATATCCACCAAGCCATGTGGCCTGGGAGCAATGGGAAATGTAGTGTAACACACAGATTAGCAGGTCAGACACTATGGCCTAGAGCAGGGGTAGGCAACCTAAAACATTCAAAGAGCCACTTGGACCCATTTCCCACCGAAAAGAAAACACTGGGAGCTGCAAAACCATTTTGACATCTTAAATGAAGATAATAATGCATATATTGTTTTTTATCTTTTGCTGTGTATAAAAAAACTATAGTGTGCTGCATTTATGAAATCAATAAACTGCTACAAAGAAAACAAATTTTTATTTCTGCATGCAACAAAAGCATTTTGAACTCCAAAAAAAGATTACTTTCAAATAAAATACTCAAATGTCTATTTGAGTCCTCCTCGTATTTATGAAATAAAAAGCTGGTGCAAACTATAAAACTACAAACAGAAAAATAGAAAAGAAAAAAATTGAAGGGGGGAAAAAAAGAAAAGGAGAGGAGAAAGAGGGGAAAAAAACCTTTCTCCTTCATCCCAACAGGTAAAAACAATTTTAGTAGCTTATCTACCATCTTTAAATACAGCATAATTATCCCCATTGTTGAGGTTAGCTCCGAAGTCGTGTCCGACCTATCACGACCCTATGGACAACGTTCCTCCAGACCTTCCTGTCCTCTACTGTCAGAATCCATTTATATCACATTTCATAAATGTATAGGTAGAACATTGTGCTTATTCTGGGGATTCTGCCATCTCTCCGAGGGGGGGGGGGAGAGGATGGTTACTTAGATTGAAATAGGTGATCTTCAAACAACAGGGAAACGTTTGATCTGGGGGAGGGAGGGGGAGAGACAGATCTGGATCGCATCTTCATTTACAACTGAAAAGGAAGAAGCAATAACAATAAAAACAAGGAGAGTTCCCTTTCCCACGGAAGGGCCTGACACCTAAGTAAATGATGGGAGCCTGACCAAATGGATGAGGGGAGGGGGCTGAAATGGGAATGCTTTATATAGGATTGAAATGTAACTGTTAGATTCCGTCTTGTATTGCCACAATCGATTCCATCCTAGTAAACATTTTCCTTTTGGACTAAACTTGCATCCAAGAGTTCTTATTTCCTAAGATGTGGATTGAGGTGGGTCCTGACAGTAGACGGAATCTCCTATAAGAGTCAACCTGGAAGGGAAAACCTTACTGGGGGACTTTGCAACAAATACAATGTCTGGCGACGAAGCAAGAGAGGAGGGAAGCCCCATGGAGGGGGAGTCTTCCCCCCGAATGGAATCCCAGAGACGATGGGAAGCTGAAGCGGCATATTCCCCCGGGGAAGAAGCGGAGGAGCAGTACGACCGAAAACCCCGGTGGTCGATGGGCGTTGGAAGGAAGAGTGAGTGGGAAAAGGCATCGAGGGAAGTAACCCTGAGACGGAGCGACCACCAACCGGAATGGAGGCAGGAGATGGAGAGCTCCCTGCACGCCAGTGAGGAGGAGCGGATCCTGGAAAAGGCCATTGATCTGATGAAAGCAACCCTGAGCTCACTTAGGGAGGAGAGAGCTGAAAATCGCAACCGAGGCAGCGCCTGGGGATGCAACTGGAAAGGTAACGGAGGGGATCCAGCACCTGAAACCCCGGGGCTGTCCAATGGAACAGGAATTGCTGCCTCAGCAGTACCCCCCCAGAACCACAGATGGGGACCAGGATGAGGAGCGATACTGGCCACGGCGCAGACAACGCTCCAGCCAAAGACTCCCGCCCCTGGAAGTCAAATTCAAGGGGGAGCCATCACGACTGGGATTCTTCCTAACCCAAGTCCTCAGCTACATGGAAGAGTACAGCCGGGATATCCCTAGTGACAAAACACGCATCCGAATTGTGCAATCCGCCCTGGACGGATCGGCTGCAGACTGGGTGGTGAACTTGCACGACTCCAACGCCCCAGAACTCGACAACTTCAACTGATTCATGTCATCTTTGAGGCGGCAGTTTGAGGATCCTTTGGCTGACCATAAGGCCCAGGAGAGAATCAAAACGGTGAGGCAGGGCAGGCGAGCAGTGGCTGAATATACCCAAGAATTCCGAGCCATTGCCAGCAAGCTGAACTGGCCAGAAGACATACTCCTTAGCCACTTCAAAGATGGTCTAAACTACGACCTGTATGACGCTTGCCTGCCTCGAGGAGACCCACCCCATCTCGATGACTGGTACATCCTGGCGGAAGAAGTGGAAATAGACCTACTGAAGAGACACCGCAGAGGAAAACCATGGGGCCGCCTGCCACCCGAGCAAACACGCGAGGGGGAAAAACCACCAGCCACAGCCAAAAAATCAACAGGTTGTTTCAACTGCGGGAGAGAGGGCCACCGTGCTGCAGAATGTCGTTCAAAAGCCCCCCCACGAAAACCAGAGGCATCATCCTCCAAGAAGCCGGGGAAGTCCCAAGGCAACACAAAAGAATCTTCCATGAAGGGGACAGAGGCTGTAGAGTCCACAATTCCTGCCAGGAACTGGGATTGGACTCTGGCCTGTACCGCAGGGACGGTGGACAACTCAGAAGACAGCTCAGAGGGATAACCATTGGTAAGTGGACCCCTTCCACCCATACTTAAGACAGTGACTATATTAGCTTCGTCTATGCCTGAAGCAGCCAAAATAAAAGCTCTGATAGACTCTGGGTGCATCCGCTGCCTATCAGCCCAACGCTGGTGGAGAGATTGAGCATCCCAGTGAGGAGGCTAAAACAACCAATCTCTTTTAGTTAATTAGATGGGACAATAGCAGGGGGGACCAGCCACCCTAGCCACTTTACCAATCCACCTATCACTGGGGTCCCATGAGGAGGACATAACATTTATAGTGGCCCCAGGCATGGAAAGCCCAATGATTCTAGGACTGGAATGGCTGAAGAAATGGAACCCCAGGATAAACTGGAGGACAGCAGAACTCAATTTCCCAAAGGGGGGGCAGAAGAACTTAGACTTCAAAAGCACCCCCCCCAACCCAGAGGGAGGAGGCAGCAGCAGTGGGGGAAGAGAAGAAGTTACCAGAGATACCGGAGGAATACAGGGACCTTGCTGAGGTTTTCAGTGAGGAACGGGCAGATGAGCTTCCCCCCCACCGTCCCACAGACTGTGCTATAAAATTCAAACCCGGGGCAAAACTCCCAAAACCCAGGATGTATGCCATGAGCCCCAGGGAAATGGCAGAAATGGAAAGATTCATAAAGAAAAACTTAGAAAGGGGCTTCATTGAGCCTGCCAGACCCAAAGTGGCTGCCCCAGTTCTGCTCAGGGAAAAGAAGGATGGTTCTTACCGCTGTTGTATAGATTATAGGAATTTGAATACAATTAGTGAATGCAACCTGTACCCCTTACCCCTGATGAAGGATATGCTATCCCACCTATCAAAAGGAAGGATTTTCACTAAACTAGACCTGAGGGAAGCATACTACCACATTAGGATTAAGGAAGGAGATGAATGGAAGACTGCATTCAACTGCCCATTGGGTTGCTACCAGTTCAAAGTACTGCTATTTGGACTGCAAGGGGCCCCCACAGTATTCATGCAATTAATTAATAACGTGCTAAGGGAGCACCTTTATAAGGGGGTCCTGGTTTACCTGGATGACATCCTTATCTTCACTGAGACCAAAGAGGAACATATCAAACTAGTCAGAGCAGTCCTGAAAAAGTTGCAAGCTGCCCACCCATATGCTAAACTATCAAAGTGCGAATTCCACCAGGAAAAAATTGACTACCTGGGATATCGCATATCCCCAGAGGGCATTGAAATGGACCCTGAGAAAGTTAGGGCAGTATTAGAGTGGGCACACCCCCCCCCCCCGCACACGGAAGCAATTGCAAAGTTTCCTGGGGTTTGCAAATTTCTACCGCCAATTCATCCCTGCATTTGGCCAAATAGCCATGCCCCTGACAAACTTGTTAAAAACGAAAGGGGGGTCCCCCGTGAAATCCAGCCAGCCTGTAAAGTGGACAATGGAGTGTCAAGCAGCATTTGAGAGGCTAAAGAGACTTTTTTCTGCTGAACCTGTCCTAAAACAGGTTCTGTTTGGCATAGCTCTGGCCCTGCATGGCATAGCTCATAGCTTCATTGAATTACGCAAGCCCCTTCACCACGACAAGGCAGTAATCCATGAAGGGGAATTATCCCCATACCTCACCTCTTAATTAAAAAAACATCAAAATATTTCATTAAACGTTCCTTACTAAAAGTCCAGTAAGGACAACCACATATATTCATATTCTCTCTCTCTCTCTCCTCCCCCCCCCTCTCTCTCTTCCTTTCTCCCTTCCTCTCTCTTTCTGCCCTTGGTTTGCCAGTCCTCTTCCCCCACTCAGTTTATATTTGTGTGTGTGCATGTGTGTATGTGAGAGAGAGATAAAGAGAGACAGAGGCACTTGTGCTTCCCTTCTCTCTCTCTCTCTCTCTCTCCCTCCCCCTCTCTCTCCCTCTCTCCGATCTTCTGCTCACCTGGCAAGCTGGTTTCATGCTGTTCTGGACAAGCTGTGGCTCTCCTGTCCTTGAGAGCTGCTGCTTTTTGCTGCTTCCTGCTTCCTGTGGAGAAGGCAGCAAAGGCAGGAGCCCTGCCCAATAAGCTTGTCAGCTTCTTGGAGGACAGCGTGAGTTTTACACACACACACACGAACACACACACAGAGAGAGAGAGAGAGAGAGAGAGAGAGAGAGAGAGAGAGAGAGAGAGAGAGAGAGAGAGAGAGAGAGAGAGAGAGAGAGAGAGAGAGAGAGAGAGAGAGAGAGAGAGAGAAGGGAAGCACAAGTGCTTCTCTCTGTCTCTCTCTTTCTGCAAACTGGGAGCCGCAGGAGAAGGTTGAAAGAGCCGCATGTGGCTCCAGAGCCACGGGTTGCTGACCCATGGCCTAGGGGGACTTTGCTGCTGTCCATGACTCTACAAGGTGCACCAGATCTTGCCTACAGCCAATTGTGTGGTTACAGGAAGATGAAGGAAATACAAGGAGAAAATGTGTCTGGGTCCATTTAGTATCTGAAATGATATTATTTGCTCTATAATTTATTCCCCCTCTGCCCACAGGCATCCATTTTGTTCTATTTGCTACTGTCCTTTCTAGTTTTAGGCTCCTCGGAAAAAATCTCTCTCTCTCCCTGAATAAATTTCTTGCCATGCTTGGATTCATTCTCTCTCTCTCTCTCTCTCTCTCTCTCTCTCTCTCTCTCTCTCTCTCTCTCTCTCTCTCTCTCTCTCTCTCTCTCTCTCTCTCTCTCTCTCTCTTTTTTCTCAGTTTTTATTTCCAGCTTTTTATGATGAAATTGGGAAGAAACAGCCCTGATTGCAAAAGAGAATCCATTAAAAATTCATGACCTATAAATAATAGAAATTTTAGTCCTTTGATTGTATCATTGCTCCATATAAGTCTAGCTCAAATGAGATTTGTGGTGACCCAGAAAATGATCGTTCCTAATAAATAATAATCATAAAAATAAATTAGTACTACAGCCCAGACATCCAGATATTCCTATCAATGTTGTTTTCACAGGGAATAATTCAGCAGATACTTTTGTCGTGACCCAACATCATACCCCTTTTCTCTAGCTTTTTAAAATATAAAATGTTACTTTATTTTAAAATATAAATAAAATATAAATACAAGGCCTCTGGATGTTAAATAATTCTGCCAAGGATCTTGTTGGGATTAGATTCAAGCTTTTAGTCAGTCTAGTCAGTTTAGATAGAATGGAGGTTATGAGTAACAAAGTCAACCGGTATTCCATTTTCCTGAAAAGAAAAGGTGAGATGTCTGTATAAAGTCATGGATTGTTTGATTTTTCTTTCTTCTACAGGCAAAAATTTCCTACTCATTCATGGTCATATACTGTAGGACTCTGTTCAGTGATTGCTGCATCTATGCAGGCCTTTCACAGAATTAGAGATTTGGAAAAAGCCATAAAAGCAACCCAAAACAACTTCAATGCATGGTTCAATGGATAAGGGAGAGTCCACCACCATTCTGGGTAATTGGTTCCACTGCTGAACTGCTCCTACTGATGTGGAGCATGTTTTCACCTAACTTTCATGTGGAGGCTCCTTCCTGTAACTGAAATTCATTATTATTGTTAGGTTCGAATAGATGATCACACCGTGAGGTTTAATGCAAGAACGTTTATTAACACAAGCATAAGTCAACTGGCAATTAACCGTTTAACTTCCCCTTATATAGTTAGCTACATTCAAACAGTGGCCAATCCCCAGCCCGGAAACTCCCGCCTAAGTTGCATCAGCCAATAATTGCACTCAGAGCTTCCCGCTTCCAGAAAGGCCCCTTTTAATTAATCTACAGACACAACACCCCTTCCCCCCACTAATGTTATTTATTAACATAGTCTCTCAGATATGATGGTGGCTTGTGAACCCTGGTGGGGTATCTATTACTCTTGTTGCCAACCGTCTCATTTGCTGTCTGGCTATTGGCACCTGTCCCAGATGTTTGGGCCAAGGGCTCTGATGACACAATGTTAGTGTTCTGTTGTTGTTGAGTTTGTTGTTGTTGACCTCTATGAGATGCACTTGAGCTACCCATTGGAATCAACTCCCCTTCATCATTGCCCAGCTGAGGCACTACGTTAGGTAGCCTGGTTTGTGTTTCAACTCCACCCTCACCGTCCCTGGTAACTGTCAAGCTCAGGCGGTCAGGATTGAGTATGACATCTTGAGCCTGTGTGTATTTGCCCACATCATTTTTTACAATATCAATTTCTGGGGCCCTTTTCCTTAATTGGTCGATATGTCTCTTCATTACTCTATTCCCTTCCCCCTCAATCGAATAAGACAATGGCCCCGTGACATCAATGACCACTCCCGGTACCCATTTGTCTCCCGGACCATAGTTCCTGGCCCACACTAAGTCACCAATGTTGAGAGACCGGGTTGGTATAGCCGCCTCAGCTTCTGTGGGTAGTCTGTCGGGGTGAAGTCTGTCCAGCTTTGTTGTTAATCTTCTTCCCCACCTCATCTCAGCTGGGCTCTTCCCTGTGGCAGTGCAGGGTGTAGTATGCTGTGACAGAAGGAATTGTGCCAATCTCTGTTGCCAGTTGCCGCGGATGATGCGTTTCAGAGCGTCTTTTGTTGTTCGGACGTTGCATTCAGCCAAGCCATTGGTGGACGGGTGAAAGGGTGCCGAAGTCGTGTGCCTAATCCAATTGGCCTTGAGGAAATCCTGAAATTCAGCAGAGGTGAATTGGGGCCCATTGTCAGAGACAATCACATCAGGTAACCCATGGGTGGCAAAGAGGCCCCTTAAAACCTGAATTGTTTTAGCTGATGACATGGTTTGAACAGGCACAACCTCCAACCACTGGGAGAAACTGTCTACCACAACTAGGAATGTTAGGCCTTGAAATGGGCCTGCGAAATCAATATGGATACGTGACCATGGATTCCTAGCCGCCTCCCATTTGTGTGTAGTAATGTGAGCCTGTTCCGGCCTAGATCTTTGACATAGGTAACAACCAGCTACGCACTCTTCAATTGCAGTGTCTAACCCAGGCCACCACAAATGGCTTCTAGCTAGAGCCTTCATGCGTACTATTCCTGGGTGGCCATCATGTAATTCAGCTAATACTGACTTCCTATGAATCTCAGGAATCACCACTCGGCTGCCCCACAACAAACATCCCAAATGAGATGATAATTCATCTTTCCTCCTAAAATAAGGTGTGAATTTGGGGTCTGGATTCTTATTGGGCCATCCCCCCTGAACCCATGCTGAAATTCTGTTAAGTGTGAGATCTTTCTTAGTGGCTATGGCAATGTCCTTTGCAGTCAATGGGCACTCAGGTATTTCATGTAATGACAGAATCTGGCCCACTGGAGCAGGATCCCTCTCAGTGTCAGTCAGTGGCAACCTGCTTAAGGCATCCGCATGGCCCATTTCCTTGCCAGGTCAGCCCCTTTTAGGGAGAATGAGTATGCTGAGAGGAATATGGACCACCTAAGCATCCTAGGGGACATGATCTGAGGTGTCTGCTTATCCGTGGTGAACAATCCCAATAAGGGTTTGTGGTCAGTGTAAATAGTAAAGTTCCTACCATAAAGGTAATCATGGAACTTTTTTACACCTGCCACTATTGCTAAGGCTTCCCTGTCAATTTGGGCATAATTTCTTTCGGCTTTTGTAAGTGTTCTCGAATAATAAGCAATTGGCTTTTGTTGACCCTTGTCATCCATATGGCTAATGACAGCACCCACACCATAGGGTGAAGCATCGCACGCTAAATAAATTGGCTTATTTTCAATAAAGTGTGTAACAGTGGAATGGCTAGACAAAATGTCCTTCAACGTTTGAAAACTGATTCTATGTTTTTCCTGCCATTGCCAAGGGGTTTTCTTTTCTAAGAGTCTATGTAATGGTTCAGCTATGGCAGCCTTATGTGGCAAAAATGTATGATAAAAATTGACTAATCCTAAAAAGGCTTGTAATTCAGCCTTATTCTTTGGTTCAGGTGCCAATTTAATTGCTTTAATTTTTTAAGTTGTTGGGTGAATGCCCTTCTCATCAATTCTAAACCCTAAAAATTCTGTTGATTTAACTCCTATAAAACATTTTTCCCTTTTTAATTTAAGTCCTGCAGCTCTAAATTTCCCCAGTACCTGTTCCAGTCGGTCAGCTAAGATTTCTTCAGTTTTTCCAGCAATCAGGACATCATCAAAGTAAGGGCATACACCAGGTATGCCCTTTAAGGTCCTCTCCATCACCTCTTGAAAGATGCCTGGAGCTGCTGCAATTCCAAATTGAAGCCTGTGAACTCGAAACGCCCCCTTGTGGGTTACAATCATTTGGGCCTCGGCGGCTTCCTTAGACACGGTAAGCTGTAAATACGCCTGCGCCAAGTCGAGCTTGGCAAAGATGGCGCCGTCCTGGATCGTCGCGAGGACCTGCTTCACCGTTGGGACCGGGTAAGTGTGTTTTTTCATTCCTAAATTTAGAGTGGCTTTATAATCGGCACAAATCCTCACATCCCCATTAGGTTTAAGGGGTGTGACGATTGGTGTCTCCCACAGGCCTCCCTCGACCGGTTCAAGTACGCCTTGGCCTATAAGCTTATCAAGCTCGGCCTCGATTTTTTGTTTAAGGGCAAAAGGCACCCTCCGGGCCTTCAATCTAATCGGTTTTACAGCGGGGTCCAAATTAAAATTAATGGGGGGGCCTTTATATTTGCCTAAAGATCCATCAAATACGTCTGCGAATTCATCGCAAACAGATTTGAGGGTCTTACTTTGAATTGTATTTATTCCCCCTACCCAAATTCCTAAAGCAGGGAACCAATTAAGGCCTACTAAACTAGTCCTTTGGCCCTCAGTCACTAACAGGTCCAATGATCCATTGAACCCCTTATAACTAACCCTAATGGAGATTTTTCCCTTAATGCTTATGGGGGATTTTTGGAAATCGGCTAGCTGGATTCCTGTCGGTTTAAGCGGAATTTTGTGACCACTTTCCCGTTCAATGTACTTCAGGGTTTCGTATGAAATTATTGATACTGAGGCCCCTGAGTCTACCTCCATTTTGCAGGGTATTCCTTGCAACTGGACTACGATTTTTAATTTAGGTCTCAGTACGTGATTTATTTTTTGTTGTCATATGTGGTTGACTCTCGCCCCCTCCCCGTGGTTGGATTGTTGTGCCCTAGGTCTAAGGGTCTCTATGCCATGCTCCCGGGGGTTACCTTACCTTCGGCCCAGACGTCCAATTCGTGGATTCGGTTGTCTCGCGTCCGGTTGCGGCAAATGGCCTGGATGTGGCCGGTCTTTCCACACGATCTGCATTTCGCTGTGCGGAATCTGCATGTTGATCTGGGGTGGTTGCCCCCACAGCTACCACATCTGGTGTCCTGGTCTCTAGATCTGGGCAGGCTGTCTCGTGGCACTCTTTGCGTTGCTTGTGGTTGTTGTCTTCAGGCCTGGTCAGGAGCTTCGGTCCGCGGTGGTCTGGCTGCCATCTTACCAAATCGTCTGGAGATCTCAGCTATGTCGGCCTCCCATTGCTGGTCCACCTCCCCGCTGTCCACATGGCTTTCTAGGTTGATTTCGGCTGCAGAGGCCATGCTGTTTCGGGGGGGGGTGTCTCGCGTTCCGGTTGATTCATACGTTAATAGCTCATCGAGGACTTCCTGCAGATCTCCCGTGGGCTTAGCGATGATTCGATTTTGTAGATTCTCGTCCCGCAAGCCGAGCACCACTCGATCTCGGATCCGGATCTCGAGGTTGTCATATTTGCACCTCAAAGCCGCCTCTCTAACCGCTGCCACGAACTGTGTAATCGATTCGCCAGGTCTTTGATTCCTTTTTTCAAAAATCCGTCTCCAAAATAATTCAGACCTTTTTGGCGTGAAGTGTACCTTCAATTTTGCCAACAAGTCTGCATACGAGACGCTAGAGACTGGCAGCGGTTGACACAGGCCGACGGCTATCCGATACACAGGCGTCCCGCTAATGGTCAGAAGAGCCGCGGCTTTCTTCCTGTCGTCCGTAATGCCGTTTACTAACAGGAACCCTTCAACCTGGCCTACATATTCTTCCCAGTCTTCTGGAAATCGCGGGTCAAACTCTTTCAATGAGCCGACTTGTGCCATTGTGAATTTCTTTCGGCAGCGTTGTACTTCGGTTGACTGCGTTCGAATTTTCCCGCCTCGCGCACAGCTGATTCCGCCGTTCCTTCACCGATCTGTCGTCTATCCCACCTTCGTCGCCAATTGTTAGGTTCGAATAGACGATCACACCGTGAGGTTTAATGCAAGAACGTTTATTAACACAAGCATAAGTCAACTGGCAATTAACCGTTTAACTCCCCCTTATATAGTTAGCTACATTCAAACAGTGGCCAATCCCCAGCCCGGAAACTCCCGCCTAAGTTGCATCAGCCAATAATTGCACTCAGAGCTTCCCGCTTCCAGAAAGGCCCCTTTTAATTAATCTACAGACACAACAATTCTATGTCCTGTATTCTGGGTATTATAGAATAGGTCTTGATCTTTTGCTATGTGGTATATTTTCAGGTTCTTCCTCCCCTTATGTTCTCCAAACTAATTATTCCCAGTTTGTTCAATCTCTTTACAGCTTTTGTTTCTAGTCTTGTGACTCTCCTTGTTGTCCTTCTTGGAATCTGTTTCAATTTATCTGAATCTTTCTCAAACTGTGGTGCCCAAAACTTGAGAATGTACTCAGTTTGGGATCTGAAAGTTGATTTCTAACTCAAAATGGGACATGGGTTAATGTGGAATTATTTCTTCTCGATGAAAACCAGTTAGGTGTAGTTGTTAAAGTACCAGGTTAGAAACCAGAGACTGCAAGTTCCAGTTTGTACTGTCTTAGACATGAAACCAAGCCAGTCACTCTCTATCAGCACTAGGAAGAAGGCAATGGCATGCTACTTCTGAAAATCTGTAGGATTTGTCTATGAAGTTGCTAGGAATAAACATTGGTTCAAAAGTACTTTTTTATGTAAAAAAATCCTCTTATGTTAACTATTATTGTATTAGTAATACTAAGTCTGAATTTGTTTTTCATAACTGAGCAACATTTTTAAAAACAAACAAACTGGGACACCCTTCTAAATTACTTGAATCTATCTTGACAGTCCATGCCTAATCCACTCCATGTCACAAATTCATTCCAAGCAGTCCTGCGATAAGAAGCATTCTTCATTGACCTCAAGTTTGAGAGGGTAGGACCCAGGAAGCTGTTTACCAAGAATTCTTCCTCTCCTTCAGCTTTCCATACCCCCCACCCCATTTGCAAATCCCTTGATATTATATTTAACAATAATTATCAAATTTCCACTGGAGAAGGAAATGGCAACCCACTCCAGTATCTTGCCATGAAAACCCTATGGACAGTACCAAAAGCCAAAACGATATGACGCTGGAAGATGAGCCCCTCAGGTCGGAAGGCGTCCAATATGCTACTGGGGAAGAGCAGAGGGCTAGTACTAGTAGCGCCAGAAAGAATGAAGCGACTGGGCCAAAGCCGAAAGGACGCTCAGCTGTGGATATGTCTGGTGGTGAAAGGAAAGTCCGATGCTGTAAAGATTCTTTCTCCATAGGAACCTGGAATGTAAGATCCATGAATCAAGGAAAGCTGGACGTGGTCAAACAAGAGATGACAAGACTGAACATCGACATCTTAGGTATCAGCGAACTAAAATGGACAGGAATGGGTGAATTTAATTCAGATGACCATCAGGTATACTACTGCGGGCAAGAATCCCTCAGAAGAAATGGAGTAGCCTTCATAGTCAATAAAAAAGTAGGAAAAGCAATACTGGGATACAACCCTCAAAATGGCAGAATGATCTCAGTTCGAATCCAAGGCAAACCATTCAATATCACAGTAGTCCAGGTCTATGCCCCAACCACCGGTGCTGAAGAGGATGAAATTGACCGGTTCTATGAAGCCTTACAGCACCTTATAGAACTAACACCCAAAAATGATGTCCTTATCATCATGGGAGATTGGAATGCTAAAGTAGGAAGCCAAAAGATAACTGGAATAACAGGCAAGTTTGGCCTTGGAGTACAAAATGAAGCAGGGCACAGGCTGATAGAATTTTGTCAAGAGAATACGATGGTCATAGCAAACACTCTTTTCCAACAACCCAAGAGACGGCTTTACACATGGACATCACCAGACGGTCAACACAGAAATCAGATTGACTATATGCTCTGCAGCCAAAGATGGAGAAGCTCTATACAGTCAGTAAAAACAAGACCAGGAGCTGACTGTGGCTCAGACCATGAGCTTCTTGTTGCAAAGTTTAGGCTTAAATTAAAGAAAGTAGGGAAAAGCGCTAGGCCAGTCAGGTATGAATTAAATCATATCCCTGTTGAATATACAGTAGAGGTGACAAATAGATTTAAGGAATTAGATCTGATAGACAGAGTGCCTGAAGAACTATGGACAGAGGTTCGCGACATTGTACAACAGGTAGCAACCAAAACCATCCCAAAGAAAAAGAAATGCAAGAAAGCAAAATGGCTGTCTGAGGAAGCTTTGCAAATAGCTGAGGAAAGGAGGGAAGCGAAAGGCAAGGGAGAAAAAGAAAGATATGCCCAATTAAATGCAGAATTCCAAAGAATAGCTAGAAGAGATAAGAATGCCTTCTTAAATGAACAATGCAAAGAAATAGAAAAAAACAATAGAATAGGGAGGACCAGAGAGCTTTTCAAGAAAATTGGAGAGATGAAGGGAACGTTCCATGCAAAAATGGGCATGATAAAGGACCAAAATGGCAGGGACCTAACAGAGGCAGAAGAGATTAAGAAGAGGTGGCAAAATTACACAGAAGAACTATACAAGAATGAGCTTAATGTCCCTGATAATCACAATGAGGTGGTCACTGACCTCGAGCCAGACATCCTAGAATGTGAAGTGAAGTGGGCCTTAGAAAAGCTGAGCAACAACAAAGCTAGTGGAGGTGACAGTATTCCAGCTGAGCTATTCAAAATCTTAAAAGACGATGCAGTAAAAGTGCTACACTCAATTTGCCAGCAAATTTGGAAAACTCAACAGTGGCCACAGGATTGGAAAAGATCAGTTTACATTCCAATTCCAAAGAAAGGCAGTGCCAAAGAATGTTCAAACTATCGCACCATTGCACTCATTTCTCACGCTAGTAAAGTTATGCTTAAAATCCTACAAGCTAGACTCCAGCAGTATGTGGATCGAGAACTACCAGAAGTACAGACAGGATTTCGAAGAGGCAGAGGAACTAGAGATCAAATTGCTAACATACGCTGGATCATGGAGAAAGCTAGAGAGTTCCAGAAAAACATCTACTTCTGCTTCATTGACTATGCTAAAGCCTTTGATTGTGTGGATCATAACAAACTCTGGCAAGTTCTTAAAGAGATGGGCATACCAGACCATCTTACTTGTCTCTTGAGAAACCTATATGTAGGCCAAGAAGCAACAGTGAGAACTGGACACGGAACCACTGATTGGTTCAAAATTGGGAAAGGAGTCCGGCAAGGCTGCATACTGTCGCATTGCCTATTTAACTTATATGCAGAGCACATCATGAGAAAGGCAGGGCTAGATGAATCAAAAGTTGGAATTAAGATTGCCGGAAGAAACATCAACAACCTAAGATATGCAGATGATACCACTCTAATGGCAGAAAGTGAAGAGGAACTAAAGAGCCTCTTGTTGCGAGTGAAGAAGGAGAGTGCAAAATGTGGGTTGAAACTAAACATTAAGAAAACCAAGATCATGGCATCTGGCCCTCTCAATTCCTGGCAAATAGATGGGGAAGGAATGGAGGTAGTGACAGATTTTATTTTCCTGGGCTCCAAGATCACTGCAGATGGGGACTGTAGCCAAGAAATTAAAAGATGCTTGCTCCTGGGGAGGAAAGCCATGGCAAATCTAGACAGCACACTAAAAAGCAGAGACATCACCCTGTCAACAAAAGTGCGTATAGTCAAGGCTATGGTCTTCCCAGTTGCAATGTATGGCAGTGAAAGCTGGACCATAAGAAAGGCTGAGCGCCAAAGAATTGAAGCCTTTGAACTATGGTGCTGGAGAAGACTCCTGCGAGTCCCTTGGACTGCAAGGCGATCAAATCGGTCAGTCCTAGAGGAGATCAACCCTGACTGCTCTTTAGAAGGCCAGATCCTGAAGCTAAAACTCAAATACTTTGGCCATCTAATGAGAAGGAAGGACTCACTGGAGAAGAGCCTAATGCTGGGAAAGATTGAGGGCAATAGAAGAAGGGGACGACAGAGAATGAGGTGGCTGGATGGAGTCACTGAAGCAGTAGGCGTGAGCTTAAATGGACTCCAGAAGATGGTAGAGGACAGGAAGGCCTGGAGGAACATTGTCCATAGGGTCGCGATGGGTCGGACACGACTTCGCAACTAACAACAACATCAAATTTATATGACTGTTCTTCTCACACAAAGTGACTCTGGGTGGCATACAATAAAACTGGCAGTTAAAACAGTCTATAAAACCAATTAAAAACAACAAACATAAATAGATAGTAAATAAGCACATACTGAATAAAGAAATTTACTATGAGGAAAAGAATCATATTTAATATAGCCAGCATATAAGCTCTATATGACAAGGGGATCCACAGGCTTGCTGAAAAAGTTAAATTTTAAGGGATTTCATCTTCCAATGATTTCCAAAACTTCTTTTGTGATATGAAATGGAGACAGTCCCACAGTGACAAAGATCTGTCCTGTCCTTTAGCAGTGAAGGGGAGCAATACTTAAATGTAAAAGTATTATGCATAATCACGGAGGGTCTAGGCAAGGGAGGTATTAATTTAGTTATGGAAATGCTTAGATGAGCATGGAATTATGGAAAGAGATGGCTGTTCTTTATGAACTGCAAGAATTCTGCTTTAATGTATCCTTGCTGAATTGAGATAAATAAATACCTTTTGGGACTGAAATATATGAAAATACATCACCAAATATTATTATTATTGTTATTATTCTTTTCACTTCTATTATTCTATTCACTTAAGACATAATATATTCTAAGTAAACTGCAAAAATAACTACCTCATCTATCAACATAAAACCAAATGACAGGCTGCAGAGTAATTTATTAAACCATGCTAGTGTTTGGCTCTGTTGGGAAGAAAATGATCCAGGATGCCCTTTAGTATTAACTTGCAAGCTGTGTAACTGCTTTCCTTATACAATGCTAGCTTTCACATTTAATTTTCTCATTAAAAAGAGAGAGTGAGAGATCCCCCTCTGGCTTTTTTCTCCTTTAGAGGTGTTGATTGAAGAATACAAAGGCTAGGATTGCTTGAATGGCAGTTTATATCTTTGATGTCATTCAAACATTGCCTGCGAGATGTTATCCTAAAATTAATTATCTCCAGTGCAAAATGTCCTTTGTTTGTTTTTGTCATGATGATTGTCTTGCTAATTGGGTACTCAGCTACTCATTATGGAGTTTCTTTCAGTATCAGTTTGAGTCCATTGGAAATGATGTTTTTCAGTTCTCTGCTAGCTGTCAATCTCAATGACCACAGAGGTCAGAATTGCTGCAGGCCAGTGGGCTGAATAGAGCTTGGAACTGAACTGGCGAAAGAGCTAACAAGGTGCAGTATCTAAAATTATGTTCACAGATGAGAGGCTAGCTTAACAGCAATGAAACGTGAAGGGCAGCCAACCCATTCCTAGATATTATCTCATTTGTCCACCTTAAATTTTTCCATTTCTGTTGATAGAGAACAAAAGATGTGTCATTAAAATATAATCTTTAAGTCCTTCCCTGTTTCCCAGTTTCCTGGAGGCATCCTTGAATTCTATTAGTACTGAATATTATTGGGAACTAAACATATACTCACCATACACTTGCTTCTGATTGGCCATGTGAAGGCTTTAGCTACAAAGTTCCCAAGTTATAAAATTATTTAAAGGCTATCATTAGCATACTTTTTCACTATATCTATAATCATATAACCCTCCAATTGCTATGAAGAGTTCAGCAATGAATAACAGAATCATTGGAAAGTCAACAAGGCCAACTCCCAGCTAATATAGAAATTTGATGAATGATCTCTGCAGTAATGGTCATCTAGTAAAGAATCCTTCTTTGTTCTAGCAAGATTGTTCCATTTCTTAACTGTTTTTGCCATTAGCAACTTCCTCCTAATAGCCTGATTCCACTTTCCTTTAATTTCAATTTACATGTCTTGCTCTCTCTTCTTGCACAAGTACACCTTTTAAATATTTTCGACCATGTTGTCAACATGCTGTGTGGAGAGAAGGTCAATTCTCAATATCAATTCAACACTTTGTCTATTGATCCTGTTTGAAATAGTGTTTAATGAGTTTTAGTTTTTCCTTAGGCAAAGAAGCTGGTTTTGGGTCAAACATTTGTTCTCAGTACAACTCAAGTCACAGGATAGTTGGGGAGAAAATAAAAGGTGGAAGTCTTTTGTACATTTCCTTGAGTTGTACAAAAGTAAGGTGGGATATAAATATAATGAAATTGTGTCTTCTTTTCTACAAACTAAAGATGCTCAATTCCAGAATCATATAATATTCCTTAGCAGCTAACTGAAAGCAGCATAAAAACAGATGTCTGCTTAATTATTCAGTCATCAGAACAAAGGTTAATTATAAAAAGACCCAGCAATTCTATAGCTCATATTGGCCAGAAGGCTCCCCTGCTAAATAGGTCCTTTTTTTAGGTCTCAAAACTGCTTGCAGTCGAACAGCAATATTAGATGTTAGAGTTATTAGCATAACATTTTCCAAGGTGTATTCTAGCAATTGCATGATTAGGGCTATCATAAAGTGAGGGATGCGGTGGCTCAGTGGGTTAGGACACTGAGCTTGTCGATCAGAAGGTCGGCAGTTTGGCGGGTCGAATCCTGAGTGCCGCGTAACAGAGTGAGCGCCTGTTACTCGTCCCAGCTTCTGCCAACCTAGCAGTTCGAAAGCACGTAAAAATGCAAGTAGAAAAATAGGGACCACTACGGTGGGAAGGTAACAGCGTTCCGTGCGCCTTTGGCATCTACTCATGCCGGCCACATGACCACAGAGACGTCCTCGGACAAGCGCTGGCTCTTCGGCTTTGAAACGGAGATGAGCACCGGCCCCTAGAGTCGGAAACGACTAGCACGCATGTGCAGGGGAACCTTTACCTTTACCTTTACCTTTACCTAAAGTGAGGTAGGACAGGAGCTGAAACTATTTGATTATCAGTAATAGCCACAAAATGGCTACTCCACCCTGCTGTCAAAATCATGCTATTACATGAACACATGGGGTAAAATCAAGTAGATTTTTGTGCAAAAAGACTGCAAGCATTGGTTAATTTGGCATTCAAATCAGTTTTCTTTTAAAACCCTATTCAGATGTTCTTAATAAAATGACAAGAATTTAAGTGAGTAGAGCACCTTTTCTATTTTGGGCCCTTCCCCCCCCCCCCCGATTTAAAAATTTCATTCCAGGATTCTCAACAAAAGCCATGCTGACTGAAGATTAAATTCCCCACATCTGGAAGCTGCGCAAGGTGAGGAAAGCTGACCACATTCTATCCATCCAACCTTCTCTTTTTGACCTGTCTCATTTACACCTTGCTCTCCCAAGCTCAGTACATACAAAATCCCAGATTGATTTTGCTCTCAAGCAAATGGCACCCTCCCTCCTTCAGGGCATATTTAAAAAGGGTATATTTAATACCTGGTTCAGATTGACATACCTTGGAGAAGGAAGAGGAAGAAAAACAATTCCTATAATTAACCATTTTCTTTTTTTTTAATTAAAGAGTTTTACAAAAAGAAAATTTTACAATATATCCCCAAATCCCTCCCACCCCAAACCCACCCACTTCCCCCCCACTTCCCAGAGCTAAATACAGGATTATAGTTACAATAATCATATTCTAAATAAAAATTATGCATAATATACAATTAACCAAATTCATAATGCGCTTTAACTCTCTTTTAACATAACTACCAACAACGTACCAATAACAATATCCCACTAAAATCTACTCATAAGCTAAATGGTACTTTTTAGTCCCATATTTGTTTTGAATATAATTTATCCATCTCCTCCAAACTGAAATATATCTTTCCTGTGAATGATCCTTCAGATAAGCAGAAATCTTAGACATTTCTGCAAGATTCGAAACTTTAAACACCCATTCTTCTACAGTGGGCAAACTATCCTTCTTCCAATATTGTCCCACCAGTAACCGTGCTGCCGTTATCATGTTCAACATCAAGTTAGTTTCTTTAACATCACAATCTACAACAATGCCCAATAAAAACAATTGCGGGGAAAACTTTATCTTTCTCTTAAAAAATCTTTTGAATGTTCCACCAAATTTTAATCCAAAAAGCGTTTATATTTCTACAAGTCCACCACATGTGAAAATAGGTAGCTTCTAAACTACCACACCTCCAACATTTAGACTGTAAATTAGGATACATGTTGGACAATTTCTTGGGATCCAGATGCCATCTATAAAACATTTTATAAAAATTTTCTCTTAGATTTTGAGCCTGGGTAAATTTAACATTTAAATTAACCATTTTCTGATTTACATGTTTACTCAATGTAAACGTGTGTAAACATGTTTATATAATAGGAATCTATTACATTACTTCAAAATGTAGTCAATCAACTGTTTCTTCCAACCATGAAATTCTGTTGTGTCTCCTTGTAAATCCTTCTCATTTATTGCTTTACTTGCTCAAACATCACTGAGCAATACTGGGAGTGGGGAATGAGAATTGGGTTTAAACTTTTAAAAGTAGTTTTCTTACAATTAAGAAAAAAAGTTGTTTTAAAATTATTTTGCCTACAGTTAACACACACCACTGGGTTTGTTTCTGAAACACACATCAGTTTAGGTGTAATCTTTATTTTTATGAATATTTTCATATTATCAAAATAGAGGTGGTGCTTGTGGTTTCTTTAAAAAATGCATAATAGACATAATAGACATAATAGGATCATTTTATTATAAACTGTATTGGAGAACATTTGAAAAGACAAGAGTATGAGCAAGACTACACATGAAGCCACATAAATTTGGACTGCCTGAATTAAAATACCACTTGGGAATCAGATACTCTCTGATACACTTTGTCTTTTTACATGGGCAACCTCCAGCCCTCAGACTCTTTTGATTTGTCAGTCTTTATAGAGGGTGTTAACCAGTGCTTTTTTTGTAAAAGAAAAAGGTGCCGGAACTCACACATGTCATACAATCCACCTTACCTACCCTACAAGGTTCCATCCAAAAAAGGTGCCGAAACTCCGTTCTGAGCGTTCTATGAGAAAAAAAGCCCTGGTGTTAACTAACATTTGAATGGGTCCCTGATCACAATCGCAAACGAATAAAGGTGCTATATGTGCTTTTTGATTTGTTGTTCCATCCATGAAATAATCATGTCTGAGTTCTTTCACTTTTCCTTCTTGTTTGGAATCCAGAGATTGGTTCTATATTACAATGGATCCCAGTGGCATGTGCTGCTACACAGTTTAGTTTTCATATCAGATATGAAATGAAAGAACATAAGAGATGGACTCTTCAATACATCTCCTTTAGGCATCAATATTTCAAACTACTTCTTACTCAGTGCATGTTAACTTCCTCTTGCAGTCCCTTTACAGACACTGCTGTTATCTGTAGATACGATTCTTGTTATAAGGTCATGAACAAAAGTCACAAATTAAAAAGTGGCAGCATAATCCACTGGGAAATTCCCGTGTGCTAGTTTTTTTGGGCATGCGTCTAGTACAAAGAAGAGCTGTCAACTTAAATCTTACCATGCCCCACATCCCAGTGACATGCAAATAATTGCATATCAGATGAGAAGGAAAAATAGTCACTTTCTTGCAATGGTAATAAAACAGGGAAGAGACACTGTGGGATGTTGGAAAGCAGTGCTGCCCCATAGAGAGGGAGGTGAATTACTTATGTATTGAGCCCTCACATTTTTTATTCTAAAGACAAAGGAGATTCAGCTTCAAATTCACGAAACTGATGTAATACGGTAGTCAGGAATATTTTTGTGAAATGGCCCAATGTTATTTCTCAAGGAATTTTACTGATAATAGAAAGTAAATGTAATTGCATTTAGAACCAGACATGCATAACAATAATGCTGCCCTTTTTCTCCTCTTTTACTTTTATGGGTTGCCTTCAAACTTCTGAGTATACCTTTGAATAAATTATCTTTTGTACCACTTGGCCTCTGAAGAGCATACATACACATGTCATGTTTACATACTTGTTTGCATATTTAACCTGCTCAGTACTGCTTAATACTAAAAAGATTAGTTTTAATTAAAACAGATAAGATGACACAACTTTGACTTATTCTGGGTTTCCAGCAATACAACTGGAATACAGGTCAGAGACATAAGGAACCATAAGAGACTGAACCTACATGTTACTCCTATTGAGATCATTGACAAGTGAGTTTATTTATTTATTCAGCAAATTTATATGGCCCTCCAATAGTAACTTCAGACCTCTTACAACTCCCATTGTATGGGTTGTAAGAGATTGTCCTCAGAAGTAACCAAAATAGTAATAAGAATAAGAATACAACCATGTAAACCTCCCTGTAGGAAGAAGCAATGGAGAACCTATAACAAGATTCTGTTAATGTAACCTTACAATAAAGTAAAGCTAGTAGTTCTGTGTATGCTTCTGGGTATGTCCCTTGTTGGTTTTACAGCCCAAGAACCTGAGGAGGAGAACCTGCCACTTCCTTGCTCTTCTTGGTCTCTCACTAGGTAATAATTATTTCCTATAAAAGCATACATAACATAAGGTCGGGGTATTTGAACGGCCATCTTAATGTTATTGTTTTCTCCCATCCCATTAGGGCAGGTGGGAAAGACACATCCTGGGCCCTGTCAATCAGGAATTGTCATCTAGGCCAGGGGTAGGCAACCTTGACTCTTTTATGACTCGTGGACTTCAACTCCCAGAATTCCTGAGCCAGCATGCCTTTTCCATAGCAGTGCCTGCCTTCTAAACACCATATTACCTAAGGTTGGTTGGCTTCAACTGTTTTGGAAAGCCTTGAAGATCTGTCAAAAATATAGGAGAATAATTTTGTCCACACTGATGGTCTATGGTGTTTTCAAAAGTCACATTTTGTTTACTTGGCTGGGAAATTTTCTTTTTTATATACATTGAATTTATGGTTTTTTTTTCTTTTACTCTATATCAGCCACCCAAAGATGAGTGAGATGCCATATAAATAAATTTAAATAAATAAATGCAGAGATTTGTAGAAAATCCATAGTGCAATATTGTTTTTCTGAATAACCAACCATATTTAACTTTTTAGTTCTTACACTCCCAACATATCTTGATAAAATAGTGTTTGGAGGCAAGTGAACAGCACTATTTATCAAGCTATGTTGGGAGCATATGAACGTAGCCAGTTAATCAATAGATGAGCTATGCTAATTGCCCAAAGGTAACTAAAAGAAAAACAGAATAGTTTGTTCTTTTAAAAGGTCCAAGGAAAATCTTTTTCTTGGGTCACTGATTCATGTGCAGCTTGCCATTTTGGGTGCCTCTAAATTGGTTCCTTTAGGCAAAGGTCAGACCGTGGAGTTAATTACTTGCTACTATCTAGAAAATTTAATTTCATGGCCTCACAATGGGCTTGTTTTCTTCTTACAGTGACTGGCTTCATCATGAGAATAAAACACTTGATAAAACTGAAGCCATTAACAGCAAGTAAGATCTTTGCACTTAAAGCCTCACCAAAGAGCTTTGTAACTGTTCTGTACCAGCCTACTACCGGCCCTGCAGAAAAGGCAGGGACAACCCCTTTACAAACGGCAAGAGGCTGGAACTAAGCCTGCCAAATTTATTAACATAAAACAGAGCAAAACAAGACACGAACCATGAAACAGGAGCTATTCAAACAGTTGCCTTCAGCAAACCAGCCCTCCCACACATTCCCCTTTTAAACAGTTCAGGGCGTGGCTTCTCTCTGCCTCCTTCTGAGGTGCCCCATTGCCTTCCTCTGTTTACTCCTGATTGACTGCCTTCTGCGTCGGGCGTCCTTGAACAGGGCCAGCTGTGGGTCATCTTCATCCACGCTGTCAGGCTCACACAGCTGGGTCTGCGTCGTAACCAGATGGGAGGGGCCTGGCTGAGGGCTCTGCGGAGCCTCAAGGCCATCATGAGCAAGCTCTCCAACACCCTCAGCAAGCTCTCCAACACCCCCTCCTCCTCTGAATCGTCCGACCCAACTGCCGACCCCACAGGCTGACCCTGAATCACAACAGTAACATATCTGTATCATATACCTTTTTTAAAAATTAAATCATATGTATGGTGAGCTTATGCCTTTCCTCAATTAACTGCACCTATCTCTCAATAAGGTTAAGTTGTTCTTAAATCAAGGCTAGTGGAAATGACTTGGAATTTCCATGGAAATGACTTGAAATTACCTTCCTCTGTTGTTTTGTTCTGATGGTCTGGCCTTATAGCCCTGGAATTCTGTGAAGGTCTCCAGAAATGTCTGCAGAGTATGGAAAAAAGTCAAGATGGTGGCTGTTATGGCGGTGATTGAAATACCACTGAGTTTTTACATGTGTGTAGATAAATGATGGCTGGAACTACAATTGGCACCATCACAGCCACCATTTTGATTTTCTTTTTGCCATACCTGCTATGCACCTCTGATAGTCTCCCACCCAGGTAAAACCAGGCCCCAGCCTGCTCAGTTTCCAAGTCCAGAGATCATTTTTCTATGCTATAAATGAAAATGATCCAGAACAGATGTAGGCTTCAAGGTAGCTGAACTGTTAAATTATTTACAATGCTATCCAAACCACACTTGGAGAGAGATGTAAACAGCCTAAATGATCCCACTGATAATATATTTTCCCTCACTCTAATTCATACAATTGTCTTCTGAATTTAAGTAAATGTAAAATAAAACAATAAAATAATTTTAATATGTATTTCTGCAGAAATACAGGTGAAGTAGAAAACTTTCTTTAGCTTTGTTATGTCGTGACAATTTCCTTGTATTTTTTTAAAGAAAAGGGATGGGGCTGATTGTAAGTGAATTCCAAAGTTTTAAGGCCCTAGTTAGACAAAGCATTTTGGGACTTGTATAAGCAGAGTATGTGTGTGGTTTGTCTGAAGTTTATTGGGCAACATCCTTTAAAATTGTGCATAAGCCTATGTGTTATATCAAAGTCTTGGTGCTGGCAAAGCAAAAAGCAAATCTCATTTTCACATGTTCTTTTCCTCTATTCTTCCATAACAAAATTAGCAAAGTATTTGGCACATTTGTTTTTGCAAATGTTTTTCCCCATGTGTTGCTCTGAGCTTTCATCAGCACCAGCTTCATTCTGGCAGACCAAATCATCACTTTTAAGATTTGAATTATTTGCAAGTGAGCTGGCACCAGTATGTTTGATGACGTCAAATTCAACACTGCTGGTATGCCAAATTTTACATCAGTTGCAGAAAGCAACTAGTAACCAATTTTCTCTACCTATCATGGTTGGTCTTTTATCTACAGTAAGAAATCCCTGTTCACCCAGTCCAGTTCATGGTTTAAACCGTTTGTTGTTTTTCAGTTGACAAATACTGGGTTGCTGGTTTTATAGAAGTAGAGAGCACAAATTCAAAAAGAAATATAACAATTTAATTGTTATAATCCCCTCTTTTTCTCTTTGTGCTTTTTCTTTTTTATAGTTTTTGTATTAAATTTGTATTTTTTATTGAGCTTTAATAAAAAAATAATATTAAAAAGGATTCTTGATTCATTCTAATTTAAAATCTTTTCAGAATTGTGCAAGTGATGAAGAAAGAGATAGATAGATAGATAGATAGATAGATAGATAGATAGATAGATAGATAGATAGATAGAAAGATAGAGAGATAGAGAGATAGATTGATTTATAGTCCATATGGACAACTCTCTGGGAACCATAATTGGTTGCAGAGCTTTGCTCTAAACAGGATAATGTACTAGCTTGCTTAATTTTTCTAATTCAATCTTCTCCAACCTGAATACCCTCCAGTTATCTGTATTTTAGCTCCTATAATTCCCAGTATAGTCCATGATTTGTAACCATTCATTTACCAACTTGTTCAAAATTACAACACTAAAAAATGGTCACATGATCAAAATTTGGGTACTTGGCAACTGGTATGTATTTACAGCAGTTGCATCATTGTGGGGGTCACATAATTGCCATTTGCGACCTTCTCAGCCAGCTTTTGTCAAACAAAGTCAATGAGAAAAGCCAAATTCACTTAATGACTGTGAGATTCAATTAAAGACTGCAGTGATTCGTATTTTCAATCATAGCAAAATGGTTGTAAAATTGGACACCCCTCATTTAATAACTGCCTTGTTTAGTGAGAGACATTCTGGTCCAATTGTGCTCATAGGTCAAGGATTATCTGTAATGACAGAGATATGAAGGTTACTTTGACTGAAGAAGGCTGTTCTATTTAAGATATGTATTCCTTTACAGCTATCTTGTTTCTAACATAAGAGAACTATAATAATCTGCTGCCAAGGTTCTGTCTGTCAAGATTAGCAGGTGTGACATAATCATATGTCCATTTCCCTATTCATACAGAAAAAAGAAAAAAACCCAAAACACAACAAAAACATACCTTCTGTTACAGTCAGTGGTGGGATTCAGCCAGTTCGCTCCAGTTCGGCAGAACCAGTAGCTAATTTTTTGTTGCCCAGGCCCAGAATGGACTTCCAGAAGTGGCATCCACACAGAGAACCAGTTGTTCACATATTTGAATCCCACCACTGGTTACAGTACTCCTAAAATGTGACTATCTAATGTTTGCTTATACCTCCAACAAATGAATTAACCTTTCATAAGCAGTCTGTTGAAGGAATTGTCAGATTATTCTATTTGAAGCCTATAAATTGGATGACAGAAAACATGTTTGTTCCATCATCTATATGGTAGAACCTATTGTTATGTATTGAATATATATAAAGTTGTGTTAATCCTTGCTAAAGTGAAGCTATCATAACTCCAACTGCTTGTGAAGCTAAAATGAAACTAACCTTTAGATGACCCTGACTGTTAACTCCAACTGTTTTGGAGGGAAACTTTGAACATTCATATTTGGGCAGGTTTTTCAGGTACTGTGATTGGTTAAGGCCCTGTGGGTTCAGAGTATAAATTACAGGCAGTTGCCTGCAGTTCTCCAGTTCTAGTTTGAGTCAATAAATAATGTTGTAACTATGCTGGTCTGCTTCTTGCCTACTAAAGCCCACTACTCAATACCTATCTTTGAATTTTATTATATTATCAGTTTTGTCTCTTTTTCAGTGTGAACTAACACGATTCCTTTAAGTTTCATAAGACTTAATCTCCAGATTCCTCACCAACCCTGTCTTCCTCATGCTTATGTTTATCAACACCATCTTAAACTGTGTCCAGAAATAGACAGATGACCCCACATGAGGTCTGGTTAAAGGAGAACTGAACTGCTTAATTTTATCTTATAAGCATGGTACTTTTGTTGGATTGCATTAGTTTCTTTATTCTACTGACTCATGCCTAATTCCTAATATATTAAAGATTTCTCACAGTTTTGTGCTCTTTGCAATTTGATGAAGCATCTCTTTTAACTTTCACATTTAGACAGCACTTATTGAAATTCAAGTCAAATGCATCTGTTGATGGTGGGGCTTAAGAGACAAGTCAAGAATGATAATTACCATGTTGTGAAAGAAAACTAGTGTTGCTATATTTGTGCAGGGTTATTCAGGAACCTTTATGTCAAATGTTTTGGGTAGGAACTTTAGCTGAAAATATCTAGCTACCCATTATTGCCATGGCAGCATAAATGATGTTGAATCACAACTCTACTAAAGAATTGTACATCACAATCCTAGCTTCTTTTAAAAAGCATGTTTACATATGAATCCTTCACTATGCTGAGTAACCTATAATAATGTATCAAGAAGAATTGGAAAAATCTTTAAAACTGTAATTACAAACAATTTAAAATGAATTAGAAGGCCTAAAACCTAGATGAATTGGCCTGCTTTTGCCTAGCATTAAAAAGATTTACATGCAAAGCAAAAGCAAAGCTTTTGGGAGAACAGTCTGTAGAAAGATCCTACTATTAGAAGAATCATTTCCACTGTCACTGCATAATGTATCTCTAGAAAAGGAGGCATTAAAAGAAGGCTCTCAACATGAGTTCTTAAAACTAGTGTGAAAGTATGCAATGAGATACTCCAGGTATTTGGAACACAGACTTTTTAAATTAATTGGTCCCAAAGGTGTACTGAACTTTTTTTAAGATCACTATAGAGTTGGCTATAAAACTTGAAATTCTCGTTACCATATTCTGTACCAACTAAAGCTTGAAGTTTTATCAGGGACAGTGGCATGTAAAATCCACTGTCAACTGGGAAATCATTAAAGCATATCCAAAAAGTTATTAGAATATATCTAGGAAAAAATACAAATGATGTATCAGTGTAATCTGGTAGAACTATTGAGCCTCAGCTAATAAAACTGGATTTAATAGAATTCCCTGTGTGGATATCTAATCTTCAATGGCAACGTAACCTTGAAAAATCAAGTTGCATATCAATTTGCTAGATTTGGGAGCCACCTACCTGAATGATCTTGTCATGTAAGGCTTCAACTACAGTTTGCTAGAATTCAACTAGACCAAATGCCATAGTCAAGCATGAGTCTAGCAGCTCCAGAGCCTTCTATTATTCTAACACACAGGTCTGCAACCCGCGACTCCGGAGCCGCATGCGGCTCTTTCAGCCGTCTCCTGCGGCTCCCAGTCCTCTGCCATGTGCAGTCCCCCCCAAAAAAAAAGTGGGACTAAAAAAGTTCAACCAATCAATTCAAATATGCAGGGTAGGTGCATATCTCGCCTTGGCTCCACTCTTCAGTCAAACCCTGTTCTGCACATGCATGCATGTACGCGCATGCGCACACATTTTTTGCGGCTCCCAGTTTTTCCTTTTGTGAGGGAACCGGTTCCGAGTGGCTCTTTCACTGTTTCAGGTTGCTGACCCCTGTTCTAACATCATGCAGGTATAGAGCTTCCTTAATGCTAGCTCAGTTTTTAAAATTCAAGATTAGACAAACTCTGATATGCTTTCTAAGAACTATTTATCATCCTCTCTTAGAGCCGCCACCTTTGTTTTTAGTTTCTTCTTTCTAGCTTAGGCTTAAAAATACAGCTGGAAAGAATCAAACGTCTGTTTTGCAAAGCCTTTAAAGGAGCATGGTTCAGACTTCACTTAATACCAAAAGTATCTGGAACGTATTGAGATTAAAAGACTACATATAAAAGTAACTGTTCCATATAAACCAGAGAAATATTATTTATTTTTGACATATTTTCTTCAGCCAGAAACCCTTCCCAGTGCAGTAATGAAAGCCAATTCTATCCAATCAACATCACATTATCAAGTGGCTTTGGATTGCTCTTAATCGTCTTACTATTTTACAGCTTCAAAGTTTGGGATCAATTTATTTAACAAGTCCTTTGGGATTGGTTTTATTCTAATGTTGAGTTGGCCTCCATCTGTTGTGAGCAAAAGGACACCTACAACCAAAAGTTAATGCCAGCTGCTCCTTCCCTTCCATCACACTGCCCTGCCTCCTGCCTATCTGAAAGAATACTAACGCCACCAAAAGTTAGTTTGAAAGTCATGGTAACCATACCAGCAGGCCATAAAATAGTAACGCATTAATCACTATATCACACTTCTAATGAAAAGTCAACATGAGGTTTGTCATTTACAGCATTTGTAGCTGATTTCTAGAGCATTAAATTGTGAATTTTCTAATGCAAGTCCTGAGGCGAGGAAACAAATACTTCCTAATCAAACTATAAAACATTTAGTACCTGGGCACCTATATCTACAGGTCATGCTCAGTTTCATATGTAAGTTATAGAAGTGCTTTGTATACAAATCTCTGACCTCCAGTTGTCTCTTGGGCTACCATCTCACTTACCAAATTAAATCATTTTCATTTAATTTAATCAGGCTGACTTTTGGGCAAATATACATAGACTTGCACTGTGAAAAGCAGATAAACAGTGCTGAACCAGATTCAGTCCACACTGATTACACTTTCAGTCATGCTGAGAAAATGTTTGAATAAAAAAAAAATCAAGGGCACAGGAGACAAAAGTATCTCACATAAACCTGATATCATTTCTTCATTATTAAAATGCAAAAACAAATTCTCCTGTCAGGGGTAGCATTGTTCTTAGGAATGCGTAGAAACGTTTGGAGATATGTACAAAAGTATATAAATATACCCAGAGAGCTACACTCTATCTTTCAGTCTCTTTCATCTTTCAGAAGGACTAGGAGAGACATGATAGTAGTGCTCCAATATTTGAGGGGCTACCACAAAGATGAAGGGGGTCAACGTATTTTCCAAAGCACCAAAAGGCAAAACAAGAAAAAATGGATGGAAACTAATCAAGGAGAAAAGCAACCTAGAACTAAGGAGAAAATTCCTAACAGTGAGAACAATTAACTAGTGGAACAGTTGCCTTCAGAAGTTGTGCATGCCTCCTTGCTGGAGGCTTTTAAGAAGACACTGGACAGCCACTTGTCTGAAATGATATAGGGTCTCCTGCTTGAGCTGGGGGTTGGACTAGAAGACTTCCAAGGTCTATCTCTTTTACAGTTTTCACTAAAGAGCAGCTTATCCATGGATAAAACACACTTGTCTGTAGCAGGGAACATCTTAATATGAATTAAGATTTCCTTGTGAAATATGATACCTGTAAGGTAGATAAGACTAGGAAATCAAATTCATGCAGGCCTATACTACTTTTATTATAATGGTATGGCAATGGAATCTTGTTTCTCCCTTGCCTCCCTTTATCTTCATGAGAACTAGGGAGGGTCTTGTCTGTTTTCTCAGTTTATAGTTCTGCCCTAGATTCATGTTTCCTAAATCTGACTGTTGTCTGTCACTTCCTTGTTCCTCAAGGTCAGGGGTGTCAAACTCAATTTCACTGAGGGCCGCATCAGCATTGCGGTTGCCCTCAGGGGGCTGGGTGGGTGTGGCCTGGGTGGGCGTGGCCTACTGGGTGGGCGTGGCTACAGTGCGTATGGCCTACTGGGTGGGCATGGCCAGCTCTACATCGTTCGCATCAAGGGTGCCTATGGGGGCCTGGGCAGGAGTGGGACAGATCTGAGGGTCTCTGGCAGGAGGAGGGTCTCTGGGCCAGGGCCAAGGCAGTGGGGGCCTTTCCCTCACTGTTTCCAGGATGGCTTCACGGGCCGCATGAAACCACTTCGCGGGCCGGATCCGGCCCCCGGGCCTTGTGTTTGACATGTCTGCTCAAGGTCATCCCTTGCCCCACCATATCAGGCTGGAATGAGCACTGGTGGGGTTCTTGTTCATCTAGAAGTCTTTGGTCACATGCAAAGATTCTCTGCTACAGAATCCTGCTTTCTAAGGATGGAGACTGGCCTTGACCCAAGAGACAACCTACTTATTGCCCCTCATAAAGTGAATCTACACTAGCCTTAATCTGAGCTTGAATTTCTCTGCTCTGAAATGATCCACAAGGAGATACCAAAACATGAAATGGTAGCCAAACTGCTCAATCATTGTCCTGATCCTTTCTTACATTTGTTGTGTTCAAGGTCTTTGCACTGCCATCTTGGCTTTTTTGTCCACTGCATGTGGACAACCCTTGCTATCAAGGCCTATAGTATATAAGTTTAATAAATAATAATAAATAATAAATAATATAGTATATTACTAGAGCAAAACTACATAGTATTGAAAAAAAAGTTTCCTTGTCTTTCTGCTTTATATTGTATTGCAAGAAATGAATCAATCAGTTTCTCAAAAGTCAAATTATAGGAAGAAATCATGACAAACTTACTTAAATAATAAAAATGAAGTTTCTGTTTATCCATATCTTAAATTGCAAAAAAATATAAAATTCAGGAAACCTCTGATTAAAGACTTGCAATGATCCACTTGTATGCATTTTACAAGATATATCTTTTCAAAGGTCACATCTGGGAAGGCAAGTTGCATGCCAGCTTTCCAAACTAACTGCAAACAATCTGCTGCTGTCTGAATTTTCTAATAGTCTTCTGACAATTCTTTATATCTTTGGAGGTGTTTGTTCAATGCTAATGTTCTTTAGCTTTCTGGCAGCTAATTACATACAGGATTTTGGAACAGACACTCATTTCTTTTGACCAGAACTGCTGTAAACATCTCACCTGTCTTTTGTGATACATAATGTTTGGATTCTTTGTCATCCAGGAACCAGCTGAAGCCCCAGCTGCATACTGCAAATCGATAATGCAAGCAGATGTTTGATTAGTTAAGTTAACTGTGCATGGACTATTACAATCAGTGTGCTAATAACAGAGCAAGGGGTGAAGAGAACCTTTTGGAGTACCTTTTTATGGTTTATGGTAAGGAATGCTAGTAGTATTAATAGAACACTGAAGGCTCCAAATTTCTCACCTCAGCAACACAATGATCAGGCCCAAAGGCAGGGTGCTTACTTTCATTTTGTTTTTGTAAAGAACTTTGTAGGAAATTATTCTCTTCACAAATGTGTCTCATGCCCTTTTAAAACCATATACTGTAAGAGCTGAACTGATTATTGACATCCTAATGACATAACATGCTGTTTCACTTCCAGATTTATTTTGGAATGGAATTACTTCATAATAATTATATCAATGTGTATGTGTGTTTGTGTGTGCGCATTGCTTATTCAAAGGTGGGGAGGGGTTTAAAATTATATACTATATATATATATACAATGTACTTATGCTATTCTATATGGTGATCCCATCATTTCTATGAAGAGGGGAGATCTGGTCTTGGACAAAAAATGGAATAGCAAATTAAATCCCAAACAATTTCTATGAGGTTTAATTCACTGCTAACTTTTATCTTGAGTTTCAAGGATATATAATTTATCTGACTTAATCTGGATTTAATCATCATCCTTTCTTAGACATTCTTCTTATAAATTGTTACATACATATTACTTTTTGTAAAAGTATTTATTCTCCTTTTTGACAGACCTAATAGGCCTTGATCATCCACTTCCTCTATGACTTCCTGAAATTGCCAATAGTAGTATGTTTTGTTGTTGTTGTTAGCTGCGAAGTTGTGTCCGACCCATCGTGACCCTATGGACAACGTTCCTCCAGGCCTTCCTGTCCTCTACCATCTTCTGGAGTCCATTTAAGCTCACGCCTACTGCTTCAGTGACTCCATCCAGCCACCTCATTCTCTGAGTAGTATATTAGATTCTATCCAAAAAGAACAAATCTCCATCCATACCTGCTGAGTATCTGTAAAAAAAGATAAAACCCAAGTGCTGTAGATGGTCATAATTCCTTACTTCTTTGTTGGTTCATAGAGTTCAGTGAATGTTTGGAAATAGCCATTGAAATCCCTGTAGTAGGCTGTGGCTTGGGAAACATTGCATGGATTAGGAAGATGTAAGAATTAATGATACTAGGGGCAGTTACATAATTTTTCAAGAGAATTTGCACGTTATCTGCTATTCCCAGGTGGACATATATTTCCTTTTCAGGTGGGACAGATGGAACTAAACACTGAGTCTGGAGATGTTAATAATCAAAAGTGTGTTTTTAAATTATTGTACATGTTATTGTGAGAGGTGTTATTTTTGTTGTTGTAGATATCTGAAACAGCCTGCCCATAAAATTAACAGCTAATTTGGGTAAAGAGCTGATTTAACATATATATTTTACTCCATATTAATACATTTTTTAAGCAGCTGTCATGCCTTTGAGCAGGCCAGAACTTCAAAATACTCTTACTGATGGTTTGGTATTCTGTAGATACAACATTAGCTTTCATACATCTTTTTGTGGTAATATTTATAATTCAGAAACCACATATTTTTTGTACACACCCAGGAACTTGTTGAAATTTGAAAAAAATGCTCTAGGCATTGTTGTTATTTATTACTACTAACTTTCCTCCTCTTTAAGGTTTAAGAGCTTACTCAGGCAAGGATCCAACATCCCAATGCTCTTCTGTAGAGTGTTAAAGTTTTCTGGTTTTACTCTTAAGTTTGGAAAATGACAGCCTTGTGAATTATATTTAATAAAAATCAAAACAATGTGCAGAGCAGTTAGTTTATGAACTATTACTAATTGTATAAATTGCATGATGGAACTGAACAATTTCTTGTCCCTCCCACTGTTTTGCAACAAATTACAGCCATTTTCTTTCTTTCTTTTTAGGTTAATTTGAAACATGTATGTTGTCATGGGATGTTTCTTCAAGAACAGCTAGACTGTCAGAATCCATTTATATCACATTTCATAATTGTATAGGTAGAACAACGTGCTATTTCTGAGGATTCTGCCATCTCTCTGAGGGGGGGGGGAGAGGATGGTTACTAAAGCGATTTTCAAACAACAGGGGATGTCTTAACTGGGGAAGGGAGGGGGACAGACAGGTCTGGATTGTATCTTCATTTACAACTGAAAAGGAAAGCAATAACCATAAAACCAAGGAGAGTTCCCTTTCCCATGGAAGGACCTGACACCTAGCAACTGACGACAGCCTGACCAAATGGATGAGGGGAGGGGCTGAAATGGGAATGGTTTATATAGGATTGAAATGTAACTTTTGTCAGATTCCGTCTTGTATTCCCACAATCGATTCCATCCTAGTAAACATTTTCCTTTTGGACTAAACTGGCATCCAAGAGTTCTTATTTCCTAAGATGTGGATTGAGGTGGGTCCCGACATAGACTCTAGCTAGAAGTTAGAAGTTATAGCTACAGCTAGAAGTTGTCTAGAAAGGCATAATTGATCTGATTTGGGCTGTGTAGTGAAAAAAGCATCAAAGCACAAAGGACCAGGCTTAAATTATATTTTGGGCACAATACATAAAGACCTAGCTCTTTGAAGAAGTCTATAATGCTGGGATAGGAAAGAAGGAAGCAAAGAGAAGAGGAAGACAGGAGCAGCATGAATTAACTCAGTTGTAGCTGTGATGGGCATACTGCTGGACAACGTGAAGGATCAGGTTGGAGAAATATCCTCCTGAAAAAAATCTGTGCCAGTTTGAGGGCATATAATAAATCATTCATGAAAAAAGCTAAAAGACAAGCAAACCTACGAGCTCTGGTGGTGCAGTGGTTAGAATGCAGTATTGCAGGCTAAAGCTGCCCACAGCCAGGAGTTCAATTCTGATGGGGCTCAAGGTTGACTCAGCCATCTTTCTGAGGTCAGTAAACTGAGGACCCAGATTGTTGGGAGCAATAGACTGACTCTAAAAACTGCCCAGAGAGTGCTGTGCAACACTTGGAGCAGTGTATAAGTCTAAGTGCTATTGCTATTACTAAATGCAATGGAAGAAAATAACAGATAGTTACTGGCTGCAGCAGAAAAGGCATTACTTTAATGTTCCTTGAGAAATCTTGAATCTTCTTATTCAACATGGCCACTGCAGAAAATGAGGTTTTAATTTTCAACCAAGGGATTATTATTGCTAATTATTGCTAACAGTAGTAGTAACAAGAGAAATATCTGTTTTGAACTGGAATTCCCGCCTCCCCCCCAAAAAAATCACCAAAAAAGCAGGAGGGAAGGAAAGAGTTACCTGTATAGAGATAAGCATATTAATCTGCATAACAGGAATCTTGATTTTCCAGATAGCTGTTCCTTGGGCAGGAAATGCACAAATATGTAGGATATAATCTAGATATTCTATGAGTGAAGTTTATCTCATAAAGAATTCCAGTTCATGGAGGATGGAAGAAAACCTCTCCCAAACTCTGATTTTCATGAACCTGCTTGAGAAGGGATCACTGGAAGAACATGGAAACGGATCAGGTAGATTGCAGGGAATAGGAGAAGCAGTGGAAATAGTCTGTCTTCTCCCTTAGATCAATGTGTTGGCCTTAGTGAATGGACCTTCTTGAATCCATTTTTCCAAGACATCAGGAAATAACAGACTGGGAATAATTGCCCTACAATCTATAACAGGAGTCTTCAAACTTGGCCCTTTTATTCCAAAGGATGGGTGGAAGGAAAAGCCCCTTTCGGCTCCGGCGTGGCTGCAAGTCGACGAGCCCGGGAAGGCACGCCCTCCCCTCTCACTGTGGAGGAAGCAGGGCAGGCTGGCGTCAGGCAGGAGCCGGCAGGGCAATCCTGCGCACGCACGCACTCCCTGGCTGCTAAGGAGTCCTCGGGAAGCCGTGGCAGGCGCCTCACGCCCTTCCCTCTTGAGGCGGCATCGGCGGAGCCGTCCAGCGTTGGGCGGGAGCCGGCAGGGCAGTCCTGCACGCGCGCACGCTCCCCGGCTGCTAAGGAGTGCTCGGGGAGCCGTGGCAGGCACCTCACGCCCTTCCCTCTCGAGGCGGCACCGGCAGAGCCGTGTGGCGTCGGGCGGGAGCCGGCAGGGCAGTCCTGTGCACACGCGCACTCCCCGGCTGCTAAGGAGTGCTCGGGGAGCCGTGGCAGGCACCTCACGCTCTTCCCTCTCGAGGCGGCACCAGCAGAGCCGTCTGGCATCGGGCGGGAGCCGGCAGGGCAGTCCTGTGTACGCGCGCGCTCCCCGGCTGCTAAGGAGTGCTCGGGGAGCCATGGCAGGCACCTCACGCCCTTCCATCTCGAGGCGGCACTGGCGGAGCCGTCCAGCATTGGGCGGGAACCGGCAAGGCTTTGCACCATCTGTATCAGACGGGTCTGAATCAGGCTTGTGTCGGACACTTGGCAACTGGCATGTAAGTATTTTCCGGCATATAAGACGAAAAATCTTGAAAATCTTCTCAAAAGTCAGGGGTCGTCTTATACGCCCAGTCGTCTTATACGCCGGAAAATACGGTATTCATTATCTTTTTAAATTTATGGAAAGTTTTTTAAGTGGCTGCAGCCTGTTGAAATTATACAACTTTGAGTGCTGACACATAAATGGCTCAATGGTTTTGGATGTAACAGTACATTCAAAGTTTCTTTAAGATAAGGATGTGGGCCTCACACTAGTACCTATTATTCTATTTAAACATAAATTAATGCTCAAAATGTCAGGGAGCAATGCCCAGATTTTTACTTGTTTATTAAATTGTATTTATGATTGTAATTCAGCTATAAAAGCTTTGCATTTTAATGTGCATATTTGCTATAAATAGCAAATAGTACCAATTGGTGGGAACAGATCACATTTGTAGCATGGTAGGTATGAAAAAAAATCAATTTTTTTCTCTCCTTTTCTAAAATTAGTATGTTTAATTGCAGCATGGTTGATCAGGTTGCCATACTTGGCACGCCTTCATCCTTGGTTAATGGGATTCCACCAGCAACTACCAAGTCAGGAAAATAGGCTGGGAAGTTGAAAACATCTCTAAATAAGGCAGTAGCAAATTTCAAAATCTAGTTACTCAGAAGATTGCATTACTAAGTCAGTGTAGTCAAAACTGATTTAAAGGTTCTTGACTTTTTTCCTTACAATGTTATTGTTTTCCATTAGCACCTGTAGGGTTTTTATTCCAGCGTCAGAATTTTTGGAACAGAATTTAGGGAAAGAGACTTCTAAGTACACTCTTTATGTCTTATCTGAAATATATAATTCCTTAATTCCAATAGATGGCACTTGTATTTTTTAAATCCTGCATGTTAAATGCCACTATAATTTATTTCATCTCTATATTCATATTTCATTTGATGATAATCCCAACTGTCTATTGCTGGGGGAAACCCTAAATACCTTGCTTATGTTTTTCTACCTTAAAACACTATCTACTGAATCAAAAATTGTAATCCTAGCTCAGTATAAAATAGTTTGTTTTCCAGAAATCTGGTTTCTGCTTTTCTTTTTCTATAGCATTCTTCTATGTTGGATAATCACTGTTTTTAATTGCTTTCCCATACAATCTTAAGTTACAGGAGAAGATACAATAAACTACTTGTGGTTGATTGTAAATAGCTACATGGTGCTAAAATAAAAGCAGATGATAGCTGCATTTTGAAGGCACTGAAAAGCTATGAAAGATCTATGTGTATATGGATTTTAAAAGAAGTTCCAAGAAAAAAACATGTGAAAATAATTAAAGGCTTACACTCAGCATAAACTTTGGAATGGAACTTGACCACAGATCACTTTAAAAGTAGCAACCACATTTTAATACAGAGAAAAACACTTTATCTAAATACAATCATCTCTAATCTGTCCTTAAAAGCTGGTCAGAATCCAGTAAGGCTCTAATCGATTCAATCTCTAAATTTATTTAACTGGATGTGGCTTCATTGCAATCTGTTGAAGTCTGAGTCTAGAATAAGGCAACTCAAGAAAGGATAATATAAACAGTGACAGGAACAGGTAATGACAAGTAGCTGAGTTGAATTTTCAAGTTCCCATTTTATTTTGAAGGAACATGTAGAAAAAAGAAGATATCAGGATCACTCTTATTTTTTATTTATTTTTACACAATTGGCTCCCAGTACCTGGGCAGTTCATACATAAAAATACACCAAACAAGAACATAATACAAACTAAGAACAAAACTTGACCCTTCGCCCCCCCAAAAATCAAGGGAACAAGGTTGGTAATTCTTCTGGACCTGTTCGAAGAGGTCTCGATGTATATAATTTAGTACTTAAATATCAATTTATTTTAATATTATAAATTTTGTTACACAAGACCATTAATTGGAATGTTCATTTTAATAGACAAAAAGCTATAGGAAAAATTATATTGATGGAAGATGCAGTTAGATGCTGGGTGTGTCAGAATGTAGGTGCTCAAGTGACAAATTACCTATACATTAGCACAAGTGTACTTCTTTTTCAATAATCTAGGTCCAGAGGGCTAACCATACATATGTATTTATGGCTTTCAGATTACATAGAAATAGGCTACATTTACAACTATTAGTGAGATGGAATGGACACGATCACAAGGAAATGTACTGCAACTGGGGAAAAACCCCCAACATTTATTAACATTTACTACAATAATGGTCTGGTTAAGCCATGGCAAGGGCTGTTGAACTGGCAGCTGGAGCAGTAACTCAGAGGAATGTTATTAATTGCAAGTAGAACCATTATACAGAGTTTTTTTGAGAAGAGATAGAGATGTTTGTCCCTCATTAACCTTGATAGGTTATTTCTTACTGCAGAGTAAATGCTCTGATTTTTCCTCTTTTGGCTACTGTATTGAAGGTCATCGGAATGCTGTGAAGTAAAACATCTCTTTTGTTCTGTAAGACACAGCTTTGAAGGGATGCATCACATAAAGCATTGTAGAAGCAGATCCACTCCTTCAAAGCTTTGTAGAGGCTAATGGGATATTGGTCACAGCAGGTCCCTGCAGATAATTATCATTAACTGATCTTGCAATAATATATGCAGAGTGAGATCTGTTTAATACTTGAATGGGGGATGACCAAGAAATCCCAGAGCTATATGCATTATGCAATCACTTCCATAATACAGCCCAAAAACCTACCTGGACATAGACATATAATAATAAAAAATCAAGTTTGATTCCAGTCAGTCTTTGGTGGGATACAAATGTTTTCCATGGGTAATAACCAATAGTGTAAGCTATTGCTCTGTAGGATGTTCAGTTCTATTTTTGCCATCCTTGCTCTATTGCTACCCTGTAATGTTTGCTGATAATTGTGTGTCTGGGTGGTTTCATATCACCCTTTGTTCATTATTAGCTAAAATGCAATGGTAATTTCCAGAAGTATTACATGTATATCCTGCTTTTCACAGAAACTTTAGATGAAATGTTTTATATACATTGATGACTCACAATTTTCTAAACATGCACAGGGCTCATCCACACAATCTCTTCACCTACCATTTGTTTTTGCCAGCCTGTTTTTGGAACAGGTTACAGCTAGATCAAGATCAAGTGGCAGGAAATGGGGTTTTCCATGGGAAAGCAGACAACAATTTCCCATGCATTTTGTGTTACAGAAGGTTGTGTTGCAGACCCTTACCCAGGAAGGTCAAAAGAATAATAATTTTGTGAAAACCCAAAGGTGATTCCTCCATGAAGTTGATATTCCTATGAGTAAGTAAAAGTCATTTTCCTAGTGCAGAGTTGATATGAATGGCTGCAGAGCATGTTCCCAGATCCTCATGCACCTTTCCACATTTAAATATATTTAAATCAGGAAGTGAGTTTCAAATTTTAAATAACAAATTATTTCGGAGTTGGAGTGACAGCACTGATTGTAATTCAATTTGGGCTGTATTTTTGTTGTTGTTGTTTGAAATTGAGAGCCTGGGGAAGAGGAGATTGGTTCTCTTGCTTTTTCACTTTCTTTGATTAGCAGAGGTGGATAGTCCCAATCCCAAATTGAAGTCATATATTTGCACAAAACTTTCTCATGCTGCATCCTGAAGCTATCAGTTTTTGCAACTCCTGGCAAAGCTGAAGACCACACATGGCAGAATGGAGGGAGAGAGACATCAGTGAAAGGGAAAGAGGGAATGCTGCTCTATTGTTTTTCTTTACATCTCATTTACCCCTTCCCTACTCCCGTCAACCTCCTCTGCTCCATCCTCAGTTCCTTTAGCCTTTCTGCTTTCTGGCAACTGATTTTTAAAAAGTACCCCAGGTTGCTTGCTGTCTGTGCTGGCCTTACTGCTGACATATTACACAAAGAATACTATAAGGCACGGGTGTCAAACTTGCCACATCACGTGATGTGTTGCGATGTATCTCGTGACTTTTTTTGCATTGCTGGAGCTGGAGTGGGTGCAGCCTCTGTATGATGCAATTGGCCCATGGCCTGACAGTTTGACACCCCTGCTATAGGGAAGGGGGGTGGGTTAATCATTTTAATATCAACATGATTTCCTCCATTTGGCCCGGCGCACAGTTATGAACTACAACCATCAGAAGACTATGGCAGCAGACACATGACAGCCTTTCATGGACTAGCAGTGGACCATGCACCACATTCTAAGAATCACTGATATATGTATAGAAAACTACTGGATGTTGAATAGTGTGATGAGCTCTCTAATATTGGCATGAGTTGCTAACCAATCAGTTTAATGCCTCATTAAAATAGCCATCAAAAAAGCTCTTTTGCAGTGGCAATCCTAATTTTACTTGGGCTTTCCTTAATGGGGCCAGCCACAGACTTTTAAGCTCTCTTCTGCTAATAGATGTTACTCCTCTGCGTTGGGTTTGCTAATACAGCTTGGAACTTAGCTGAACTTTCAGCATTCAACATATACATCCAAGTTTCATCTTTTAAATCTGCAAGACTGGATATGGTTGAATTTTCTTGAAAGTGAATAAATGCCAAGGTCATATTTACTGCAATGGCACAACTTTACTATTTTTAAAATAGGACTTGGGTGGCAACATTACAACAGCCGCATTCTCTATGATAGCCTTTTCCTCTGGGACTCACCTTTCTCTTGAAACTGTATCTCACCTGGCCAACCTCCTTTTGCTTTGTATCTAATATAGTTTTTCCAGGAAGTCATAAACCATACACAACTGTCTTACCAGTGATACAAGAGTTCTAAGAGGGGCTAAACTGGGTGCCCATCCTTCATGACACTCCAAAAATCTCAGTGGCCAGAGACAGCAGTTCCTGTGTCCCCCAAAACCAAATGAAAAGATGTAATACAAAATGCAAAAAACAAATGTTGCCAATCTGACTTGCCCAGTTTGACACCAGTCAGTATATATGAAGTTTTCTAACATCTCAGAAAAACTGGTGAACGGAGCAGTGATGCCTATGTGTGTCTGTGTATCAAACTTGCAACACAGTGGACAGAGTGCTGCATTGTAGGCTACCCTTCTTTTGAATGAATGAATCAGCATCAGCATCCACTGCTGATTCTTAGTGAGTGGCATTTAAGGGATTTAATTTATATCCTTTTCCTCCATAAATTTATCTACTCTTTTAAGCCCATCTGAAATGGTTTCTTGTGATGCAATAAAATGCTACTGTGGTTCTCAAGTAGACAGTCAGACTCATTGCACAGCAGCAACTGTATCTGAGCTCTTTTTCAAATGGCAAAAAGGTCACCATTGACACACTGAAGCTACTCAAGAGTGACAAAATGATAGAAATTATAGGATCAGTTCAATGGGAACAATGAATCTCAGAGAATGGCCAGCAAGACCAAAAATAAAGACAAAATAAATGATAAGAAATAAGGTTTTGTATACTGTCCTTTTAGTTTGATGGGTTTTAATGACATTATTACATTTACAGTTCCCCAGTACTAGGATATTTTTTAGCCTCTTACAGAAATCTTGTTTACTTTCAGAAGAAAAGCTGACGAACCTTTCATTCTTGACAGACAATACTTAATTATCCTTCATTTTTCAAGTTGGTTTGAAAGCCTTTAATAATTATTTGTGTGTGTGTGTGTGTGTGTGTGTGTGAGAGAGAGAGAGAGAGAGAGAGAGAGAGAGAGAGAGAGAGAGAGAGAGAGAGAGAGAGAGAGAGAGAGAGAGAGAGAGAGAGAGAGAGAGAGAGAGAGAGAGAGAGAGAGAGATCACTATTTCCAGTGTATAAGCCAAAATTGCATGCTAATAATCTTTTCCAAAGATTGTTCTTCTGGGATGAGTGCTAACAAGTGGCATGTAATGATCTGTCTTTTTCCTTTAAGGAAGATGCTGTAATTTGTGTCATTCTCAGAACAGCCTGCTGCTCCCACTTCATATCCTGAAAATCTGTTTGCCTCCTCCGCATCGCAGCATCCAAACAGCTGAAACTCATGGCCTGCCTAACTCCAGGCAGCGTGAGACAGTTCATCTGAGCCAGGCCTTGAGAAAAGAAGGAAGTCAGGCAGCAAGATGGGACAATGGGTTGCTAGCAAGACACACACACACACACACACACACACACACACGCACATACACACACACACACACACACACACACACACAAACACCCCACTCTGGAAGATCTATGACATCTTGAATTTTTCTATGTTCAGCTTCAATTCTTGAAACAGAGAAGTTACATGCATTATAAGAAGTCGAAACTTATGAAATATGGTACGAACATCAGTTAAGGCAGTATAAAAAGTAGACTTATTGGATAATGGGGCTTCTGGTCAATGCACATAACTTACCTTTTTAAAAAATGAAATATTTCTTTATACTATACTGCAGTCTATAAGAACTATTGTTAAATACTGCTTGGTTTCTAACATGTCTACCCTTCATAATTCAGTTATGCCTTCCTGCATAGTGATAGATTTTACATTATTGTTGTTAGCTGCGAAGTCGTGTCCAACCCATCGCGACCCTATGGACAACATTCCTCCAGGCCTTCCTGTCCTCTACCATCTTCTGGAGTCCATTTAAGCTCACGCCTACTGCTTCAGTGACTCCATCCAGCCACCTCATTTTACATTATACATAAATATAAATCAGTAATTTCGGCAACCAGTTCTGTTTCTATTTTATTACTGAGCGTATTAAATTCACTCATCACATAAATGCAGACCAAACTGAGCCATTGAGTGTCAGCACCTAATTTAAATTCATATGACAAGGAACTCTGAGAAACAAACAGCTAGTGAAATAGGCTAGGACAAAAAGGAGAACATAAAAGAAGAAAGGCAGATACAGGGAACTGACTTCCTGGGTAATAGCTAGGGAGAAAAGAGGATTATGAACACAGCCACTGCATAATTTTGTTCAAGAATGAAACGTCAAGCAAACTGGGAGGAAATGTATTAAAGAATAATATTTGCTGAACTATAGTTTATCAGTCTTCTCTAATCTGTTCCTTCCAAGGTCATTCTATTATAATTAATATAATCTCAAAACAGCATATGGATAGTGGGATTTCAGATGGAGATCCTGGCTATAGTTGACTGGAGAGGGGCTGATGTGCATTTCATTCGCATGTTCTGAAAAGGATTTTCAAAAATTGAACAGTTAACTTTGATGCTTATTACAAGCAGTATAACAAGCCACATGGAAACCACCAACTAACCTTTACTGAACTCACCTATAGTTGAATGGAGTTGATCTGGAAATCTAAAATTTGTAGGCTTAATTGGAAGGGAAAGAAAAATTCCAGAAGAAGGCAGTGGCAACTAACTTCCATATTATTGCTGAGAAAATGATACTAACTTGTTCAGGTAGTCCTCAGAAAGAGTTAGATTTGAGGAATTAACTATAAATCACAGGGAATTCTACCTGAAATGAAAGAAGCTACCTTTTAAGTCTTTTGTCTTTAAAAGTGTCTAGAAATATTTTCAATGCTCAGAGAATATCTAGTTTTATAATGTCAATTCTCTAAGCTAGTTCAAACCTGCAAACCAAAGTGAAATAGCCAACACTACTTTTATTACAAGATTATAGTATCAGAATCTTTCAAGTCTGAATGTCCTTCTCCCCTCCTTTGCTTTTTCTTCATGAGAACTAGGAAGGGCAATATATCTCAAATTACATTTTTGCCTGGACCCAACTTTCTTTTATCTGATTGTTGTCTTGGTTGTGGCTCTTCCTCCTGTTCCTCAAGATAATTCCTTTTACCAATTACAGTTCCTTTCCCACTGCTTCCTTCCCAATTTTTGAAATTAGTTTCTCTACAGACTTCCAATTTAGTTGACACAAAAATAGAGGGAACTAGACCTCTATATTTGAAATAAAAGTGATGGAAAATTCTATACAGTAATGTATTTAGTGGATAACTTACTTTTAGAACTAATTAGCAGTAGCCTTGCTTTTCCTCATAATAGTGTTCTGGCAAAAAGAAGGTATGTCAAGCTGGGCTTTGTTTATTTGTCATTTTCTCTGTCTTTTTCTCTTTCAGTTTTCTACACTACTACAGAAATACAATTAAAGTCAGTGTGAAGCAGCCTGTCAGCTTCAGTTTTCCTGCTCTGCAGGATCTAATTGGTTACCTAAGCATGGCCAGGTCTGTCTTCCTTACCTCTATTATTATTTCTAGTATGAAATATTTTTCTTATTAAAATATCAATATAATCTAACACTACTCAGTTAGTATAAAAATGTAGACATATATCTATAAGTGAGAGCCATCTCCTTAACAGCATTTTCAGCTGAAATAATTTTATGTCTGACAGATACCCAGAAAAGGTGTGGAAAACAGAAGAAAGATCTAAGAAAGTTAGAATTCCAAAGTTGCAGAATTATACAGTACATTCAGACCCATCTCAGCACTGGATGTTTCTCCACTTCACATCAATTGCTTAAAACAATATGAAATAAGGATTAAAAAGATGATCGGAAGAAGTTTGTATGAAGGAGAAGTCTATAGATTTAGGAAGAAGCCCTTAGCTTTTCAAGTCAAAACTAGCAGGACTAGAAACCAATAATGAAGTGAATATAACATCATATTCCTTGTGATGTGCTGCAGCTAATGTAATTCTGCATTCTGTATCAGTTAATTTCTCTTTCTGACTTCTTTTGTGTACTTTTTTTTTAAAAAAATAGAGAACAATTTGAACATTTATGAAGTGAGCAATAGCCTACAGTACTTCTCTTTACATGATAGGCCACACTGAAAATTTATAGCATTAATGAGTAGTGATTTAAAAATGATTGCTTGTGAATAGTTTTACTTGATTCTATGAAGTAAAATAATGCTAGTTTTGATTTTTTTAAAAAAACATACAGTTTCCTATCTTAACAAGTTCTGTATTATATTATAAATAAAGCACAAGAATAGACAATTAATTAATTTATACAGGACATTCCCGTAGCTGGCAATCTAAAAATTATAGGATTATCAGTGCATGTAACATAGATTTGTGTGTGTACAAGAATATCAACATTGCTGTCAAGTAAAATCTTTAATGGTGAGTACCACACAAAGTGCACTAAACAAACAGGTGGTAAGAAAATAGGGGAACTCAGGCACCACACAGTTTATGTAGAAAGTAAAAACGGTCAGTCATAAAGGACTCAAATGTCTATACACCAATGTACAGAGTATGAACAACAAACAGGGTGAATTAGAAATTCAGGTAAATGAGGGCAGATATGATATTGTTGCCATTACAGAAACTTGGTGGGATGAAACCCATAAATGGAACACACAGCTAGAGGGATTTAAATTATTTAAAAGAAACAGACCAAATAAAAGAGGAAGTGGGGTTGCTCTCTATACAGGTGAAACTCGAAAAATTAGAATATCATGCAAAAGTTCATTTATTTCAGTAATGCAACTTAAAAGGGGAAACTAATATATGAGATAGACTCATTACATGCAAAGCAAGATAGTTCAAGCTGTGATTTGTCATAATTGTGATGATTATGGCATACAGCTCATGAAAACCCCAAATCCACAATCTCAGAAAATTAGAATATTGTGAAAAGGTGCAATATTCTAGGCTCAAAGCGTCCCACTCTAATCAGCTAATTAAGCCATAACACCTGCAAAGGGTTCCTGAGCCTTTAAATGGTCTCTCAGTCTGGTTCAGTAGGAATCACAATCACGGGGAAGACTGCTGACCTGACAGTTGTGCAGAAAACCATCACTGACACCCTCCATAAGGAGGGAAAGCCTCAAAAGGTAATTGCAAAAGAAGTTGGATGTTCCCAAAGTGCTGTATCAAAGCACATTAATAGAAAGTTATGTGGAAGGGAAAAGTGTGGAAGAAAAAGGTGCACAAGCAGCAGGTAAGGAGTGGACTGAGGCTGGAGTCAGTGCATCAAGAGCCACCACACACAGACGGATCCTGGACATGGGCTTCAAATGTCGTATTCCTCTTGTCAAGCCACTCCGGAACAACAAACAACGTCAGAAGCATCTTACCTGGGCTAAAGAAAAACAGACCTGGTCTGTTGCTCAGTGGCCCAAAGTCCTCTTTTCTGATGAGAGCAACTTTTGTATCTCATTTGGAAACCAAGGACCCAGAGTCTGGAGGAAGAATGGAGAGGCACACACTGCAAGATGCTTGAAGTCCAGTGCGAAGTTTCCACAGTCTGTGTTGATTTGGGGAGCCATGTCATCTGCTGGTGTTGGTCCACTGTGCTTCATTAAGTCCAGGGTCAATGCAGCTGTCTACCAGGAGATTTTGGAGCACTTCATGCTTCCTTCCACAGACGAGCTTTATGGGGATGCTGACTTCATTTTCCAGCAGGACTTGGCACCTGCCCACACTGCCAAAAGCACCAAAACCTGGTTCAATGACTGTGGGATTACTGTGCTTGATTGGCCAGCAAACTCGCCTGACCTGAACCCCATAGAGAATCTATGGGGCATTGCCAAGAGAAAGATGAGAGGCATGAGACTGAACAATGCAGAAGAGCTGAAGGCCGCTACTGAAGCATCCTGGTCTTCCATAACATTTCAGCAGTGCCACAGGCTGATAGCTTCCATGCCACGCCGCATTGCTGCAAAAGGGACCCAAACCAAGTACTGAGTACATATGCACGCTTATGCTTTTCAGAGGTCCAATATTGTTCTATGTACACTCCTTGTTTTATTGATTGAATATAATATTCCAATTTTCTGAGATTTTGTGGATTTGGGGTTTTCATGAGCCATAAGCCATAATCATCACAATTATGACAAATCACGGCTTGAACTATCTTGCTTTGCATGTAATGAGTCTATCTCATATATTAGTTTCCCCTTTTAAGTTGCATTACTGAAATAAATGAACTTTTGCACGATATTCTAATTTTTCAAGTTTCACCTGTATAAGAAATAACTACATCTCTACAGAAATAGAACACAACAACAATGAAAACTGTCTTGAATGCATTTGGGTCAATATATATATATAAAAGGGGGGGATGACATTGCCCTAGGTGTATACTGTAGGCCACCCAACCAAACAGAGGAAATAGATGAACTTTTTGCTAGTCAGTTAACTAAGGTATGTAGGAAGCACATACAATAGTAATGGGGGACTTTAATTACCCTGACATCAACTGGGAGACAACTCTGCACCAAGTGGAAGATCAAACAGATTCCTGACAAATCTAGCAAACAACTTTGTCTCCCAAAAAGTAGAGAAGGGAATTAGGGAATCAGCCATATTGGACTTAATTCTCACTAACAGAAATGAAATGATAGAAGGTGTTGAAGCCACAGGAACCTTGGGGGGGGGAGTGATCATGCAATATTGGAATTCAACATTATGCAAGCATAAGCAATGGAACTTAGTCAAACTAGAGTTTTGGACTTCAAGAGAGCTAATTTCAATAAACTTAGAGAGGGCTTGGGAAGGATTCCATGGATGAGAATTCTCAAGGGGAAAACAATGCAAGAAGTTTGGGAAATATTGAAAAGTGAGATTATAAAAGCCCAGTCTAAAACAATACCAATGAAGAAGAAAAATGACATCTCTCAAAACAAACCAGTATGGCTGCATAAAGAACTCTCTCATAAATTGAAAGACAAAAAGGACAAGTATAAAAAGTGGAATAACTAAGGCAGAATATCAGCAAATAGCCTGAGCCTGCAATGATGAAGTGAGGAAAGCTAAGGCTTAAAATGAACTAAGGCTTGCAACAAAAGTAAATAACAAAAAAAGCTTCTTTCAATATATAAAAACAAGAAAAAAAGTTAAGGAAATGATTGGTCCATTAGTGGGAGAAAGTGGCAAGAAGGTGACAAACAACAGGGAGAAAGCAGAACTACTCAACTCATTTTTTGCATCCGTATTTACACAAAGGGAAAAAACAGTCCAACCTATCAAAAACAGTACCATAAAAAATAGATTAGAAACACAAGTTAAGATAGGGAAGAAAATGGTAAGTGAGCACCTGTCCACTCTAGACAAGTTCCATTTGTCTGAAATGGTATATGGTTTCCTGCCTGAGCAGGGGGTTGGACTAGATGACCTCCAAGGTCCCTTCCAACTTTACTATTATGATTATGATTAAATCACCAGGATCAGATGGATTACACCCCAAGGTTCTGAAGGAACTGGCAGATGTGATCTCAGAACCACCGAACTATAGCTTTCAAAGATCCTGGAGCACTGGGAACTACCAGAGGATTGGAAAAGAGCTGATGTAGTTCCCATGTTCAAAAAAGGAAAAAAAATGGATCCAGGAAACTACAGACCTATCAGCCTGACCTCAATACCTGTTCTGTACCAGCCTGCTACCGGCCCTGCAGAAAAGGCAGGGACAACCCCTTTTACAAGAAGGCAAGAGGCTGGAACTAAGCCTGCCAAATTTATTAACATAAAAACATAAACAGAGCAAACAGAGCAAAGAGAGCAAACACGAACCATGAAACAGGAGCTATTCAAACGGTTGCCTTCAGCAAACCAGCCCTCCCACACATTCCCCTTTTAAACAGTTCAGGGCGTGGCTTCTCTCTGCCTCCTTCCGAGGTGCCCCATTGCCTTCCTCTGTTTACTCCTGATTGACTGCCTCCTGCGTCGGGCGTCCTTGAACAGGGCCAGCTGTGGGTCATCTTCATCCATGCTGTCAGGCTCACACAGCTGGGTCTGCATCGTGACCAGATGGGAGGGGCCTGGCTGAGGGCTCTGTGGAGCCTCAATATTATTCTCAGCAAGCTCTTCAACACCCCCCTCCCCCTCCTCTGAATCGTCCGACCCAACTGCCGAACCCACAGGCCGACCCTGAATCACAACAATACCTGGGGAAGATTCTGGAAAAAATAATCAAGCAATGAATTAGCAAACACCTAGATGCAAACAAAGTCATTACCAAAAGCCAACATGGGTTTGTCAAAAACAGATTATGCCAGACACATTTTATTGCATTCTTTGACCAGGTGACAAAATTAGTGGACCAGAGGAATGCTGTGGATACAATTTACTTGGACTTCAGTAAGGCATTTGATAAAGTAGACCACAACGTACTACTTGATAAGATAGAAAATGTAAGTTAGACAGCATCAACACCAGATGGATTCATAGCTGGCTGACTGGCCATACTCAGCATGTGGTCTTCAATGGAACTGCATCTACATGGAGGGAAGTGTGTAGTGGCGTGCCCCAGGGCTCTGTTCTGGGCCCAGTGCTCTTCAACATCTTCATCAATGATTTGGATGAGGGAATAGATGGGGAACTCATCAGATTTGTAGATGACAGAAATAGGAATAGGAATAGCCAACACTCCAGAAGATAGGCTTAAGATACAGAGGGATCTTGACAGACTTGAACATTGGGCACTATTTAATAAAATGAAATTCAACAGTGAAAAAAGTAAGGTTCTACATTTAGGCAAGAAAAGCCAAATGAATGTATAGGAGGTACCTTGCTCAATAGTAGTAACTTGAGAGGAATCTTGGAGTTCTAGTGGACAATCACTTAAATATGAGCCACCAGTGTGCTGCAGCTGCCAAAAAAGCCAACATAGGCTGCATTAACAGAGGGATAGAATCAAGATCACGTGAAGTGTTAATACCACTTTACAATGCCTTGGTAGGCCACACTTGGAATACTGCATTCAGTTTTGGTCACCACAATGTAAAAAAGATGTTGAGACTCTAGAAAGAGTACAGAGAAGAGCAACAAAGGTGATTAGGGGAATGGAGGCAAAAACATATAAGGAACAGTTGCTGGGTATGTCTAGTTTAATGAAAGAAGGACTAGGGGTGACATGATAATAGTGTTCCAATATCTCAGGGGTTGCCACAAAGAAGAGGGAGTCAAGCTATTCTCCAAAGCACCTGAAGGCAAGAAAAGAAACAATGGATGGAAACTAACCAAAGAGAGAAGCAACCTAGAACTAAGGAGAAACTTCCTGACAGTTAGAACAATTAATCAGTGGAACAACCTGCCTCCAGAAAGTATGAATGCTCCAACACTGGAAGTTTTTAAGAAGAGACTGGACAGCCATTTGTCTGAAATAGTATAGGGTTTCCTGCCTGAGCAGGGGGTTGGACTAGATGATCTCCAATGTCCCTTCCAACTTTGTATTATTATTATTATTATTATTATTATTATTATTATTATTATTATTATTATTATTATTATTATTATTATTATTATTATTTCATCATCATCATCATCAATATTGGTTTTCAACCTATGATCCACAGATGTGGGGCTGCAATGTTGTCCATGAAGGCTTGAAGAAATGTTATGATTTAAATCTTGAGGTAAGTCTTGGGGGTCTGAGGCTATGGTCTGTGGCCCAAAAGGAATTTAAAGGAAGTCCATGGTGAAGAAAAGATTGAGAACCACTGATCTACAATAAAAAAGATACTGCAGACACATTGAGTACATGACTTTTCAACATATGAAACAATAACACCCTTGCATTCAAAAAAACCCCACAGATCTTCCTTTGGACCTCATTTCCCATCAGTTGGAGATAAGGAGTACTTGCCTCTCTAACAACCTTAATTGCCTGCAAGCTAAAATTTTCAAACACAACAAGCCTGACTATGCTTGATATCTTGCATGAATCCCACAAAGAGCAACAAAGTGCAATGATTACTGCAATAAACATTAAAATTGAAACAGGAACACCTGGGTAGGAAATAAAGGACTCTGATTACAGAGGCCATACTCCAGAACCTCTGGTTTCTTTGGTTGAAATATGCCAGAGTTTGAATTACTACATTTTTCCTAGCCTTGGTTTGCAATGGGGAATAATCAGCTATTGCTGGTTTATGTCAGATTTGCCTGTACTCAATCATATTTCCATTCTGTTCAATTTCTTCATCAAACCTGTTTGTAGTTTAATAGAGGGTTTTTTTGTACTTAGTTTATGTTTAACATTTGCATTTTGGATACCACTTTTCAAAAAAAAATACATTTTGGCATGCAGGGCCACAACTGAGAAGTGTACTGCAATATTCTGACAACTAAACAAACATAGGATTAATACTAAGCATACTAAACCATGTACTAACATGGAACTGCAAATCTGCTTGATTATTTTAAAGATAATTGATTCTGAAGCAACTTTATTAGGATGCTTCAAACTTTAAATAAAAAGTTCCAGATCTTGTCTTAAGATGAATATTCAATCTATGAAGCCATAGATCCATGGAGGAGGCAGCATGGGGCTATTTCTCTCATAACCCATTTAATTATTCTATGTGTCAAATGTCACTTTACCCATTCTTCATTCTTCATTGTTTGATCAGTACAACTTTGTACCTATGTTGATTTCCAACATGTTTGAATATTAGTGTGCAAACTAGGTTGGGTTACTGTCAATTTTGGGTTATTCTCTCTAACTTTATTTTAGACTACTTAGCATTTGTTCACTATGCCAAACTCTACATGGATATTCCAATATGTTTTATGTTTCTCTAAATGTATGTACTTTTCCTAGTGTGTCTACATTTACAAGAAAAAATCCTTAATATACCGGTAATGCATTTTTGTTACTACTTTCTCCTAACACACTCATTGGTATGCTTTTTTCCTTAACACATTGTTTTTACTGTATTACAAAATTCTAAAATGTTGATTTTTTTATTCCAGTTTAAGCAGCCAAGTCTCATCAGGCAGAAGGGCTTATAGAGAGCAAGGAATGAGAAGCTCAAGAAGGGGCCATAGCTCTTGGTATGTTTTTCAGAGGATCAGAAAAGACAGTGTAACATCTGAGTCACTGGGAATAAATTCCAAATGTGTGGACATTTTGTTCCCAGAATTTTCTGCAATTGCCATGCTAACTAGAAAAACTGTGAATTGATGTTCATATAGTTGGAGGGCATCAACATGTGGAAAAGTTGTTCAAGACAATGTGATCATGTCAGAAGTGTCTGTATAAGTCAAGAAAGGCAAACTGAGTCAATAAAAATTTAAAGTGAATAAATTTCTTCTTCATCCATAATGAAGTCCATAGCAATTGCCTCATGAACAGAAATGGCATCTGTTCATAGAAAAAAGTTATGCTCACTTCAAAGTCTGCATATTTCCATATATACAATAAATGAAGCACAGTGTTTTGTTGGATATTTGTCTTCTTATTAAGCTAAAGCAAATTTTCTAAGTAATACCTCAAAGCAAGTTCTAAATTAATGCCTTTAATACAGATGCCACAATCTTTCTGATGGGGTACATCTCATAAACGCACATTCACAGTGACAAAGATTCTATTCTGTCTACAGTATAGCATGTGGTGGTTATTTATATTCAGAATATATTGGCAGATTCTTATGAGCTTACCAATCTTTAAAGTGCTTAATACACATGCTGAAATACATAACAGATGGATACTTCACCCTGTGATGAATTCACGATGGGCACAAAACTGTCAACACATCATTCACACGTACATTTTTATTTGTTCGATGTGTTGCCCACAGATTAACATTATTGGATACAATAATATTTCAGAGTAAACCCTTGTTTTTTTTCTCCCACAGAACAGTTCTTGAATACTTTTCCCATTGTCAATACAATTTTCTAATGAGACAGTGTGGGTGTGTGGGTGTTAGTTGTCACAGATTTTGAAGTTTTAAAGTTCTCTGCAAATATACATGTAATATATGTTGACTGGAGAAAATACAGTATCAACAATTTGCATTTTAATGAAGGCATTCAAATGTACATATTAGTTCAAACTATTCTGCCTCTTTTCAGTCTGCATTCTATGTCTATAATACATGTTATTTCCAAAGTTAAAACTTTCAAGTTTATCTCCACAAACTGGACCACTGTATATCAATGGAAACTGTTCAATCCACTGTAGAACATTTTTTTTTGCTTGGTTATGCACTTTATTTTAAGTGAGGGACCATTGGAATCCGTAACAATAGATAATATAGTAAAACATTGGAATACCCAGGAATAGAAAAAAATAAATATGTTAGGGAATGTTTGCCATGTTTCAAACAAGAAGAGAGACTGCAATATAGGTAGTCCTCAACTTACAACCATAATTCAGCCAAAAATTTATGCTACTGAGATATTGCTCTATTTTACAACCTTTCTTGCCACAGTTGTTAAGAGAATCACTGCAATTATTATTATTATTATTATTATTATTATTATTATTATTATTATTGTTGTTGTTGTTATTGTTATTGTTATTGTTATTGTTATTGATGGTTATGATAATAATAATAATAATAATAATAATAATAATAATAATAATAATAATAATAATAATCTACTTTATTGTCACTTTGAATGGCATATATCAAAATTAAAGTTTGTTGCATACAGCTCTCAAAGGGTCACCACTTCCGATATACACTCCTTGTTCATGGCCAGCTCAAGTTCAGATCATCCATTTTAGTTTCTAAGGAGTGAACGATGGCAAACAGGACAGATGGAAATGGAGCTCCATGTGGATTAGCCCTTAAATTAGCTTGTATTCCTCCATCACAACCTTGCCTCCTCTCCTTTTTCTAATCCTGTCTCTTTCATCTTTTCCTTAAAGGGGTCTTGCTCCTTTTAGCCCCTGGTGCACGCTGCTGCCGCCACCAACTCCTCCAAAAGCTTCTCTCTCATCCTCTAGGACTGCCAACAACCTCATCCAGTTCCTTTGCTCTATAAGCTCCAGGATCTCTCTTCCTCTGCCTCCTTCGGAAACAGCCCTGATTTGCAATAGAATCCGTCACTGTGCCAGCAGTCAGATCTTGCTGCCGACAGAACAATTTCAAACAGTACAAACGACTTTTAACCTTCTCACCAACAGTTCTGAAACAGCTAAAAACTCGCCATACCAGCAAAGATTGTTGGTCGTATGTTAGCTTAATCCCACCACATTGCTCAGACACATTAAAACCTTCCAGATCATGTGGCTTATATCCCTTAAAGGTAAAGGTAAAAGTTCCCCCGCACATGCGTGCTAGTCATTTCCAACTCTAGGGACCGGTGCTCATCTCCATTTCAAAGCCGAAGAGCCAGCACTTGTCCGAGGACATCTCCGTGGTCATGTGGCCAGCATGACTAGACGCCAAAGGCGCATGGAACGCTGTTACCTTCCCACCGTAGTGGTCCCTATTTTTACGTGCTTTCGAACTGCTAGGTTGGCAGAAGCTGGGACGAGTAACAGGCGCTCACTCTGTTACGCGGCACTTGGGATTTGACCTGCCAAACTGCCGACCATCTGATCGACAAGCTCAGCGTCCTAACCCACTGAGCCACTGCATCCCTTATATCCCTCCAAAAACCTTTCACCTTCGAGAGCCAATGCAGCCACAGCCAATCCAGGCGCCGCCATCTTAGAACTTATTAAGTTAGTAACATGGTGGTTAAGTGAAGTTGGCTTGCCCATTGACTTTGCTTGTTAGATCACAAAAGGTAAGCACATGACCCCAGGACACAGCAACAGCCAAATATCTGAATTTTTATTATATGACCATGCAGATGCTGCAATGAAAAATGGTCATAAATCACTTTTTTCAGTGCTGCTGTAATTTCAAATGGTCACTAAATGAACTATTGTAAGTCAAGGACTACTTGTACTAGGCAGGTTGCTTTACAATCTGGTGCTGATATGTCTGAGACTAATTTATATTGTTCTGTGATGTACAAGGATAATGTAGACAAGCAATCACTTGACTTCTGCTGTTGCTTCATTAGAATGATAGTTATGGATTGTGAAGATGGCAGAGTTTGCAGAAATGGCTAAATTGACTTTTTATTATTAAGGAGGGAATAATACTAACTTTTTATAAAAAGCTGGAAATGCTTTCTGGACTTTTTGATGAAAAAGAATAAAAATGAACTGGTGATTTCTGTATTTAATGATAAAAAGGTTGTTTATGGGAAGAAGGGAGCTAAGATATGTAATCTGGGAGGGTAGAGATAGTAAAGTATAATGTCTATAACTTCTGCAAAGAAGATCAGAAGTTTTTTTTTTAGATATTCCTTTTGTTTTGTCTTTTGATGTCCCTCACTTTTCTTTTATTCTTTTCTTTTTTCTTTTTTCTTCTTCTGTGTTTTTTAATCCTTTTATTCTTTTACATTTTTTTCTTTTTCTTTGTTTTTTTAATTCTTTGTACACTTTTCTTTTAATAAAAATTACTATACACATGGGCGTGTGAACCCACACACATATGATCATATGAAATCTTTCTCAATGTGATGCCTTCTTTATTATTTTGGTCATGAATTCTACCTGGATTTAATGGGAGTTTAAATATTATAGGTATTGTAGCATTTCTAGAGAACTGCAGATGAGGGAAAGCAAAGGCTATAGAGTAAAGAGGCTGACCTTGATGAAGACAAAGAAGATCCATTACCAAAGCAATGAAGAGGGAAACATTTCTTTAATTCAAACAATGAGGGTGACTTTAAAAAATGTCTCAGACAGACACACCCTTAATTCAGATGAACATAAAAGAAGTTGCAACATTATGTTACTGCAGCAAATCTCAATGTAGTTTTAGGCTTCCATGGAGTTTATTTTTGGTCTGGTTCGACACAAGGACAAGCAACCTATACAGCATCAATCCCCACCCCTTCCCCTTCAGTTTTGATACTATGGCAAAGGCAGGCAGCCTTTAGGAACATTCTTTGTCCCATCAATATTAAATGAACCTATACTTTTATTTTGTCCAACGCTTCTTAAAGTCTGGCACTGCATCTGGGAATGCAACGCTGACATAATTTATAGTTCTCAAGGATCTATTAAAGAAAGGAGCAGCTCTGAGCTTAACCTGCAAAAAGCAGAAGTGCCCTCTCCCAGATGGGCAATAGCACTTATAGGCAATATAATAGGGAAAAGTGTACTTTGAAAGTGGAATGGAAAAACTTGACCTGATGTTATTTTGAATATAGGATATTAACAAATGGCAATGTTCACTCAATTCTACCTTTCAAAAATGATGTTCTGCCAGTTCTTCAACACAGCAAACAGGGAATGCATTTAAGCCCTTAGGCTCAGAATATGATAAAGGCAGAACCATGCTATCACCCAGTTTGAACTGAAGCGAAGATTTTGGCAAGCAAAAGATAGTTTGGTTGGCATTGTTCCATTTCAAATCACATGAACAGAATACATCAGTGAATTTCTTTTAAAAATGGCCAATACTTTCATCAATCCCTCCCTACAAGTAATCAGCTGAAATAGGAAAAAAAATAGAATTACTCATTCCCTTTCATCCTTTCACTCCAATTTCTCTATTGAAAACAGTTTTTCCAGATAAAAATAGATCACTGAATTACCATAACCAGAATATTAACTTCTGCTTAGCAGATGTTTGTTCATTCTCTGTCAGTTCAGTGGATGTACCTCATATTAGGACTACTATATGCTGGTTTGCAAGGTTGTATCTTGAATAGAGATTGTAGCTTGCATAAAATGGCATAAGTATGCATGGGATAAAACTGATCTTGCTAGTTGTGCTTGTCTCATGCTGGCCAAAATGTTCCCCAAATTATCCACAACTCTCCTAACTAATAGCAGAGACTTTTGCATAAGGCACAAGTATGAATGAACCTGATAATCTTCCTATACCTTCTCTTCACAGCAGATGTTAGAATGAACCTGTGGCTCAGTCCTTTCCCAACCAGGAACAACTCATCCAAAAAGCTGCTGGAGATCTGAGAATGCAATTACAGGAGAGAAATAGCTGCATTTCATCATCTTTATTACCACGATACAATCCCTAATAGGGGCTCTTACTTGACCTCAGTGGATGCATTGTCTTCTTTCACAAGAGCTGTAGGCATCCCTTTTGGTGTTTTATTCCTGAAAATTTCTGAGAGTATCAGAGACCCTTTGGGACTGATTCAAAGGCCACATAGGAGCAAGATTGTATATAGAGATAGTTGCAAAGCATGTACTCAGGACAAGGAGAAATTAAGACTAAAAAGGGGGGAAACGTAGAAAAATTTTGAGTGTTTTTTTCCCTGGAAATGGATGAAAAGGGCTAAACATGGTGTCAGGACCCACCCCAAACCACATCTTTGGCAATAAGGACTCTTGGAGCCGAGTTGTCCAAAAGAAAAAAGTTTACTAGGATACGATTGGTTGTGGGGATATGAGACAGGATCTGGTCTTGAGTCACATTCAATTCTATATAAGCATTCCTGGTTCAACCCCCCCTCCCCTCAAACTCCATTTGGTTAGGATCCCATCAATTCTGGTTGTTAGGTCCTTCCGTGGGAAGAAAGGAGCTTCGTGCATTCCTTTGCTGATTGCCTTCTTCCTACAGCCCCAAACAGACAGATCACTTTCCCCCCTTAGTTCCCTCAGATCAAAGGTTCTTTGAAAGCAGCTACAAATAGACTGAATAAACAATCCCCCCCTCTCCTTCTACAAGTATGGCAGAATCCCAGTAGGCACAATATTTTAACCATACATTTATGAATGTGATATCAATGGATTCTGACACATGGAACCAAAAGAATGACTGAAATTAAAAATAAAAATGATTACATGATCTGGGACATATCTCACCAGTTTGATCCTATTCATGAGAACCAATTATTTCCCCCTAGAATTAATAGCATTGTGTGACAAAGCCTATAGGAACTAGCCATCATAACAGATCATTTTATGTACAAGTTTATAACAGCCGCATGCACTAGGCTAGGTTACTCTTTTAACAACTCCTAGGTCTCCTTTTAAGAAAGAAAAACCTTCAGAGATCCAAGGTTTTGGCCAATGAAATGAAAATTCACTTGAACAGGTCAGTCCGTGGTATTGAGTCTGCCCCATCAACTGAGCTTCTTGCCTTGGAGGTGAAAAAGAGGACAGACACACATGCACTGAAGAAGAGAGCTCACACTGGATTAAATATCCATAGCTTTTTGTTAAATTTTCTTGGAAAGAAGTCTTGACAAAAAATTGTAGTGAAAAGGTTAAAGGAGAAAAAGCTGGGAAGGATTTAAACAGGGATGCAAAATTGAAAATTTAGAAACTGTGGCTTAAAGTCGATTGTATTAGCTATTCAACAAAAATATTAATAAAATTTAAACTAAAACTAAGCTGTCTCTCCCTTCAGAAATTTATTCAGTTCTTTAAGGAGCCACCACAAGTTGGAAGACAGACCAGGGAAGTCATTGATTATTTCCAAGAGTTCATATATAGCACTAGGAGATTGATGGCTTACACAGGCTATATCAGAAGGAGAGGAAAAGAAGGCAAGTGAGTATTTGGATTGAGATAATAAGATAGTCTTTCCACAATTCAAGTTTTCTCCTGCTTTTGCTTTGGAATGTGAAGTTATCATGAAAACCAAGACCTATTCTGTGCCAACTATGATTACATAATGTTTTGTAATATGATGAACTATCTTTGGAACCAGTTGTTTCCTAATTTAGTTGGCACTCCTGAATTGGGCTGAAACTAAAGTGAGGGAATGCTGCAAGAGTATTTCAGAGAGCTGCATGGGAATAATAGTGATATTTCAAAGAGTAGAGTTGAAACTATATATTGTAATCATTAATGTACAAGAAGAAATGTCTGCAGAAGAAGTAATAATATCTTTGAAAATATTGGAAAACGGTAAAGCTATCAGTACAGATGATATAACAGAAGAATAATTAATACGGAAATACAGTTTGCCTGAGAGACCAGTGTGAGCATAATAAGTGCGTAGGACTGCACCCACTCCTGACGATGAGAAAAATGCCATTATTTTTCCATTATCCAAAGGGAAAGGTAGCAAGACTGAATAATAAACAGACTTGAATCATGGAACACTTTGTACTAATGTAGAGTTGAAGGTTGTTTGTTCAATGTGATAAAAGAGTAGATGACAGAAATAAGGTATGTGCAAAAATAAATGGAATGCTAAACAAGTGGAGTGCTTAGCAACTGATGTCCCTTTGGTGGTTTAATTATTTATGAAGAAATGTATGAAAAAAGCTTGTGTAGATATTAGAAGTGTGTTGGGAGATGAATACACACATACTTTTGTATATGGACAGAGCTACTCTGCTGGCTGAGAACCCAAACGCTTTGCAGCAAACATTGGAAGCATTGTATGATGGAATGAGGAATAAGGAATTGAAAATCAATGTGCTGAAGGCCAGTTGATGGTGCTTGATAAGGAAAGGAGTAGAGGATTATAAGTGGCAAAAAAGTAGAACAAGTAAATGCATTTATGTAGTTTGATAGAATGTTAACTAAAGATGTGGAAATACATGAAGACGTTTTAATATGTATAAATGTAGGTAGGAGGAAAATGATAATATATGGGCTGTTATGAGGGTATGACTGTTTGCTGAAGAAGTGAAGATGGTTAATCTTATAAAAATTTTGAAAAATAATTAGCAGTAGGCAAGCTATGAAAAGCCCCTTTTGGCCATAGAAGGCAAGGCAGCTCATATGGAGGAAAAAAGATGCAGACAAACAATAGTGAATGCAATCCTTCCTTCCTGATCAGTTAATTATGGATAACTGCAGGCATTTTCCTTTTGATTTAATAAGTAACATGTCCTGTCACTAAGGTTGGTTTTACCAATAGTTTTCTACATATTTTTGAATCTCTCTATCCGATATAATCATGGTCAGAGTCACGTATATGAAATGGGTAGCTCTGTAAGTCCAGTAAATAAATAAAATAAATAAATATGTACCCTATCTGTCTTTGCATTTTATAAGGCCATGAAACCATTTTATACCAACGTGTTTCAGCCCTGGCTTATGGGCAATGACCACGTTGTATTCAGCAGTTACTGCTATGTTGTTGATGTTTGTTTTGTTCTTACTGTACATTGCTGTAACTGAAATGGTTTATAAATAATGTAAAAGCAATCAGTTTCCATGCCTGTCACTTCTAGCACCATCCAGATATTGTAGAAATGATACAAAGCTTATCTTTGTTATTGCTATATTGGTACAAAAAGCAGTTGAATCTTAAGTCACTGAAGGGAAAATGGCATAATATGCTTAAAGACACATAAGAATGTACAGCTATATAGAGTTGGTGGATTATAATTAACCCTATTTAATATTATAGTGAAATCATAAATGCATAAACAAAGCTCAGCACATAATATACTAAGTTCTCATGGGTCTATCCAGACATACCATGATAATATGTAAGAGTTTTCCAGAAGTACAAGAAACAGCAACATCAGAAAGATACTTGCTCAGCAGCTCTTATACAAAATGACTTTCAGTTCTAATATATCCTGGACACTTGCTGAGATCAACAATATAAAGTAAAATAGTGGAAACATCAAATTAACATAATAGGCATAATGTACAGCAACCTAGTACTTAACCTCAATGACAGAAGATACTTCTTCCTCTGGAAATTATGTTATTAACACAATTGAAGTTTTAATAAGGATAAAAGAATATAAATGTGGTTCAATAAATGGCAACAATATGAGATATCAAAGCTTGGAAGTCCAATGACAATTCTTCGATTTGGAGAAAAGTCTGGGTGCTAAAGCAAGCTCTGAATGATTAGGAAAATTCTTGAATGTCATGAGGAAATCTTGCTCTGAGAGGAAATGCTTACTTTTTGAGGTCCCATGGATCCAGACTATATATTATATTGCTAATGAGCTCATTAAGTTTGAAGAAAAACTATAAGCATAATTAATGTACTGAGTAATTAGAACATCTTGTTTCTTTTAAGTATCTATGGATACCCAATAATATGATTATTTTATTTTTATCTCTAACTGTACACCGCCCTGAGTCTTTTGGGAGAAGGGCGGTATAAAAATTAAATTAAATAAATAAATAAATAAACTTCCCATAGGCATCCATAGTGAGGATTCAAAAAATAGCAAGATTCTGTCTCTGCTGACATCACTTAAGCCCTTTTGCTACCAATGCACTCACCGCCCTGAGTCCTTCGGGAGAAGGGCGGTATAAAAATTTAATAAAACTAAACTAAAACTAAACCTTAGCCTTGCCATACATGGCCTTATAATGTAGCAAGCTGAGCAATTGAGTTTTTCTGCTCTATGTATGCATTTTTATACACACCCTTAGACACACATATCAATTTCATAATATGCATACCCTTCGTATCAACAGGTTCAAGATCAAACCTGTTGTGAGTATGTGATATTATGTAATGTGTATGAGAAAAAGTTGCATGCCTCATTTTATATATGTGTATGTGCATATATGTTACTATTACAATCAGATTTGGAATAGATCATTCTCTTCTTATAACTGAGAATACTAACTTCCCCCTACTTTTTGACTGTGTCTCATGCAGTTACTGATGTCAAAATTAATTTGTACATCATTGTCTTGGAAGCCAGTACTTTCAATTTTGGAAAAGCAGACCACTGGGAACATTGCTTTGCGAGATGCAAAACAGTTTCCAGGATGCTGTTCCAAATATCCTTAATAAACTCCCCAGATTCCCTCTAGCCTGAATCTGCCATGATTCCATGCAGGCGACAACCCTTGCTTATTTATCTACCACACAGCAAAAGCAGAACTACAGCAATGTGTTCAGTCTGCCTGGACTGAGCTTAAACAGGTCTTGGTTTTCCATTAGGACTCTGGCAAAGGCCTGTATATTCAATAGAACTCTCTTGCTATAGTGTGCAACTTCCCCATCCCAAAACTTGATTTATCTTTTTGTTTACTGTTCCATTTTAAGTTTGTTTCCACTGGGGAAAAAATAATCTTCATTCTGCAGAAACCCCGCCCCCCCCAATTCTGTTAATCCTTCTATTTTAATCAAAGTCGGTAAAAACTATGGGACCTGAACAGCTGTTTTGCTAACTGTGCTTCATTTGGCCAATTGTTAAGATTGTCCCAGCATGCTCCTGCAAAGATTACCGATCTGTTTTTATAGTAAGATGAGCAAATTCATTGCTGAATTATCAATTATTGCTTTTTTCCTAAAGAATTGTTCTAGCTGAATGGCCCTCATTATTACATATCATACCATATCCATTAAAAAGACTGCCTTTAAAAAGAAAGGGAAACCATTAAATTCTCATCTGAATTTTACCAATTTTTACAATTTGAAACTTGTATTAATCCTGAAAATAGACAATTTGGACTTTGAATCTTCCACTATGATTTGACCACATAAACTTTAGAGAGAACAATCAAATGCAGGCCCAAAGGTACATATTTCATAATTTATGTATCTATAGTTCATTACCTCCCCTTTTGCCGGTACAAAGGAATAACACTATTCTAATTGTGAATCTCTACGTGGGGAACCCTGAAATTTTAGAGAAATTAGTTACCTAAGATAAATGTTCAAATGCCTTCTCTAGTCAGGATATTTTTTTCAAATGATGAACTGTGGCAATATTCAATCAGTTTGATTGACTTTCCATTTTTCCCCAATATGTAAAGTTTCCCCATATGTTAACAACACTTCTATGAAATTTCAATTTTTAACACAATATTTTACAGAAAGTCTTTAAAAAAGGCAATGCTCACCATCTGCAAATTGTAACAATCCCAGAGCACTCCATGCAAGTGTTTATTAATCCATTAATTCTGACTAAATTATCTCCTTTTATCCCAAGTTATTGCATTCTGAATAAGTAAAATTCCACTAGCAATTTGGACAGGGAATACAGAGATTGAATTTTTCTCCCAGCCCTATTGGACTCTGTAGAAACATTGCAGAAACTAATTGTCTTTCTGCATTCAAAACCTATTTAAAACTGATTTATTGGACAAATGTCATGCCTATGGCACCAGCCATGTTTTCTCAATATAAGATAATCTCTTTTTAAAAACAAATATTTTTTTCAGCTCACATTGTCACAATAGATGGAAACACTAGGCAAACATTTGAAAAAGCTAAGCAGCATAGTACTTAGATCAATATAGTACTTAGTACTTAGTTCAAAGCATGGCACAACATAGGAGAACAAACCCATCAGGACTGTTAGGCATATGGTTATAGCCTACCTGGTTGGGTTGGAAATATATAAACCATGATGTTATAACCTTAAGGTGCTAATTGGCCAATGGGTGTGTAAGTTTTTCCAACGGCCATAAGAGGGAGCTAGAAACGTGGCTTCTCTCTCTCTCTTTGCTCTCATTGTTTTTGCTTTTTGGCTTACTACTGTGTTAAACCTTAGGAACTGTGTACTTGACCTTCAGACCGGTAAGAAGACATTGTATTTTGGATACTCCCTGGACTGTTGCTGTTGCTTATCTGTTGTTATTCGTGTATGACCTGGACTGTTTATTTGGATTGTGTTTTTGTTTTTACACCTAATAGTAAAGTATTTTTCTGTTTATCACAACTCAGTGTATCTGTGTGGTTACTGTGTGACTCTTACTATTCTCAGTACTCTTTTGCCTGTGAAGGTTCCTGATAACTCAAGAAGCACTTTGCTAACAAGGACAAAATTCAGCAGTACATCTGCATTTGAAAGACAAAGGCCACTTTTTTGAAGACATCAAAGTCTACATTCTGGACAGAGAAGACCACTGGTTGAAAGAGGGGTCAAAGAGGCCATCTATGTCAAAACTGAACAGCCCTCACCCAATAGAGGGAGGATGTGATACCATCTATCTCCAGTTTACAACATAGTCCTTCCAGCAGTTCCAAGAAGGCCCCACACCCATTTGCACTATTTAGGTGACACTGGAGACATAAATCTCAAAGTGGCCTCAATGACTCTCAGAGAGGGTGCTAATGACCAGATGATTGCAAGGAATATAAATCCTTTTATTCTCCACCATTTTGTCAGAACTGAAGAAGCTACTTGGATGAGAAGTGAAATGTCTTCAAGTAAAAACAAAAAAAGTCCAGTTGCCTTTTGAAAAAGCACCTTTGGGACAACCATGACCTGGATGATTGAGAATCTCCATAGATACTTAGATCAAAGTCTACAAAAACAATCCATGGCTTTCAACTAAACTAGATTTTCAACTAGAAGTGTAAATCCCAGAAGAAGGCAGTGACAAATCACTTCCATAATGATAACAAGAAAACAACATGAACATGTGTCACTGATTCTTGGTTGTGCAAGCCCCTTTTTTGTTTTCCTGTTTTCAAAAATTAAAGTGTAATTCCACTAACTCCCACCAACTCAGGGACATTGCTAATGGGCTATTGGTTTTGCTGCCACTACCAAGCATTTCACTATTTTGGAAATTCTTTTGTTTTTCTCTTGTATATGTTAGCCTGAGGTAACATGGCTAACAGAATGTGGGGAAGGCATAGAACCGCACAGTCTTCTTGTTAACATGTAAACAAAGAATCAAGTTAATGTTTATTAAGTAACATAAAATGGGTTGTAGACACTTCTTTAGGCTATCAACTCTTGCCTTCCCTGGCACTAAATATAAATTTATAAATCTGTCATTCTGAAAGTGGGAGATTTTCCTAGGGCTAGAAGTCTGTGTTACCACATCGTCACACTTCCCAACCCTCCCTCAACTCATTCTCACTTCTTCCAAAATATAAACTGGGAGGACGTGCCCTGAATTATCATGCATTAAGTGATAGTTCTAATGAGCAATTATCACAACAGCTATCAGTTCAGCTCAGTGCAAAAGAGACATTACCTTAGCTCACTTTGCTTAAATGAAAGCTTGGAGGAATAGAAGCCAACTTATGATAGGGCAAATATCACCTCTACCTTAACACATGCATAAAGTAAGCAATTTCTCTTTTATGCTAACTTGTGATGTCTTCATAACACACACATATAGTTTTAATGGAGTAGTACAATGGGGACTTGCCACTGCCTTCTTGCAGGGGGTTCAGTAAAGCTAAAGCTAAAGCTCTGGTGTTTCCCGGTAGGGTTCCACATAGGTACAAGATCTGACCTTGCTTGGGGCCCACCACATTTTTCAGGCAGGAGGCAAAGAAGAGGTAGAATCAAAACACATTGGGACAGAGCAAAATCTGTACTAGATGACTTTAATTCTCTCTCAGCCCAACCTACCTCACAGTTTCTTTCTTTCATTGTTTACAGGGAAGAGGGTAGCAACTGAAAAGACAGGCTTATGTGGCTGCTGAGGGAAGCACTCTCTGGTCAAGGAGACATCTAGCAGGTCTGGCTTATGAGAACGTATTGGGAATGCAGATGTTACTGGGAGAAGGAGATCCCACAGAAAGCTAAGCCTCAACCCCTCGGACTACGAAAGATTTAAGTGCAAAAACTAGCACCTTGAATTGCACCTGGAAGCCAACAAGTGCAGTTCCTGGAGTAAAGGTCTTATAGGAATCCTCAAAATGAAACCACCTCTACTTGAACTTCTGCACTCTAGACTAGCCAAAGTTTCTGAATTCTCTTCAGGAATACAGTCACCACATGTATGTTCCATTGCAATAGTCCAGTTGAGATGTGACTAAGACATGCGTGATAATGAATAATGCCTGTGTTTCAGGAAAATTTACAACTAATACACATGAATTATTTGATGTTATTGTTTTTATCAATTAATGCGCATGAATTATTTGATGCTTATTGTTATTAAATAAACACAAACTGAGAAGGGTGGATTCTGTATAATAAAACCTTCTGCAATCAATAAAACAGATCTTAGTATCAGCATTAATTAATTAAATAGGCCTATACGTGCATATAAAATTTAGGAACTTGACCTGATTTTAAAACAACCATATATAAATTTCATAAAATGGTAACATTCATCCAGGCCACAATAATTTCAGGGATGAAGAAGCTTCATTGCAAGTAGGTCTGGAATTCAGCAACAACAGCCAGAAGCTGTTAACCCTAATGTTATTCCTGGATTGAAGGCAGGCTGGCTGAAGTGGAAGTAGGCTTCAAATAATCAATCCACCTTCCCCGAGACCTCTTCCTTCCAGCATATCTCCCTATGCCCACCACAAATCTAATTAGTAAATCAGTTTTTAACCCTTGACTCCCCCTATGGTCCTATTCTTTCCCCTGCCCCTGGAAGTTCCACTCCTACTAACCTATCTGATATCTTCTCCATCCTCCTCCACATATCTTCAATTATCTCCATTTCACAATTACTCCCCAAGTGCTCTTGACCAGAACAAGGCCAATTTTCCAGCCATTTTTCCTTCAATCTACAGCCAATACCATCCACACTCCTCTACTAACCTCGCTGTCATCATGGATGATAAAAGGCTCCACTTTCTACCCTTCCATCCATCCACTCCTTGATGCTTTTCTAACCAGGATTCAAATAGGAAAGACAATTCAGTCCTCTCACAGCCTTCTCGTCATATCCTTCCCAGCCCCAAACATTTTTGTAATGTTCTTTTCACTCTACCTCATCCTTCTTCTTCATGGTTGCAGCATCCTGGATTATCAAAGAAAGTCTTTGTTGTCTAATAAAATAACCCTAAAGATGGAATTCTTTACCGAGATCTCTAAGAGCAGATTAATGTTCATGTAAACAACAAAGCAAGTGCTCCAATATGGAAGTCTTTTTTGTGATAAAAAAACAAAATGGTGTCAGCTTTATTAGATCATGCAGCTTTGGGCAGTGACTCACCCTCAATCCTGTCTGTTGTTAATGAACTTCTATTGGTCATTACTGTAGATGGGGCAGCCAAGGTTAATCTGGCTTGATTCTTCCTTTTTCTCTTCCAACAGCTAGAAAACAGCATCTGTTGTCATGAAGAAAAATTGGAAGGGAGATTCTATCAGTGGTGCTTTCACATCCTGGAAGAAAGGGAAGATTTAAATATAAGAAGTAAATAACTGCATGAGTGTATTTGTAGAGGTCACCAAAGAGAGCTTACTTTTTACTGAAGTTCTTTTCTTTACCTGGATTTATTACAGTCTGACCAATGCAAAATACGGTAAGTTAAAACAATGCAAATACGAACCCAGAATATAATACCACTTTCACATGATATACTTCCATTAACAAACCTAGAAGTGATATAGGCTTATAGCTATGGCACAAAATCTACCAATTAAAAAGGTGACTTCAGGATATCTGTTATTTTTTAAAAAACCTTCTACATAACATTGATCAGGTCAGCTGGGCAGTCTTTTCATTAGAGGGCAAATTAACTGAGTTTGCTGTTCTGCATAGAAACTATTTCTTTGAAAATGTGCTTTAAGGTTTCAGACTGACCATAGACACAGGGCATTGCCTAAGAGCTATAGGGATTCCATTACATCTGCCTTCCATAATTTGAGAGGGGAGGATGCTAAAACATGCTAAAGGAAAAACCAACTAATATTGGGTGTATGATAATTAGTGCATAGGTTGTCTCTCCCTTAATGCATTGAGGATACAATATAACCTAGAAGCTAATTAATTATTCTGAATTTCAGTACCTCCTACTTGATTAAAATAATCCCTATGGATTTATTGTAACCCATATCTGGGAGGATGTTGGAGGATATGCTATAGTGAAGCAACTGGTTATTTATAAGTATATATACCATCTAGATTTAATGTTATCGCACAGTGGGAGGAGCAGAAGTTCTGTGGTAGCTAAATAGGTATTAATTCAATAATCAACCAATCAATTGGATTGGTTGCCTCAGTGCTAGTCAATCCAGCCTCTAGTCTATGTACAGTATTTGGAGGTGTAGAGATATGGCTCTAAAAATGTTATTTTAGCCAGTCATATGGTTGGAATTTTATGAGAGGGAACAGTTGCTCACTGCAAAGAAGCTGAGCAATTGAAGTATAAATTATATTTTATGGTGATTACATTCTATCTCACATTAGGTGTTAAGACTGCCATTTAATTAAGACCACCAGTGCCTCCCTTTCAGCTGGTTTCATGGTCAGGTGTTTTTTTTAGAGAACAGTCATTTAAGTTATCTAAAAAACATTATCTTTTTAAAATTCATGGAACGTGCATAATATAATTTGTGTGAGGTTAATTTAAGTATCATTATTTTGGTGCTTCCCTTTCTCTTTCTCTGATTTTTTTCTTCTATGTAAATTGCATTTTGAGTATTTTAATCTAGGGTCTATTCCCAATGTTAGATTGGGAATAGTTAGGTTGGAATTTTCACCTATACAATTCAGCAAAGGAATCTCTTACTTTTGAATCTAAGGTCCTAATATTATGGGATTTTCTTAACTCACTGGAGAGACTGGCAAGATACCATAGTCTCCAATTTCTTCTGTAAAATTGCTCCTGAACTTGAGCCATAGTTGTCCAAGGGAACCACCTGCAAAGCTGAGAAGAAGACTGCCACATAGCAAAGAAACCCAGTGCCCTTCTGAAGTTTCTAAGAGAATTAATTTCTCTTAGTTCTTAGTTTTGTTCTAAGGAACAAAATATTCATCCTTCCCCTCCTCTTCTCCATTGTTCAGTATTGTTTATTTATCATATTTTGTCTCTCAAAGTGGAGTGCACTGGAAAACTCTGTGTATTGAAATAACTCTTGGGACTATAGGTTTTAAATGATTCATCTATCTGATACTGATTCATTTGATAGTTTCAGAGGCTGAACCACCATTTGAATGTAATCTAAGGCAATGCTCTCATTGTCTTCCCCTTGTAAAACGTTAAAAGACAGACTCAGAATAGTCCTGTACATGTAAAGAAGGGTAAAAGCTGTGAAGAAGAGGAAGAAGAAATAAGGACATAGATAAAGTGGGAAACCAATGAAAATGAAGAGTGGAGCCAGATAAGGAGTCAATAGCAGATGCTAATGTTTCAAGAAATGATATTTCAAAGAACAGAAAATGCGTTATTACTGCCTCATTCAATCAGCCATTGTTTAGAATATGCCTTATTAGGCATATTAGGCCATTTATTAGTATCTACCACATCCTTCTGTGTGCTTGTAATAGATAATTAAACAAGTTTATTTATTTATTTTATTTTATTGGATTTGTATACCGCCCTATTCCCGTAGGACTCAGGGCGGTTTACAGGGCAGTTAAAACCATGAATACAAAAAATTAAAAACAAATAAAACAATTAAATTAAATTCAAGCCCCAAGAGTAAATCTAAAACCCAGTTAAATTAACAACCCCACAGTCTGGACCAAACATATCAAAGAGCCAAGTTTTCAGGTCCCGGCGAAATGAACGAAGGTCAGGGGCAGTCCTAAGTTCTGTGGGTAGTTGGTTCCATAGGGCAGGCGCACCCACAGAGAACACCCTTCCCCTGAGAATAACCCGCCGGCATTCATTAACCGGCGGTACCCTGAGAAGGCCCTCCTTGTGGGGGCGCACAGGACGATGGGAAGATGATGCCGGCAGCAGGTGTTCCCTTAGATAGTCCGGACCCAAGCCATTTAGGGCTTTATAGGTCATTACCAGCACCTTGAATCTCACCCGGAGGGCAACTGGAAGCCAATGCAGCTCACGGAGAAGAGGTGTTACACGGTTGAAATCAATGTCTTTGAAAACAGGATAAAAATATCTGTTTGTCCATTGAGGCTACAGGCATATTTCACAGTAAACAGTAATGTACGTTCACAAATCTGTTGTTTGGCTGCTATGATACTTCGATCAACTATTTCAAGGCATCTTAACTTCAAATACAAAATCAGTCTGGCATCTACATTCTTCCTTGTTTGAACACTGTTTTTCTGTAAAAAGACAGATTATTTCAGCTAAGGAACCTTAACCATAAAAACCATAAACACCCTTATTCTTCAAAGGAAGTGAAAATGAAAAAGAAGCTCGTAATTGTCCTGCATTGATTTTCTTTGGTATAAGAAAGGAGAAAGAGAACCTTTGTCATGCTCTCAAGATTATGTTATTATACTCTGCAACAGTAAGAGTTACAATAATCCTTTTAGAGTCTGTTTCCTAACACAGATAAATTTTTCAGCCTTCTCAACTACTCTAGGATATTTTCCAGGCTATGTGCACTGTGGGAAAAGAAGTGGCATCACAAGTTATGGGATCATCACAAAATATCACAAATCACATAATATGTCTTATTTCTGCAAGATGTCACTGTGGCATAAAATACATATACACCATATACATATTTTTCAATTCAATTCAGAATAGTGCTGGAAACAATTTTGGAGGTCTTCTAGTCCAACCACCCTGCTCAAGCAGGAAATCCTATACTGTCCACTCTCTTCTTAAATACCTCCAGTGATGAAGCACTCACAGCTTCTGAAGGCAAACTGTTCCACTAGTTAATTATTCTCACTGTTAGGAAATTTCTCTTATGTGTCTCCTAAATAGAATAGAATAGAATAGAATAGAATAGAATAGAATAGAATAGAATAGAATAGAATAGAATAGAATAGAATAGAATAGAATAGAATAGAATAGAATAGAATAGAATAGAATAGAATAGAATAGAATAGAATAGAATAGAATAGAATAGAATAGAATAGAATAGAATAGAATAGAATAGAATAGAATAGAATAGAATAGAATAGAATGGAATGGAATGGAATGGAATGGAATGGAATGGAATGGAATGGAATGGAATGGAATGGAATAGAATAGAATAGAGCTGGAAGGGACCTTGGAGGTCTTCTAGTCCAATCCCCTGCTCAAACAGGAGACCCTATACCATTTCTGATAAATGATTGCCCAGTTCCTTTTTGAAAGCTTCCAGTGTTGGAACACCCACAATTTCTGAAGGCAAGCTATTCCATTAGTTGATTGCTCTAATGATAAGGAAATCTCTCCTTAGGTCTAAGATGCTTCTCTCTTTCTCTCTTTTCTATATAGTCTCTCCTATATTAGTTATACATATATATCTGTGTGTGTGTCTGTCTGTCTGTCTGTCCGTCCGTGTGTACTGTATGTATCCAACACACAGAAACCTATATCTCCAACTTATATGATTTAGCTAGTATCTTGCCTTTAAGAAGCTCCCTGGGGTGGGAGCCTACAATTTTGTATCTATAAAAGTCTTATTAATTGTACTCCTTTAAAAATTAGCAAAAACATACCTTTAGCTTCAATTTTGCTGTTCTTTAATTTTTGACACAAATATTATGAAAAATTGCAAAATCAAGCATTCCATGCTAAATTTGGCAAGTTCTTTTTTTTTCTGGCCAGCTGCTCAAATATAAAACCCACAGGCAAATTAACTGTCATTGTCTAAAGGATAAATGGGAACTTGCCTGTGTTCATTCCGCATGAACAGAAATCCAACTGATGAAGTGTTAAAACATACACATACAGGCAAATATTCTTAATAAAAGGGACTCAAAAATAAATTATTTTTTTGGCACATTCATTTGTAAACAGCCATTTTACTCACTTGGTTGATTGTCACTAAAGCCCATTTACTCCCCTGCACTCGGTTAGATATATGGTCCATAAATAGAAGCTGGGCATCTCCTGTCAGATAGGCCATTGTAAAAGCATATCAGGAAAGTGGTTGGGGCTCATGTGCTTTGCACATGCTCCTAAGTGATATGTCCTGTCTGTGTCAGCTGGTACCATCTGTGGTGCCTGAAGCAGTGTCTGGGAGGCTGTGACAACTCAATTTCAGGCCAGAGGTTTTGAAAAAACATGAGATAATTACTATTCCCTCTTAGGCAAAAGTCTGCCTGTGTGCAGTTCTGGGAATGCCACATCTGCTAAAGACATTTAAAAAAAGCCTTTGCTGCTTATCAGTGTTACAATAAAAATAATCATCAATCTGTAGAGAAACACCAGTTCTTTGGGCTCCATCTCACTGGCTTTAATATCCAGAAATTATGTAACATTTATATAGTCTTTGTTGAGATTTCTTTTTCTTTTTTCTTTTTTTAAAAAATATTGTAATCCTATCTATGAGAATAAGCCCTACTGAATACACTGAGGCTTGTTTTTGAGTCACTATATATAGGATTGCACTGTGGGTTACAAGAAGATTCTGAACCATAAAAAATATAGCAGAGATTCTTGCATTTAGATCAAAAAATACAGCCAGAAAGAGAACTAGGCTAGAAATACACTGAAATCTTTGAAACAGAGTTTCTATAAAATACTTTGAAATGTCTTTGAAACCAGCCTCTAGAACACACGGTAAAAAAAATGAAGGTGAAATTTTAAAAAAATGATATAATAAAAATAAAATGCCCAACCCAAAGGAAAAAAGTTATTAAGTTATTCTTTTGATTCTGTCTTTTAAAACTCGGTTCTTTTAAAGACCAGACAATGTTGGCAAGTATAAATATTATTATAAAGCATTTGGGTGCCAGAGATTTCCTTTTCCAATCCCACATTAATAAATTTAAAGCTGAAAAGTCTTTGCTTCAAGCTTCAAAAGGAGAAGACAAGGAGGGAACACCATTAGCCAGTCCATAATCTGTCCAGATGATTGATTGATATGTGCCATCAAAGCATTTTTGACTCCTAGTGACCACAAAGATAGATTTTCTTCATGACAATCTATCCTTAACATGTTCTAAAAGAGTCTGTCTTTGTCCCTTCTGTAACTGAGCCTATCCACCTTGCTACTGGTGAGCTATATGTTGACATCAGCTAAACGACATGGACTAGAATTGGATATCTTCTGCCAGAAAAGAATGCTGTTTACTACTTGGGACATGAAAAACAAAACAATACAAAAAACACTGTTGCTTTCAGATTCAGAAAGAATATAGCATGGACAGTACCTAGATATAATGCAATTAGTGACTAAATAAAATTAATTAGATTTTGTGGACAATTTTTCATATGACAATTGTACAACGTTATGGTTCAACCACTAATGAAAAATCAAAAATGTTTGACAACTGCTATGGTTAAATTTTGGTAGAGGACAGGAAGGCCTATGGTAGAGGACAGGAAGGCCTGGAGGAATGTTGTCCATAGGGTTGCGATGGGTCAGACACAACTTTGCAGCTAACAACAACAACAACATGGTTAAATTTAGTCTGAAACTGATAGAACATGCAGACGAGCTATTTTGTTTGTGGTTGCAGATTGGAATGCTACAGGTGGAAATATTGAGGAAAGCCTAGCTGGAACGAATGGCCAAAGAAACCGAAATAAAGTGGAGAACAACTTCTCAATTTCTATCAACCCAAAGATTTAATCATGGCTAACACACTATTCAAACAACAAAAATAGCAATAGCAATAGCACTTAGGCTTATATAGTGCTTCACAGTGCTTTACAGCCGCCTCTAAGCAGTTTACAGAGTCAGCATATTGTTCCCAACAATCTGGGTCCTCATTTTACTGATCTCAGAAGGATGAAATGCTGAGTCGACTTTGAGCCATTCAGAATCAAACTCCTGGAGTGAGCAGTGAGTAAGCCTGCAGTATTGCATTCTAACCACTGCACCACAAAAATGATGCCTATTATGGGAATCATCAGACTGAATACATAGAAATAAAACTAAAACATACTTAGAACGGTTACAAGAAGGACTAGTGGAAACGTGATAGCAGTGTTCCAATGTTTGAGGGGTTCCTACAAAGATGAAGGGCTCAACTATTTTCAAAAGGCAAAACAAGAAACAATGGATGGAAACTAACCAAGGAGAGAAGCAACTGAGAACTAAGGAGAAAATTCCTAACTATTACTAAATACTGTTGAGCAGGGAGTTGGACCAGAAGATCTCCAAGATCCCTTACAACTCTATTATTCTGTATTCTAAATTACCATATTATGGGTACAAGGAGTGAGAGTGCTCAGTTGCAAAAGCACAAATTTGGCCTGGAGCTGACTGGACAAGGGAGACCTGGCTGGATACTCTCCTTGAATGTATTCATGTTGGATATATGTTGGGGAAAGATGGATTGGAAGAAGATTAATATGGTTTTAAAAGAAAACATAGAGAAGAAACATCAATACACTATGTTGATAACACTACTCTAATAACTGATAATGCTAATAAACTGCAAGCCCTAGTGTTGAAAGTAAAGGAGCACAGTGGGAAAAATGGACCTAAAATTAAATATAAAGAAGATAACATTAATGACCACAGGTACAGCAAACAATCTTAGAATCGACAATGAAGATATCCAAGTGATAAATAGCTGCTGCCTTTTGGGATCTACTACCACCAGTAAAGGAAGCAAATGTCAAGAAAACACCACAAACTAGCACCTGGTAGCCATGAAGGTCTTGGAAAAGATATTCAGATGCTGTGTACTAAAAACCCCAGCAATAGAGTTGGTAAAACAACACATTAAAAACCAACAACTTAACATACATTTATTAGAATCATAATCTGAGTATATCACTGCTAGATGTTGAGTTATATCTTAAACTACAATGTGAGAATTGTAATTTATCCCATTAGCTACACTCCTGACTTTTGCAGATAAGTGGCAGATTTCTGACATACAGTCAAAACAACACATTTTTCACCAGTTGCTTACCTTGGCATTTTCACAAAAGTGATAGCAAGGCAGCAGTATGGCAAATTAGAAACCAGTTTCTTACAAAAATCAGATTTCTTCTTCACTTCCTCCATTTCAGAGCCAGAAGCAACATGTTTGTATATATGTATTTCTCCCAGCATTTGTCTGTAAAGGTAGTCCTTGAATTACAGTATAACCACATTTGAGCCCAACATTTCTGTTGCTAAGCAAAACATTGGTTAAGTGAATTTTGCCCTATTTTGATGATTTCTTGCCATTGTTGTTAAGTGAATCACTGAAGTTGTTAAGTTGGTAACATGGCTGCTAAGTGAATCTGGCTACCCCATTGACTTTGCTTGTCAGAAAAGATGATCACGAGACCCCAAGACACTGCAACTGTCATAAATATAAGTCAGTTGCCAAGCGTCCGAATTTTGATGACATGACTGCAATGGTTGTAAGAGTGAAAAATAGTCATAAGTCACTTTTGTCAGTGTTGTCGTAATTTTGAACAGTCACTAAACCAACTGTTCTAAGTTGAGGACTATCTGTATATATGTATTGCTCCCAGCATTTGTCTTTGTTGTAGGGCCAGCTTCCTCCAGCTTCTAGTATGTTCTCCTCACCCACACCCACCCCTTCACTACCACCACCCCCGTCTTCCACAGGGCTTGGGGTGGATCTGAGAGATTATTTTCCAGCTGCTTAAGTGAGATCATTCTGGAGTGTATACAGGGTGGTTCTGCTTTCCCTTCGGGACAACTCACATTCCCAGTCAATCATTGTGTGTCAGAGTTCTTAGTCATCACTCCTCTAAAGAGAATAGTTAATCTGATTTAATAGAAATTCAGGGGGGGAAAGGCATTGCCTCCTACAGAGAGATACCTATCAAGAAATTTAAAAAGATACAAGATTTGGAAACAAAGAGGTCAGGTAATTCAAATTTCCCAACTGTATTTCTTCAATTCCATTTTATTTATTTGTAAGTGAGTTGTTTTTTATTAATTTAATTGCACTATGATCCTTTCTCTTCTGATAGACAGTAGCTCCCATTCTATTCTCTGGAGGGATTATCTCTTAGTGACATGGAATAGAGACAAAATAGGCACAGCAAAAAAGACATTGTTGGAAAATTATAGGCTGGCTATTTCTGAGATTCCTCTAGTATAAGGTTGACTCTAGACCAGGCACCCTGATGCCTCAGCTAGATGTGTTAAATTGTTTTCACACTATAAGCGTGCTCTGTTGTATTTACCTCAACACTGTGTTGAGTTTTACTAGGCATGTTCATAGCATACTAAAGAGCACTTTAAACAAATATTTTTAAATGTATATTTGTTTCCAAAAAGAATTACTTTGGATTTTTTAAAAGCCAAACAAAATGAAAATTTCCATGGAGCGATGGGGGATGGATGGGTGGGGAGAAATTTTGTCTTTAAAGATATCGAAGTTTCAGAAGCACGTCTACCCTCACTCAAATCATGGCTTATTAGCAGGGGTTTTTGCAGGAGGATTAAAAAGTTACAACATTGACTGTGACCATACAATCAAAGCCCCACTCATGTAAAGAAGAGTCTAAATTTCAATCCCGCAGTGGTTTTTTTTTTTTTACAAAGGCCTATCCCAAGGATGCTCTTGTTTACTCCAAAAAAATATATGGCACTGTTGACTTTGTGAGTTAGACATATGGAAACTATAACATACATTTTAAAAGCTCCCTCTAAATCCAGAAAATCTTAGTCTTGTCTTCTATATCCCTTGACCTCTCCCCAAAACATTACATGTCCCCCCCATCAATCTCAAAATTGTCCAGCTTTGCTTCACCTCCACCACAATGTCAGAAGAAGGTGACAAACAGTGCATTTATTTCAACTTATATGGCCATCCATCTCATCATCATGACAGCTGGGCAGCTACCAACAATTAAAAGACACTTTCCCATTACTGTATTACTTACTTAGCCAAGCTTGTTACTTTTAACTTTCAGCACAAATATAGATGACATTATTTGCCTACGTGCAGGTGTTGTGGAAAAAGAAACAGAAGTGTCCTAGCCTTGTACCTGGGATGCATTGACCATATAATGGTTCATCTTTACCCAGGAATAAATAATTCTATCAAAGAATTGCCTAAAGTTTTACAGCTTGTAGTATTTGCAAGACATTTTAGTTCATTTCTTTACTACAGGTATAAAAGGGAGTAGTTAGTTGGCAAAATATCTATAGTTGTGTCTACACTTGTTTTGCAGCGTGCACATAAATAAATATAGCATACATACTGTAGTATGCTACACTTCTCTATTTTGTAACATGCTGTACACATATAGCAAATATACAAATAGAACAAAATTAAAGATGCTTCTCAGAGGTGAGATATTACCATATATATTTGTTTAAAAAGTTTTGCATTTGTATTGCAATAGTACAGCGAATACCAGTAGTAGATGTAAAAGTCCAGCTTTTATGTTTGTGTGTGATGATGTGTAAGATTTAAACTGCTGTGCTTGCATTGAGGTTTTTAAAAAGTAACTCTGTTAATGTCGGTTACACAAGGGCATAGTCAAAGAGAGCTGCCATCTTCCAGTAATGCTGAGACAAGATATTAGATGACATACCAAGAATCATAAAAGTTAACCTTGGAATTAATTTTTGAGGCTGGCAATTGCCATATAATAAAGCAACCACTAAAACAGCAGAAATCTACCACAACAAATTTGTTAATAAAGAATTAATTGACAGATAAAGATTGTTCCACATGAATTCCTGACAATCAGGATTCAGCTGATATCTTTATATGGAATTTATGTCAGAAATCTATGTTTTTTTAAAAAATAGGGATGGAGATCGGATACTGGACAATATCTTTAACAGGCAATGTGAGAAACAAACTAAAATCTCTTATGTGGCAGTTTTCTCAATATGGTGTCTTCCAGATGTGTTGGACCAACTCCCATAACATCCTGGCCAGCTTGTTTAATACAATACATCTGGAAGACACTTGACAGGATAAAGCTTCTTCATATACTTGTTATATACTTGTTATGAGTCATTTATTGCATTTAAAGAGAAAAATAAGCAAAAGTATTATTATCCTTGGGATTTTCTGAAAGGATCAAAACATAATGTTGGACATAACATAATGGCAATTGGCAGAGTCTATTAGCAAATTTTTATTTTTTAAAGATAATTGGTCTAAGGGCTGTTCCTAATGGATCATTAACTATAGCACAAGGTTGCTTCATTAAACATATCTTAAAGGACATATTGTCTCATCATGTTGCCTTTCTACACCATCCCTTGCAGTCTAAAGTAAGATCCATGTTTAAAAGTAATTATCCCCTGTTTTTCTCCCAATTATAAAAATCGGTAACAGGCAGGATATAGCAATTTAATCCCCTCCTCCCCCACCTGTCACCTTTTATTCAGACTGGCAGAAATGAGGAGAGTTAGGAAACTGGTGGTGAAACAAAAATAGTGTTCTTCGTCACTTTTCTTAAACTTCCTTGACATATTTCCAGTTACTTTCCAAAAGACTGCTGGACGTGAATCAAAAGGCCAGCAAGTGAAATGCAATCAAGACAGCTCTTCAGCTGCCAGAGTCATCCTGTCTTCTTCTCTTGCATGTTCTTTGACCACTGGACACAAGTCAAAAAGGATGAAGAGAAGCTGGGGAGGAGAAGTAACTCATTAGGCACCATTTATTCAATCCTACAACATGGAATCAGAGAAAGAGCTGTCCCTTCCCACAGTTCTCTTGATAGCCTGCTGGAGCTTAGAGCTATGATGAAACAAGTCGGGTGGGGGGGGAGGGGTTGCCAAATCCTTCTCCAAAGGTCAGCCAGTGCAGAACCTGTGGAAGGGAGCTGTACTGTGCCACAGAGCTCTGGACCTAGTCTGCAGGGGATGAGTGCTGCCTGATAAATCACAAAAGCATTGCTTGCTTTATGTGCCAGAAGAAACACTAGCCCCATTGGATAGGCAGAGCAGCATGCATCTGTGGAGTGCTTGTCCCTAGTAAAGCAGGTGAGTGTCAAATGATTTACTGGGAAGCTTCACTTGGACACATGCAAGTCTGGTCCATTTGTTGACAGATGGTCAAACCTCTGCTTCTGTCTTTAGGAAAAGCATTTGGTGACTCTTTTACCACAAATTAAGTGACTTGAACTGCCCTGCACCCTCTCCTTCCACATTACTTTGTTTGCAATACATTGTGGATATTCTCAGCAGTGGCCCCAGCACTGTAAAAGTCTTTAGTTTTCCACCGAATCTAACACCAGCGTGCAAGAATTCCAGAAGGAAGCCAAAGTTTCTCATTTGACTGCATGGAAGGAAGAACCCACTCTAATTCTTAAAGGAGCAGTATCTTTTTTTACAAGCATCATCCAAAAGCTTGAAAAAGCTTAAAGTATTTTCTAACTTAGGCAACTTCTTGATGACTTCAGTACCCAGAATTCCTCAAACAACTCAGCTGAGGACTGAAGTCTATATATTGGAAAGTTCCCAAGGTTGGGAAACATTGCTCCACACCACCTCTAAGTATGTGCATCCCTAATAGCTACTCAGATGTGAGAGAAACAAAAATGATACAACCAACAACCATGTGGAAAGTCAGAAAATTTAGTGTCATAGACTAAGAGACAGGATGATCAGCACAGTCCATAAAGGAGAAAGATATCTGCAGTATAAACAGGATGACTTTTTTTTTAACTAATGATCAGGAAGAGATAATTTATTAAAAAATATTGCCACAGATATAATTCATTAGTTAATTATTTATCAATTTGATATAGCCCACCATCACATGGATGAGATCATTACCAAAGATGGTGTTAAGGAGGTGGGAAATAGGACAAAAAAAAGAATAGCTGCTCTGTAAGCCTTGGATCTGGGCTTATTACTCATGTTACAATCCCTGCATTTACTGAAGCACTTCTAGGAAAAAGAAGATTCTGTATGCATATAATACAGGAAAAAAACAGAAGCAAGTCTCATTTAACTTTTCTTACGATCCAGCAATTCACTAAGTCTGTTTGTTCATCTTCAAAATATGAACAATTGCCATATTCAGCTCTCCTCATTATTTGCAGAAATCATGTGGAACGCTTCCTGTGGAAGCATCTCTGGTTCTCCATTGCTTGTGTAAAATTTCTGTGACTTGAGACTTGTCTAATGAGAAAATGGAAATGCTGTGCTTTATTTGAAGAGGATTTTCCATGTAATGACCATATAACTGAATTACAGCTAAATAAGCTTACTGAGAGTGAAAATGAGCTCATGGCACAAAAACGTGTTTAAATTATCTGAATGTTTAAATCAATCATGATAAAAAAAAACACCAAAGGCCTATTGTTCATTTTTCCAGAATAATAATAACTTTTCATTTCAGATGAAAATAGCACTTACAGAGATGGCATTGTACCCAGCTAAGGATGTTTTCAGTTGGAGTAAAAATAAAGTCAAAATGGCAGGGTCTTTGATCACATAGTTACGGGCACTATATTGCCTTTTTGTTTGACTGCTCCCCGAGGGTACATTTTATACATTGTCTGGTTGCCAGTCTTGGCAGCAGGACCAGGAGGGCTGTGATGCAAGAGCTAACCAATTTACTTCTCTCCAGGCTCTGAACTGAATATGGTACATTGATTTGATTTTCCACCACCATGTGCAGCAGAGCAAAATAGCAATGACCGAACCACAGTATTCCCTCAACTCATCATACATATACATGTGCTGACTACAGTGTCCTCTTTCTGATAAAATATGCTCTGCTTTGAGCTCCATGGAGAATGAATAGTCCTGACAAGATAACGAAAGAAATAATTAAATAACAACAAACTGCTATACATACCAGGCAGGGACAGTCAAAGGACCAGATTTGATCTGGGAGCTGTAAAATGCCCAGGTTTGTATTAAGAGACCATTGAACTCAATCACAGTTCATAGCACAAGGCAGATTCTCAGGCAAAGCACTGAGTGAGCTTCTAAACAACGTTCCTATAACAAATTTACTTCCTGTCGGTTACTGATGTTGGACTGAATGCACTACCATCTTATCAGAGAATCTTTTCATAGTGCTGCAGCTGCAGTGAAAACCAGAAGCCTTATAACTTGTTTAAAAAAGGGCGGGGGCATTGACATTCTTACTGCCATCAGAAAGATGGGAGAAGAAAGGCTCCATTGAGAAACAGGAGACAATTTTGTTCTGGCATTGCCTGCAGATTAATTAATTAATGCATCCATGCTATTTATCTCCTGCCTCAATCCAAATGGCTTCTATGTATCATACAGATGTTAATAATTAACATAGTTACAAAGAACTATGGTTTACAGGTTGTTGTTGTTAGCTGCGAAGTCGTGTCTGACCCATTGTGACCCTATGGACAACGTTCCTCCAGGCCTTTCTGTCCTCTACCATCTTCTGGAGTCCATTTAAGCTCACGCCTACTGCTTCAGTGACTCCATCCAGCCACCTCATTCTCTGTCGTCCCCTTCTTCTATTGCCCTCAATCTTTCCCAGCATTAGGCTCTTCTCCAGTGAGTCCTTCCTTCTCATTAGGTGGCCAAAGTATTTGAGTTTAAGCTTCAGGATCTGGCCTTCTAAAGAGCAGTCAGGGTTGATCTCCTCTAGGACTGACCGATTTGATCGCCTTGCAGTCCAAGGGACTCACAGGAGTCTTCTCCAGCACCATAGTTCAAAGGCCTCAATTCTTTGGCGCTCAGCCTTTTTTATGGTCCAACTTTCACTGCCATACATTGCAACTGGGAAGACCATAGCCTTGACTATACGCACTTTTGTTGACAGGGTGATGTCTCTGCTTTTTAGTGTGCTGTCTAGATTTGCCATGGCTTTCCTCCCGAGGAGCAAGACAGTTGTTAAGTGAGTTTTGCCCACTTTTTTTGACCTTTATTGCCACAGTTGTTAAGTAAATCATTGTGGTTCAATGATGCATTGGCTCCCACTCTTCTTAAGTCAAAATGTTGATTGAACAATTCTAGGAAACACGTTGAAGATTATTTGAGGACTTTGCTGATTCGATGTGAATGTGAAGAAGTAGCCCTCAGGATTTTTCAAAAATCACATCTGAAGGGCCATTTATCATTGCTATATTGTTGTTAGATTGACTTCTTCAGTTGTAATTAGCTGGCTTCATAACACACACACACACACACATGCCTTCCTATTATGGTCTACATAATTGGTTTTTTACAGCTTGCAAAGTTGCCTCCAGCTTAGAGAACCCCTGATACAAATAACTCATGGGGAAAAAAGATTATTTACAGCAGTGTATATATCATGTCTAAACTTTAACTTTTAAAAATATTGCATAAAATATAAAATGGAACTGAATGACTTAGGAGGCAAAGAGCTACAATTCTTGAAGCATTTAACAATTAACATCAAAGAGAGAATAACTTTTTATTTTCTAAAACTGTTCTTTTTCTTTCTTGTGTCTAAGAAGCAGAATACTGTAAAAGCAACTAAACTCTTGGAAATTCCACAATACTTCCATATCTTTTTTGGCCTGACTTCCAAAATTAAGTGATATCAATACCACCCATTTATTGGTGTAAACAGCAATAATAAAGTGTACTCAGCTTTATGAACTCTGATGAAATTTTGTTTGAAGGCCTGAGGTCTGTACAGCTTAATCATTAATTTCTTTTCAAAGGTTCCTTGGTGAGGCTATTGTGTAAGATTTCCCAGATGGAAGAGGAACGTTTTTTTAGTCCTTCAAACATCCTTATCAGACCACTGGCAAGCCAGCCAAGTTTTGGTTGAAAGAATATACCTTCCCTTCGAGTGAAGGTTTAAATTTTACATTTAAATGTATTCTAAACATTCTGCACTTCACTCAAGACAGATTCCTGCCCTGGAAAACTGAATTAAAAAATAACAATAAGCGAGACGCACTGCGACACTGAAATTTGGTGAGACTTGGCAATACAAAGTTGGGGGAGGAAAGAATGGCCTTTCTAACAGCATATGCTATCCATTAAACTTTTGCTCTTTGGAGAACAGGCAGGGAGGGAAAATGACAAAGATAAAATTTGCAGCTCCCATCATAGAAACAGAAAAATCTCTGGGGTGCTTAATAATAAGATGATAGTTAAAACATTTTGGAAAGCTGTTTCATTGTCTGATATCCCAAGAAGCTGGGATTTGATGGCTCCTGTTATTCTTTGTCCATAATCTAAACAATTTCAAGAAAGAAAGCCAGAGACATAGAACAGTCCTCTGATCTGTTAATACAATATTAAAGTAACAGGAGGATGTAGATAGCAGATGCCAATAAAATAATAATTCAAAATCTGAAGTGCTCAAGGAATGCAGATAACTAAACTGCAAATAACAATGAAGTCCAAACTGAAATGGTGAAGGCTTTGGAATGACCACAATATCACCTGATTAAGTTAAGGACAAATTAATTTCAGATCATGCAGACTTTGTCCATTAGTTTTTGCCTCTTTTCATTACATACAAAACTACAATTGCTCTTTTGGCAGACAAAAGAGGTCCTGAATTAACATTCTTTCCATCCTGATGCTTTTCAGATTGTTAAATCAGCACTCCCCAACCTTTCTAGCTTCATGGACTGGCAGCAGCAGCAGCGACAATGGTGATGGTGCCAGGAGCGGGGGGGGGGGAGGAGATGGTTTCATATGCGCAACCTAATCCCATGCATGCACAAATGAAGCTTCACATGCTTGCATGCTGCTTGGGCTGTCTGGTTCTCAGTGGGCCATGGACTGGGACTGGTCCCTGCCCCTGAGGTTTGGTACCTCTGCGCTAGATTATAATAACAACTTTCCTTAGCTGATGTGACTTTTCTGTTCATCAGTTGTCAGAGATGTAACAATATAATGGGTCTAGTCTTTCACCTGCACTGAAAGTTATGCCAGAGAATCCCATGGTAATCAGATGTAATCTGACCATGACAAGGAGGACACCAAACAGACAATCCTTTATATAAATAGATGAACAATAGTCAAGAATATAACTGAATCATTCCAGGGAAATAATTTAAAAGTTTAGTCCACATAAACAGACCTGATTATTAGGATTCTTGTATACCAACAATCCCAACCATGACAGACATTTTACTATATGGTTTCCAGAAGTGATAGTCTCTTCAATATATGGAATTGCTCTACTGCTATTATGGTAGGGGAGTAGCATTGGTCTGCTCTATCACTACAATAAAATAAATATAATTGTGTGATTGGGTTGTCATGTCTATTTGAGTCCTATTTTACCTCCTTCACCGTTAAACCAGGGAGTTACTGAGATCAGCTTTCCATGACAGGATATTTTGAAAGAATCATATCAAAAGTATTTTTATTTCACTGTCTCAAAGCAATTTCAGGGCTCTAGCATCAGTGCCACAACAGAAACTCCACAGTGCACTCAGGTGTCCATTGGATTTTTAAAAATTATTTTCATGAAGATTGATTTCAGTAATTGATTGCAGTAATTTCTTGCGTCTATCAAGAATTTTTTTGCTGACTTTGTTGATGATATTGTACCCCTGATCTTGAACTTAGAAACGGAGAGGAACGAATCAGATCCAATCTAAGGCTGTTACACCAGTAGTTGTACTTGATGATGCTGTGATTTTAAAAAGCTGTTCATCCTCTAAATAGGGCATAGGCACCAGAAGGATAGGTCAACCATATTTTTATAACTTAAACAAACTGGAAGTAATATTTGTTATGATGTTCAAAGACACTGATCAGGAGCTTGTAAAAATAAAAGATATTTTCACAGATGTATTTTATTGAGACCTGTTGAACTACTTGGTCAATTTAGTATGTTCATTTATAAGAGAGCACACAAGACAGGGGACCACAAAGTGTTCACCTTCCAGATGTTTGAATGACACTATCAAAAACCGCTATGCTGTTTATTATGCTTCCAAAGCATCTGGAAGGTGCCAGGTTGCCTATTTTTTGGATAAAGGCACTTTTCACGCCACCTCCAGTTTTTGTCTGAATTCCTTACTTGGAGCTTTCCATGGTCCTGCAACCACCAAGTTTGGTTTTCTGCCTTACCTGACCTGGGAAGAGATTTTCTCTAATTCCCTTTTAATCAGAGAATATGATGTTAAGGAAAGGAAAATATATGAGGATAACTCTCAAAATCCTGTTTCCCGTTCCAAAAATTGGAAAATATCCTTGCCAAGCATTTATGAGTTTCCAGACTTATGAACTTAAAACCCCACAGCACTATTCTGTCCTTTTTCTACATTATTCTCAATATGCCAGCTATGATCACCCAGCCAAAGGAAAATAACGCCTTCAGAGGATTTTCCTTTAGAATAAGCATATAAAAAGAAAGAGTTGAATGGCTTCCCTATAATCTCTAGTGCATTTAGCTATTGAGAGCCACAGGATGATAAGGGCATCCATGGCTTGCATTTTTAGCATCATTAAATAAAATGAATTTGAAAATGCAAGGTGTCAGATACTCTCAAATGTGTCATCAGCTGGGAAGTTAGCAAAGGTCATGCCGATGAAGATATAACTATACAAGACCAGAAGTTGTCTTTAGAAATTCCCCGTAGATCACAAAAAGTGCTTTGGAAACTCAAGGAGCTGGCTTGTGATAATGCTATTTGCAAGAAGGCCAGACATGGTGGGGCAGTGATAACAGTCTCTTTCAGTGCCAGTACCATCCATCTACCTTAATTCAGATTAGAACAATGCATTACAAACATCCAACTGAATTGCTGAACTTGGCAGTTAGGGATTAGTAAATCAAAGTAGGTTTTATTTAACAGCCTGCTTTGGGGGTAGGATATATAAGCTGACACATTTTTTGTTCCAATTATTAATTAGAAATCTGGAAGAAAATTTACCACAACATAATACCAAATGGTCAGATGACTAATTGCAGCTGCACCAAGGGAAAGAAAGACTCTTTTCTTCAAAGAACCCACTATTGCTTTTTGTTTACAAAGAAAAAAAATCTGGCAGTTTCATAAAATGTACAGAATGAATGCAAATCTTCTCTAGCTCAGTGCATAAACTAATATGCTCACAATAAGACCCATGCTAGGCTTCTTTTTAATATCAAGGGCAGAATGAGCACCCTATGACTTTAAGTAATAGTGTGTGTGTATTAATGACAGTCATGATTGTGTAATTAAAACCCTGCTCCTTTTTTATGGATGCCCTGAACATCCCAGACCAAACTGGGCCTTAAGTGCATCAATCCTTGTTTGATAGCATGACTCCCAAGACCAGCCTGTGGCCTAAATATTGTATAATTGAACATTAATGGTAAAATGTTTGATTTTGAGTGGGTGATGGCTGATGGTTGAGTTTGAGGGGCGCTTTTAAGAACAAAGTGTTCAAAGGCCTTCTGAGGCAAAATGCAAGCTCTCCCCCTTGAAATCAGGTCAAAACAGGCTCAACCTTTTTATCACATTATTCATTGCTCTTCTGTAGTCTATGGCAAGTTTGCACACTAAATTCATTAAAGCAGCCCACTCTTTTTTCAGTTTCCCACAAAACCTGAAAAAGCAGCCCCTGCTTTTGTTACTGAATTAACTATAATGAGTAAATTCCTTAAAGCAGCATCTTTTTTCTTCAGGCTTATGGGAAAATCTGACAAAAAAAGGGATGATTTAATGAATAGCAGAGTAGTGTTGTGCTCACATGAAGTGTGAATCTCTTCTTCCCAGTCATTTTTAAAGCATGCAAAGCTTTACTATGTATACAGGATTTTAAAGGCTATGGAGCACACAAACACAGACACAGACAAAAAGACACAAACACAGACACACAGAGACAGTTCCTGTTTATACAAAAGGATGACCCCTGAAGTCATTTCTAGCACTAACACGTGAATCTGGATGCTGGTGTGATCCATTCCTTTGGTATGATACTTTTTCTCTTTATTTTTAGGGACACAGAATAGTCTGTTGTGAAACAAAATGCAGGAATTGGCAAGTAATCATCTCTTCTGATTAACATGACAGCCCTCCTACAGCTGGGATTCTTGTATCAATTCAACTTCGCTGTTGAATTTTCAGTAATTATATAACTACACAAAATGCTGCTTTGGCAAAGGAAATTTGTAAATAGGGAGGGGAAGTACTGCAAATAAAAAACATGTTTGTAGTCTGAAAGGGGCATTTCCTAGCATTCCTCTTTCTGTTTTAATCCAAACACAAGCCATATGTACATTTCCACTTGTTTCAGGTGTTTGATTAGTAATCTTTTATTTAGAATGTTTGGATCTTGGTGTTCCCACTCAAAAACCTCCTGCAGGAGGAAAAACAGATGGAAGCAGGCCTTTTACTTGTGTTTTCAAATAGTTTTTCCATTGTTACTTTTCTCCTGTATTTTGAAACTCTAAAATGGGGCTCCCAAAGAGAAAGAAAACTGACTTAATTCTTCCTATTTCTCTGAGGGTAGTAAAGGATAGAGAATTTGTTTTCATTAACTACCCACCTCACTTGTTTTCATTAGAAACTTTTGTTTTATCTGAACTGACATTTGTTCCAGAAACTCACAAAAAGAAACTATGATAAAGATGAAGTGTTTTTCATCCTAAAATAAACATTTTTCAGTTGTATCCATGGGGCTGGTAAAGATAGTAAACATCCTTAGTTGTAATACACAGACAATGCAATGGAAAGCCTGTAGGCTAGATTTGGCCAAGTAGGCTGATAAAATCCTAGGGAGAAAAAAACCCTTTCCCCAGACCAGTTTGCTCAAAGACAAGTCATGTCTGCAGAAAAAAGTCTCTATATATAGCCTAATGTCCTATTCCTGATTTAAGGCTTTATCTAAGTTCTCAATACATCATCTGGATATCATCTAGATATCAACAACAATCCTTGAAGGTGCTGCAAATGCTGATTGGAAGGGGGGAGGAAGGAAGGATCACCACTCCTTGAAAATTGTTGCCATTTATGAGATATTGGCATTCTTGCCCAAAATTCATAAAATTTCAAGAGAAAAAAAGGAAACTTTAATGAGATGTGGTGATCTCTTGACAAAGAGATGTTTGTGCCTACGTACAGTATGTAGACATACAGTACACATAAAGTTTTGGTCTCCTGGATATCATCAGAGGGACAATCATGGAAGCCACGGTGCCCATAGGAATCTTATTACTAAACTCTGGTTTGTGTGGTGATTCATAAAAGCTTTAGCTGATGATGTAACGACCCTTGTAAAGGAAAAGGCTGGAAATAATTAATCTAGGAAATCAATGTGCCTCTGTTAAATTGAGGATCTCCTATAAAATGATTGTTTAATTACTCTTTGCAAAAGAGAAATAGATGAAGTGAATTCTGTGGTCCCTGAGAATGTAAGACTGATTTTTCTCTCACTTCACTGAAAAATTGGTCTTGGAGAGGGAAATGTGGCCTCAAACTCTTTCTTCTGTGACTCAGAGGGTGGTACTTTCCAGGAGAAATTTGGAAGCTAATATGTTAGGACTAACATTCTAAATATTGTAAGAGGCACCACAGCATTTTCATATGGTAAATTCCATGGACAAACTGACTATTCTTTTCCATAAGAGAATATGAAATACAAACAAGAAATAAACAAGGACAAAGACACTCTCCTCTTCAGGCCATAGACCAGGAAGATTTATGATACAGTACTCTATCATCAGAATGCTCCAAGCAATTCCTAAGATTGCTCTGTTAAAAATTACCTCCTGGCTTATTTTGCAATAAATCAAAGTGCAATACAATTTCCAATAAAATCTCCTAATGTATGGGATGCAGTTCTGCACATAGCTTATGGAAACGTACACAGGTAGCATAGAAAAGATACTAAAAATAATAAAATAGTTCAATCCTTAATTCAATCGAGGAAGGGAAGACAACCTAAGCTTGTAAGCCGCCCTGAGTCTTCGGAGAAGGGCGGGATATAAATGGAATTAAAATTAAAAAAAATAAAAAATTAAAAAAGAATAAAATCATTCCGTTCAGTTTAAATGATGATTATATTAAGAAGGTAAAATTCCCTTCAAGACCATGTTGAATCAATGGACAATTACAAGTAGCTTTTTAAAATATATACTAAAATAAAAGTTACTGTTCCATCTTTGATCCTCATCAACTTTGCATGAGGTTTATACCATATTTTTTTCCTAAATAATCACAATAATCAGTCACATTATCCCTCACTTTTCCTCCTAATTGTTTATATGTAATTCAGAAATGAAAACTGAATGCTAAACTACTGAAAAAGCTTCATATGTTCTTAAATGATCTGGCAACTTTGATATGAAACATGATTTTTTTTCTTTGCCAACTGTACTCTTTTTTCCATTCCTGGAGGCTTTACAAAGTTTGCTTTTCCCACAGTTTCTCTGAGGTTGAGTTAATAAATCTTGTTTAATGACTGATTAGAAGCTGCTTTGTATTCATTTAAGTATTTATGGGTTAGAAGATAGGACTTAGTGAGAATCAAATTTTCACGACAATTATTTCATTTTATTTAAATCTACAGAATAGTAGAAGCACCTTTATAGTACTTTTTTAATTGTTGGACTATTCTGCAAAATGCATTTCATCTATTACTAAACTATCTCTAGTATTTTGGGTCAGAATGCTATAAGATTGTTCAATTTGGTGTTTGACAGAATACTTTCTGAGGATTTCTTGACTTTTTGAAATCAAATAACAAAGCAATTGCATAAAAATTATGACAGACTTTCAGAAGTCCAGTCATGCTCAGTTATAAAATGTAATGCCATGTTTTTTTCTTTTCAAATTCATATTCTAAAATGAACAATACAGGAAAAATGAGAAAATGACAAAACTTAAAGAGCAAGATAGCTTTTTCTATCTAGTACAGAGCCAAACTTTCAGGCCTCCCCCCCCCACTCTCTCTCTTACACACACACACACACACACACACACACAGAGAGAGAGAGAGAGAGAGAGAGAGAGAGAGAGAGAGAGAGAGAGAGAGAGAGAGAGAGAGAGAGAGAGAGAGAGAGAGAGAGAGAGAGAGACAAACACAGACTTTGGTCATAATAAGTTTTATTTTCCTTATTTTAAAGAGAACAGTTGCTTTAAAAAAAGACATTGTGGAGAATTCTAGTTACAAAACTCCCAGGCAACTTCTAATTTGTCCCTTAAATGAGAAGGTCATGGTGCTCTTATCTGAGAGGAATCTTTTGAGACCCATCCAAAATTTCTGTTGAATTATTATTTTAATCCACAACTATTAAAAAATTCCACATAGTCTCTTCTCTCAGCTGTATAACTTTATCTTTTCTTGATTTTTATCTGCTGTTCAAAGTTGGAATGTGTGAATCATCAGCTGCGATTTCCTAAAACATAAAGAGTTGCACCATACTACAAACTAGCATAATCTTTGACAATTTATTCATAAGGCATGCAGTTACTACAGAGTAGGTTATACTGCTACAAAATTATATGCAGAGAAAAAAAACTATCAGGAAACATAGATAAGAACATTTCAGGAAGAAGTCACTAAACCCTCTGATCACTATGCTCTCATTATGTTGCAGAAAGCCAAGATCATGAAAAGTGCTATTAGATGCACTTCTGAATATGCATATACATATGATTGAACAACCCAATGCATAGAATTCTTCACAGACCGGAAGAATGTATGTTATCACCACTATCTGGCTTTCCCCATACTTGGTATGATTCTGAGTCTGAGATAGTAATACTACCAGTAATAGGATGCCAATCCTATTTTCCAACAAGACAGAGAGGAGAATTGAAGAGATGGATATGTAAACCAGGATTTTCTGTTAATTTGATTAGCTTTAATATAGTTTCATCTTGGATTCATTGTTTAGAAGAGTCTTCCGTAATGAAAGGAATCATATGCCCTAACTCTAATGATTAATAATATAATATCAAATTGGGCATGGCCTAGCCTCCCTGTTTCTGAGGTCTATATAAAATCTAGAGTTAGAATGAAATGCCAATCTCAGTACATAGAAAGACTACTGATTAAACAATATAAAAATAATTAATTCATTTTGTTCAAAGCTGTTTCTCAAAGAAGCAAGGGTATTTAGTTAGGTGGCTAAAAGCAAATAATGGTTTAATATTAAGTATGAACAAGGGCAGTTTTAAATTTATAATGAGAGCTCTGCACAGCATCTGTTGCTGCATTGTTTAAGTCTAAGAACTCACACAGCACAAGGTCTTGTGTCTTAGTCATTTCTCATTAAAAGAGGTAATCAGACAATCTCACTGCTGGGTGATATTTCCATAGCTTAATATAGCTTGAGAGGAAGGAGAGTCTTGAAAGCATCTCTAATTCATTTAAGAGATATAGATTCTTGAATTGTCCTTCAAGTAGTCAAATGCAAAAACCAAATGATCCCAGTTCATGGCCAGCAATGAAACTATTTTAATAAATATGATTAACATTAAGAATATGAAATAATTGTATAGCTGTTATACTTAAATTTTAAAGAGTTACTGCGTAGTAATGATGGCTTCATTATTCAACCATATTCATTCAACCAGAACCCTTTTTCAAAAAACAGCTAACACAGAATTTCAAAGCACCCTGTCAATCAGTCCTGAAACTTTCAGTGTGAGGACAGAATAGCTAAGATTTTCATACTTTTGAACTGTTTTCAAATAATTTCTTTTCAGAACAAAATCTTTGTAGTTTACATTTTACATTTTCCCCTTACATTTCTTTCTCTCGTGTACAGTTTTGTTGTCATTATTTTCTTTTACTTCCTAATGGAATACTTTGATGCCAAGCATCAACAACAACTGTGACCTTTCAACTTTAATGGGTCTCCTTTCCTTCAGAATAAATATACCTTGTGTCTCAGCTGGTGTCTTTGATCCATAAGTTATATAGCTTTGTGTTCTCCTTATCTTCCACAAAGGTCAATGAAAAACTTTCACAACCCAGTTTTCATTTTTACAGGAATTCTCTAGCAGAGTCACAATAAATCATATTATTGTTCTTATTATAAAAAAATACTGATGAGTAAACCACTGTATACCAACATTTAACTTGTGAATAAATGCATGTGTGAACATGACATTAACATTCAGGGATAATGGAATCTGCAAAATGAAGAAGCATTTCTAGTAGAACTAGTTGAGTGAGAGATGTCTTATGAAAATGTATAATTGTAATACCTAAAGTTTATTTCAACATTATTTATCTATTCCCCTTATGAATTGCTATATTATTATTCTCAGAACAAGAGGGGGAAAAACTGAGAGTCTTCAGTTGTTAGAATAATCTCCAGCCAGTCTGGCTGGCTATGTTAGTTAAGAAAGTGATTGGGATGGTTCAATATATCTAGAAAGCAGCTGTTGGAGAAAGTAAGTGAGAACATATACAAACAACAATCACCATTGAATTAAAGCATCTAGAATGAGTCTTTCAGCTATACTGTATAATTATATACAGTATAGCTGAAAGCATTCCCCTGAAATATCAGTATCACACAAAACTTAATTTTCCAAGCAGATTTTTCTTTTGTTTTTCAGTTTCTCCATAGCTACACATTCAGTTTTTCAAAAAGAACTCTTGCAAGAAAGAGACCACGGTTCCTGGCACATGTAGCTATGATCCTAGAAGCATTTTGCTTAAGGGCTTGCTGAACTCCGCAGTAAATTTGTAGCAGGTGTAGATATCTTACTGTGCAGGAGGCCATCATTTTCCTGAAGAATACTTCCCGCACAATGGACAATTCAGACATTCAAACACTCAGCTCCAGGCTCTTTGGGAGTTGACTACAAGTAATTTGCATATACTGCTGAATGTCATAATCAAAACTCTTCATTACATTGCATTTTTCTGTCCTTGGGCAACATCTGTTAGGTAGAAAACATGAAAGAGCTGAGTGTATGACTTGATTCACATTAACATTTAGATGCTGGAGATACATTAGCACCCTATTATGACAGATAACCTCCTAACATCAGTGACATATCTGGAACATTTTCTTATTAAGAATTTCTGTTTGTTGTGGTATTGCCTAGAAACTACAGTTCATAGTGCAGGAATCCAGGGCACCACCCAGTGCAAACAGATAAGAAAAAGCCAGGTTCACTTAACAAGAGATTACAGCCAAAGACAGTATAATTTATAGCACCGTTCCTGGAAAAAAAATATGAAGGAACAATTAGACAGAAATAAATGTGTCTGCATAAATAGGGATGTTTTCTAGGCATCCTTGATATTCACAGCTGAAGAATTTCAGTGCTATCTGAAATATATCAAGTTAAGACAGATAAATCAAATCTTATAAGATTGTGATTTTTTAAATAAGGATGTTCCTATGATATGCAATTTTATTTCAAATATTGATTTTATTTTCCTATTTCTTTGTTAGTATTTGGATTCTTTGTCTCTCCTAAGACAAGGGACTATGTCCTCACAAATAGGCTGTGGAGCTCTAAAAATCTCACTTTTAAAATTTATTTATTTAGCATATGGCATAATACATGGAATATATATATATATATATACACACACACACACATATATTAATGTGGGATGTGGTGGCTCAGTGGGTTAGGACGCTGAGCTTGTTGATAAGAAGGTTGGCAGTTTGGCGGGTTGAATACTGAGTGCCGCGTAACAGACTGAGCACCTGTTACTTGTCCCAGCTTCTGCCAACCTAGCAGTTCGAAAGCACGTAAAAATGCAAGTAGAAAAATAGGGACCACTACGGTGGGAAGGTAACAGCATTTCGTGCGCCTTTGGCGTCTAGTCATGCCGGCCACATGACCACAGAGATGTCCTCAGACAAGCGCTGGCTCTTTGGCTTTGAAACGGAGATGAGCACCGGCCCCTAGAGTTGGAAATGACTAGCATGCATATGCAGGGGAACCTTTACCTTTTATATATTAACATTTTACCTAGATTAGTAAAACACAATAAAATATAAATGTTAAAAAGGTCTATGTTCAAATACCAGTGTCTAGGCCATCTAACCATTGAAGTACAGCATTGCTTATATTTACACTGAGGGAAAGATACTATGCCCCATACAGAGAGTACTGACAGATGTCGTGAGAATCCTATTTAGGATTGTCCATTGCTGATGTGGTAGTTCAAAGCCTGGCACCTTTTTAAAGAAAATATGTGAAGGCTGGACAATTTTGTTACAAAAAATTCTGAGGTTCTTTTGCATTTCAAGTTTAGGATAAACCATAATGATTACATGCACATATAACACAGAACCCTAATAGTGAGGGATTTCCCTTTCTATGGATTTGCTCATATGTACACAAAGGCTTCAAGCTGCACATAATTGTATTATAAGCATAGAGAAGCACTGATGCAACTATAAGAGGTAAGGAACTTGCTTATCTCCTCATACCTCTAAACCTTTTGCCTTCAGTCATGTAAGCATGATTAATTTCTATAGTATTATTAAACTAATCAGTTACTAGTGATTATAGGGATGACCTATATTTCTGAATGTAATCTTATGCAAATTGATAACGCCATTGAAGAAATGGTGCAAAGCACCTCAGAGTGCTTTGAATGATGCGGTCTTTCTTAGCAGGTGAAATAAATATACTTTGAAACTGATCCCTACTAGGTTCATCATTTTTCTTAATTTTCAAGGATAAAAATGAAGGGCATTTTTTCTCTTATTTGTCCAATCTAATTTCAGCTTAGCTAATTTATGCATACTAAACAAATGGTCCACCTAATAGAAGGGACAGATACATCTTCAAACAACACATTTGGAAGAAAATTGTCAGTTTATTAATTCCTCTAATCACAATGTTAAAAAGCAACTGAGAAGTGCTACTACAGTATAACAAAGCCATTTGTCACTTTTGTCCATTGCTTAAAAGTAACCACCCAGTTCAGTCCAGAGCTTCAGAAATGTACCAATTACATAATTGTTTGATTCAGTATCTAGATTTGGAACAAGATTTAGAAAAGAGATTATCCTAACTGCTTTGTTTTTCAATAAGAGAAGATGGTGGAGATTGATGAGGAGAGAAATCTTCCCGTTTTGTAACAGAATTACATTTTCACTGACAATGATCTTTTCCCTGGGAAACTCCTCTGCCAAATGTTGGGTAGTTAGTTGATAATATTTTTTGCAACTGGAAACTAGGGTTGCTAAGGAAAAATGGCAGGCTCAGGCAGTAGCATAATGAATAAACCTGATTTTTGCATGAAATAGATCAATTACTAGGTCAGATAGCTAAGTCATTTAATATTTTAAAATTATTGCATTATTCCCATTATGTCATTTGCATATTAACATAAGGATGCAAGAAATGTCATTTTCATGATTTGTATAAGTACATCATTACTTTAATATCATAAAATGATGTAAATTCATGCAAATAAAGTACATTTGGATTAACTAGCCTGCCCCCTCTGAAGAGCCCATTACATGTACTCAGGATGGGGGTTTAGTGAAATGAGGCAGATTTAACATGAAGCCAATGAAACATTAAGGATCTCTCTATCACCATACAGTAATGTCTTTACACATTCTCTAAAAGCTTTGAATAGGTGTACTGCAATAATCATTTTGATTTGAGGATATGACAGTTGGTGTAACCCAACCCTTCCTTCCCTTCTGTAATCCCCACTGTGTTTTGTGTGGTGGTACACCATTTCCAATAACCTGAAACTCCAGAGGAGGAGATGAGAATCTGAGGTGTTTTTTTAAAAAAAGTTTTTATTGATTTTTCCATCAAAAGTTCAAAAGTACTCATTCAACAAACATGTTGTCTGAGTTTATCATTCACTAATACAAATTGGATTCCTAATCCCTTATTCTTTTCTCCAGCCATTGATAAAATAAGGCCCAAGTTTGAAAGTTTTATGTTTCTTCTTTTTCTTTCAACATCAAAGTAAATCTGTCCATTTCCGCACAGTCTAGTATTTTTTTAAATTATTTCTTCCTCTAGAGGTATTTCTTCATTTTTCCATATTGTGCAAATATGATTCTTGCTGCTGTTATCACATGTAAAATCAAATATATGCTTTGTTTATCAAGCTTTTCTGACATTATTTCTAATAAAAAAAGTTCAGGTTTAAAATCTACATGTTTACCCAACATGTTTTCTAGCCAAGTATGTATTTTTGTCCAATATCTCTTTGCATTAATGCATGTCCACCATATGTGGTAATAAGTACCTGACTTATGTTTACATTTCCAACATCTATCTGACATATTTTTAAACATTTTTGCTAATCTTGCTGGTGGCAAGTACCATCTATAAAACATTTTATATAAGTTTTCTTTGTAAGAGGTTGAAATTGTCAATTTATAATTTCTTTCCCACAGGTTTTGCCATTTTTCTAAATCTATATTATATCAAAAAGTTTTTGCCCATGTTATCATTGTATCTTTTACTTGTTCATTTTCCATTTTCAAATTCAGTAAAAAGTTATACATTTTGTTAATTAATTTCTCATAGAGGTTAGTAATATCTGGTCAAATAAGGTCTGCTCTTTGTAAAATCCGTACAATTTAACATCTTTATCATATCTCACTTTAATTTGTAAATATGCCCACCATGATAAATCAATACCCTGATTTTCCATTCTTGTTTAGATTTTAAATTTCCTTCAGAATTTAGAATACCTTTATATGTCCATACTTTTTCAGCTAACTAAATTTGGATGTACAAATGCTTCCATTGTTGAAATAAAAACAATATTTTTGGTAATATATTCATTTTCACCGTAGCAATTCTTCCCAGCATTGACAGTTGCAAGTTTATCTTCTTTTATCGTTGAACATCTTGCTGTCAGGTATATTCCCAAATATTTAACCTTTTTGACTATTTGTAATTCTATTTTCTCTGACATTTGTTTTTTGTTTTGTTTTTTTGTTTGTTTATCTGATTTTTTTTTAATTAAAGAGTTTTACAATATTTTACAATGTATCCCCAAATCCCTCCCACCCCAACCCCCCACTTCCCCCCCCCACTTCCCAGAGCTAAATACAGGATTATAGTTACAACAATCATATTCTAAATAAAAATTTACACAATATACAATCAACCAAATTCGTACTGCGCTTTAACTCTCTCTTAGCATAACTACTAACAATAACATTATCCCACTAAATTCTACTCATAAGCTAAATGGAACTTTTTGGTCCCATATTTGTTTTCAATATAATTTATCCATCTCCTCCAAACTGAAATATATCTCTCCTGTGAGTGATCCTTTAAATAAGCAGAAATCTTGGACATTTCTGCAAGATTAGAAACTTTAAACACCCATTCTTCTACCGTGGGCAGATTGTCCTTCTTCCAATATTGTCCCACCAGTAACCGTGCTGCCGTTATCATATTCAACATCAGATTAGTCTCTTTGACATCACAATTTACAACGATACCCAGTAAGAACAATTGCGGGGAAAACTTTATCTTCCTCTTAAAAATCTTTTGAATGTTCCACCAAATTTTAATCCAGAAGGCTTTTATGTTTCTACAAGTCCACCACATGTGGAAATAGGTAGCTTCTAAGCTACCACACCTCCAACACTTAGACTGCAGATTAGGATACATGTTGGACAACTTCTTGGGATCCAGATGCCATCTATAAAACATTTTGTAAAAATTTTCTCTTAAATTTTGAGCCTGGGTAAATTTAACATTTCTAACCCAAATTATCTCCCAGGTGTCCAACGAGATTGGTTCCTGAATATTTTGTGCCCATTTTACCATGCAATCTTTAACCAATTCCGTTTCCGAATCCAATTCAATTAAAGCATTATATATCCTCTTTATATGTGCACATTTTGAATCTCTAATTTGCTTTACTAAATTTTGATCTGTAATTGTGATACCAACCTTTTGATCTGACTTCCACCTAGCTTTCAATTGGGTATATTGAAACCAAGAGTAATTTATGTTTTCTTGTCTTAACTCCTCTGCTGATTTAAGTTGCCAATCATTCCCTTGCAATTTGAGTAGTTCCTTATAAGAAACCATATCCATACTCACTCCCATAGATACACCCTCTATCGCGTGTCCAGGAATTCCCCAAATCGGTATTTTATGATTTAACTTATTATAGTACTTTTTCCAGACACGCAGTAAAGCACTTCTAAGAATATGGGATTTAAAAGCCCTGTCTACCTTCTTATCATAAAGCAAGTATGCATGCCATCCATATACCAAATCCCATCCCTCAAGATGAAGTATTCTCTTGTTAGTTAAATTAAGCCAATCACTAACCCAGGTCAAAGCAGCCGCATCATAGTACAATTTCAAATTCGGCGCCTTGAGTCCCCCTCTTTCCCTGGCATCCTGTAAAATCTTGAATTTAACTCTTGGGTTTTTCCCCGCCCAGATAAATTTGTTAATACCCTTCTGCCATTGATCAAGGTTGGCATCCTTTTTCAGTATAGGTATCATCTGAAACAGAAAGAGGAACTTTGGTAGAACATTCATTTTAACAACTGCAATTCTTCCCAGTAGTGATAATTGTAATTTTTTCCAATTATTTAAGTCCCTTTGTACCTTCAACCATAGTGTTTCATAATTATTCTTATACAATTTTACATTTGAGGCTGCAATATGCACTCCTAGATATTTAACCTTCTTCACTATTTCAAAACCTGTTAAGTTAGATAACATATCCCTTTCACTCGTAGATAAATTCTTGGATAATATCTTAGTTTTATTACTGTTCACCTTAAACCCAGAAACCTTACCATACTGAGTTATAATTTCCATCAAGTCTACAACCGACTGTAGCGGTTGGGATACTGTCACAACCAAGTCATCAGCAAAAGCTCTCAGTCTATAATCATTCTGTTTTATTTTAATTCCCTTTATCAAAGAAGACTCTCGAATTTTAATTAGTAAAATCTCTAATGTTAAAACAAACAATAATGGTGATAGGGGCAGCCCTGCCTTGTACCTTTTTCAATTCTAAAAGTCTCTGTTAGTCCCCCATTAACTATAATTTGTGCAGTTTGTTGTTGATATATAGCTTTAATAGCATGTAGAAAACCTTCTCCAAAATTCATCTCCTCAACAACTCTTAATAAAAACTGCCAGTTCAATTGGTCAAAGGCTTTCTCTGCATCCAAAAATATCAGTGCTGCGGAGACTTGGTTGTTCTTATCCAAATATTCAAGCAAGTTAACAATTTGTCTTACATTATTTTTCATATACCTCCCAGATATAAATCCCGATTGGTCACTATGAATCATTTGTTTCAAAACTTGCATTAATCTATTAGCCAATACTTTCGCAAAGATCTTATAATCTGTATTTAAGAGCGATATAGGTCTATAATTTTTAGGTTGGGTAAGATCTTGATCCTCCTTTGGGATCAATGATACAAAAGCTGTCCTCCATGATGGAGGAACTGCGCCTCCAGTCTGAATTTCATTAAACAAAATCTTTAAGGGTTCAATCATTTCAGGCAGCAACTTTTTATAATAAATTGCTGTTAATCCATCTGTTCCTGGGGTTTTGCCCAATTTCAACTGTTTAATAGCTAAAGAAATTTCTTCTGGTGTAATTGGGCAATTCATCTCAAGTTGTTGTTCTTGTGAAAGTCTTGGGAAATGAGCTCCCTGTAGATACTTATCTATATCTAGAGCTTGTATATTCTCTTTAGAATATAATTTCGAGTAAAAATCTAGGAAACTCCTCTTAATCAAATTTTGTTGGTAGACTTCTTTTCCTTTATATTCTATTTTGTCTATAGTACGTAATTTCTGTTTCTTCCTTAATTGATAAGCCAGCCATCTACCAGGCTGGTTGGCGTTACAGAAAGTATTGTGTTTGGCATAACGCAAATTAGTTGCTACTTGATCAGCCAATAGCATATTAAATTGTTCTTTCAATAAATGTATTGAGATCTTTAAATTATTATCCAATGGATTCAAAATAAACTTTTTCTCTTTAATTTTAATCTCTTCCTCAATATCTAAACGTTTTTGCACTTGCTTACGCCTATAAGCATTATTCATATAAATCAAAACCCCTCTCATATAGGCCTTACTAGCATCCCAAACCATTTCCATCGAAGTACTTTTATGCATATTCGTGACAAAAAATTCTTTCATATGTTCTCTACATTTCTGCAAGAACAAGTCATTTGTAAATAAGTTCTCATTCAGCCTCCAGGATCTCCTACTAGTGTCTTCAGTAAAGAGCTCCAGCCAAACAGGACTATGGTCAGACATTGTCCTAGGGAAAATCTTAACATTCTTAACCGAGGAGGAAAGGTCAGTAGTAATCAAAATGAAGTCAATCCTGGAAAAAGATTTGTGTCTATCCGAAAAAAAAGTAAAACCCCTGTCTCTCATATTCCTTTCCCGCCATACATCTCTTAATTCCAGATCTTCCTTCAGATCAAAAAAGGCTTTAGGCAATTTTGAGTTACAAAGGGTTTTAGAAGACCCCTTCTTGTCTTCAGATGGCACCAAGACCCCATTCCAATCCCCCATCATAATAACAGATTTATAATCCAGTTCAATTAGCCTTTGGTGTAAGAATTTAAATTTTTTTTGCTGTTCTTGATTTGGAGCATATAATCCAATTAGAAGAACTTTCTTTCCTTGTAATATTAATTCAATACTAACATATCTCCCTTGCTTATCTGATTCAATCAACCTTGCCGAAAAGTCTTTTCTTAAGTAAATAACCACTCCAGCCTTCTTGTCCGGAGCAGAAGATGCAAAATATGTTCCCAATCGGGAATTAGTCAAATATTTTTGATCTCTTAATGCAATATGTGTCTCTTGTAAACAAACAACGTCATTTTTATGTTGTTTCAAATAAAAAAATACTTTCTTTCTTTTCTGTGGTGAATTTAGCCCGTTAACATTCCATGTCAGGAACTTCACCATCTCTGGTGACCATAAGCCTTTGGAACATGGCCTGAAGATCAGCTGTTGCTCTCTTAGGACGTGCTCCTCCCACGGGCTCTAAAACAGTCGCATCTTGCGTAGCTGAACCAGTTGCAGACTTCTGTTTTTGTTCCTTTTCCATACGCTTATGTGCAGCTCTTGTCATCCTCTGTTTTTTTGGGTCTTCCTTTAATATCAAATTCTGCTCTATGGCCTCCGGTTTCTGGATCTCCTCAGGGGGCAATAACATTGCCTCTTCACTCAATTGTTTATCATCTTGTCTAGCTTCTGTTCTCTTAATTCGGGGAGATGGTGGTAAACCTGCTTTCAGGACCTTAGTGTAGAAATCTTTTGCTTTTAAGATTGTATCCAGTCTGTATCTGGTCCCTGCATAATTTACCACAATCCCAATAGGAATTTCCCATCTGAACTGGACTTGTCGCTTCTTAAGCTCATCAGACAAAAAGGCAAAGTCTTTCCTCTTTCCAAGAATTTTTGAAGGTATCTCCTTTAAGATCATAATATCTTGGCCTGCAATCTGGAATTTTTCCCGATAAAAGGCCTGGATAATAGAATTTCTAGTTGATCTCCTGGAAAAATAGATCACTACATCTCTAGGTAGACTTTTTTGCCTAGCAATCCAGGAGTTAACTCTAAATATCTTATCCATTTCCTTAAGTAATTCTTCAGGTTCCCATTTCAAAACAGGAGCCACTGCTTGTGCTATTTCCCATTCCAGATTTTCTTTAGGATTCTCTTTGAGGCCTCTAATACGCAAAGCAAACTCCATGCTCTTATACTCTAATATAATGACCTCATCCCCTGTTCTGTCAATCTTGGCCTCTGCTCTATCAACCTTCTGCTCAGCATCAGTAATTTTATTTTCCAAGTTCTCCACATACTCCATAACTGAATCCACACGAGCATCCAGGCGTTCTATATGTGCTGCTAAGCCCTGGAGTGCAAGCACTATATCTTCCCTCATCTGGTTGTTTTGATTCTTTATTTCTTGTTGCAGAACTTGCGTTGACTGCATCACAACTTGCTGGATGTCTGTCAGTGTAAATGCAGGGGGTGGGGGAGAGGGTGGTTGTACTGTAGGTTTCATCGAAGTCTGCCCTGCAGTTTGTGGCATAGGTGAGGAGATAGCGTTCTTAGAAAGCGGGGGCCCTCCCCCACGTTTCGCAGCCATCTCTTAAGTTTCAATTTCCTCTGTCACCCAGCAGAATCAAAGTTCAGGAAGAAAAGGAAAAAAAAAGTAACAATTCTCCCAGAGTTTTTAACTTTCAATAAGAAGAATAGGGAACAGGCTTTCAAATACACAAAATCAAATACACAAAATCCAATACTGAATAGAGTCAATTGCGAGTTGTGTCTCTTGCTTTGTAGCAAAATATAACACTTTTCAAACACAGTCACTTCACACAGGAGAGAAACACTCCAGCGCCATTTTCACTCCATTTCACACTTGAAGCTTGAAGAAGATAATGAAACTGAGTTAAAGTTAAGATCCAGTTTAAAAATCCAGATCTTCCTGCTTTGCTCTGCCTGCTTTTCAAGATACTCACAGTCCCCTCTAAGCAGCAGTTGCAGTTGTCGCGTCTTGTTCCACTCCTTTTGGAGCGAAGACGTCCTGGGAGCGGAGAAAGCCTGGGCTCCGAGGGAGCTCACCCTTTTATCCCCCAAGCTACTTGGGAGGATCGTACGGGGGCTCTACCTCTATCCAGGCAGGCTCGCCTCTCCCTCTTCTCCCGAAGAAGAAGCTCCAGTGCCGCGGAACAGCTGGTTTTGCTGCCTCCGGGCGTTTTGACGCTTCCCAGGATCGGGCGGCTTCAGAACGCCGCCATTCGAAGCGGCAGTGCTGCCGGAAGTCCCTGTTTATCTGATTTTTAACTATCACTTTGGTTTTTTCTCTGTTTATCTTCAGTCCTGCTATTTCTCCAAACTGTTCCATCTTTTCCAATAATTTAGGAATCATCCTTAAAGGTTCCTCTAGGTTGAATACCAGGTCATCTGCAAATGCTTGCAATTTATAAGTTTCATCTTTTATTTCTAGTCTAATTTCTGGGTCTTGTCTAATATTTCTATTTAAAACTTCCAAAGTTAAAATAAATAACAATGGAGATAGTGGACATCCTTGTCTTGTGCTTTTTCTTATGTCAAAGTTCTATGCATAATCTCCATTTACAATCACTTTTGCTGTTTGTTTGTGATATATTGTTTCAATCATATTTATAAAATTTTGTCCAAAGTCCATTGTTTTTAATTTTGAGTCATAAATTGCTGGGAAACATTATCAAATGCCTTTTGAGCATCTAGAACAGGCATGTCAAACTCGCAACATCACATGATGTCGCACAACGTATCGCGGCTTTTTCCCCATTGCCGGCAATGGGGAGGGCGTGGTTTTGTTGTGATGCATCTGGCCCGTGGGCCAGCAGTTTGAAATGCCTGATCTAGAAATACAAGTGCCAATTGTTTCCCTGGATACATTTCATGATATTCCAATATGTCCATTATAACTCTTAAATTATTTTTTATTTGTCTCTTTGATAGAAATCCATTTTGGTCTGCATGTATAAATTCAGTTAGAAATCTTTTCAGTCTCTGGCTATTATTGAAGTAAAGATTTTATAGTCTGCATTTAGCAATGATTTCGGTCTGTAATTTTTTATCTGTGTCAAATCTGAGTCCTCTTCTGGTATCTAAGTAATATTTGCTTCTGTCCATGTGTTTAGGAGTTAAGCCTGCAACAAAAGTTTATTTATTTATTTATTATTTATTTTATTATATTTATATACCGCCCTTTCCCGAAGGACTCAGGGCGGTTTACAGGGTGATTAAAACAAAAAATACAAAAGTTAAAAACAGATTTAAAAAATTATATCTGTCCCTGAACAAATAAAACCCCAGTTAAAATTAAAATTAAAATTCTCAGCCTGGGCCAGAAAGCTCGAAGAGCCAGGTCTTCAGGTCCCGGCGAAACGAACGGAGGTCGGGGGCGGTCCTAAGCTCCACTGGCAGCTGGTTCCAAAGGGCCCTATCCCTGGGTGTTGTCCGCCGGCAGTCTCTTACCGGCAGTACCAGCGTACTGATGATACCCCACCCCAAAACCACGAATGATCTCACCCAGCGGCTTCATATAAATGTTGAACAGGAGGGGCGAGAGAACCGACCCCTGAGGAACTCCACAAACGAGAGGCCTCGGGGCGGATCTCTGCCCTCCCGTCAACACCGACTGCGAACGGCCCAGGAGATAGGAGGAGAACCACCGTAAAATGGTGCCTCCCACTCCCAACCCCCTGAGACACTGCAGTAGGATACCATGGTCGATGGTATCAAAAGCTGCTGAGAGATCTAATAGGACCAGGACAGAGGAACAACCCCTGTCCCGAACCCGCCAGAGATCATTCACCAGCGCGACCAATGCTGTCTCCATGCTGTATCCGGGCCTGAAACCCGATTGGTACAGGTCCAGATAATCAGTTTCCTCCAGGAACAGAGGAAGCTGATGCGCCACCACACTCTCAACAACCTTCGCCAAAAAGCGAAGGTTGGAGACTGGACGATAGTTATTTAAAACAGCTGGGTCCAGGGCAGGCTTTTTGAGGAGAGGTCTCACCACTGCCTCCTTCAAGGCGGCAGGAAAGACACCCTCCTTCAAAGAAGCAGTTATTACTGCCTGGAGCCAGCCTTGTGTCTCCTCCCGGGCCGCATAAACCAGCCAGGAGGGACACGGATCCAACAAACAGGTGGTGGTGCTCAGCCTCCCCATGATCCTGTCCACATCATCAGGGGAAACAGGATCGAACTCAGTCCAGATAACATGCTCAAGACCGTCCGATTCCTCCACGTCAGACTCTGCCCAGTCAGAGTCCAGACCGGCCCGGATCTGAGCGATTTTGTCCACCAGATGATGACTAAACTCCTCGGCTCGTCTCTGCAAGGGATCCTCCCTCACCTCCTGGTTAAGGAGGGAGCGAGTCACCCTAAACAGGGCGGCCGGGCGATTATCTGCGGACGCGATGAGGGCAGCGAAGTAATTAGACTAATTACACACATCTTTCAACAGTGCACTTAATGTATCTTGTAGACATTTGTACAACTCTGCCGGGACCCCATCTGGTCCCAGTGTCTTTTCATTTTTTTGTCTTCTTATAGCCTCTGTCAATTCCATCATTGTTATTTTTTTCATTTAACATAGTTTTGAAGTTTTCTGAGATTTTTGGCAAATTATTTTTTCCCCTATGTTGAATCGTTTTCTCCCATGAAATTTCTTCTATATCATGCAGTTTCGCGTAATATTCTTTAATTATCTTTTTTTATTTCATCATTTTTGAATTGTAAATAACCTTTTTCATCTAGTAAATTGTTTATCAATTTTTTCTCCTTCTGTTTTTTAAGTTTGTAGGCTAGCCATCTTCCTGGTTTATTTGTGTTTTCAAAAAAAAAAGTTCTGTTTTTCTCTTTTAATTTGCTGTGCCAGTTTTTCTGAGTCTATTAAGTTTAGTTTATGTTTTATTATTTCCATTTGTCTTTTCAGTATTTTCTTTTGTGGATTTATTTGTAATTCTAGTTCTAGTTTTTTAAATCCTTCTCTTAACAGCTTATGTTGTTGTCTTTTTTACTTTATTTTTTGCCTTGTATGTTATAGCTACACCTCTAAAGTATGCTTTGGCTATATCCCATACATTTTGTAATGTATCTTCGATTTTATCTTCTTTTGAAAAAGCTCCATTTCTTTTGTTGTTAATTCTATAAATTCTTTCTCTTTTAATATGGATTGTTTCAAGTCCATCTTAGTTTTTTCTGTATTCCTTTCCACATCATTTTTAAAGGATTATGGTCTGCCCAAGTGCCTAATTCTATCTCAATCTCCTTCATGTTAGTTCTTAATTCAGTGGTCAACCAAATCATGTCAATTCTAGATCAGGATTTATGGCTATTCAAGTAGAATGTATATTATAGTTTTTCTGGGTTGATTTCTCTCCAAGTATCTTGTGCACCAATTTCCTCTATCATGTTAAAAAAAGTCTTAGGTAATCTTTTTCTTTCTCATTTTCCTGTTTTACTACTTTTATAGTCTAATGTCCCATCTACTATTGCATTAAAATCCCCTACTAGGCAAATATTTTGGTATTCCATTTCTGCTATTTTTCTATGAAGATTTTGATAAACTCTTCTTGTTTATTGTTTGGTGCATACATTGCTACCAAAAGTGTTGGGTTTTGATGTAAAAATATTTCTACCATCACAATTCTTACTTCTTCATCTGAATAAATCATTTTAGAATCTATTGTCTCTTTAAGATATACAGCTACTCCTCTTTTGTTGTTGTTGTGCTGATGCATAATAGAGTTTCCCAATTTGGGGATATTCCAAAATTTTATAGTATTGTTTTTTTTATGTGTCTCTTGCAGACAAATTAAATCAATATTTAATTTCTGTAATTTTTTAAAGATTCTGTTTCTTTTTGATGGGGAATTCAGACCATTTATGTTCACTGGAAAAAAAAATCTGTTTTCCTTCTCCATTTTATTTACTTATATTTAGGTCTTGTTGATCTTGTAGTCCTCTGCTCTCTTGCCATTCCCTCACCCTCCTGATCTGGCTTCTCTTTCTCTTCTTCTGTTTTATAGTTGTTTCTTCTGTTGTTTGGTCTGTCTGGCCTTTTCTACACTTTTATTGACGTTGTATTCTTTCATCCAATAATGCTCTGTTTCTTTCGTTGAAATCTTATGCCTTTCAAACTGAATCCAGGGCATCTTTCTGACCCCTTGGGGTCTCCAGTCAGAGCAAAATCGGGCTAGGAAACCAGAGCTCCGATTTCTTTCACCCATCTTGAAGTGACACCAACATCATGACACCAAACCGGAAGCCCAGAAACAGAGTTTTATGGAGGTCCATAATCATAATTAAGTAGATTCAGAACTACTTGCTCCTCCTTGGAGAAATGAATGTCCATTCTAAATATCTCGCTTCAGCTTAAGGTTTAAGCTAATGCTTAAAATGTATCTTTTTGACTCAGTGGGCATTTGTGCAATGTTGAAAGCAGCTTACACTTGGAGCAGGAGAACTGCCTATTTTTTAAAACAGTGTATATCCTGTGTGGCATTTTCAGTTGCATTGACTACCAGGAGGCACCACATGATCTGTTTTGTCCTTTATTGTGACTCTTCAGATACAGGTAGCCTGATGTTATTCTATGAGCTTGCACTTGTCCCCAGGACACCAGTTTTGCTAACCAAGATTATGCAACTAACTGCTTGTCTACTGGCAGAATTACTATGGAAGCAGCATTTTCTCCAAAGCAAGAGAATGAAATTTGGACAAGGATCCACATTTGTGAGATAAGAATATATAGTAGTAGCAACAGAGATTGTCACTGATTGACATCAATTTCCCTGATAACTTGTACACAATTAGTGTGATTGTTTTATGTTAATGGTTGGTTCCTGTGGGGTTTTCCAGCTTTCTTTCTTTTCTAAATTTTATGTTTGTAAATAGCAAGCTCTTGAGTTATTAAAATGATTATTTTTCTGTGATGGCAATTCCAGCTGGTCATGAAAACAACTTAACGGCCTCTTACTCCGAAGTATTGGCTGCTGTTTGAACTACAAGAAGTATACTTTTAATAACCTATTTTACCAAGGGATTAGAAGTTCCTTATTAAATCTAAATTAGATGGATGTTAGGGGAGCTTTAATTCAAATAATTTCAAATTTCAGAAGTGAAGTAGGAATATAATAAAGACTTTTTGTATCTTGGGGCCACTTACACAGTGCTTTTTTTAGCCTTCACTTTGTCCCACTTCATCAATAAAAAGGAAAGACTGGGTGGCAAATAATATTTAGCTAATATCCAGCTATAAAGCTAGGTGTCTGCAAAGAATACATTCATTTGAATCTGTTTCAGAATGGCAGTCCGTTTTTCTTATGTAGGTGTAAAGGTAAAGGTTTCCCCGCACATGCGTGCTAGTCGTTTCTGACTCTAGGGGCCGGTGCTCATCTCCGTTTCAAAGCCGAAGAGCCAGCGCTTGTCCGAGGACATCTCTGTGGTCATGTGGCCGGCATGACTAGACACCAAAGGCGCACGGAACGCTGCTACCTTCCCACCGTAGTGGTCCCTATTTTTCTACTTGCATTTTTACGTGCTTTCAAACTACTAGGTTGGCAGAAGCTGGGACGAGTAACAGGTGCTCACTCTGTTACGTGGCACTCGGGATTCAACCCACCAAACTGGCGACCTTCTGATCAACAAGCTCAGCGTCCTAACCCACTGAGCCACCGCGTCCCTTATGTAGGTATAGAATTTAGATATCAGTCTGTGACTTGCAGAGTTGGAAGGAAATGGTTTATTGGCTGGTACTTTTGATCTCCTGCTTCAGGACGAACAGGAAAAGTAAGTTCTATGTACTGAAGACTACATGGGTAATCCTCAACTTATGACAACAATTGTGGCAAGAATTTTAATTGCTAAGCAAGGTGGTTGTCAAGTGAATCATACCTAATATTATGATCTTTTTTAACCATGATTATTAAGCTAATCACTGCAACTGTTAATAGAATTCTGTGATCATTAAGTGAATCTGGCTTCCTCCATTGACTTTGTTCATAGGATGTGGGCTGGGCAGTTTGCAAATGAGCATCATATGACCCCAGTACTTACAACCATTGTAAATACATGTCAGTTGCCAAGCACCCAAATTTTGATCATGTGACAATAGGGAGGTTGCAATGGTCATAAGTGCAAGGACCAGTGGTAAGTCACTTTTTCCAGTGATAACTTCAAATGGTCACTAAATGGAGGACTATAAGTTAACAGAACAGTTCTGTTCTTGGAATGCACTAAAGGCTTTTGCTATGATCCACATTGTGCATCATGGTTTTAGTCCTCTAGTTCTTTATTTTATATGTGTATAATCCATTTGTATATTTTTAGACTTTCAGCCCATCTTGGTACTTGCTATGATAGTTTTATGCTTACAAGCAGAGTTTTTTTATTATAGCAGTATATCGTTCACCATAAATTCACTCCATTTTCTTGTTCACTTTATTAAAACAATATTTCATCTCACTGTATCAATTTTTTAAAAGATCTGTAAAATAATTTGTGTATATTTTTTTCCAGTTTTTCCTAACGCAGAGAACTTTCCCCAATATATATAGTTATTACACATACATTCCCTAAGACATATTTTAGATGCTTATTTTAGCTGGGGTGGCATTATTTGTTCTTTATCTTTTATACACATACACACACACACTCGCGCACACACACAAACACATAAGGAACAAAAAATTAATATATATTGTACCCCCCCCTTCTTCATTTTTTAAATCTGCAGTAATCAATATTAATATACAGGCTGAAGATGTTGCTGCTAACTCAGAAAGCCCATCTTATTATTAAATATAAACTGGGAAGAAAAAAATCTCTGTTGTTTCAAAACGTGTTTTTTTTCAGTTCTTAAAAGAATAATAAGATTTTAAAAAATAGATAATGGGAACTAGAAGGAACTGAAGATTATAATTAAAGAGGAACACTCAAACAAAACTACTGTAGCAATTACAGAATGAAGCAAAATATTTTAACACTGGACATATTGAAGGACATTTGTGAACATGGACCTAGAAGCTAATGGAGTTAGAAGGTAAGAATGTCCGCCACTACAGAGAGAATGTGTTGAAACAATATAGAAGATGAACAAGTTTTACCTGACAAGATTGAGACAGAATTGAAAGTGGATTTAAAAATGGCAGGCTACAAGAATGCCTGGAATAATATGTTACACTGTATGCACAAAAGAAACAACTGGTGTCTTAATGATTAAAAGAGATATACAAATAACAAACCAAGAAAGTGACCTGAATATTTTTCCTATATTGAATATACAAAGGGGCTTGTTAAACTTTTGAAGAATTTTGTGAGAAGGAACAAAGAAAAATATAAAGAGAAATCAAATTCTGGAATGTTATTTGATGGGACTAAAAATAATCAAGACTGTTAGAAGTAAAGGAGAGAAATATAAAGGTGATTTACTTGATCAGGGTTAAATAGATAAGTTATTTTTGGTAACCCTTAATGGACTTTTGCTAACATCAACACTGAAATGACATTGTTCTGTACACAACTGCACAGTCTCGTGATTGGCTAATCCAGCCGGCGGGAATTCCTGGGTGCCTGAGGCAAGGCGGGAGATTCCAGTCGGCGGGTTGGCTAGCGTCCGGCGCTTGCCGGACATATAAGCAACACAGAGCCATGTGGGTCCAGTTCTACCACGTGCAGCTAGAATAAACAGTCTAAACCCTGAACCGTCTCCGTGTTATCTGTCGCCCGACCGGACACAACAGTGGCGACGAGGGTGGGATCGCGACAGAACAGCGGAGAAAAGGACGTGTGAGCAGGAAGCGCGTGGAGCGGGAAATTCACAGACACAACAGACATCAAGACTGAAATGATGAGGCTTTATGGATTTGTTAGTAGATAAGAGATGGGACATGAAAAAACCAATCATTTGTTGTGAAATGAGAAATAACACAATAGAATAACAGAATAACGGATTTGGAAGGGATCTTGGAGATCTTCTATTCTAACCCTCTGCTCAAGCAGATGAACCGATACCATTTCAGACAAGTGGCTGTCCAGTCTCTTCTTAAAAGCCTCCAGTGATGGACCATCCACAACTTCTGAATACAAGCCATTCCACTGGTTAATTGTTCTCACTGTTAGGAAATTTCTCCTTAGTTCTCCTTCTCTCCCTGTTTAATTTCTATCCATTGTTTCTTGTCTTGCCTTCTGGTGCTTGGAAAATAGGTTGACCTCCTCTTCTTTGGGACAATCGCTCAAATATTGGAACACTGTTAACATGTCATCCCTAGTCCTTCTTTTCACTAGACATACCCAATTCCATTCTTCATATGTTTTAGTCTCCAGCCACCAATCATTTTTGTTGATCTTTTCTGTACTCTTTCTACATCTTTTTTATAATATAGTGATCAAAATTGGATGCACTATTGTAAGTGTGGTCTTACTAAGGCTTACTAAGTACCAGTGCTTTCTTTGTATAAGAAAAAGGTGCCGGAACTCACATGTCATACAACCCACCTTGCCTATCCTACAAGGTTCCATCCAAAAAAGGTGCCAGAACTCCGTTCTGAGCGTTCTATGAGAAAAAAAGCCCTGCTAAGTACTAAAGCAGTATTAGTATTAGATTCTACTGCTTATTTTGGCTGCTGCCACACACTGCTGGCTCATATTTAAGAAATTGTCCACTGGGACTCCAAGATCCGTCTCACAGCTACTGCTTTGCACCACGTTTCACCTAATCTGTACTTGTACATTTGGTTTTTCTCGCCTAGGTGTAAAACCTTACTTTCCTCTACAATGAATTTTATTTTGTTAGATAGAGCCAGGGCTTTTTTCCTCATAGAACGCTCAGAACGGAGTTCCGGCACCTTTTTTGGATGGAACCTTGTAGGGTAGGCAAGGTGGGTTGTATGACGTGTGTGAGTTCTGGCACCTTTTTCTTTTACAAAAAAAGCATTGGATAGAGCCCTTGTTCAAGTCTGTCAAGATCCATCTGAATTATGAGCCTATCTTCTGGGGAGCCGAATAGTCCTGCCAGCTTAGTGTCATCTGCAAATTTGATGAGTTCCCCTTCTATTCCTTCTATTTGTATTTTAAGAGAAGTTACTAAAATTTGTATTTGTGATGAAGTGGGAAATTCTTTATATATTTTCTTTTTCTTTACTACGCTATTTTTTCTTTCTTATATATTTCTTTTCTTTTTTCTTTTCTGCATCTTCTATTTTTTTCTTTTCATTCTTTTTTAACTTGTATTCATTTTTATTGTTATTTTAAAAAGTACGGTGTAGCTTGAGCCTATATACTTGTATGTGAAATCAAATCTGTAAGTGTCTGATGCATAACAAATAAGATCTACTATAACAGAGTATATGTAGGAATCTTTAGAGGAATTCATGTTTTTAATGTGAAAATTGCTATTTAAGACAAGAAATTCTTAAGTCACTAAAAAAGTAAATAAAACAAGTATGGCTTGACTGGAGTTCCTTTATGATTTCTATATTGGTTCCTGCATGCCATTGTGTTTGAACTTATATGCTATGGATCAAATTTTTTAAATAAAAAAATATTAGACATATTGATACTTAAACTTATATAAATGCATGTGTCATACAAGCTGGAACCTTACGACAATCTTTTTGTTTCATATTGATTTAATGGATCGGGGATCTTCTTTTTTTTCTTTTATTACATTCCATGAAACCATGCACTTGCATAGTTTACGAGGTTTTAAGTTCACCTCAGTTTGGAACAGTAAGCCATCTATAAAATGTTCTCCAGTTTGGACTTGGTTCACGACACTTTCTAATTGCCTTATTCTCTCCACTTCTCTATAAAGAAGAGCCTCTGGCTAAACAGATAATCTATTATGAAATGTTTTGTAACTGATCCAGGCAGCTCCCACTTAGCTTCTCAAATGTTTTATAAGTTTTGTGAAATAAAATCACATAAAACCTTGAGCATGAGAGAAAAACATACGGTACTTTTATTGCTGCAAATTATAATTCTTAAAAGTAGGTATGTGTGTCAACATTTACAACCTTCTTTTCCAATCATACAGTATTTTCCAATATGGTTTACAACAGTTAAAAATGCACATAAGTACAAAACTTACACTAAGTTAAGAATTCAATATTATACTGACTTATCCAGAAGTAAGGCATATACTCTGAACAGATAAGAATGCATTGGAAATTCATCAAAGCCAGGATTAAAACACGATGGAAGGTTTTAGAAAGTAATTCTGCTTTGAGTAAGCCATCTGATTTTAATTGATTTATTCTGATTTTAACTGATTTATTATTTATAATAATATGACTAAATCTGAATTCAACTTATGGTCTCTTTATTATTCTTTAACTATCTGTTATGTCCTGCTTTTTCCTAATATTTTTGCCATATGTATTCAGCTTGTGATTCTCTTCTTCCTTTGTGAACAGTTTAGTCTCTTCAAAGAATTAGAAATTAACTTTTACCTACTCATTGGATACAAGTGGAATATTGAAATTCTCTACAAATTTTTCCAATAAATTTCTCCAACAGTTTCGTTGAGGTGTTAACAGTACCACAACTACCATGGAGTTGTGGTGGCACAGTGGTTAGAATTCAGTACTGCAGGCTGCTTCTTCTCACTGCCGGCTGGTGGCAGTTCAAAACTCACTGGCCCAAGTCTTCCATCCTTCCAAGGTTGTAACCTGGGGACCTAGATTGTTGGGGGCAATATTCTGACTCTGTAATCGCTTAGAGAGAGCAGTAAAGCACTGTGAAGCGTATATAAACGTAAGTGCTATTGCTACCAAAAAAGCCTCATGCGGCTTTTCCCCCTCACATTTCTTTCAGGATTTAATTGAAATACAGAAACCATTGAAGCTGCAGACCACTGAAGAGTGGATTGTACAGTAATGGAGGGAACCTGTCCCTTGAACATTTCATAACAAAATATACAAGCACTTCCATCTGTGGAAGTTTCTCTGAAATTCTCTTCTCCACTGAAATAATTTCTAAGAAAATTGTTCTGATCAAAATGAAACAGAGCAGATGAAAGAAGATGGAGGAGATATTCTATTCTGGGACTACCTGCCATGGAATCAGGAGTTATTGCTGAATGGTGGTTATGCTATCATGCAAAGTAAAGTGATCGTCTCAGTTGCTGATGAATATTAAATGTCAGATGAGATCAATGAGGAACCATCTGCCAAGAGATTCTGGCTACAGGCCACATATAGCTTTTGAATGGCATGCTGAAACCCATACCTACATACAAAATTTTAATCTTATTGTATTTAATTGTGCAATTGCATATATACATTTTAATCATCATATTTATTTATATGTTCTGGCAGCAAATTATGGTACTCTATAGGCTTCATTCACAATTTTGAGAACACACATAGCTCTGGAATAATATAGTGCTTATATGTACATATACACAATCTGTTAAATAATTATATTACATGGACTTAAATTAGATTCTTGGACTTAGATTCTTAAAAACAGAATCACTGACCATGAAAATCACTTAATTTAGGATCCTTATCCTAGTGTTAATTTGTTCCATTCTCTGCTCAATCTCTATACCAAATAAAAAAAACTTCTCCAAATCCACTTTATTTGCACTGGAGTTGATTGGCCACAATACAGTTTAGGTAGGGATTTAGACTTACCATCTCTGCTTCCTAATAGGTGGTCAGCAGTCCATATCTGACTTGCTGCCTTTAGTTTGTCATTAAATGGGTCTGTAGTTTTTAGCAATTTCTTACCAAGAGTCCAGATTTCTTCCTAAATGATTCTTTTTATCTTGTAATATTAGCATATATCCCCACGTCTGAATGTCTTATGTTTTGTATTTGGAAAGTTATTATTTTCATGGAGTAACATATGCATTGTAATTATTATGTAGAACTGTGATTGCATGAATCATTAGGCATTGTCTATGAAATTTCCAGCAACAATGCAGTAAGTATTGCCTATGTTAGCCTTTTCCAACTGATCTCTCCTCCATGCCTTCCCTAATATGTAGCAAAAATCCTAGAAAATGTGAAATTGCAGATAACATGTTCAGGCCAAATTGCAAGAGTCTAACATATCTGGCCCCTTCATGGATTACTGCCCCTTCGTGGCGAAGGGGCTTGTGTAATTCAATGAAGCTATGAGCTATGCCATGCAGGGCCACCCAAGATGGAAAGGTCATAGCAGAGAGTTCTGACAAAACGTGATCCACTGGAGAAGGAAATGGCAACCCACTCCAGTATCTTTGCCATGAAAACCCTATGGACAGTACCAAAAGGCAAAACAATATGACACTGGAAGATGACCCCCTCAGGTCGGAAGGCGTCCAATATGCTACTGGGGAAGAGCAGAGGGCTAGTACTAGTAGTGCCAGAAAGAATGAAGCGACTGGGCCAAAGCCGAAAGGACGGTTCTATGAAGCCCTACAGCACCTTATAGAACTAACACCAAAAAATGATGTCCTTATCATCATGGGGGATTAGAATGCTAAAGTAGGAAGCCAAAAGATAACTGGAATAACAGGCAAGTTTGGCCTTGGAGTACAAAATGAAGCAGGGCACAGGCTGATAGCATTTTGTCAAGAGAATACGATGGTCATAGCAAACACTCTTTTCCAACAACCCAAGAGACATGGACATCACCAGACGGTCAACACAGAAATCAGATTGACTATATGCTCTGCAGCCAAAGATGGAGAAGCTCTATACAGTCAGTAAAAACAAGACCAGGAGCTGACTGTGGCTCAGACCATGAGCTTCTCGTTGCAAAGTTTAGGCTTAAACTGAAGAAAGTAGGGAAAAGCAGTAGGCCAGTCAGGTATGAATTAAATCATATCCCTGTTGAATATACAGTAGAGGTGACAACTAGATTTAAGGAATTAGATCTGATAGACAGAGTGCCTGAAGAACTATGGACAGAGGTTTGCAACATTGTACAACAGGTAGCAACCAAAACCATCCCAAAGAAAAAAAATGCAAGAAAGCAAAATGGCTGTCTGAGGAAGCTTTGCAAATAGCTGAGGAAAGGAGGGAAGCGAAAGGCAAGGGAGAAAAAGAAAGATACACCCAATTGAATGCAGAATTCCAGAGAATAGCTAGAAGAATGCCTTCTTAAATGAACAGTGCAAAGAAATAGAAGAAAACAATAGAATAGGGAGGACTAGAGATCGCTTCAAGAAAATTGGAGAGATGAAGGGAACGTTTAATGCAAAAATGGAAATGATAAAGGACCAAAATGGCAGGGACCTAACAGAGGCAGAAGAGATTAAGAAGAGGTGGAAAAATTACACAGAAGAACTATACAAGAATGAGCTTAATGTCCCTGATAATCACAATGAGGTGGTCACTGACCTCGAGCCAGACATCCTAGAATGTGAAGTGAAGTGGGCCTTAGAAAAGCTGAGTAACAACAAAGCTAGTGGAAGTGACAGTATTCCAGCTGAGCTATTCAAAATCTTAAAAGATGATGCAGTAAAAGTGCTACACTCAATTTGCCAGCAAATTTGGAAAACTCAACAGTGGCAACAGGATTGGAAAAGATCAGTTTATATTCCAATTCCAAAGAAAGGCAGTGCCAAAGAATGTTCAAACTATCGCACCATTGCACTCATTTCTCATGCTAGTAAAGTTATGCTTAAAATCCTACAAGCTAGACTTCAGCAGTATGTGGATCGAGAACTACCAGAAGTACAGGCAGGATTTCGAAGAGGCAGAGGAACTAGAGATCAAATTGCCAACATACACTGGATCATGGAGAAAGCTAGAGAGTTCCAGAAAAACATCTACTTCTGCTTCATTCACTATGCTAAAGCCTTTGATTGTGTGGATCATAACAAACTGTGGCAAGTCCTTAAAGAGATGGGTGCACCAGACCATCTTATTTGTCTCTTGAGAAACCTATATGCGGGCCAAGAAGCAATAGTGAGAACTGGACACGGAACCACTGATTGGTTCAAAATTGGGAAAGGAGTCCAGCAAGGCTGTATACTGTCACCTTGCCTATTTAACTTATATGCAGAGCACATCATGAGAAAGGCAGGGCTAGATGAATCAAAAGTTGGAATTAAGATTGCCGGAAGAAATATCAACAACCTAAGATATGCAGATGATACCACTTTAATGGCAGAAAGTGAAGAGGAACTAAAGAGCCTCGTGTTGCGAGTGAAGAAGGAGAGTGCAAAACTTGGGTTGAAACTTAACATTAAGAAAACCAAGATCATGGTATCCAGCCCTCTCAATTCCTGGCAAATAGATGGGGAAGAAATGGAAGTAGTGACAGATTTTATTTTCCTGGGCTCCAAGATCACTGCAGATGGGGACTGTAGCCAAGAAATTAAAAGATGCTTGCTCCTGGGGAGGAAAGAAATGGCAAATCTAGACAGCACACTAAAAAGCAGAGACATCACCCTGTCAACAAAAGTGTTTTTAAGAGTTTTGGGATGATATGTATGGTAACAGAATCTTTAATTTGGAATTAATGGACAATTTACTACAGAGGAAGAGGAAGAAAGTTTTGTGGGTTAATGTGGGTTAATTTGTGTAAGAACTATCTATTATAGCCTATTTTGGCTAGAGAGGTTAATAGGGATAGGTGCTTGTGATGTGTAAATGAGAATATGTTTAGGAAATAGTGAATTGTGGAAGAACATAGATGGGAATGACGCTAGTTTTCTTTTATTTTAGTTCTTTATACATATTTAGTATTATTAAGGATTGGTTTACTCTATATAAGCTAGAGAGTGATGGATTTTAGAGTTTATAATTGTTAGTATATGATTGTTTATGATTGCTTTTTAGATATATACCTTGTATTTTGCTCTGGGAAGTCGGGGGGGGAGGGGGGGAGGAGGGGAAGTAGGGGGGGGGAGGCAGGGGAGGGAGGAGGGAGAGGGGGAGGGGGGGGATAGGGGGGAGGTAGGGAGGGGAGGAGGGAGGGGGAAGGGGGGTTTTCTAAAGGAAAACTGTATTTTAAAACTTTTCAATAAAAAAAAAAAAGTGCGTATAGTCAAGGCTATGGTCTTCCCAGTTGCAATGTATGGCAGTGAAAGTTGGACCATAAAAAAGGCTGAGCGCCAAAGAATTCAGGCCTTTGATCTCTGGTGCTGGAGAAGACTCCTGCGAGTCCCTTGGACTGCAAGGCGATCAAACTGGTCAGTCCTAGAGGAGATCAACCCTGACTGCTCTTTAGAAGGCCAGATCCTGAAGCTAAAACTCAAATACTTTGGCCACCTAATGAGAAGGAAGGACTCACTGGAGAAGAGCCTAATGCTGGGAAAGATTGAGGGCAATAGAAGAAGGGGACAACAGAGAATGAGGTGGCTGGATGGAGTCACTGAAGCAGTAGGCGTGAGCTTAAATGGACTCCAGAAGATGGTAGAGGACAGAAAGGCCTGGAGGAACGTTGCCCATAGGGTCGCGATGGGTCGGACACGACTTCGCAACTAACAACAACAACAACAACATATCTGGATAGATGGGAAAGCTCGCTGTTGTTTCTGCATGTTGAAGAGGAATATTTTTCTCACCTGAAATTCCTTTGTGCTATGCCTGATATTTGTTTGTAGATGTAATGGAAATAGATGTTACAATATTTATATACTGATACAAATGAAAAGATTTGATATAAATTTGTTTTGTATGTTTGGTATCAGGTTTGTGCCGCAATCTGAAATCATGAAATAGATCAGACAGATGCTATATTCCAACCAGTAAAAACAATGGTGGGAGTTTAAGGGCAAATTTAAAAAAATCTTCCTTACACTAAGCAGAATTTAACCATGGATTTCATTGACCAAAATTGAAATGGATTAAGCTAGGGTTAGAGATGAATTAGGCAATTAGGCAAACCTATGAAGAATAAAATTCAATGGCCAGTGCTATTCTAGCAATTGTATAGTACTTCCTGCAAAATCATGTCTTCGAATCCCCATAGGGAAATCTATAAGTTGCTCTTGTGTTCTACTTGAGACTTCCTAGATATATCCAGTTAACCTCTGAGAAAAACAGAATACTGTGCTTCTGTGACCAACTCTAACATTTTAGTAATCAGACTATTATAACAGCAGTGCAAAACTTAATGGAAAAGAAAAATCCCTGTTGGCTGGATGTCCCCCTACACTGAATATCTTTCTGGACTGTAGGTTTAAAATATATTTGGTTTACTTATGTTGCATATTTGATGTCCTAATTTTGTTAAGGTTTGGAATTGATGTTGAGCTTTCTGCTCTAGTTTTTGTTTGTCTTTGTGACTGGCATTTTCAGAAGAGAGAGAATTCCTCTGTCAGCTAATTGGCTTGGAAATGAGCTGATGAGGTTCTTATATTTGAACCTGGCAAGTTGATCTCAGATTGGCCCATAGCATGGGAATCCTGCAGCTCATGAAACCTTTTGCCTTTTAATAAGTGTATTGGTCAGAAAAGGTGCAACCAGACTCCACAACTTACATGGCACTCCTCTTTATAGCATATTTGAGTGTTTCTTCTCTTGGTACTGAAACTTATTTTTTTGTTGAAGATACTAAAGGATGAGAGAGGGCCACTGCAGATGTTGCATCTGAAGTTCCTGAATGCTCACACATTGTGTAGGGCTTTTGTTTGTTTTCATTTCTATACTAGCACTGTGAAAGTTCTACTCCTGATCATTTCTTGGCAGTTATGTTTTACCAAAAAAGAAATCTGGAATCTCAAGATCTAGTTCAATATAATTCTCCATTCCAATGTTTAAAGTTCAAAATAAGTCCAGAATATTTCTCTCAAATGGAACGTTGTTTTGATCATTAATTTGGGACTTCAACCAAGCCTCTTGCATATAATAGGTCTTCAGTATGCCCTTTAAGCAAATGTGGGCTTTACACAAGAATTTCTGTTCTGTGAAATAATCCTTCATTTAAATACTGCTCCCATAAGTGCATGAATGTTCTATTTCATCAGCTTAAAGACCTGAAGCTTTCAAATTAAGTCTTGGTATGGATCTTGCAAAAAATGGGAGTGTGGGAATAAAGAAAGAAATGGGGGAAGTGGAAGTAAAATAGCTTTCCCAACTACCAAACGCTTAGTGAATCCAGTCATGGTGGAATGGGCGGAGCCAAAAGCCCAGCACCCAGTCTAAGAAGCCTTCATTTTGCATACACAAGGCTTTCCTCTTGGTCTCAAAATGCCATTTACGTTCCCATGAGACACTGTACAGCAATCCAATCAACCTTATTAGAAAAGGCTATTTTAAATGTGGGTGATGAATTTGCAAAAATGGACATAGGCTTGCAAGGAGGAAGATGATGAATCTGTTGCTTCACTTGACATTCTGTTCAAAAGAAATGAAGTTCTCACACAGAGAGAGGTAGTTTCCTGGTGGAGAATAAGGTCAGATTCACTGAACCTGGCCCATAAGAGTCTTATTTCATAAATGCTCAGGTTAGCTTCTTAAACTGCAACTCAGTCAGACTTCAAAATGACATTAAGCTACTAGATAATCTGGGAATTCAAGCAAAGACTAAGATGTTAAAGCACTGTATTGACAATACAGCAATCTAATTTCTTAGACTGCCATAGAAATGTGACAGATCATTTTGTGACTTTTTTCACTTTTTGGTAAAGCACATCAATTATAAATCAAAGTAGGTTTTCTGTTATTCTGGTTTAAAAAGAGAAGTCAAGTATGCTAATGTAGGTATTAATGTGGATGGCCAGTATCAGGAAATCTGCAAGGGGAAGGGTTGTCAAGAACACTAAGGGAGGTGATCACAATCATCACCCTGCATAAAAAAAGGGGCAGGACTTTGATCATACAGACATGGCCATCATTATGGGTTGTTGTTTTTTTTAACTTCTGTGAGGTCTCCCCTATGCAGAAAGTTGGGGAGAATACCTAAATAGCATCTAAAGGGTCCCAAGTTCTCATCTTTCAGAGAGACAGAGGGTGGGGAGAGAGAAAATTCACCTAGCAAGTCTATTTCATACACACTTGCCTGTACATATGATTTTTTCTCTAGACAGGCAGTCTGAATATAATTACTTTCTGCTAATGTGCTATCCTCATTTGATCTCAAGTGATGAAGACATAGGGTACAACTTACCACCCTTAGGCACTTACAGCCCACTGCTTGCTTTCAGAGCTCTCTGCAAGAGATCAGTTCAGATCCATCTCTGTCTTCATTACAGCTGCTGCTTCAGAGAATGAAAGGGAGAAAGAAAATGAGACATATTAAAGATGAGGGAGTGTGTCAAGAGGTATCCCCCTACTAATTTTTGGCTCTGTCCTCCCCACTCCTTTCTTGAGTTAGAGCTCTCCTGCAAATTCTCTGAGAATCTCTTTGAGAATCTGCTTGCTGATCCTTGATAGGGAAAATAATTAGTCCCCAAGATCCAGAAAACATCAAACTGAATGCTTTCCATGGGACTTTTATTTAATTCTCTGGAAGACAGCAGTCCCTAATGTAGGACTTTTTAAAAATGTTGGTTTGACTGTCCTAACAGAGAAGAATCAAATCTTTTTTCCACAAGGGGTATTATTCTTACTCCTTCGAACTATCTTTTAGATAAATCCAGTTTTGAGATATATATGTAAATCTGAGAGAGTATTGTGAGAAAGTTTGTGTTTGTGTGTGTGTGTGTGTGTGTGTGTGTGTGTGTGTGTGTTGGCAATAAGCTAAGAATCAAAGTAACAATAAAACTTGTGATCCTTTGCAACTTCCACATTCATTTATCACTGAACTTAATTCTACCTGGATGTGAACAGAGGAACTGCTATTTCAGGAATGTCAGCAATAAAAAAACATTGGTAATTTACTTGAGTTAAAAAGTTAACTAAATTAATAGAGGGTTCAGTCATATATATACATAAATATATGTATCTGTGTTTTGTGTGTGTGAATAAATTTTACTTCAATACATTGCCAACTTAATTCTCCTTGTATTTTGAATGATGAAAGATATAAAATGAGGCAAGAGTATAGATCAAGGGTCAGCAACCTGAAACAGTGAAAGAGCCACTCAGAACCGGTTCCCTCACAAAAGGAAAAACTGGGAGCCGCAAAAAATGTGTGCACATGCGCATACATGCGTGCATGCGCAGAACAGGGTTTGAAGAGTGGAGCCAAGGCGAGATATGCACCTACCCTGCATATTTGAATTGATTGGTTGAACTTTTTTAGTCCCACTTTTTTTTTTTTTGGACTGCACATGGCAGAGGACTGGGAGCCGCAGGAGACGGCTGAAAGAGCCGCATGCGGCTCCGGAGCCGCGGGTTGCAGACCTGTGGTATAGATAATCTGATTACCTCTACTGGCATCTCACACCAGGCAAATTGCCAAGAATGTATAAAGGTACTTCAAATGAATGTTGGAAGTGCAAATGTAAAGAAGAAACATTTTACCATTTATGGTGGACATGTGCAAAGCAAAGAAATATTGGAGTAGAATTCCAATTTCTTCTTGGAAACTGCTTTTGGGCTTAAGGTGAAAAGAAATGAAATTTTGATTTTGGGTTTTGCTGATTAGATAGGTTAGTTGTTATAAAAATGGCTAATATATATTATTATGATATAAAAGTAAAAAGTTGAGGTTTTATGTTATTAGCTTATTCTACTGCACCAAAAAGAGTCAGAAGTCAAAGCTTTTTGTTCTTTCTTTACACGTTTTCCTCTTTCCCTTTTCCTCCCCTCTTTTCCCATTATCTTCATTTTTCTCCATAGTTCTTAATGTTATATTTTAGATTTTGATGAACTAATAAAATATTTAAACAGAATCTGTTAAATATTTTGACGATCTTTGTTTGTGTGGATTATATTTATCAGTATTTACCATATTAAAAATTAAAATTAAAAAAAAAAGAATGGAGGTAATCTGGATGTAGTTTATGTATCACTAATGTTTGGCTCAGTGGGTTAGGACGCTGAACTTGTCGATCGGAAGGTCGGCAGTTTGGCGGGTCGAATCCTGAGTGCCGCGTAACAGAGTGAGCGCCTGTTACTCGTCCCAGCTTCTGCCCACCTAGCAGTTCGAAAGCATGTAAAAATGCAAGTAGAAAAATAGGGACCACTACGGTGGGAAGGTAACAGCGTTCCGTGCGCCTTTGGCGTCTAGTCATGCCGGCCACATGACCACGGAGACATCCTCGGACAAGCGCTGGCTCTTCGGCTATGAAACGGAGATGAGCACCGGCCCCTAGAGTCGGAAACGACTAGCACGCATGCGCGGGGGAACCTTTACCTTTACCTTTAATGTTTGTGTTTGTAGACTCTGGATCCATTCACTTGGTTCTCTTTACTTGACAGCCATGCTGTCAAGGTGAAGAAGGTGGTCTTTCTCTGTGAGACACACTGAAAATTCTTTTTATATAATTCCTTGTGGTTTTTTGCCATGTCATTGTGATGATAAACCACTAGATCCATATTTTTATTGTGTTCCGTCATTTCTCCAGCTTGTCATGCAATCTTTCTGTCACTGAGTGAATGCATAGAAGATAGAATGGGGACTTGCATGGTTGAAGCCTCTTTCCTTCTCTAAACCAATGCACTATACCAAAATTGTCAAGTTCAAGTCTATCGTCTAATTAGACTATTCCAACCCAAGACTGTTGTAATAATATAAAGGGAGATCTTTCATAAAATAATGATTATAATAATAAATTGGAACAGCTTACCTCCTGCAAAAATACCTTTAATATTTTTAAACAACGGCACCTGCGTATCCCATGTTCTTGAGGAACACTCAATAAGTGGACAAAAATGCCAAATCCAGTCTAAACATTTGGCTGAGTGTGACCACCCATAACAATAATCATGTAATCCAGCCTATTCATTAATTAAGTAGGCCAGGGAATGGAAGGATGGGCAGTGGCATCAGAGCATGTGATGCCATTATGCAAGACCCACCCCTTACATAAGAGGTGATTTTGCATCATGATGTTGCTTCCTTGCTGTGCCCCATTGGCTTTGCTGCGGCTGCCTCTGGTTGCCTCTACTACCAAAGGTCACATCTCACCCTTTCCATACATTCTGAATCTACTCCTTACTTATTGAGGGTCTTGCTTGAGGTCAATAGTTGGAAATGAGATCACACCAGTGCACTAATGACTTCTAAGGTCTGAGTTCTTTTCACTTTCTGATATCAAGATTACAAGAAATCGAAGGTCATTTTCAAAGCAACAAAGATTTAGTGCACCCAGAAAACTAGTAAAGGTTCAAGATGCAAAAGCAACAAGACTCCAAAGCAATAACTGTTACTTTTGAAGAAGCAATGAAATGTAATCATTTATGAAAAGACATTTTACATTTGTTGATTTTTTAAAAAAAAATTATATCACACCTTTCTTCCAAGAACTCAGGGCAGCTTGCTGTATGTGGACTTCTCTGTTTTATCACCACCATAGCAATTCTGTGAGGTAGTTTGGATTGAATAAGAGTCTGTAGCTTCCATTCCTATAGGATACCTGAATCTGGATCTCCCCTGTGCTGCTTCAATACTTGAGGTGGAGGAGGGAATAGCATAATGGAACAGTTTCTTTCATTAGCAAAAGAAACTCTGAGCCATGCTCTTACTTCATATTTTTAGTAAGTTTGCTGAGATTATACATTAAAACTAGTAGATGCTTCATAAATATGTTGGGGTGGTGAAGCAAAATGTGCAATCAGCATCCTTTCCCCTAGGGCACATCTGCACTATCTGCTTTCTATGATGTTTTGTTCCCAGTGATCACCCACCAGTTCTTGAATGCAGGAACAGATAATGTTGTCCTCTCATACCCAGATCATAAATCTACCCCATCCTTAGGTTTTCCAGCTTCAGTCCAAAATTGACTACTTTCTTAAGCCCTTCAAAGCAGATGGTCTCCACCACAGTTCCTGTCTATTGTCAGCCCCAGCTGGTGTGCTCCTGCACTTCCAGCAGCTGGTCATTGTCCTATACAGCCATTTTATATTTTGTCTATTTTGAAGGGAAAAAAGAAAAAGAAAAAAAAGCCAAGGGCATTTTCCAAAGTCAAAACCATAATTTTGTGTTCACACTTCATTTTAAATGTGGATAACTGTGCCAAGAATATGTTTTTAGCCTTTCCCATTTTAGTTTCCATCTAGTCATCCAGATTTTTATAGTCCAGGACTGATATCCTCACATTTGTTCCTAAGCAAGCATGCTGTGTTGCGGGTTTAGGCAATTTTTCTGAAATTTTCTGCACCATGCACTTTTGTGAAGGACAAAATTGCAGAGCCAGGAGACCACACATTTAATAGAGTCTAGCATTTATATCCCCTTCATGGATTACTGCCTTGTCGTGGCGAAGAGGCTTGCGTAATTCAATGAAACTATGAGCTATGCCGTGCAGGGCCACCCAAGATAGAAAGGTCATAGCAGAGAGTTCTGACAAAACGTGGTCCACTGGAGAAGGAAATGGCAACCCACTCCAGTATCTTTGCCATGAAAACCCTATGGACAGTACCAAAAGGCAAAATGATATGACGCTGGAAGATGAGCCCCTCAGGTCGGAAGGTGTCCAATATGCTACTGGGGAAGAGCAGAGGGCTAGTACTAGTAGCACCAGAAAGAATGAAGCGACTGGGCCAAAGCCGAAAGGACGCTCAGCTGTGGATGTGTCTGGTGGTGAAAGGAAAGTCCGATGTTGTAAAGATTTTTTCTCCATAGGAACCTGGAATGTAAGATCCATGAATCAAGGAAAGCTGGACGTGATCAAACAAGAGATGACAAGACTGAACATCGACATCTTAGGTATCAGTGAACTAAAATGGACAGGAATGGGTGAATTTAATTCAGATGACCATCAGGTGTACTACTGCGGGCAAGAATCCCTCAGAAGAAATGGAGTAGCCTTCATAGTCAATAAAAGAGTAGGAAAAGCAATACTGGGATACAATCCTCAAAATGACAGAATGATCTCAGATCGAATCCAAGGCAAACCATTCAGTATCACAGTAGTCCAAGTCTATGCCCCAACCACCGGTGCTGAAGAGGATGAAATTGACCGGTTCTATGAAGCCCTACAGCACCTTATAGAACTAACACCAAAAAATGATGTTCTTATCATCATGGGGGATTGGAATGCTAACGTAGGAAGCCAAAAGATAAGCGGAATAACAGGCAAGTTTGGCCTTGGAGTACAAAATGAAGCAGGGCACAGGCTGATAGAATTCTGTCAAGAGAATACGATGGTCATAGCAAACACTCTTTTCCAACAACCCAAGAGACGGCTCTACACATGGACATCACCAGATGGTCAACACAGAAATCAGATTGACTATATGCTCTGCAGCCAAAGATGGAGGAGCTCTATACAGTCAGTAAAAACAAGACCAGGAGCTGACTGTGGCTCAGACCATGAGCTTCTCGTTGCAAAGTTTAGGCTTAAACTGAAGAAAATAGGGAAAAGCGCTAGGCCAGTCAGGTATGAATAAAATCATATCCCTGTTCAATATACAGTAGAGGTGACAAATAGATTTAAGGAATTAGATCTGATAGACAGAGTGCCTGAAGAACTATGGACAGAGGTTCGCAACATTGTACAACAGGTAGCAACCAAAACCATCCCAAAGAAAAAAAATGCAAGAAAGCAAAATGGCTATCTGAGGAAGCTTTGCAAATAGCTGAGGAAAGGAGGGAAACGAAAGGCAAGGGAGAAAAAGAAAGATACGCCCAATTGAATGCAAAATTCCAGAGAATAGCTAGAAGAGAGAAGAATGCCTCACAATGAGGTGGTCACTGACCTCGAGCCAAACATCCTAGAATGTGAAGTGAAGTGGGCCTTAGAAAAGCTGAGCAACAACAAAGCTAGTGGAGGTGACAGTATTCCAGCTGAGCTATTCAAAATCTTAAAAGACGATGCAGTAAAAGTGCTACACTCAATTTGCCAGCAAATTTGGAAAACTCAACAGTGGCCACAGGATTGGAAAAGATCAGTTTACATTCCAATTCCAAAGAAAGGCAGTGCCAAAGAATGTTCAAACTATCGCACCATTGCACTCAACAACAAAGCATTTATATATTTTTCCCTAAGTTTAAGTAGTACACATGTGCACAGGATTTTGTTTGGTAAATTTTTCATACTGTATTAAGAATGGTCTATGCTTAGGATACATTTTTAGATTACATTTCCAGACATTTTGATCTAGTGTTTGGATGCTATAAGCAGATTGTCCATGTTTGTTGACTCATCAAATGATTTGGACCTGTCTCCTCCCCCCTCCCCATTTTTTTCCACATTCAAACCTATAGCTCTTTCATATCTGGTCTGAAAAAAAGATCCAAATACTCATTACTCAAAAATATATTATAATATATATCCAGTTATTTAAAAATAAATAAATCAAGAATAGCATGAAAGCAAGAACAAAAAGTTTTTTAAAAAATTGAGCATCAAAAGAATCAAACTTGTTTAAAGAGAAATATTTTCAGAAACATGATATTTTTAAGGCTTATGAAAAATCAGAATACAGAAGAGCTACAAGAGTTTAAACTCTATATTCTTCAGAAGAACGTGGTTATTTTACAGCACCCTCAGTTCAACTCTTCAAGGTTGAATTCTCCAATGACTACAATGCTCTGTCTTTTCAGTTCATGCCATATTGTACAATCAGAAAAACTTCATATATAGCAGTAAAAGTAAAGGTAAAGGTTCCCCCGCACATGCGTGCTAGTCATTTCCGACTCTAGGGGCTGGTGCTCATCTCCGTTTCAAAGCTGAAGAGCCAGTGCTTGTCCGAGGACATCTCCGTGGTCATGTGGCCGGCATGACTAGATGCCAAAGGAGCACAGAACGCTGTTACCTTCCCACCGTAGTGGTCCCTATTTTTTCTACTTGCATTTTTACGTGCTTTCAAACTGCTAGGTTGGCAGAAGCTGGGACAACTAACAGGCACTCACTCTGTTACGCGGCACTCAGGATTCAACCCGCCAAACTGCCGACCTTCTGATCAACAAACTCAGCATCCTAACCCACTGAGCCACCACGTCCCTATATAGCAGAGGCTACCATAATTACTTACTGATAATAATGGATCCATCTGCAAAAACCTTTTCCAACATATGAACACAAGATGAATTTTTTATTCAATATTCAGAGAGGATTTCATAGACTGTTCCACCTTCACTCCACATTCTTCCAGTTGTATTTAGCCACTTAAGCTATCACTAGGTATTCAGGAAGGTCACAACTGATTGCTTACATTGAGTTTTTGAAGCTAGTCAGGGAGCCCATGTAACTGAGAGCTACAGATTTATTACCCTTTTTATCGGTATCATAAATGGTAAATGCTGTTGAATCTGTTTTGTGGTGGGTAGAGTCAATTATAATAATCACTAAAGATAGTATTCTGGAATTTCCTATATATAATTCTTACCATTGAATAGGAGTCACTGGGGTTTTTATTGCTGTTGTTTTTTGTTATATTAAGTACATTTACACCAGTTGATACTTCCAGATCCTTGAGACATGAATGGCTACTTTTTTAAAAAATTAAAAGCAAAGAAACTGGGGAGAAAGTACAAGTAATGGTAATAAACTGGGGGAGGGATACTTTTCCTTTTAATGATTCTTCATATCTCATTTTTATTTCCTTTTCTCTGTCAGACAGTCTCTGTTGCATAATAAATCACATTGTTTGAATATACTGTAATAAACTCTTCACTTTGAAGTACTGCATAACCTGCAATTCCTTTCTCTCATAATAATAATAGTGTTTTGATCTTTCTCTTGGTTTGTTTGTGTGGCTTTGTTTCTCTGTCCAGTTGTTTTGTAATATGCAGCTTTTTGAATATTACACTAGATTCCAGTTATTTTGATAAAATAAAGGGGAAAAACATTCCTGGGCCACCCAAGTTGTAATGTCAGTGAGCTAGTTTAAGGTCCATCTAGCCAGATTATTATTTTTTCTTTTCTCTTTCTTTCTGCCACTTTATGTTGCTAACTTTGAAAGTTGTAATCTCAATAACTCGGGAGTAAATCCCATTGAGTTCCATATAACTAGTTTCTTTTTTTTAACATTGTATGCTTTGTTAAATTTCTGCAAAAAATAAAATATAAGGAATTAAGAAGGAAAAAATAGAGAAAGTGAAGATCCAAAGGAATAAGGAAAGAAGAAATTAGTTTATGAGTTTTGAAAAATGAAGCCACCCACATCTCTAGTCTTGGACCACTAAAAACTGTTTAATAATGGCAACATTCTCTTAGGACAAATCAAATAAATTAAAAGCTCTATGCCTTAAGAACTAGGGGTGTGACTAGTTAATGTCAGCTGTGGTTCCTAAATAATTCTGACATCAATGTTGGTGGTCGCTGTAAAATGCAAGAGCTAAAATATCATATAGGCCAAAACAGTTCTGAGGAAAAAAAAGTTTGGAGTGAAAGAAACCAAGAAATTGTTTGAATGAGTAGAGGAATGAACAGCCCTGTCAACATTTACAGTTTTACAGCAACCTTTGTGGTTTATTATTTGGATTTCTTCCCAACGTTGTTTAGCACAACTTATAAAGAAGGTCAGCATTCATCAGTCTTAAACATGTCACATAAAAAAGGAAGAGGGCCTCATAAACCCAAGATTTAAGTTCTCATATATGTTATAGAATCATAGAATTAGGATTAGAAGGGATCTTGAAGATCTTCTATTCCAGTTTCTTGCCCAGCGAGGATTCCTCAAGCTGTCCCAGACCTACAGCTGTCAAAAGTTTGTTTGAAAGTCTCCAATAATGGAGTGCCATGACTCGGTTTAATAGCTCTCATAGTCAGGAAATTCTCCCTTATTTAAGCTTGAAATTAGCCCCTGGAAAGCTCCAGCCTATTGGCTCTTGTCCTACCTTCAGGTACTATAGAGCAGGGGTCTGCAACCTGGACAACTTTAAGACTTGTGGACTTCAGCTAGCAGAATTCTTTAGCCAGCTATGCTGGCTGAGGAATTCTGGGAGCTGAAGTCCACAAGTCTTAAAGTTGTCCAGGTTGCAGACCCCTACTATAGAGACAAGTACTAGAAAACTGCTACTGTGTCTTCCCTTAGCTTTTTCTTTGTTTTCTTCATGCTAAACGTATCCAGTTCCTTTAACTCTTCTTCCTGGGATACAGCCTCTAAAGCCCTTCAGTATCTTTGTTTCTCTTCTCTGCACTTTTTCTGCTTCCTGAAGATTAATCTTGTATGGTGGAGACCAGAACTGGACACAGTATTCCAAGTACAGTCTGAACACTGCAGCATAGAACGGAACAATCATTTCCCATTATACCTCTGTCCCTGGATAACAAAGAGCTGTTAAAGTTGAATACAGCCAGGACATTTATATTTTTTCCTAAACTGAGTGCACATATGATTTTTAAACTATATAAAAATAGTTATTATGTCTCTTTTAGTGTGCAGATGTGATATGTGACATTTGCCTACAAAGGTCAGAGAACTAAGTTAATTATCTTGCCAGTTATACTCTGTGCTCTTTGTTTGCTTACTGCAGTCCTGCAAACTGTATGAATGGAAAATGCTTCAGTCACATACAAAAAACGAGTCTACTTGTACTGATCTCTACTTTAACGTCTTCCATTAATCTATGTTTACTTGAGGCAGACATAACCCCTGCCTACTGGATTCTATGCAGCTTGAAAACTTGCAAAATAAGGAAAAAAGCTCGGGAGGAACTATCCCATACATTGTGCAGATGTTCCTGTACATGATGCCAGCTACTTTGTTGTGCCATTTGTTGTATGCTGTTCCTATCTACATCATACACCCTACCACAATGTGTTGGACTGTCTCTGAGGCCTCTTTGCACAGTCTGCACTTTGGGTTCTATCTAGTATGATAGACCCCTTTTCTGTGAATCTGGTACTTAGTGCCTTTTCTTGTGCTGTCAGTGCTGTCTATGCTCTCTCCATATATAAAAGACAAGAACCAGCAGGTGGAAGCTTCAAGGACAGCAGTGTAATCTTCAAATAACCATGAACATGGGAGCTATTAAGCAGTGATGTAGCCTGCTTCCTGAAATTCTAGATCAGGGGTGTCAAACTCAATTTCATTGAGGGCCGCATCAACATTGCGGTTGCCCTCAAGGGGCCGGGTGGGTATGGCCAGGGTGGGCGTGGCCTACTGGGTGGGCGTGGCTAGAGTGTGTATGGCCTACTGGGTGGCATGGCCAGCTCTACATCGTTCACATCAAGCGTGCCTATGGGGGCCTGGGCAGGAGTGGGACAGATCTGAGGGTCTCTGGCAGAAGGAGGGTCTCTGGGCCAGGGCCAAGGCAGTGGGGGCTGTTCCCTGTTTCCAGGATGGCTTCGCGGGCCACATGGAACCACTTCACGGGCCGGATCTGGCCTCCGGTCCTTGTGTTTGACATGTCTGTTCTAGATATTCCATCATTAGAGATTTTCAAGTAAAGGTTGGACAGCCCTTTGTCTAGGATAGTATGAATAGCCTTGCACTAGCCAGAAGTTTAAGCTAGAAGACCTCCAAAGTCTTACAGGTTCTATGATTCAATGAAAACTCCTCTAGCATATGCTAATACTTTCCTCTATGGTTTCTTTCAAATAATGATTCTATGGTTGCAAGTAGTTTATGGGGCTTATACAGACTGACTTTGAGCTTGATCACAGAAGGCTGTTGTTGTGTATTTACTAATTGTTATTACATTAAGTTAAACAGAAGTTACAGAGCTGAGGTAAAACCGCGGCAGCTTTTGACAGCTGTCAAAAGCTGCCGGGCGAAACCGCGCAAGCGCCAACCATTGACAGCTCAACACGCGCTACAGATGACAGCTCCGAGCTGTCAAAACCAAACAAACCCGATTGGCGGCGACCGCAGCGCGGGAGCAGACTCACCCCGGATTGGTCGATCCGCCGGCAGCTGTCAGTATAAATAGATGTCATGTTCCCTTGTTCTTTGCCTGGTTCAGAATAAAAAGTTAAACTGTTAACTAGCTGTCTCGCCTGCTTCTTAGCCAAAGCACTGGCGACGAGGATGGGATGCTGCTTGCTTAGCTGAAGTCACTACCTAAGGGGAGAAGAGATTTTTCCCTTAGCTGAGCTGGTCACTTGCTGAAGTCACTGGAAGTCAAACTTCCATTCAACGCAAGCAGCGGCACCTCAATTACAGACAGCATGACGAACCACGGCCACATTCGAGAATTCGATACCCGCCACCCAGAAGGCTGGGAATCGCATCTGGGCCAGGTAGAAGGGTACCTGGTAGTCAAGAAGATCACAGATGACCGGGCCAAGGCGGCCGCCCTCCTCTGGCTCAGCGGCCCTGCTGTTTATGATGCCGCTGTGGGGATCTTCACCCCGGAGCCGGTCGCCACCATCTCCTATGCAGACCTCACTGAGGGGCTGAGTAAATACTTCATGCCCCTCAAGTCAGAACTCTACTGGAGAGTGAACTTCGCGCGGAAACTCCAGCTTCCTGACGAGCCAGCAAATGACTTTATAACCAGGGTCAGGCATGCCGCACGTCGGTGCCGGTTCCCGGATTTGGAAGACCGAATCCGGGACCAGATTGTCATAGGGCTCAAGGACGAACGGCTGAGGAAGAAGCTGATCGCCAAGCCTGAAATGACAATGACCGATGTGGCTAGAGAAGTCATCGCATACGAAGACTGCCACGGAGACGACCGACGGATACCGGACAGCGGACCACGGGGGTCCGTGCACCAGGAAGACGGCAGGTTCAGCGGTTCTGAGGACGACGACGGCCCCACAGATATAGACGCGGTGCAACGGCGGTTCGAGAAACTGAGGATGCAACGCAACTACAAGGGGGGCCCTGCCAACAATCAGAGGGGAGCCAACTTCCCGACAAACAGGGCGAAGTGTGCCAGCTGCGGGGGAAGCCACCCTAGGGCAACGTGCCGGTTCCGCAGTGCCAGATGCCACGGGTGCGGGAAGACAGGCCACCTCAAAGCAGTGTGCCGCAGCCGGAGCCGGGAAAACCTGCACGACCTGGAGGTGACAGCCGAAGGTATGGCCCCATATACACTCAGAGCTAGGCACAGCCCCAGAACCCCAGTGTCCAATGTAAGGGGGAGGGCGGAGAAACATACAGTCCACAGCATTCTTAAACCCAAAATCAAGGTGGACGTACGGATTCAGGGAATTCCCTGTGAGATGGAGGTGGACTCTGGGTCCTCCGTCTCACTAATTTCATGGCAAACGTACAGGGACATTTGTAACCGAAGTAGGAAAGGGCCCGCCCTTAGACCCACCAAACTCCGCCTAGCCGACTTCCAGAAAACGCCCATTAAACTCCGGGGAAAAGCTTCCGTCCCCGTAGAGTTCAAAAAATTTAAAGGATCCCTTCCTATTTTGGTGACCCAAGAAAACAGAATAAGCCTGCTAGGATTAGACTGGTTCGAGGCACTAGGAATAGCGTTGACAGGTGTCAACGCCATTCAGCTGTCAAAATTGGAATCCGTCTGCCGACAATTCGCGGACGTTTTTGACAGCTCACTAGGGAAATACACGGGACCGCCCGTATCACTTAAACTGAACCCAAATGTGATGCCTGTCAGAATCAAGGCCAGAAGGGTTCCCTTCGCCTTAAGGGAAAAAATAGAAGCGGAGCTTGACAGATTAACAAACTTAGGGGTCCTCGAACCGGTAGAAGGGGCCGAGTGGGAGACTCCCATAGTGACCCCAGTTAAACCAAACGGCCAAATTAGATTATGTGCCGATTATAAAGCGACCCTCAACCTCGCTTTAAACGCACATGCCTACCCGGTCCCGGCTGTCAAAGACATCCTCGCGGCCATTAAGTCAGGCGCCATATTTGCCAAGTTAGACTTGGCGCAGGCGTATTTACAGTTGCCTGTCACCCCTGACACCGCTTTGGCTCAAACAATAGTCACCCACAAGGGAGCATTCAAAATTAACCGCCTTCAATTTGGCATCTCTGCAGCCCCGGGAATCTTCCAGGAAATCATGGAAAAAACACTTAAGGGAATTCCCGGGGTCTGCCCATATTTTGACGACGTCCTAATTGCAGGGGAATCAGAAAATGACCTGGCCGGCAAACTAACCAAGGTACTTCTAAGGTTCAGGAAGGCCGGTCTCAAATTAAAAAGAGGCTCTAGCTATAGTAGCCAGCGTAAAAAAATTTCATGATTACCTGTATGGCCGACCATTTACTATTTATACTGATCATAAGCCCCTGTTAGGACTCTTTACAGTAAACAGGCTAACACCACAAATATTATCTCCCCGCATCCTAAGATGGTCTACATTTCTATCAGCCTATTCATACAACCTAGAATACAGACCAGGGAAAACCATGGGCCATGCAGACGGCCTGAGCAGACTGCCGCAACCAATTGTGGACCCAGACCCAGCACCAGCTGGAAGAATACTGGCTATCTCAGAGCTGCCGGAATGCCCCTTATCTGTCAAAGATATCTCCGCAGCTACCGCGGCAGACAAAATCCTAGGCAGAGTCCTAGGCTATGTCACAACGGGCTGGCAATATTCACCCCAGGAACCACAATTCCAACCTTACTTCTTAAAACAAAAAGAATTATCCACCCATCAGGGATGTCTCTTATGGGGCAGCAGAGTAATCATCCCTGACAAACACAGACTTAAAGTACTAGAGAGCCTCCACGAAGGGCACCCGGGCACCGTCAAAATGAAGGCTCTGGCCAGGAGCTATGTTTGGTGGCCGGGTATAGACAAACACATTGAGGCACACGTAGCTGGCTGCTATTCCTGCCAGCTAGTTAGAGCAGCCCAGCCACAGGCGTCCATACATAGATGGGAAACGACAAAGTCACCTTGGTCTCGCATTCATATAGATTATGCAGGTCCGTTCCAGGGACAATCATTCCTAATTGTCGTAGACAGCTTTTCAAAATGGCTAGAAGTGGCGCCAGTAGCCAATACAACCTCCTCGGCCACTATACAAGTTTTAAGGGGATTATTCGCCACACATGGCCTCCCTGATGTTATAGTTTCCGATAACGGGCCCCAATTTACCTCCTACGAATTCCAGAGTTTCACAACGGCGAACTCTATTAGGCACACCACCTCGGCTCCCTTTCACCCATCGTCGAACGGCTTGGCAGAGGTGATGGTAAAATCAACCAAGGAGGCACTACGCAAGATCATCTCCGGCAACTGGCACCAAAGACTGGCACAATTCCTTCTCTCCCAACACACCACGCCTTGCACAACTACCGGGAAGTCCCCAGCAGAGCTTCGCTGGGGCAAAAGATTGACCACCAGACTGGACCGTCTCCACCCGGACAGATCCCCTCCAGACCCAGAACTGCCCCTCCATCATAGAACTCTCAACTCTGGGCAAGCTGTCTGGGCTAGAAACTACGGGGGAGGGAACAAATGGACACAAGGGGTGGTCATCGAACAAACAGGCCCCTTGTCATACATCATTGACATTGGACAAAATATACATATCCGCAGACATATAGACCAATTACGCCAACGCAGTCCTCAAAATATAGGGGGAAGGGGTGACGACGAAATACCAACAGAAGCACCGGCGCAAAGACTGGCACGACAAGACTCCCCTGATCGGAACATACCATTTCAACACCCCACTCCAGCAGAGCCAAACACCCCACCCCCGGAGCCAACCCAAGGAGCGCCAAGAGAACCAGAACATACTACCGAGGCTACCCCCCGGCGCTCCGAGAGATTAAGGAAACCTCCCACATACTTGAAAGACTATGAATGGGGAAAACCAAAAAAGAAACAGTTGGGGTAAAATCAACTCAATCAGAGGGAGGGGGAAGGGGTGTTGTGTATTTACTAATTGTTATTACATTAAGTTAAACAGAAGTTACAGAGCTGAGGTAAAACCGCGGCAGCTTTTGACAGCTGTCAAAAGCTGCCGGGCGAAACCGCGCAAGCGCCAACCATTGACAGCTCAACACGCGCTACAGATGACAGCTCCGAGCTGTCAAAACCAAACAAACCCGATTGGCGGCGACCGCAGCGCGGGAGCAGACTCACCCCGGATTGGTCGATCCGCCGGCAGCTGTCAGTATAAATAGATGTCATGTTCCCTTGTTCTTTGCCTGGTTCAGAATAAAAAGTTAAACTGTTAACTAGCTGTCTCGCCTGCTTCTTAGCCAAAGCAGCTGTATTAATAGTTAAACCACACTAAGCTTTCACGGGACCCATTTAGCAATTGCTACCAATACTGTAGCTGTATTGAAAAGTCATGTGTTTGAGACTTCAGGTTTTAGAGTTGTGCACACTGATTTGTTTGATAGTCTGTAGTGAATATTTTCCAGTAATACTACAGTATGGTAACCAATCAGCACTGGGTCAGCTTCACTTATGAGAATAATGGGAATGAAATTAAGATGGAAATCTTAACTAATTAAATCATTCAGCTTTAGGAATGTGAACAAATATTCTGTTGATTGCAGTGGCTTTGCTGACATCAGAACCTTGAGCCTGCTGATAAAATTCTAAGTGAACTTGGAATGACATCTTATCTGCTATTGGGGGGAAAGGGGGGCTGAATACTAAAGATTTCTTCCATTTGGCCTTTTCTCCTATTCACCTTGGATATTCACTGAATTGCAATGCGTTATAGGAGGCCAGAAAAGGGGATGGGGGAATCCAGATATGGGTTAAATGTTCCCAGTGTTATACACTATCTTGGCAGTTTAAAGTGGGTTTTGGATATTGAAAACTATAGAGTCAGATGTTTCACCGCTAACCCAGTGCCAAATTTGCAGCACTGTTTCCCATCAGCCAAAGTCATTTTATTTCCTTCTCACATTACAAAAACCCTTTTTGTTTTGCAATCTATTTTACATTTCTACTGTAGGACAAATCTTATTTTCATTTTAAACATGAGATAGATATACTTACTGAAGAGCAGGCAGTTGTTCATTGTTTGAACTGCTTAGTTTAGAAACATTCTGCTGGATCAGGCTTAAGGCATATCTTGTTGACATTCTGTAGTGAAAAGAGTAGCTGACCAGATGTTTTCAGGAAATTTACAAGTTGATAGAAGAATGATAGCCCTCTTCTACTTCAAGCTCCTCATTTACTGACATTTAAGACATGTTCTCTATGATTCCAGACATGGTAAACAGCCTGTAGTAGCAGTTTTTTCTGTTTGATGCTGATTTCATTTTCCCTTTCAACTTATTGTGGTCATAGACTAGTACAGTGGTTCTGATTTAGTGTGAACTTAACCCATGAGATTTATAAAACAAGATTTTTGGCTTAGTACAATATATGAATCAGGAAACAATTTTTGTTCAACAAACAATGGGTAAAACAAATCATGGATTAAAATGATGTATGAATGCAGCCTGTGATGACCCTATTCTCTTTGAATTTGTCTCCTTTAAAATCATCAAAGATTGTTGTAACAAACTGTACAAAAAGTACATTCATTGAGAGGTTTTGAATCTCCCTATATTTTGCCCCCCAAAGATGACCCTATTACAGCTGAAGAAAATTTAGACTTGCTGTCAGCTGAAACCTGTCTCTTCATGCTATTAACTCAAACATGCTGGTTGCCTTTCAAATGCGGTCCTCCTTGAATGACCACTCACTCAATAACTGTTAGAATTTAAAACAGCACTGAATGATGGGGACTTATGAAGGGTCTGTCAACCACTACATTCAACTAAATAAAATGCTGGAGAGAGGAAGGAAGAGGAGTTAAGACAAGACATGTACTTTTTAATCAGAGGAGATCTTTTTCCAGGGTTTTGCAATTACTGTGTTTTGGATAAATTATCTGATTTTTCTCCAGATAAAGCAAAATTGTAAAAAAAATAAAATTTAAAGAAATCCAGCTTCAAAGCAACAGCATCTTTTTTGTAACTGAGCAAGCTGCATTGTCTCAGAGTTATCTATGAGTTACCAACTTAATCCTAATCTAATAAAATGGGTAAAAAAGTTGTTTACTTGTTGTTTTGTCCATTCTGGTCTGTCAAAGGCACAAATCACATGTTGAACAGGGCTTCTCATTAAAAAGGCACTGAATCATTTTTTCTAAAGCACCAACCATGACCAATCCAATTATTTTAGTTGGTACAAAAAGTACACAGTCCTATTTCTACAGATAAAAATGTGGCATATATTTTAAGGAAACCAATGCAAGTATAATGAAGCAAGTTTTCTTATTCATCATAAGAACAATGAGCATTCTGAGTAATGGATATCACAGCAAGATAAACTATGGGAAATATCATGACTTGGAGATATTACCCAATATAGTTTCAATAAGCATAACCTGGCTGGGTCAGATTTATTTGATACCTGCTCTCATATTCTGGAGGAATATAGATGAAAAGGCTAGCATTAGTTTTCTAGATAACTAATCTGGTATCAGTTTTCATTCCTAGCAGATGGCTGTCCAACTTTTCTTGGACATTTTTAAGGAGAGAAAGTCCATCACCCTTCTCAGTAATTGATTCCTTTATTGAACAGCATTTAATCTTTAGAAGTTTTTCTAACATCCCCTACAAACTTCTCTCTTGAACTTTAAACCCAGAGACCTAAGGCTACCATCTGTCTTAGATAAGGCAACCCTTCAGATATATGTGAAGTCATAACTCCAGAGAATGCCTTCCTAAAGATTTTCTGGTTGAGCTATGGTGCACAGATGGACAGTTCAGTGATAAATTATGCTAAAAGCCTTGCTTGGGCACCTTGACTGCAATTTAAGGGCAAGAAAATTGGGATAATTTTAGTAGGAAAGACTGGTGCTCTTAAGCCTTAGTTATAGATGGTGGCATGTAATACATACAGATTTTAAAGCAAAATTTCTGCTGTAGGGCAACATGATATTAACCTGATATAGGACATTGTGCAATTATATCCTCGCTGATCTGCAGCCTTCATGGCTTCCAACTCTTTTAGTAAATTCTCCCAAATGCCTTAACAGGATTTTTCCTTACGAGGCTTATTTGTGTTGCAACGTGTGAGCCACCCTGGAAATTTGAGAACAAGAGAAAGATGTGTAACAGAAAGCAACATCAAAATAAATGTGAAAAAAAATATTCAAGTACTCTGAGAATAAGGGAGAAAAGGGAGAAACATAGGGAGAAAATCTCTGAGAAATTGCAAGGTGGAGTTTCATGCAATATTAATTCAATATGTTGGAAATTCTTTTACAACTATTTTCAGCCTGGTCTAACGTTGTGCCAGGATTGTGGGCATTTTCTAGCCTGGCTGGCTTTTGCATATCATGTGATTAGGTATTTCCTTGCCCTCTTTTTGTTGTTTTTAGCTCTTGCATCCACAAAAAGTGGTTTCATATAGTAGAAGGAGATTTTCAACTGGCAGAACTAACACTTGTCTTATCCTAATCCCTCCCCAGTTACAGTTAATGAAATGAAGCATATTTCTTATGAGCAAAACTCCTGAGTAAGTCCTGTAGCTTATTTTGTACATCCTGTTTCTCACAAGGGAAGAAAATGAAAAATTGCAAGGCAGATTTCAGTCCAGCATTAATATGAACATTTAACAAGGCTGCTCTTACTGAACTGTAACACAGCATATGCAAAACAGGAAATCCCTGTGTCTCAAGCTTAGCTATAGCTAATCCAACTTTCTTAGTATTGCTGCTTATTCCTAATATTTGGAGGCCTAACTGAAGGACCTAATCATGTTCTTATGGAAGTGAATTCCATTACAGTGAGTGGTAACTACTCTTGGGTGATGTTTCTAGCCGTCTTCCCCAATATAATGTCTTCATTACATCCTAGAATAACATTTTCCAGAATTCCCAGCTGGTATCTTTTGAAAGATGATATTCTAACACTTCTGGGGGCATCAGATTCTGCATGGGTGAATAAGAAGTCACCCTTAAGACGTGCATCTTAGAAAAGTCTGAATATTCATAATTTGACAGTCATTCTTTGTGTGACTTCTTTTGGAAATTAGGCATGCATCATACAATTTTAAAAGATCATTGTGAAGTCTTCCTTACAATCAGAGTTAAAAATATTACTCAGCAAGCTTCAAATAGCCAAAGTACATACTAGTGTTTTCAAAAATAAATAAATAAAAAGAAACAAAACTCAACAATATTTTCCCCATCTTTAGAAGTGTGTAAAATGATATCAAATGCTTGTAGATGCTAGAAAAATTCACTGTAATATTTTAAAATCAAAGGTTAAGATCTGAAAAGCTGCAATCAAAAATAGCTTTTTTTGTTGTTTTCTCCAACCAGGAAAACATTTCTTGTGCCAGCTTTGGACATGGCAAAGAAACCTGAAGCATAGATGGGAGAAACATGGAATTAACTACTTTGTACATTTGGAAGTACTCTTCTGATTATATTCAGTTTTTGAGCCAAATGAAGTGTTTAGGTGGGAAAGTCATAAATGCTCCATGAAAGAACTTGCATTAGTCCTGCTTTTTTTTCCCTACAGATTTTCATCTAGCTTCCTGAAAAGGAATTTGCTTTTGAATTTTCTTTCCAAGGAAAACAAAATGTCATAGAAATTCTCATAGGTACAGTGAAGTGTTCTTGCAATTATTCAGTTATGAAATAGCAAAGAGTATGTGTGAAAGTCCTGCCCTTTCATGAATGTTCGTTGTGCAACAATTTCTGCAGCATCTCCAACTACACGGCTTCCTACACTTCAATTAATTCTGAAGGGAAAACACAGGAGGAATCTTCCAGTATGTAAAACACCTATGGAAGGTGTGAGCAGGAAAGAGCTCACAGTGAGAGAATTATGTGTAACAGGCAACAATACAGAGGCACAATAACAGCCTCTGTAACCTCCAACAAGAAAGGGAGCTTAAAATGAAATCTGAAAGTTCAAATGCTCTAAGAATAAACCGTAAGGGAAAACATCAGAGGGAAAGTCCAACCGAGCTTTTTTTAGATGGGGACAAGCAAATATCAGTCACTGAAAGATACAGAAGAGAATACAAAGTCAGCTGTAGCTGACACTCTCCCCTCCCTCCCAATCTTCTCCAGCAATAACAATTCTTATTCTCAGGGTGTATAACAGAAGCCTTTCACAGACAAAGAAAACTACTGAAAAAACGCAAGCCAGATTTCAGCACATTTTCCCCACAGATGTATCTTGACTTGTGGAATCTTGTAACATCTGATTTTTGGGAGAAGGGGAGACATGTATAGTTCTTCTGGAAGCATAACTGGATGGTATGTTTGCCCGTTTGGTGGAACATTGCTGCTGTAATACCAAAATATATAGATGGATCGGGAGATTATCTTTAGTTTCATGATTCCTCAGTACCGTACTGAGAAGAATTCTTTGTAAATGTTATCTCATGATCCTGAAGATTTACTTTTTGCATCTCTTAATAAGACAATAGAAATACTCTAGCAAGGAAAGGAAACTGCTTTGTTAATGTTGCTGAATGGGGGTGGTGGTGTCCCACAGGACATAGTTAAAAAAAAAAGATGGCATCCATGAGGCTGTAAAGGAAGCCCTACTCATTTTATGGGCTGCCTATACACAGAGATAATATCCATAAAAACAGGCAAAGTGTCAATTGCACCCATCAAGTCCACCATTTTGATTTTTTTTTAACTGTAGTTTGAAGACACACTATCATTGGGCAATTTAGCTGGACAGTTCCAGTATCCATCTGCAAAAATTAGGAAGCTTAACATTTTTAGCATTATTTTTTCCTCTTCAACATAGATGACCTTTTTGACATGAACATTGCTAATTTCATTACAATCTCTAAAACTGTCATTGTAGATGTTCAGTTTCCTTATTTAATTCTACCTGCCACAGATAGTAAATAACTATAGTCATTATATATTTCCTCTTGACCAGTTCTGTCAAGGAAGTTAGTTGTATATATTTATCTGTCTACTGTTCTCTATTTCTTAGTGTAAGTGTTAATGACCAGACTCTACTGTGTGATGTGATTTACAAGCACTTTTCCAGGTCAGAGGCCTAACGAGATGAACAGAGTACCAACATGGAAACTACTAGAGGTTCCTAAAAGTAGAGAGATTAGTAGATCAAATTTGGTGATTTGGGCTCTTATTAAATGAGAGTTGAAAGCTTTCTGAACTGGCGTTTTATCACTGCTTCAGTTCAGGTTGAAGATTACCTACAGTAGATTATTATCCCAAAAGCATGGCTCATATATGAGCAAAGTTTATCTCATGAAAGCTTTTTCCTTCAGGTGCGATCAATCTATTCTCAATGTGCTTCAGATGTTCCAGACCTGACTTCATGCTGATTAAATTACAGCAACAAATTAACTTGCTTTCCTCCCAGTACTTGCTTTCTTCTTAGATTTGTACTTTAAAAGGTTCGAGTCCCAGGAATTAAAATTTCAGACCTGTTGGTTTGTTCCTCAAAACACTAATCAGTCAGGAACTCTGGATCAAGGGCAAATATGTACTGGCAGGAGTAGAAGCAGAGCAGTGAGGTCATCACCCCGTTTGATTTTAGTGAGTGACAAGCTTATATAATCTTTCATCTTTTATCTGGATGCAAACCATGATAGCTCATTTCATAGCCACACAGTTGCACATGAGTGCCTGGGGCTCCCGTTATAAACAATTGGCTGATTTCCCATCACACCAACCATTGCTGTAATAGCGAAGAATGAAGGTACTTTTAAAATGTTCGTGTGTGAACACATTTATTTCCTCTACAATCCTTTTTACCTCTAAGAAAGCTTTTATGTAAAAGCTGAATTATGCTGAAGCAGGTTTCCCCTCATTTTATCTTTAGATAAACCAACATGTTAAGACAATATAATTTGCCCATCCAGGAGAAATATATTTTAAAAGTTCATATCCTCACCATACAAAAGCTACTATACATGCACCTGAATATTGGGGGGAAATTTTCTATGTGCCACTTTGCCTTATGCAACCTCAAAACCTCCACAGTCAAGAAGCATCCATTCTCTGCAATGGTTTTTCTCACAAGAGATGGATGGAGAACCATTATACACTTTAGTCTTATTTCCTGGCCAGGAAAGGTTGTGAATAGGTACATCTACAGTATCCTCATATTCTTTTATTTTTCTGTGCTAATGTTGGTATACTCTTTATTCTAAGTTCATAAATGTTTGCAAGGTTTCCACAATCTTAAATTTACTAGTTGTTTTTAAAATCATTTCCTACCTTAACCCAACCCATCTTTATGGAGATTCAAATCAGAAGCAATTCAGTAAGATTCATAGATGGATCCCTCAACCACAGAGCTTAAACACTGATTGGGCACCAAGTCTGTGGCAATCTTTTAGCAGTAATGTTCCCTGATCTATTGCTCCAACTTTATTGTGGATATTATGCCTAATCTCTCCAACAACTGCATATTAAAAAATCAATATCCTGATCTAAGGGCATCCAGCATAATTACCTTTTAGAACTGGCCTAGTAACTGCATAGTATGCTTTTCATTATATCATTGGCTATACAAAAGGGAAATCTGGCTACGGCAAACTCAAAGTAAGACTGGGGGTTATTATTGTCCTTCAATGTGTTTGCTTCCTGAGAATTATTAGGACACTAACTCCTAGAATATTATCAAACCAATTTTTGTGTAATGAAATACAACACTTACAGAGCACATTTCTCCCAAGAAGCTTTTATTACAAAGAATTAGATAAAGTAGGATAATAAAATTAAAATTTTACTGTTTTATCTATAGATTACAAGAGAAAAGGAAGGAAAATGTTTCCCATGGGTTATATAATGATTACAGCTGAGAAAAATATAATGGCTTATTTGTTAAGTTCTGAGTGGGAAAATATTAGCTCAGATTTTAGAAATCAAGAAGGCATCCACCCAAGTAAGATTATTTTATTATGGGAGGCCAAAAGATAATCAAAGTTTTTGTGTATTATTCTAGCTAGGTTTACTTTCAAGAACACTATCTAAGCACACTGGAATGCCAAATATAGTTTAATATTTATTTATTATTAAAAAGGCTTATATGGCAGCACATCTTAATCACAATTCTAGATGGTACACAACAGTTGTGTGTATAAAGCCAAATGTCATTAAAACAAGAAAAGCAAAGAAAAAAAACTGCAATGCCATAAACAATCTCCTCCCATGAGCCAAATAACTATCTTTAGGTACCAACCTGGCCCTATCATAGAAGTTGGGGGAAGAACCAGCTGCTTATGATCTGCTGGAAATTTAAAAATGCAGGAGCTGTCGAATATATAGTAAATAAAACAAAGGTGGAATCTTGCAGCTTTATAAAATGAACTTGGGAGCTTCTGTAATGCACTGTATATGGGGCTGCTCTTGAAAGCTTCAGTTGGTATGAAATGCCACAACTGATTAATTATGTGGCTGCCTCATTTTTCCCATGTGACACTTGTACTTTGCAAGCTACATTGGGAACTGGTTGGCTTGAGCTGCATTTCAAGATTTTGGTCATCACCCTTAAAGTCCTTGGCTTGTGGCTTGGATACTCATGTTACAATCTTTCCCCAATTACTTATGCCCTTTCTCTAAGATTTTGCAAGGATACCATCCCCACATTCCATCAGCAAGCAGAGCTTCTTGTGGGACCCCAGAGACCTGCCTTTATGGCCACCCTGGCTCTGGAACATAGTGATTTATGATCCTGCTGGATATATATATATATTGTTTTGTTTTATTGCTCTCCAGCATTGGTAGTTACATTGCTTCCTGGAGTATGCTTGTTTTGCTTCTTACCTTTTTTAATTTTCTTCAATTAAGACAACTAATAAATTGAATTAATGAATAATATAGATTATTTCCAAAACTCAGATAGTAAAACAAATAGTTCAAGGGTCTGAATGCAAAGGAAGGAATTCAGTCATTGAGTAAAGATTTGAAGGAAACTCTGTGTCTTCCTCAATATTTATAATTCACTTTGAGCTCCAAAGAAAATTCAGAGTGAAAATGGAAGCAAAAGTATTATGCAACAAACTAAAAATCCATGACTGCATTTCCTAGGTACTAGGAAATGAGAACTCTGAAACTGGGGCCTTACAACAATTAAGCACACCTAGAAGATCAAACCCAGATGCTGGAAATATGTTCCCAGGAAAGAAACAATAAACATTCTGACATCATGTTTGGCGATTTGTTTTTAAGAAATACAAAGGTCTGTCCAGAGATATTTCAATCTGATAAAAATCAGCATCCAAAACATATGTCTCAATGTTTTTTAGAGGTCCCGTCCCTGACCATCTGACCAAGAGGACTCTATGCAGATGAAAAGAAGTGTTTGAAACAATGTCAAGCCTTAACATAAG